>NC_054374.1:90885700-92085700 GCF_017654675.1 Xenopus laevis
AGGCACCCCTACTAGCTATACATATAGCAAAGAGAGGGTAGTCCCAGGAACGGTATGGAGGGCAGTAAATAACAAATTGACAGGTTGGGAAATCCCCCTTTAAATTGTGGTTATGGGTCATGCAAGTATAGGTATCGACACTCTCTTAGGTACCTGGAAGCAAGGCATAGGCATACAGACTTACAGATATAAACACATGTGCACATCAAAAAACATATCCATTGTTGCAGTGGGGGTAGCAAAAGAAAAAGAAAGAAAAAAAAAAAAAAAAAAAAAAAGGGGGGGGGGAAGGGGCAAACAGGTGAGAATGGGTAAGGTAAACATGCAATAAATCATTACCTGGATCAGCATTACAAATCGTAACCACAACAGTACCCGGGACACACATTAAAGTTGGAAATAAAATGAGGCCTATGGTGAGGGAGGTCCCCAATTTGGTGCTGAGGAAAGCCCTGCGAGGCGGGAGGAAGTATCAGGCCACTGTCTCGCAGTGATGCTATCCATATGAGCCAGTAAGGAATACCGAAGTACCCCCACTAGTTACATATAAACCAAATAGAGGGTAACCCCATTATCCGTATGGATGGCAATAATTAACAAACCCAGGAGGTTAGTGAACCCCCTTTTAGATTATGGCTAGGGGTCATGCAGGTATATGTATCAATAGGCACTCATGTACCTGGGAGAAAGGAATACGCATACAAATGTACATATATAGACACATGTGCACATCAAAACACAGTCCCAGAATTTCAATGGAGGTATCAAGGGGAAAAAAGAGAAAAAAGAAAAAGAAAAAAAAAAAAAAAAAAAGGGGGGCTTGAGTAGGCTGAAAGAAGGCGATGGTTTTGCATCTGAAAGGATTCGCCGAGCAGTGCAGAATAAAAATAAGCACAACAGAAATCAAAAAATCACATAAGTACAGTGGATCAGCACTTGAAATGGAGAAACTTCGTGGAACCAGGGCTAGCATGAGAGTCCCATAGAGCAGCATAAAGGGGGTGAGCAAACCCAAAATGGGGTAGAACCAAACAGAAACAGTTCGTGCGAAAACAGTGTATGTGATCCATGTATGGGGGTGTGTGACGCAGTAACCGGTAAGCTGTAAACTGTGTTGCCCTGTCCCACGAGGCATAAAGTGACACGGAACACCATTTAGTCACCACTTAGGGGCAAAGTTACCAAAAGCCTCAGGTGTAATGTACAAGAACATCTCGGTAGTAGAGGCTTGAGTAGGCTGGCCGGCCTGGTCAATACTTGAGGGGGGGCAAAAAAAAAAAAAAAAAAAAAAAAAAACACTCTATCCCAGAACCCCCCACACACTCTGTGGCTCAGGGGCCTCGGGTAAAAGTTCATGAAAGTACAGTCTCATGGTGGGCCAAGCTATAGTGTCGAGCCATCAACGCCACAAGGGTTACCCGCGTAGGCCCATGGAGAGGAAGATCTTCCAAAATACGAATCGGTATCACAACCGGAATGGTTAAATTGGGACAGCAGTGCCCTGAGAGGGAGTGCGTCCCCCCCGATAAACAAGGCCTCAACCGGGTATCAGTGCGTTAGATAAACTTGAGGTGGCTAACTTGGTAATGGGGCCGTATGCGGCACAAGGCCAGCTGCGTGGCCTGGAACAAGTAATAACAAAGTACCGTATGGTACAAAAAACTCACGTGTCCCGGATTTTAGCCCGATCCAAGGGTGGGTCGTCATCAGCATACACAAATCTGCTCCACTCTTGTAGGTCTAGGCCCGGTAGGCCTAGGTTTTTGAAGAAGAATGGTGCGTCGGAGGGTTCCTTGAGGGCGTAGTTTTTCCCATTTTTGTTCGCAATAAGGGCGAACGGAAAGCCCCACTTATAGCTTATATTACTGGACTTCAGGAGTGAAGTGGCTTCCCGTAGTAGGCGCCTCTGGTACACCGTAGAATGAGCCAGGTCCTGGTAGAGTTCGATGGTGTCTTCCCCCAGTTTCACCGTCTTGGCTTCTCGGGCCCTGCGCAGGATCCTTTCCTTCGTGGTGAAGTAATGGAGACAACATAATATGTCACGCGGTTTGCCTGCTCTGGCACTTGCGACCCGGTGGACTCTGTCCATGGGGATCTCCGTATCCGCCTCTTGTTCCAGGAGCTCGTTAAAAAGATCAGTGAGTAGTTGTCGTAGCTCCGTTTGGGGCACATCTTCGGAGACCCCCGAATCCTTAGATTGTTGCGCCTGTTGCGATTTTCAGCATCCTCAAGCAGTCGTCGGAGGACGAAGAGGTGGCGTGCCTGCTTGGTGAGTTGAGCTGCGTTGCGTTGAACTGATATCGCAAGGCCTTCCTGCGCAGTTTCAAGCGTGCCGATTCTCACAGACAAGGCCGCCAGATCCTGTTTAATCTCCGCGGTTTCTATCTTCTGAGCCTCCTTTATATCATCCAGCAGACGGGTTAAATCAGTCTTCTGCGGCAGGGCTGTAATCAGGGCCAGTATGTCCGTCGGCAGCGGAGGAGATAGCATTGGCGGGGAGGAAGGTTGCGATCCTCTCGGGGAATCACCCGCGTGGTCTCCGTCGGCCATATTGGAGTCGCTATCGCGTGCTGGTGATGAGGAGGATTTGTTGAAGAATTTATCAATTTCTTTTTCTTTTCGGGTCATCGGGGGTCTCTGTGGTAGCCCCTGCGAAGAACCCTTTTGGGATTTCTTCATGGTTTCGGCTAGAATTCTGATAATCAGGCTGATTATGTGCCAGGGAAGCGGGAGCTCCAATTCTGTGCTGCCGTTCACTCCGCCATCCAAGCCACGCCCCCATATTTCAGCTTTTTAAATGTTATCTGACACAGGCAAGTACAATTCAATTACTTATAAATTACTTTTCATTAAGAGATTAAATATTGTTCTTGTCAATCCATTTGAAAAACCATTTGCATCTGGTTAATTTTTTAATCAAAAAGCCTGGACAAGAGAAGCTTTATAAGACTTGGTATAATATGCTTGTTAGGGTTGACTAAACATCTGTGAAACAAAAGCTTAAATTTGGAAATAAGGTTACATAACAGTACATATATAGTTAGTCAGTATATATTTAGCATTTTTCCTTTTAAAAGAAAAATATACCCCAGAACAATGTAGGTCTCTGTAAAAATCTATAGCATAAAACACCTCATATGTAAGACTCATGAGGCTTCATGTAAATAAACACTTTTCATAATAATATACTTTTTTCAATAGTATGTACCATTGGGTAATCCTAAATTGAAAATTTCCATTTAAAAAATTAAGGGCTGCCAGCTGGGGTCCTAAAATTCAAAGTGCACACAAATAAACTAACCCTACATGTTAAGTCACATGAGCCAATTAATAGACAAAGTTTTATATTTTGCTTCTACTCTTCTTCCTGCTACAGTTAGAGCTGCAGTATTTCTGTTCAGGTGATCTCTATGGCAGCACACAGACTATCATAAAATGGGGGCTCAAGGTAAAAGGTGTTAAAGGGAAATATTTACTTAAATATATATTCCAGTTTGGTAAGATTTTTTAATATGCCACTTAATCTGTTGCTTAAGTATTCAATTTGGGGCTATCGTTTTCCTTTAAAGGGGCAAACCAAAGCAACCATAAAAACCCATTAAACTCTAGTGGTTGTTCAATAAAAATTATTCAGTTTCAGCTCAAAATAAAACATTCATGCTGTGAGTTGCTATAAGATTGCCCCTTCTGGCTGATTCCAACAAGGGCCAAACATTTGCAATGAACCTCTGACAGCATGGTTGAGTTGTTTGCAGTACAAAAATTCATATATTTAAGAATACACTCATAAACCAATTATAGCTCAAAAACTATTAAAGGACATGTAAACCCTCAGTAAACAGCCTTTTTGAAATCTTTAAATACCTGCCACGGTTGTTAAAAGGTAAACAGTAAGGTTGCAGCGTTCTCTTAATCACTTATAAATCCTTCTCCTCCTCTAACCCACTCTGACCCCTCCCTCAGGAATTTACTTTGACTGGTGGCTCATGCCAATGAAGAGATAGCATTGCTGGTTACCATAGAAACTCTAGCTGTCTGATCCTTTTTTTCTCCTAACCACCTCTTCTGTAGGGATGGATGAATTTTTTCACCTTGTTTTGCTGCAAAAATGACGCCCATAGACTTGTATGGCATTGTGCGTCCGGCAGCAAATTTTTGGCAAAACGAAACGGGTCAAATTCACCCATCCCTACTATTCTGAGCTCAGCTTAACCCTTACAGTGTTCAACCCCAGCAGAACTTTTTATCAAAGTATGTTGTGCCTGTGTAAATCCGCATTCTGCATTGCATGAATTTTACAGTATACATGTCTCAATGTTATTTATGATGTGTCAGAGGGAAAATGATGCCGGGTGAAAGCTGCTATTTGTTTCAGGAAAATGTGATGGCGCTTGCAGGAGGGGGTATATGCAGTACAAATGATGTGGCTTTGGTGGGGAAGATATGCCCAACTTATATACAGTGCATAAGTAGGAAATTGTCGGCTTTACATGTCCTTTAAAAAAACTATTTGTGAAAAATAATTATGTATTCACACAGCTTTGGTGTATGCTTATATGAATAGCAGTTTTCCTTTTCATAACTGTATGTGCAATTCCCTAGGCACAGTGTGATAATCAATAATTTAGAGAAAGTAGTGATGTAACTAAAGCAAATGTAATTGCTGTGGTACATAAGAGGTATTCAACATTTTTTCAGCTGACAGAAAAGCACCTGGTTGTTCAGTATGTCAAGGCAATCCAGCTGTCACTATCATTGACTAGTTTTTGTCATTTTACGCTCACGTGTGTTGTCTGGCTGAAATCCTCTTGCCAGCAGGGAATCCACTGACAGACCAAACAACTATGATCAGGCTGATAAAACAGTGGTAGATTTAAGTATCTTAGTTGGAAAACCCCTTACTCACCCGCCCCCAAAAAAAGGAAAGAAATAGTCACATGGCTAGCCCTGTTTTTTGCAAGAAAGGATCTAAAGAAGTTACAGTAAAAAAAAAAAAACATGCTCTATTTGTATTATGCATAATTTCCAAAACTTTTGAGTTTTTTTAAAGTCTATAATATAAATAAAGCAATATAGATTATTTAATTCTGTCAGGGGTTACTGGCATTTAAAGTGAAAAACATACACAATTTGCAAGTGGCAAATATATACTGTATTGTCTTTACTTCCTCCTGTAAATGAACAGTTACCCAACAGGCATAAGTTATTATGCCCTGGAACTCTATTTAAGTGCATATCCGTGAACTCATGTGAAATAAACCTGCTGTACTGTGTAAACTAATTAGATACATTTAAATGTTAGCGATAACCTTCGCTGAGTGGGTGCCAAAGTACCTCAGACAATAGTGGGATGTGTGATTTACATTAGCAAGCAATAACTTTAAAAATAATTCCTCCAATGTGGAATTATACTCCGCATGAATATACTGGGGGATAGTAAAGAGTAACTTGATTTCATAGAGGCAAACCATTCTTTAGCCATTATTTTTATGTTAGTTGCCCTGTTGTCTGTCCTGTGAATGCTGTTTTTACGTGTTTTATGCAAATCTGGTATAAACTTTGAAAAAATACACAGATTTCAATATAAATATTATATCAATATAAAATGAGTCCCCCCCCATACAACAATTTTTTTCTTCTCTATTGCTTATTTGGTGCCCTTTTCTTTGACCCAATGGGGGTCATTTATCAACACTGGGCAAATTTGCCCATGGGCAGTAACCCATGGCAACCAATCCAATTTCTCCATTCATTGTCCTACCTGCAGCTGGCTTTAAAAAGCTAATCACTGATTGGTAGCTATAGGTAACTGCCCATGGGCAAATTTGCCCATGAATGAGCTTCAATGTCCATAAATGAGTCTCAATGAGTTTAGCCCTTAATATCATTCAATTACATACTCTATAGAAATGGCTTTGTGTCTTCTGTTTTTCTTTTGCTACTTCTCCAACACTATTTTGGGGGCCTTAAATGGTTGAATAATTAACACCCACACAGATGTGTGCACATTTTCCTCCTTTCTTTTTATGTTTTCACTATTTCCTACTTTTCCTACTCCCAAATCGACAGAAAGATCATCTCCAGAGTCACTTCTATAAATTATTCACAGGATATTACACTGTATGTCAGCAGTCTTGCCAGTGTTTAAAAAAGCTTACTGCAAGCCAATTAAAATGTAAACTGAGAAAGATGGATGGGGTTGGGTCATTGTGGTGTGAACTCGGAGCAGCGCTTAACAATACATACTACAACTTGCAGAGCTGCTAATTTGACAACGACTTTCATCAACAGAATTTTTCTTCATTTGGAATGTGGAGTTGTGTTGCTGCTCATACAGGCAATTAATCCCATAGGTACTGGTTTTATACAGTATTTATACAGTATATAGAATCAGTGTAATTTTGGTTTCAGCTATTTTGGTTCGAAATCACTGATGATCAATGATATACAACATGTGGCCAAACTAAGCTTATAATAAGAGTTAAATAAGTGAACATATTTCATCTCTCGTGTATTTATTATTGTTATTCATTATATCTGTATGGTATATGGTATTGCTATTAGTTGCACACTACCTCTTTTAAGCAGATACCTCTAATTCAGTAGAGAATATGCTCTGATGCACACCACTATAGGTTAGCTACACAGCTGCATTATGGAGTGTCTGAAAGTCTTATTCTCAAACTTTGAAGTGATATAGACAGTGATAAAGCTTGTGATTTTGAGTGATATAACTTGAGTGCCCCGTCATACTTCCCAGCAGTGTTAAAACAAACAGCAAAGGAGAAAATGTATTCAATGGCCAGGAAAGAGCATCGGTTCAGACATATGCATGCAAAATCTAACATTTCAATGAAAGTCATCTATACCTCTCTTGTGCAGAAGCCTCGATTTCCCTTTAAGTTGTAATTTCTTTCAATTTGCTAACTTGAAAGAATCGCCTGAACATGGGCAGGGCCTCCGTCATATCCCGGGGTCCCACACCACAACATTTTCTGGGGCCCCGGTGCCCCGGCCACCCACACCACAGTAAAAAGGCCCACATTATAAAAAGCCATTGGTGGTCAGGGCCCCCTACAAATAAAAAAAATATTGGTGGCTTGGGACCCATTCAAATTAAAAACAAATTTGCGTCACCAGCCCCCACTCCCAAAGCTATAAATGAATTGGTTGTCAGGGTCTTCTTCATTCTTCTCTTCTTCAGATCTTTTCACTGACTTTTGGCAGCTCCTTTTATTCTTTAGATACATTTGATGGTGATTGGCTCCAATCTGCGGCATTCAGTGACTTTCGTGGCATTCGGTGACATTCTGTGACTTCAGGTGGCTTTGATGACTCAAGGGGGGCCTGGCTATTCTGGGAAGTACAGCATGGCCGGGCACCCCTCAAATCACCGGGCCTGGTACAGTTGTGCCTCCTCTGTCCCCATAATGGGGGCCCTGATCATGGGCCACAACGGGGCTGTTTAACTGGAGAATTCTCCAAGTTCAGAACATTTGAACAGATCATTCCCCTCCCTAGATGAACATTGCTGTGAGTAGTCACTTTTTAAGAAAATGTGGGGTACAATGTACAATAAACAGGCCACCATAGACAGGCTCTGCTCTTGGATTTAAACAGTAGCCAACATGTGCAGATTATCATTTTCCACACTCCACCTAAATCAATTTATTTTCTTTCTCCTTTCTCATTGCATTTGTATTTTCATTCGCCATTTTGTATCATGAGATAACAATTGAATGATACAATTCTATAACAGCATAAAACCTGCAACATTATAATAATAAATACAGAAAAAATATGAGATTAAATCACTAGTTTTCCGTAATGCCTGTTGGCACTATTTGAGTGTTATTTCTCTGAAAAAATTCAGCAACACCATAAGGTGCTATAAATCACAATCACTTTAAATTGCTGCAACAACTTTATCTCTGCAACAAAATTACTGATGTGATAGTAGCTTTATTTATTTAACTGTGTTAATATCCCCTATGTGTCATCCAGAGGTTTATTGCATGAAAAAAACATTTTCTTTTGTTTGTTTAGTCAGTTTAAGGATAATATTACTTGAGTTACATATTTTACTTAACTGTAAATTATTGTCTTTTTAACCCATTAAATGCCACAGATCGTAGAATCTACGTTCTGTGTAAAAGTTTTTTTAAATGCCACAGAACGTAGGTTCTATATCTGCAGCATTAAATGGTTTTGGAATGGAGGAGCGGCTTGCAAAGCTGCTCGCTTCATTCCTATTTATTCCCCAGCCCCAACAAGAGTGGCAGTAACAAGTACGTTCAAACTACGAGCCCTGCTGCTGCCTCTACTTCCTGATGTGCCAAGTCCTGCCCACTTACCAGATCAGCAAACACACACTTATTTTAGTAATACACACTTACACAAACACACACTATTTTCAAAAATTTCAAAAAAAATATTTTGTTTAGCATAGCTTTGCTGGTTTGGTAGTTTGCATTAGAAAGATGTAATTACCTGATGTAATTACCTTAGATTATAAGGTTATTATATATATATATATATATATATATATATATATATATATATATATATATATATATATATATATATATATATATATATATAAAATTTGCAAATAAACCACACAACCAGGTCTTAAATAAAGTGTAAAAAACAAAAAATGATTTTATTATCGACGTTTCGGCTCAAAACTTAAGCCGTCTTCAGGAGGGCTTAAGTTTGGAGCTGAAACGTCGATAATAAAATATTTTTTTGTTTTTTACACTTTATGCAAGACCTGGTTGTGTGGTTTATTTGCAAATTCGATATTTATTACTTAACCAGCACCTAGGCATTGACCACAACTTGGGAGTGCTCCAGATCGTGACTTTGTATATATATATATATATATATATATATATATATATATATATATATATATATATATATGTATATATATATATATATATATATATATATATATATATATATATATAAAAGTTCAAAGAAAGCACTCACAATGCCGTGAGTGCTTTCTTTGAACTTTTATTGATTTACTGGTTAGCACCCGGCGAGAATACTTTTGAATGGTGAGTGCCGTTTGATCCTGCTTATATATATATATATATATATATATATATATATATATATATATATATATATATATATATATATATATATATACTATATGTCTTGAGAAAGAACCAGACTGGACCAAAATGTTGACAAATAAACTTCACTTTGCTTGATCTCATTATGAAGTCCTGGAGTGCGTCATTCCTTGGAACACGACTATATATATATATATATATATATATATATATATATATATATATATATATATATATATATATATATATATATATATATATATATATATATATATATATATATAACAAACAAGGGAAAGTTGTGCTCACCACTATTTTTTAAAACCATTAGGCGGGGGTGCAATGAGGGTGTGAGGACCTCTTGTAGTTGTGTATATATATATATATATATATATATATATATATATATATATATATATATATATATATATATATTACATTTAAATTGTAACATATTAAGTTAGGTTGAAAAAAGTCCATCAATTTCAACCTTTTAAATCCATATATAACCTGCCTAACTGCTTATTGATCCAGAGGAAGGCAAAACACCTAATCTGAAGCCTCTCCAATTTGCCTCAGAAAGAGAAACAATTCCTTCTTGACTCCAAGATAGCAATCGGACTAGTCCCTGGATCAACTTGTACTACAAGCTATCTTTCATAACTCTGTATTCCCTCCCTTGCTAAAAAGCCATCCAACCCCTTCTTAAATCTATCTAATGTATCAACCAGTACGACTGATTCAGGGAGAGAATTCCACATCTAGAAACAAAGGGTCACCCTGGCACTTCGAAGTGGGAACTCCCAAGTGCACAGTGGAAGAGTAATCAGTTACCTTAAAATCCCCGACACACATGGATTATGCTAGCAGGGCAAGCCCTTGCTTGCATTCTTGACAAATCGGTTCACCCCGAACCACGCAATAAATGAGCAAGGGCATTATCCTTGTTTGCCGGTGAATCACTTCCAAGAGAATTCTACATCCTCACAGCTCTCACCCTTCCAAATATTTATATGGAACCTCCTTTCTTTTAATAGGAATGGGTGACCTCATGTCAGCTGGAAAGACCTACTGGTAAATAAATCATTAGAGAGACTATTATATGATCCCCTTATATATTTAGTTATCGTATAACCCCTTGAGCGCCTCATCTCCAGTGTGAACAACCCCGATTTGGCCAGTCTTTCCTCATAGCTAAGGTTTTTCATACCTTTTACATGCTTAGTTGCCCTTCTCTGCACCAAAACTGTACGGCATATTCTAGATGGGGGCCTTACCAGTGCTCTGTAAAGTGGTAGAATAACCCCTTCCTCCTGTGAATCTTTGCACTGGCATTGCTTGCTATAGCTTATTATCTACAAGGACTCCAATGTTCTTTTCCATTATGGATTTGCCCAGTTCAGTTCCATTAAGGGTTAAGTGTCTTGGATATTTTTACATCCCATGTACATAACGTTACATTTCTCAACATTGAATCTCATCTACCACTTAGCTGTCCAGATTGCCAGTTTCTCAAGATCCTGTTGCAAGGATGCCGCATATGGGATGGAATTAATTGGGCTTCATAGTTTTGTGTCATCTGCAAACACTGAGATACATTACTTACAATGCCCTCCCCTAAGTCATTAATGAACAAGTTAAATAAAAGTGGACCCAATATCAAGCCCTAGAGACCCCACTAAGAACCTTTCTCCAAGTAGTGAATGTACCATTAATAACCACCCTCTGTGCCCCATCCCATAGAAAGTTTCCTATCCATGTGCAAATGACTTCATTAAGCCCAACAGACCTCAGTTTTGAAAGCAATTGTTTGTGGGGCACAGTATCAAACACTTTGGCAAAATCCAAATAGATCACATCTACTGCCCTCCCACTGTACAGCATCTTACTTACCTCATCATAAAAAGCAATCAAATTTGTCTGACATGACCTATCCTTCATAAAGCCATGCTGATTGCTGCTCATAATGCCATTCACTAGGACAACATTTTCAATGTGATCCCTTAACAAGTCTTCAAATTTGCCCACCACAGATATCAAGCTCACTGGCCTATAATTGGCAGGCTGAGATCGTAATTCCTTTTTAAATATTGGAATCGTCAGCTTTCCTTCAATCCATAGGTACCGTACCAGATGAAAATGAATCTGAGAAAATCGGAAATAGAGGCTGGTCTAAAATGGAACTAAGCTCTCTTTGAACCTGGGGGTGTATGCCATCTGGCCCTGGCACCTTGTTCACATTAATTTTTTTTAAAGCTTTATGAACCATATCCTGAGTCAGCCACCGACTAGATTAAGCTAATAAACACAGCAAATACATTTACAGGATCCTGTAGAGGCTGTAAATAGGGGGCCTATTTACAGCCTCTAAATGTAAGGTTCATGGGCTATCTTACAGTCACTTTTGTAGTGGACTGATCAAAAAGATTGACGTTAATTGGTTGTCTATGACTGTGGCTATTTATTTCCTTCTTTTTATATTGGAGGCATGATTCTGGCCGGGTCAAAACAGGAGGTAAGCAAAAGAGCCACATCATTCAGACACAACTGCAATGAACATAATTAGCAAATGAGTGTATTGGCAACAGCAATTGAAGGTTGTCTAAAGAGTTCAATATGTGAGTGGGTAGAGGGGTGGATATAGGAAACTTTGGCTCCAGTACTACTTGTACTGGTTCTGGCTTCTGGCAATGAGAGGGGAAAGACAATAGAGAGTACAGGTATGGGATCTGTTATCCCATTATTCAGAAAGCTCCAAATTACGGAGTGGTCATCTCCCATAGACTCCATTATAATGAAATAATTCAATTTCATATTTTCTCTGTAATAATAAAAATGTAGCTTGTACTTGATCTAAACTAAGATATAATTAATCCTTATTGGAAGCAAAACCAGCTTTTTGAGTTTATTTAATGTTTACATGATTTTAGTAGAGTATACTTAAGGTATGAATATCCAAATAACAAAAAGATCCATTATACGGAAAACCCCCGGTCCCAAGCATTTTGAATACCCATACCTGTACTACCATAAGAAACAAATTAATATATGTACAAATTATATGATATTAAGCTTTATAAGGGAGAGGACAACTGAAATTAAATGTTTTATAAATACAAATTCTCTCTGGGAATGTTTCACTTCACATTATATATAATGCTTTGCTGGAAATCTAGACAATGTTTTATCTCAATAAATGGCATGCATAGAATTCTGTGCTAGAGTAGGTTATGTAGAATCATCGTTCTATGAAAATGCTTATACATCTAATATAAAAATACTCATGTAGGATTGCATAAATGAACTTTCACAATAAGGGCCTTTATAAATAAGCAAACAATGTAAGCAATTTGCCCTTTTAGACTAAAATGACACAAGCTGCTGCTAGCATGCAAAATATATTTTTTAACATACATTTCTATTTCAGTAAGTCAATTATGTATTTATAGTAGTTCTACTTATTTTTCTTTTGCATTACGTGGTTTCTTTTTTGTGGACATACAAAGATAAATGTGGGTTATCTGCAACCACCCCTGGTGCAGTATACCATAATGACTGGCCTGAACAGGTAGGCATCCAAGTATGGCTCAAATTCCCTTTAACATAATTCAAGACTGTAATATAAAACATCTGCAGAAGTGGTCATTTTCCTTCTTTTTAAGCATTCCATTCATTTGTGCTGACAAGCAAGTTGGCCACATTATAAGAAACAAAATGTATTATTAAATAATTAGTAGCTAAAATGCAGAAATTAGAGGGCACTTCCTTTCACGTGCATTTCCCTTCTACTTTAGACTATTGATTTAAGGAAAACCGATCCTCTAAAGAGACCAAAATGGAATCTAAGACAGGAGTTTATTGTTAGACAATTACAAGGCTAATGATTGTTCCCTGGGAATGAGGCAGGCATAAAATCTAGAAAATGCCACATAATTCAGTTTGTCTCATTGGTGTGTAAATCCCAAGTGAGATAAAATTTCTTCCAATCTATGCATTGCTCTAAGCACATTAATTAAAGTGCTAGTGGTTTAAAAGTGTTTAATGTCTATTCCATTGCCCTTATCTCCATTGAGGCTGTGCCTGCAACTCACTCTGTTTTACAGGTATAGTGGCAGTAACATAAAAAAATCTACTAAAAGACCAATTATGGCTTTTTCTGAAAGCCTAAAAAGAAGACAAATGGAGGCATAGAGCCAGATTAGAAAAAAAGCATTGTGTGGACATAAAGCAATTAGAGTGGTCTCAAGAGTCTGACACTATGATACCTCCTAGTAAAGCATTCTTCTGCTTGTTTAAACCTGGAACAATTTAATATCAGTTTTGCTCTTTAAAGTAGATGTAGCCTCAGTATCACGTGTTTTTGGATACCTCGTGCTTTCTTTGGCAATAAAATGTACTGTGTAACGCAGAAGTGTATAGCATCGGATTACATGATAATAATATATAAATTAACTCTGGAGGTTTATATTAATCTTATATTTGATGGGGAATATGGATACATGATTCTAAATGAATTATGTCTAGTTAATGACAAAATGGTATTCTTTATTCACTTATGATTCTGTTCTTAAAGTGTAGGTCTGCTGTTTGTCACACCCTTTGCTGTGCGCTGAATGGAAAGTATTGTTCTGTATGAGAGGTGGCGTGTTATTCACTATTAACAGCTATATGATACAAAGTGATTAGTGATGGGCGAATTTGCGCCGTTCCGCTTCGCCAAATAATTAGTGAATTTCGCGCGAAATTCGCGACAGGGCAAAAAATTCGCGAAATCGCGCCGGCGTCCGTTTTTGCGGAAAATTTTTTTTTGACGCCGGCGAATTTTTGCCGCAAATCCTTCAACTTCGATATTCAACGTCAAAGGATTTTCATTTCCAGTCGAATATCGAGGGTTAATTAACCCTCGATATTCGACCCTTGATGATTTTCCCCCTATATATTATATATAGGGAGCTTTTTGAGTGCACTTTATAAGCCAATCACAGGAGATTTAAGTCATGGAGGACCAAAATACTAAACATGATCAGACTCTTATTTGGCATTTTGCATCTAAAGAATTTAGTCAGGGTAATTTTTGCCATACTGAAAAATGGTTCTCAGCTACAACTAATAGAAAAACAACTTTTCCAATTAGAAGCTTGGTAATTAAGGAATGCAGGAGCATTTTATGGGGCTTAACTGTTCATTTTTGAATAAAACATTTTTACTAGTGATGGGCAAATACATTCGTCAGGCATGGATTTGTGGAAAAATCCAGTGAAAAAAAATGTTGCACGTATAAAAATAGTTTTGTGCCAAAATTATTCAGACACCCATTGACTTTAATGTATTTGGACAAAGCAGTCGTGCGTATAAAAATTGTAGCTTGAGTCAAAATTTTCATGCATCAAAATGATGTTGACGCCCATTAGACCTCAATGCGTTTTGCAAAATTTTCATTAAATTCGCCAGTTAAATCCAGTTAAATTTAAAAGTTATTCTACAACATATACAGCCCATGCATATTCTACCCCATATACAGATCATGCATACAGTTTATTGCTTACTAACTCCAAAATACAAACACCCACACTAGGATAGGATTGCTATTTTTGAAAGTGCTAGATATAAAATAACCTTTTCTTGATTATGCCTGACTGACTTAGGCAAATGGTGCTTTAAATGTGTTCAATTCCGTTAATAATTGCTTGATCTTCACTGATTTCCTTTTGTTCACCTCTATTAATTTCATTATATTTCATAAAACCTACTCAACAGACTGAAAAGTAATTAACTTTAATAGCTAGCCAGTGCAATGGGAAGCCAGCTTTAGAACTGAAACTGTAATGCTGATAAAAGAAAGAGATACAATTGCACATTAATTAGGCGCAAGCAAACAACCTTCTTAATAGCTCATGTTCTGATTCCCAAAATGACAACAAAATAAATAAGTGCCAGATGCTAGTCTGTTGTCTCCAGCCAATAGAACACACATCAGATATGGAGAAAGGCTTCAAGGGGTACACAAGTCTCTTGGTTGTAATGGTTCAAGGAATAAATTTCAGAACCCAAACTGTTTAATTTCAAGAAATAATTGTTTCCAAAGTAAGTAGCATTTCTGCATGTAAAACAATATCTGTTCAAACAGCAAACATACTAATGGTTTAGTGATTAGTATATTATAGGGATAATGTAATACTTTATGTTCTAAAGAAGCATATTAGTGATCATCAATGTATTCAGTGACCATATAAAGGCACAAGGCCACAGGTAAATATAAAGATATAGTTCATGTATATTAGGTATAACATAATATACCATATCAGATATGCATTTGTGGCCAAGGCATCATTGGGGATTAAAAATATGATGGCACCATGGTATTTCCTTAAAGATATCATTGGGCAGGTACCTTTTTTTTGGAATGGATCACCAGCCAGGGAATAAAATGAGTATTGAAAAACTGTCTAATAGTTTGGCACCAGCAGTGAATTATCCCTTCCTGACATTCTGTGGGGCAGATTTACCAATTATAATCTTTAAAGATTCCAAGCAAATTGATTTTTCCTAAATTTTTCAAAACTTTCCTGACTGTCAAGAGCATTTGTCTGAATCAGGAAAGTTTTTAATGAATTGAAAATGATACTTGCATTAAGTCAATCAATGTTACAATGTAATGTGTTCGTCTTCTTTGAGCAGAAAAAGTAATTGGTAAACAGAAGTAGCCGTCAAACACTGCCCAACAAAAATTACTTGTGGAACCTCTCTTCCCACTTCCTTCAGGAACAGGGTTTTCTAGCAAAAATATCCATTCCTTTTTGCAAGTGTCTGACTCCATTATTCTCAGCTGCGTGTGGTTTACAAATGGTATAATTAACCAATAGGACTATGATAGATACATTTCTCATCTTTCCCAGTCAACGTTCCCAGTCAACCTGCACCAATTGCAGTTTTAAAAAAAATGAAGCTGTGTATTTGTAGGGAAAAAAAATCTTAGAAGTCTGGTTTGAGTAGTAGTAAGGGAGGTTCTGCAATTTAACAGTTAATCTTGTAACATGCAATTAGGCATTCACTTGGCAATCAAAAACCATGACTATATTCCATGTTTGCATTCCTTTTCAAAGGCTGTAGTAGAGGGGCACTTACTCTGTCAAATCTGCTATAGTAATCAAAACATTGAAATGACTCTTTCCACACTAAATACACTGGAACTGGTTGTTTGATTAAATGTAGAGTAGAGAGTGCAATTTGCTAAATTACAAGTATTCTGAACATGTAAATATAGTTTAATTACTGCAATTAGAGCAGATTACTGGAGATTGGCAGATGGGAATGTAATGCTGTTTTAATTAGAGTTTTTAATGCACTGTAACATAAGCATAATATTAACCCTTCTTGCATTGACTATCCTCTAAAAAGCGAAGCAAATGAACCTCCGTTGATGCGAGTTGCTATTTATATAAACACAGGCAAACCAGAAAATGAATACAGGAATGTAGTAAGATGTTTCATTTAATATACAATGCCAATGTAATTTGCTTCCATATTTCTTAGTATTATATTACACAGGTATTACATTTGAATACTACAGAATGAACTGGGAAGTGAAAAAATTCCAGTAATTTCATGGTTTGTCAGCAATATATGTGAAAAAGAAAAGAAAAAGGAGGATGGTGTATTAAATGGTAGCACCCATTTTCAATAACCATGCTTTCCATTTGCTGTTATAGCTAGCCAAAAGAAGGTGTAGTCTGAATATTTAAATATTCCTTTCAGGGCTCAGTGGAGTCTACTCTATTGCTGCGGAACAGGTTAAAAAGTTGAACTGCGTGTAACTAACTAAATACTAAGAATCACCCAAAACCAGAAAAAAACGAGCTGTATAAGTTCTTTAAAACAATGTAATAATTGCTTTTATTACAGGTGAGACAGCACATTGGGGATAGGAATAAAAAAAAGTATTCCCCAGTTCTTGCTTTCCTTACATAGGCAGAGCACATTGCCTCTCCCCATCATGCCACCTTGGTCCTGGGAAGGAAATCCTCTACATACGGGGGAATGTAATAAAAGTCGATAATGGAAAGCTATTCGCAATGCAAAAAGTTATGCCTTTGTGCAAAAATTTTTGCTTTGAGCGAATTTAATATAGCTTTTGTCAACCCGGAAAATGTTTAGCGACAACTTTCGACAGTGGAAGACCGTTTGAAATGTTATAGTTTGTGCCAATGCACAGTAGGGGCCCATTTACTTAGCTCGAGTGAAGGAATAGAGGAAAAAAACTTCGAATATCTAATGGTTTTTTTGGCTACTTCGACCATCGAATGGGCTACTTCGACCTTCGACTTCGAATCAAACTAAAAATCGTTCGATTATTCGACCATTCGATAGTCGAAGTACTGTCTCTATAAGAAAAAACTTCGACCCCCTAATTCGCCATCCAAAAACCTACCAAAGTCCATGTTAGCCTATGGGGAAGGTCTCCATAGGCTTTGCTAGCTTTTTTTGGTCGAACAAAAATCATTCGATCAATGGATTAAATCGATCGAACGAATATCGGTAAATCCTTCGACTTCGATATTCGAAGGATTTAACTTCGACTTCGATTTAACTTCGACTGTCGAATATCGAGGGTTAATTAACCCTCGATATTCGACCTTAAGTAAATTTGCCCTAAATGTAAGAAACTTCTTACTGAAAAAGTCGTTATGTTTGCTCCAAACAATTACGAAACCTTCAAGCACTTCTTTAAAGTGCGCAATTAAAATTCGCAATGCAATAACAGTTTATGGAACAAATTTACATTGCGAGATGTGGATTTTTATTCTTATTGGTGCGAATTGTTTTTCTCTTTGCGACTTTAGCTACATTCCCCCCATAGTGTCTTGTGTCTAAAATTGCACTTTGCACACTGCACTTGTTCTTGGAAATTAGACCTATAATCTTGTGTCTTCAACAATGACATATGGAAAAACTGCAGTCGTTGACATCTGCCGTGTGATCAGTTATAAGTCCAACAAACAGACTCCCCCCCCCCTATTTTTTTACCCTCGACTTTCGTCCCAAGTGTATTTTTCTCTTCTCCCCTTGGAATAATAGAAAGCTTCCCTAGCAGATTGGGCAATTCTTACCTTGTGTCATCTGTTGAATAAACGTAGGCAGTACTAATAAGACAGCAACAAGCTTATATGTTTCATGCCCAGGTTTATTTGTTGCATAGAAATATGTATATAGAAGTGCCTACAGTTTTTGATATGCCAATTTGTGATAATGTAACCGAAAGTACAATTTGCATGATCATACATGTGTCAATAATATGCTTGTAAGAGTTTTACAGACAATAAAATCTTTAAATAATAAAAAAATAAGTCCAACAAACTACTACTGAGGATCTCTAGGGCATAACGCTAGCACATACAATGGTGTAATATTGCACTGTTTTAGATAAAAACCCACAATTCCATTAATCAGTATGGTGTCAAACCTAATTTATCATGTTCCAAACAAAATTTGCAAAGGTCCCAGTACTAGGCATTCTGTATAAAATGATTCATGTGTTCAGTATACTCTTCTAGTTTAATATCAGCAGTGATGTATATTTTCCACTATAGTCAATAGAATTTTTGATTGAAAACTCCTTCTAAGGAGGTCACATAAAAAGTCCTAGAAAAGGTATAGTGCCAACAGTCAAATGATTGATTAAGATTCTGCTGAGATTTTTTTCCACCAAACTCAAGTATACTGTATTCTTATGGCAACCAAGCCAAGTAGATTTCTCAGTAATACTTTCCTTTCTAATAAAATGTAAATGTAAAAAACATTCATTTTAAGCAGCAACCATTAAATGTTAGCAGAATGAAGCAGACTCAAGAAGTACTAAGTGAAGTATAGATAGTACCAGAACTTTTTAGAAGTACAGATACATAAGCAAGCGGTTTGCTGGTCAAGGATGACAGATTTGTCTCGTTACATCAAGTTTTTAAAATGCCAGGGAGATAAAAGACTTTTTTTTCAAAACCAATACATTTCATTAATAGGATATTTGACTGCATCCAGAATAGTTTTTCACAAGAGATCTCTTTTGGTTGATACCCAAATCTCTCGATATACAAGCTGTATAGAATAAATATACACCAAACTACATTGTTAGTTAAGTTGTAGAACACAAGGAATGAAACATAGTAAGTTTATTTAAGGAAACGTAACCAATTAGTTGGCCATGTCCCCAGGGTCGTGACCTGCACCCTCTTATTTCAATTAGCTAAATAAAATACCTTACTTGGAATTTTCTAAGCACTGTACAACAATTTCTCTAAAAAATATTTACCCAAATAATAAATAACTAAATATAAATAATTTATATATTTATCAAATATACATATGCATTTTAATTGCTTATAGTGCACTTTTGAAAGCAGTGGTTTTACGCTTCTATTTTTAACATTATCTTTGAGGGCCTACTTACCTAATATAAAATATGGGTGTATCAAGCAGCACGTATATTATAATACCATATCTCTCCTTACATTCATTTTATACAATGGATCTCTTGGAAGCTAGCCCTTCAATTTGAGGAATTAGAGGAATTGCACCACTAGTGTTGCAAGTTTTCTGTTTTCTAGGTAAAAAGTGTGTGTCCCTTTAGTGCAGTTGTTTTCTTCAGTTTAGCCTGAAGAGCATTTCAATAGAGTAACTTCTAGGTGTGTGTTTATTTTCCTAAATGCACCCAGAAGCCTAGTTTGAAGGTCAGCTGTAAAATGTGTGGTGAAAGCACAATTGCTTCCCTTATTATTCTTGAATCTATAGCTGTATCAATATTTCCCTATACTAGCTGTTATTTAGCAAATCTTTGCTGAACTGAAAGATTCGCCCATCCCTAACAATGCTTTTTAAATTCAGGACCCCCTTAGAAGTCCCACCTTTATTCAGGGCCATTACAGTTTCACAGAGGGGAATTCATATCAGTCTTTCAGTTATAGATCCAAGAATAATTACCGTATATAGTCGAGTATAAGCCGACCCGAATATAAGCCGAGGTACCTAATTTTACCTAGGAAAACTGGGAAAACTTATTGCCTCTAGTATAAGCCTAGACACAACTACAGCCCTGTCTCCCAGCAGCGCACATTCCCCCAAATCGACCCCCCCAGCGATCAAACGGACTTCTTTGCAAAGTTGATGGTGACAGAGAATTGCCAAACGGATTACTGTGTGCATTGTCCCACTGTCCCACTACCATGTGTAGAGGGCGCTGTGTGATATTGCCATCACTGTTAATCTTTCGTATAACCAACAGAGGGTGCTAATCCTTCATATAACCAACAGAGGGTGCTGTGTGATATTGCCATCACTGTTAATCCTTCATATAACCAACAGAGGGCGCTGTGTGATATTGCAGTCACTGTTATTCTTTCATATAACCAACAGAGGGCGCTGTGTGATATTGCAGTCACTGTTATTCTTTCATATAACCAACAGAGGGCGCTGTGTGATATTGCAGTCACTGTTATTCTTTCATATAACCAACAGATGGCGCTGTGTGATATTGCAGTCACTGTTATTCTTTCATATAACCAACAGAGGGTGCTGTGTGATATTGCAGTCTCTCCCCAAGTGAACTGTTGGTATAGGAATGATTAAAAGTGACTGCAATCTCTGCTACTGCCTGCTAACCCGAGTATAAGCCGAGGTAGACTTTTTCAGCACATTTTGGATGCTGAAAAACTCGGCTTATACTCGAGTATATACGGTATGGTAAAAAAAGCAAAAAAAGTCAGCAAATTCTTTTAAGTCCATGGATGTCAAACATTTTTTTAAACCATGCTACATATTTTTACTAAGCATTATAGTCTATGGTCATTTTTTTCTTGGGGAAATACTTCACTCATCCCTATGTAGCGTCTATTATTTTTCAAAGTAACTAAAAACATACATATTGTTAATAGCATGCTATAAAGCTGCTGCTGTAAATACAGAATATACTGTACATACACAGAATTCTCAAGCTAAACACATCATTTCAACTTTTACTGGTTGAAAGGGAAAAAAGGACAGGAAAAGTTAAAGATCACTGGCTAAAGCATGTTGAGCAAATGGCAAAAATCAATCCTCTTCTTTAAAAATAGAAATATATTCATTAATTCTATACATGTTATTGGTGCATGAAGCTTTAGCAAAGATACTAAATGGGTATTTAAGACTGTGCACACAGAGCTATTTACTATAATGAGGCATTTTTGCATTAGTCACTTAAGGCCAGCTATGATTAAAGGATTCTAGGGAGCAACCTATTGAAGAAGGAAAATGTTTGTTTTATGCTTTAAAATTCAGTGAATAACATTGGGATAGTCCTTAAAATAGTATAGGTAGAGTAATAGGTAGAGTGAGGGCTAATCATGAGCTGTAGTTTGTCATGCAGAAATCTCATTTAAGCATTTGTCGTTTCTTTCAAACCATTTCTTTATTTATTCTTTATTTATGTTTTTTTCTGTATTCTTGCATGACTTCACCCAATTTGAATGCAATTTCATTTTATTTTTGACACAAAATATGAACAGTGCTGTAATTTAATGGCATATTAGAGGTACAAATTTGATATACTTATGTAAGTTTAAGTTGTATGCAATCATGCAGAAAAGGTACTGATCAAAATCAACATTCCCTGGCCCCTGTGTTTTACTAGTAATTAATTATTTGCACATTAGTTTTAAAAATGCATGTTATGGGTTGTAGATATAATCATAAAGTTGTTATGATGTCATATTTGAAAAGGAAATAGTAACATCGATAAGAGTATGATGGCTTAGCAATTTTATGACAATAATCGTGTGATTAAAACTGATGTTTTTTAAAATGTATGCACAAGGGGCCAGACTTATTGAATTGTTCAGTGCAGTGGATAGACAGTTGGAGGAGATTTTAAACTAGGCATTGGGGGGGGGGGGTTCAGTAAAAGATTCAGTGGAAGGCAGGTTAGGATAGGATAGGGAGGACCACATGTCATTTGTTCAATATGGTACCAGTATTAAATGTATGTTTGCAAATGCAAGAGGTCTGACTGGTAAAATGGGAGAGCTGGAGGTACTGGTGGGAAAATATGATCTGATTTGTGTGGCTGAAACATGGCTGAATGAGTCACATGACTGGGCAGCTAATATCAGCGGCTATACTTTGTTTCGGAGGGACAGAGGCAATAGAAAAGGAGGAGGGGTATGTCTGTATGTTAGGCAGGATTTAAAAGCTCATATAAAGGAGGAGGTTAGGTTAGAAAATGAGGAGACAGAAGTCTAATGGGTAAAGTTCTTCACCAATTGTAGAGTCCAGCAAATTTATTGTAGGAGTATGCTATAGACCCCTTAATTTAAGTGAGGAGAAGGAGGCTAAGCTCCTGATGCAAATAGAAAGGCTGCTAGTTTGGGTAAAGTAATGATAATGGGGGATTTGAATTACCCAGATATTGACTACCCCCAAAATGAACACTTAAGCAACAAATAGTTTATATCATATTAAGTGGCATATTAAAGAATCGTACCAAACTGGAATATACATTTAAGTAAATCTTGCCCTTTTACATCTCTTGCCGTGAACCACCATTTTGTGATGGTCTGTGTGGTGCCTCAGAGACCACCTGACCAGAAATACTACAACTCTAACTGTAACAGGAAGTGTGGAAGCAAAGACAGAACTCTGTCTGTTAATTGGCTTATGTGACCTAACAAGTATAGTTTGTGTGCACCGTGAATAATACAATCCCTATTTATGATTACCGAATGGCACATACTACAAGAAAAGTATATTATTATGAAAATGGTTTATTTACATGAAGCAGGGTTTTACATATGAGCTGTTTTATGCAATATCTTTTTATAGAGACTTTTTCTGGCTTCAGTGCAGGAGATCAAAGAAAAACCTAGGACATTTTAATATAAATCTGGGACTGTTGGCTGAGCTGTCAAAATCAGGACTGTCTCATAAAAAAACTAAACACTTGGGAGGTATGATCAGTATTTACATAAAGCTGCAATTGCAGCACATACAGCATAACCCATTTACCCATGTCTTCCCTAAAGAAACCATAGGTATTGTTGTCCCTGCAAGGATGATGGAAATATAACCAAAGCTTATGGTTACTTTATTGATCTAATATGTTTTACAGCTATTTGTGTATTTATTTACTTCTGGTAGGGTTGTTGGTTGTACAGGTATGCTCAGTAGTCCCTTGTGGATTAATGTCACTGCTACCTTAAGAGTAAGTGAGTTAAAGGAAATAAATTTAGACAGCGAGAGCCTCCTTAGCCAGGAACAGAGAAGGTTCCTATTATGATAGCCATAGAAAGACACTTACTAGATAAAGATTAAACTAATAAAACTGGATGCAGGTGACATACAGTGTAAATCTTTCCTAATAGTTACATTCAGTAGTACGAAATTTTGCCAAGCTTAAATGTGTTAATTCAGTTCTTAAAATCAAATCTTGGCCCAACCATATCCAATAGAATATTCGAGACAAAGCTCCCAACACAGCATGCAATCTGAGCTAACACCATTGTTCCAGAAGTTCCTTGATTTATACCAGGACTATTAGGTGGTGAAAACTGTCAAATTATTTTACCATATTTCATTTACTTGCTGGCCATACTAACCTTCTTTGGGGATATTGGGCAAACATAGAGCTGTTTCCTTGCTGTTAAATCTTTTAATAACTAATATAATCAATAGATTTATATGGGTGGTTGGCACACAAATAAAGCACTGTACTTTTTGATCATAAATGAGCCTCAGAGTTTAATGAGATTTTCCGTTCTATGGTAAATACAAGGTCAGTATTCTGCAGTATGGTATGACAATGCTTACTTTTAACAATTTTCAATGATTACTTTATTGAGTTGAATGACTAAAGACTAGTAATACAAAATGTTTTTACTGAATGTAGAAACCTGCATGCATTGTCCCTATACTTTCTCAACATAAGGCCTCATTTATTACTTTGAAGCAAGGGGCAACTTTAGAAAATTGGAACACAGCACGTTCAGCTTGCAGTTATGAAATCCATGCATCTGTAACATGTATCTTTGTTCTCACTAAGCTTAGTTAAAAAGTTGTGGTGCTTTCCTCTATGCAACCAGGGCTGGATTCCTCGGTCAGGCGCCCCTAGGCATCGCAGTCCGATTGCCCGCCCTCCTGCCTGCAACCCCCCGCTGCAGCGAGCACATGTGCAAAAGTGCAGATGAACAGCGTCATTGAACAGGGGATGCACCTAGGCAGGTGCACGGTCCTGGCACCTGCACTACCCCCTGCCACACGTGCATGTGTGTAAGCGCTAGCAAACGGCCGAGTTGAATGGGGACTCACAGGTCCTCATAATGCAGCTGGGTGGCATGCCACCCCTAATTTTTTAGGCCCGGGCCTTTGTGGCCTCACTGCAAATCTGGGCCTGTATGCAGCACTTGCTGTGCTGCATATATACAGTAAATACACTATGTGCAGAAGGCAGGGAGATGTAGATGTCCCCTGTTCTGCCCACTAGCCTGTTCATCATTCCAACACACCTCCAAAAACAAGGCACAGGGTCACAAGGCCCTGAATTTGGCAAACATTAAGTATAGGGCTCTCTTGCACCTTACCAACAGCCTTGGAGGAGGCAGTTATTAAGAAGATTTTGCACAACTTAGTTCTCTTCTGCTTGCACCATGGACAATGATAATAAGCGTTATCATTTCTGGCCTTTTTGATCAATTACATTTTAAAAAACACTTACTTTGACTCATATGAAAATTACAGGAATGCACGAAACCCTGATTTATGGATTTGGCTGAATATCAGATTTATCTGGATGCCAAGCTGCAGCTGAGCCCTAAGAGCAGTCCATGTAGTCTTTAAATAGATTTGTCATTCTCCATTTTCAGCCCACTATTTCCCCACCAACAGTTCTTACTAGTGGAATACATATTTATTATAGTTTTAGTCAAGTGACTTTTCCTACTTTTACGTTGGTGGGAGGATTGTGCATTGAGGGGGGATGTAAAGTTTTCAGAGGTTGTTTTCCCCAAAATTCAAGTGTAATTATTCTACTTTCTTGTATATGCAGATTTTCACAAATCTTTGATGCCAACCACTGTGGAAACCCTGAACTTACCACAATGGTTCCCTAGTGTCAATATTTATGTGGCAGTGCAAATACCAGGTTTGGATGCAAGTAAAGTACATAAAATCAATTTTACTGTCTTATACTTCTAGTTTTATTCATAAATTAACATTCTTGAATTTTCAGTGCAAATTATTAATGAAATAAGTGGTTATAAAATCATTCAGCCAAACAGTTTAACATAGAATAGTAAATGCATTTAAAGTTTTTTATTTAAAAGTTAAAACAAAAATGATAGCATAAAAGACTTCTCAAGGCATTTGGGGAAAAACCTACACAGTAACTTTTCTTTAAAATGTTTGTAAGATTACCATTACCAAGGATTATTTGTTTCTTTCATAACAAGACGCTTCTTTCATCTTCACTTATTTCAGAAACCAAACCAATTTTAGTGATGTAGTAAAATACAAATAGCGCATCCCTGGAAATGGTTCCATTTCGTTCAAAAGAGATACATAAAATGACTGGTAAGAGAAATGCTCTGGTATCTTGAGTGAGTTGCAGAAAAAAAAATGTCAAATGGCTTTCTGCACTTCTCTCTTTCCATTACATTCTGACTGCATTCTAACTGCACATACATAGGGGGTATTTAGTAAAACTCAACTTTTTATCATTCTATAAAAAAATTCATTCTTAATTTACCAATAATTTACCAATAGATCCAAATGAAAAAAGCAAGAGCATGAAAATATTGCAACAAAATAGAGAGTCAAAACAAATTGTCCAACTTTTTTGAATTTGGTGCCTGAAAAACGCACGTTTTGCATTGTTGAAAGAAAACCAGCCTGAAACACCTCAAAATCATAAAGGAGAAGGAAAGGTTAAAACTAAGTAAGCCTTATCAGAAAGGTCCATCTAAATATACCAGTAAACCCCCAAAGTATTGCTGCTCTGAGTGCCTTGTGAAAAGAAACACAGCATTTCTTTCCTTCTATTGTTTACACATGGGCTTCTGTATCAGACTTACTGCCTTCAGCTTAAACCTCATTGCCCTGGGCAAGAGCATGCTCAGTTTGCTCCTCTTCCCCCGCCCCCTCCCTTCTCTACTGTAATCTGAGCCCAGAGCAGGGAGAGACTCAGGCAGGAAGTGATGTCACACCATGTTAATACTGCAGCTCCTATCCTAAACAAACAGAGAGTTTCTAGAGCTTTTTACTCAGGTATGGTAAAACATTCTACAGAATAAATATAGCATTCTAGCTTGCACTATTGCAGCTAATCTATTGGCAATAAAATGCCTCCGTAGCTTTACCTTTCCTCCAAAAATTCGAGTTTTCCTCCTAAAAACATCGACCAGAAAAAATTGAGGCTTCATAAATTGGCCCCATAATGTTAATAGTGACAAATACAATAATAATAATAGATGATATAAGAAGCTAAGAATATGGCACACCACACTGCAACCTTGCATGCTATTAAACAAGCTTCCATTTGCCTTCTTTCTTTTTCTTTGTATTTTTTCTTGAATAGTGAAAGAATGCAGCCTCAAAGTTTAATAAATGTGCCCTTTTATAAGCAACAAATCTTCACAAAAGCCTCTTTCTCCATTTTTATTGAATAAGTAAAGCTGAAAGATCCTAATCAAATATGCTGGTAAATTTTATATTTTTATGTGTTATTTTAGTATTTTGTATGCAGACAATGTTTACCTCATCTTTGCAATATGTTTTTTGTTTCTTTGTTCTCAGATGCAGTCAATTGTAAAGGTTTATTATCGTTATCCTAGTCATCTACAGATGTCAGGGCAAATGAAATGATTGCAATCAAAAGACTGTAGTAGCAAGATGTTACTTTGATTTAAAGCATTTCTTTTGCAATTTGACTCTAATCAGTGTCATCTTATTTGCATTGTTGTGACATATTATCTGCTTTTTCCAGAGCACAATGTATCTACAGTGGCACATGCATATAACGTTAGACAAATAGCTTAAGGTTATTAAGAAGTAGTTAATGTCATTCTTATCTAACAAATCTTAAATCACTGAGCAGAAAATGTATTTTACAAAAAGAAACTTGTAATAAAAAGAGATAATGGTATTCCCCCTGGAATATACAGAGATATATAATATTAAAAAAAAAGACCCCTGAGAACTATTCATAAAAAAGTCCAGGCAGTAAAATGGGTTTTTAAAATATGGCACCCACTGATTGCTGCTAGGCTGAGAAAAACCATAACATGGCTGGAAACCACAACCAACACTTTCAGATGTTCGGTGTATTGGAAATGAAAACCAACAGCAACCAGACCTTTTAAACAGCTGGCTAGTAAATGCTACCAGCTGATTGCTATGAGTTCTGATGAGCGAATGTATTTGCCAGGCATGAATTCGCAATGAAATTCTGTACTTCGCCATCTGCAACTTTTTTCATCAAACTGCGGCAAAAAATTGCAGCAGGAAATTTCTCCACAACAAAATTGTTGCCAAGACAAAAAAAGTTACCATAAGAAAAAAATAAGTCCTTTGACTTTAATGCATTTGGACAAAAAAGTCGCATAAGAAAAAACTCCCATTGACTTTAATTTGTTTTTGCATCAAAAAATTACGCCCACTGACTTCAATGCAGTTTGCTATTTTTTCCGGACTCTCCCAATTTCTTTGGCGAAGCAAAATGGGACAAATTTGCTCATCACTAGCTATGAGTTACTAGACCAGTAGCAAACTTAAGACCTTATAATTAAATTATCCCCTTTGTTTGGCATGGTTACGAGTATGTAGAATAAAAAGCAGACAATGGGGCAGATTTACTAAAGTTGAAAGTGGCCATCGGTAGCGAAAACTCGCCAGAAATTCAATCCGCGGGGATTTACTAACAGGTGTAGGGTAGCGAAAGAGTACTTCGCTAACAAAGTTTCGTGCCCTTTGCCAGGCGAATTTTCTAACAATTGATATTTGGCAAATTCACTAAAGTGCGAATTTTCCATAACATTTCGCCAGAGTTTCCTTTGCCACCTTAGACCTGGCGAATTGATAAGATGCAGCTACATCCTCATCAACTTTATGTCAGTGGCATCATATCCTGCATGCCGAAAAGTTATAAGACAAAGAAAAAACAATGGTGTTTTTTCATATTTTAATGTTGGCTTATGTTTAAAAGTTTTAACTGTTAAATATATTTTTTAAATAATTTTTTTTAACCATTTGAGGTACAGGGCATTTTTGTTTTATGGTGGCACGTGTCTAGAATAATAGAGGATCTCTTTTGCCATTATTTTGCTTCCTTGAACATTTTTAATGAACACTTCAAGCTATTTCCTCCATCACTAACAAAGACATAAATATGACCTATACATACCCACCCTATTCAAATTAACCTAAGGGGCAGATGTATCAAGGGTCGAATTGAAAATTCGGAATCGAAATTCAAATTTTCAAATTATTTTATGGTCAAAACTGTCACATTCAACTAGGGAGTTATTCAAATTTGATTCGAGTTTTTTGAATTTTTTTGAGATTTATCATACTCTGGCCCTTTAAAAACTCATCTATTTGCCACCTAAAACCTGCAGAATTGCTGATTAAGTCAATGGGAGAGGTCCAAGGATAAATTTGGTGTTTGCAAACTTTATGACATTCGAGTTTTGTACAGAGAAAAAACTTGAATTGAGTTTTTAAAAGTTGAATCGAATATAGAATTTATGGAAGCTTAGGGGAGTTTTTAAAAAATGACATGAATTCAAATTCGACCTTTGACAAATTAGAATTTTGAGCTATTTTTTGTGTACTTTGACTAAGGAATAGTCCAAATTAGATTCGAATTTGAAAAAAATTCGAAAATTCGAATGTCGAAATTCATCATCTACTGTCTCTTTAAAAATGCAACTTCTACCATTTGCCATCTAAAACCTGCTGAATTGCTGTTTTAGCCTATGGAGGGCCTCCTAGAACCTATTTGGAGTCAATTGGTGGACTTTGAAAAATCTAAGTTTTTTATGGGAAAAACTTTAAATCAAATTTGATCGAATGTGCTATTACTTTGGATTTCGAACCTATTCGATCGAAAAATTACCTATTCGACAAAAAAAAACTTCGGTTGTTTTTTTTTAATTCGACCCTTGATAAATAACTTCTTCAAATAGTTTAAGGGACCTCTGCCATTGACTTCTACATGAATTCGGCACGTTTTAGGTGACGAATATTCGAATTAGAACTGTTTCTAGGGTGGAGATGTGATAAATCGCACATTCGATTTCAAATTCAAGTTGGTGCTTTTAAGTTCAAATTTGTGAATTTTGACAAATAAAATAGAAATTTTGAATTCCAATTTAACATTAAAACCTTAATAAATGTGCTCACAATAGCCTACTTTGTTTTTTAATAGTTTCAATTGCATAGCAAAATGATGGCAAATACTGTATATTAATTATAGTGAGCCAATTTGTTGAATGTGTAATATTTCCACTTAACAAAACTTGGCTTTAAGAAAAACGATGTGTAAATCTCTCAGTTTTTTCTTTCTTTCCTCTTATGAAAGGCTATTTTTTTTAAAAATCCTTTTAAAATGTATGGTAAATTTGCTAAAAACAGAAGACCCGTTTGAGAAGTGTTAAAACTTTTTTTAAGGCTTAAAAGAAACCCCAGAAGGCTGACTGGATAAATTTCTGAATTGAACTTCGCTCTGTGGGATGTTTCTATCACAACTACAGCAGCCCACTAGGGGATTAGCATGGATAGACTTTCTCTTCTGAGTCAAACAGCTAACAAATAAAGCCACAGTGCAGAGCAGGCAGACAGGAAACCACTATAGCCAGAACAGTTATTATGTACATGCTGTGCCGAGATGTACTGAGAAGTGAGCCAAAATGTTTGTGTGTCAGAGCAATTGCTTTGCTGACCAGGACAGCTGTACTCACAGGGGGGATCACCAATCAGCCTGCAAGGAACTGCTTCTGTCCTTCAACAGGCAATTAACGTGAGTACATTACAGCTCCCTTGGGGCAACAGGAGGTGACTGAGGGAAACTGGAAATGGCATAGATGGAAAGGTCAAAAACCTCATGAGAATAGAAAGGTAGCTGTGTCGGGTGAAATGGAGTGGAAAGTAGTAGCCATTTGTCATCCACTAGTAATTCAAAGGGGGGCAAATGGGTTCAGTTCCTTCTCACAACTGTGCTCATGTATTTCAATTCTTCAGCGTCTGAAAAAAAGAAAACAACGTAGCCAACCTGGAATGATAAAAGTCTGTACGTTTATTGCTTTTGTCAGTGGCTAAGTTGGCTACAACTTGAATTAACTTGCTATCCGTCATATTTGGGAAATGTACTACTGCAGTTTTGAAGCGAAAAAGAAAAATAGAGACACGTCTGTGCACATTTTCTGCACACCAGTTATGGGAAACCTCATTGTAGAATGGCAGGGCAAAATGTAGGGTGTTTGCAACAAAGCTAACAGCATATTTAGGGATTAATAGAATGAACAGTCATAAGCTTTGGTCTAGTAAACAGTGATGGGCGAATAGGTGGCGTTTCGCTTCGCCAAATAATTTGCGAATTTTCAGTGAAATTCGCGAAGCAGTATAAATTCACAAAACGGTACCAGTGTCTCATTTTTGATGCCGGCGTCTGTTTTTGATGCTGGCGTACGTTTTTTTTTTACGCCAGCACACATTCGCCACAAAAAAGACGGATGCCGGTGTCCATTTTTTTTGGATGCCGGCAATTTTTTGCCAGCGAATTTTTGCACCGGTCTCGCAAATTTATTCGCTGGCAGCGAATCGTGGGAATTTCGCTGTGAATTTGCGCCTGGCGAATAAATTTGCTCATCACTGCTAGTAAACATTATCAGTTACTAGCTGACAAGAAAATGTTACCTGCTAACTGGCTGGTTTACTTTTCCCCGTACAGACTTTTTGAAATTAACCCTTCAGGAATTTACATACAATGGTTCTGCATAGAAAACTGTTGCTAATTGTAGCACCTTAAAGGGACAATAAGTTGGGCGTGCATTGAAACAAAATAATCAAATTGAAAGCTACTGTCAAATTACACAGTTTTCCCACTGCCTTTGTCCTTCACAGCCATTTTGAGAAAGAAGAAAATGTTATTTAATCAGGTCTCCCCCACAGTTAAACCCCCTGTATAATAAATTCTTGTTTCTCTGTAAATCAGAGACAAATGCAGCAAGTAGGTAAGGAAGTATTTTTATATAACACTCATTCTCTCTTTAAACTAATGCTGCTTATTCCAGTAGAGGGAAGCAATAAACATATAAAGCAATGGAATCTGTATATGTATTGTACACACCCATTTTTTGCACATCACTGTGGAATATGGTGATTCCACAGTGAGAGTAGAGCAAATTTTAAATACAGACATAGAGGTTAGTGATGGGCGAATTTGCGCCGTTTCGCTTCGCCGAAAAATTTGCGAATTTCGCGAAACGGCGAAAAATTTGCGAAACGGCGCCGGCGTCTCGTTTTTGACGAGAATTTTCGCGGGTGTTTCGCGAATTTATTCGCTGGCGGCGAATCGCGCAAATACGCCGCGAATTCGCGCCTGGCGAATAAATTCGCCCATCACTAATAGAGGTATATTGCCCCATTAAACATTCCATGTTGAACCTGAAAACAAAGCATGTCAGGTTTATGCTTAAACATAAACTAGACTATTACCAAGAGGCCTTCCCTAGTAAATTAGTCTTTACCTGCCTGGTAAAATGTAATCTAATCAGAATGACTTTGATTCATCTCACTTTGGGATTGCATAAGAGATCCAGTGCGCCTCTCTCTCTCTCTCTCTCTCTCTCTCTCTCTCTCTCTCTCTCTCTCTCTCTTTCTATATATATATATATAGATATAGATATATATATATAGATAGATAGATATAGACATATATAGATAGATATAAACTGAGACATCTAGTGGCACCAGGTTATACCTATGAACATGAATAGTTCCTACTGAATCTTTAAGTACTATGAAATATAAAACATCACTCCCTTTATACATTTATCACATCTAGCAATCTTGCAATACCGCAGAAAACAGAGCCATTTCCTGTCACAAGTGGATGGCCAGGCAGCCTCTCAATGGAGATTGCAGTTAACATGAAGAAAAATGGATTAATAGGATATTCATTCCTCAGTAAAATCACCAGGGATGTATCAATAACTATTGTTGCTCATACTAGTCTTCATCTCGATCCCATAAATTGGGTCATTTGGAGGATATCTGTTCACTTGAGAGTCATTTATTTGGCAGGGAGATTCTGTCTCTTCAAGCAATATAATAAATAAAACGGTTAGGATTAGAGAAATGACACTGCTGTAAGAGTGGTGTGTGCTTAAAAATACGTTTCATGATTTACGTTAAAAAAGGGAGTATTTTTAGGGGCAGATTTATCAAGGTTTGAAGTGAAAATGCGAATTTTTGAATTCGAATTTTGCATTTTGAATTCGAATTTTTGAGTTTTTTATGGCCAAAACTGTCAAAAATCCGTTTTGGAAATTTATCATACACTGGCCCTTTAAGAACTCATATTTTACTATATATTTAGCCTATGGAAGACATCCTGGGATCAATTTGGAGTTGTTTGCAGCCTTCCTGACATCCGAGTTTTTTTCCGGAGAAAAAACTCGAATTGAGTTTTTAAAATTCAAATTCGATCCCATTCACCCTACTTTGAAAAATTCAATTTTTTTTGATGTTTTGATTGGTTGAATTTTGAGTTCATGGGAGTTTATAGAAGTTTTAAATAACTCCCATGAACTCAAAGTCGACCCTTGATAAATCTGCCCCTCAGTGTTTTTGGAGCATGTTTTGTTTTGGGAACATGTTTTTAAGAATTTCAAAAACGCTTCATTAGAGCATTAGCACAAGAGTAACATTGCAATTGATAGTTGCCCAGACAGTTGCCTGTAAACATTTACAATTTGTCATTGTAATGGGATTCAGGGCTGTTTCAGGGATGTTTTGTTCTACATAAAAATGTGATGCTCAAAGCTTCAGAAACACTCCATTATGCTGTTAGTGGCCCTTTAGTACACTAGGGGGCAGATTTATCAAAGATTGAGGTGAAGTTTTGAATTGAAAAACTTCGAATTGCAAGCTATTTTTTGTTTACTTAGACTAGGGAATAGTCCAACTTCGATTCGAATTTGAAAAAACTTTGAAATTCAAAGGTCGAATTTTTTGAAGTACTGTCTCTTTAAAACTTCGACTTCGACCATTCGCCACCTAAAAGCTGCCGGAATGCTGTTTTAGCCTATGGGGGACCTCCTAGAACCTGTATGGAGGCAATTGGGGGAGTTTGGGAGATCGAAGGTCGAAGTTAAAAAACTTAGATTCAAAGTAGATTGAAGTAGCACTATTTCGAATCGTATGATTCGAAGTAGGCCCACTTCGACCACAAAAAACTTCGACCACCATTCGGTTGGTCTTTTTGAATTCGAACTGCAAAACTTTTTTAAATTCAAACTTCGACCTTTGATAAATCTGCCCCTTAGGGGCACATTTACTAAGGGTCGAATTTCAAAGTGAAAATACTTTGAAGTTCGACCATCGGATTTTAGTAGTACGATAGTCAAAGTTTTTTTTGATGGAATATGGCCGTTTTCGATCAAATTAAAATCTTTCGATCGTACGATTCGATCGATTTTACAAAAAAAAGTCAACTTCTCAAAACTTAGCCAAAGACTCCCCCCCCCATAGGCTAAACAGCAATTTGGCAGGTTTAAGGTGGCGAAGGGTCGAAGTTGACATTTTTTAAAGAGACAGTACTTTGATTATCGAATGGTCGAATTTTTGACGTTTTTTCTATTCGAATCGAAGTTTGGCCTATTCAATGGTCGAAGTACCCAAAAATTACTTCGAAATTCGAATTTTTTTAATTCGAATTTTCACTTCAACCTTTAGTAAATGTGCCCCTAAGATATAATTAATCCTCATTGTAAGCAGAAACAGTCTATTGGGTTTATTTAATGTTTACATGACATGATATGAAGATCCAAATTATGGATTGATCTATTATCTGGAACCCCCCAGGAAATACCAGAATAATGTAACATATTAAATAGGCGAGTAAGAGCTATGCAAAATGCATTAGAAAGTGGAGGATATAAGAAGGCATTAGGTCAAGAGAGCTTTAGTGGGCAAGAAGGTTGATCGTAAATGATGAATGTAGAAAATATTGAAGGGTAGACATGTCTCTGCTGCTAGGTAGCTTTGTAGGTTGTGATTTGAGCTATTCCATCATGGTTGGGGCTTTAGATGAGTTTCTAAGTGGCCAGATAATCAAGTTGTCAATAGGTATGTATGAATTCATGCAATTTAATACATGCCATAAGACAAAATGGATAGCACCAAGCACGAAAATGAGCAAGAAAAAAGGGGAAATATGCAGGTAAAGAATGTATAGTGTGAACCTACAACAAACAAGGAAAGAGAATACTTTGAAATCTACTTTTAAGAGAGAGAAGATTTCCACAACATGTAAACAGTTATCTCTTTAAACACAGCCAGGGAACAAATGTATTTCCTACTTTCGCTCATTGCTAGTGAAATCGTTTTTTAATTAAAAAAAAAGTCATGTTATTGGCCCAGTTTTGGCCTCAAACAAAAATCTAATTAGATGCATTAACATTCTAAATTAAGAATTCGTTTTCCTGATCAGTTTAATGCAGTTTGTTGGTAATCTTATTAGCGCAAAACCAGAGTAGAATTTGCTTTTTATTTAAGGTAGGTATCAACACCTCATATTTTATAGACACATATACAGCAGTTCTCACTGTATCTCGCAGCATAAGACTCATAGGGTTCATTTTATTTGTTTGGTTTTTTTTTCTCCTGTGGAGTTTCCTTGAATCCTAACCGCAAGCAGCATCCGTTAATTGTGCCTGGAGATAAGTTGTGTAGATGTGTGGGCCTAGTAATTTCATAAAAATGTGGATCTAATTTAATAGATCCTTTATGTCAGTGACTGTTAAAATGTATTTATGCAAAATCTCATAAATGTTACTAAATGCATTCATCTCATGGATCTTGTGGTAACAGTTGTTATCAGTGTGTGCTCTAGGTAAAAATTTGTGCTACTCTACAGTCAAGTATGTTCACGTTCAAAACCAACAACAAACGAAGTACAGGTATGGGATCTGCTACCCAGAAACCCGTTATCCAGAAAGCTCCGAATTAAAGAATGAACATCTCCCATAGACAAAGAAACTGAATTCTCTATTGACTCCATTATAATTTCTCTGTAATAATAAAACAGCAGCTTGTACTTGATCCCAACTAAAATATAATTAATCCTCATTGGAAGCAGAAACAGCCTATTGTGTTTATTTAATGTTTACATGACTTAAAGTATGAAGATACAAATTATGGAAAGATCCATTATCCGGAAACCCCCAGGTTCCGAGCATTATGGATAACAGATCCTGTACCTGTAGTAAGACCAACAAACATTAGCATGATTTAAATTAAAATTGTGGTTATTGTTATCCTTAACATAAAAGTCCTGATTTTATTGCAGTGTATTTCCTATCTGCTTGTCTGCTGGCATTTTTAATCTGAAACCTTAAAAAAAAGCCGGTCTACAGTGTTGAGAAGAGATGATGGTTGGAAAGTTCGAAATACTATTAAAATAAATGTTGCTTTCATGTAAATGTATGTTTGTCCATCTTGATGTTACTGGGCCTTTAATAAATACATATACTGTGTATACAACAACAACAAATAAATAGATTTTTATTTTGGTTAAAAGCTGACAAATTTATATTATTATTTATAATATTATTATTATTATTATTATTATTAATAAAACTTAATTTATAGTGAAGGGCGAATTCATTCGCCCGCCGCGAATTCGCTGCGAATTCCCACGGTCCACGAAAATTCCCCAGCGTCAAAAAAAAAGAATGTCAGTTTTTTTGGACACCGGCGCATTTTTGCATTTTCGAATGTGCGGCAAAAAAATGGACGCCAGCATCAAAAACTAGACGTCTGCGCCGTTTCACAGATTTTTCAGCGAAGCGAAATTCGCCCATCACTATTCATTTACTGCTGTTACGCAACATCCTAATGAAATCTGTTTGCCTGTTTGCAAGATGGAAATAATTAAGTGCTCTTATTTCAATTCAGGCTCTCTACTACAATTATCATTAATTAGATGGTAATTCTAGTTCTAATGGTATTTATGGGTAAATGTTTGCATAGCGTGTCAATAAAATGTGATTGCCTTTAGGAATGTATATTTAATGTGTCCAGCTACTTATGGGGCCATCAAATGTTAATGAAACATCTGTTTGTTACCTAGAAAGGCATGACATGTTGCACTGCGAATTGGATCGTCCATACCAACGCTGTTGTAGTACCTTGCTTTTCTTTATTTAGCTCTTCTTCCTTATTACAGCAGTGACACAATATATATATCACTGTCTAAACGGCAATTAATATTTAAAATTAATTATGCAGCAATTGAATTAGAAATTGATTCAGTAATGACAGATTTCCCAATGAATTTGTGCTAAAACTACACAGATGCACAGATGTACAAAAGAAACATCTTGCGAGTAGAGCAAGAAAAGTCATTTACCATTGCCAGGGGTACAAGTTCAAAAGCAATGAGGGATGCAGAATTGTGCCCCTTATGGCTCATACACTTACATGTTGCACCAGGGTAAGGACAGGGATACATAGCACCGCTCAGCTGCTTATCTTGCATGTCTGAATCATTTGATAATTAAGGGGCATACTAAAATAACCATATACTGCCCTCGTGACAACAGCAATGTTGAACACAAGAATCACTGACTGTGTTCATGAAAAAGGTAGTTATTTTCTCTCCATTCTTTGTACCTGCACTTTGCATTTTGCACCTTTCTTTATAATGGTCTGATATTAAATGAGCCACACATACACCATAGTTTATGCAGGTGGAGGGCTTACCCCTTTTATTGCTGCCACCTGTGTATCAAAATTTCATGAAGCGCAACCCTGTCAGGATATCCTGGGCAATTAGCCTCAGTGTCAAAATCAATTAGCCTATAATCAATCAGACAGTGCAGTACGGAATCAGGAACCAGTAGACAAGGACACAGGTCGGGGTCAAACCAAACAGTAAATGCAGTACATCCAGGATCCAGAAGAATGGTCAGTAACGGGCTAAGGTCGGCACATGCAGCGAATCAGCAGAAGTCAGGGACAGGCAAGGGCCAAGAACAAATAAACCAGACTAGAAGTGCATACAGAAACTATGTTCAATAGACCTAATTTGGGCAATCAGTAATTGGCCATGACCCCTTTAAATTCAAATATCACTCCAAAGATTACATCAGGAGAGGTATTATTACACATGTACCAGTCTGGTCTCCTATACTAGAACAGTTATTCGAATGACATACTGGTCCAATCATCCCTGAATATACTGGAGAAGTGACCCTAACATACAGCACACCATTTGAGCAGATCTCAATTGGTCAAAATTGCATTCTTGGTAGTGTTCCAAACAGTTAAACATCTGATCCTGGCCCTTGAATTATTGGAAAGTGGATTAGAGATGTCCTAGCCATCCTATATCTCTTCATATACTGTTGGATAGATCAATTACCAGTACGTACTTCATTGCAGTAGAAATATATCTGATAACCTCAGTGCAGGCAAGTGATAACCTGTATGGAATTGTAAAGACTGAGATATGGCCCTATGGCTATGGCATATTAAACAAGTGGATCAGGTTGGGTTTTACTTTTAATTGTAAACATGACATCAATGACCGCAAACACCAAAGCCTCTCAGCTCTTACTTGAGTGCAGGAGAACTCCGGCTCAGTATGCTCCTGATAATCTTAATAACTGTAAGTACAGCTAAACTGCATGCATTTAAAAGCTTTTGGACATTTTGGCCTTGAAAACAGTTTTTTCACCAAAGTGGTATGTTGTAGAGCGTTATTTTACCCTTTATATTGCTGAAAACAAAATATATTTCTTCTAAACCAAGGGGATGATCAATTGTTTAGTGTGGGGGAAAGTCTCCAGTTAAGACACACAAACCAGAGTTGAAGTCAAATATGGCCTCTTTATTTGTCATGGCCTTCAAGGGAACAGCAGCACATTCACATGGCTCAATCTCCCAGCTTTCCACAAATGACACTTTCAGTAACAGCACACTTCCAGGGGGGACTCACAGGCACCCCTCTTGGGCCCTGGTTAGCTCTCTCTCTTAGCTTTCCCTCTAAAGCCCTGGCTGGAGGGATTCCCGCCGGGAACACTAACACCTAGTTGGTGCATAGCTGCCCATTATAGTTAACTTGCTCTCTTGCATTTCCTTAGAGCATACTGTTATACCTCTAAACCTCTCACTATCTAGGCTCAGTACCTCTTCCTCTACTGCTGCAGAGTCTTCTGCTCGTCTTGCTTACCATGACGCATCTCTGAAAATCGCTTGCTGAAACCTTCCCTTATATAACTTGGTATTCTCCACCCACTGGGGCCTTTCCCTCACTACTGTTATACTTTAGCTCCCCCTAGTTGCCAACCTAACTATTTGTATTAACCATTACTTAAACATTTATATTAAATCATTAACATTTTACCCTATTACATGTATGTCATAGGAAAGAAGGATTTTGAACCCTGTGTATTTGCTGGCCCTACAAAGAGCATTAATTTTGTACAAAGCTGACAACAAAGAAGTTATACCTAATAATCTACTGCATACCTCCCAACATTTTGGAAGTAAAAAGAGGGACAAAAATTTTTTTCCCGCACGTATCGCAGCAAATTTTTTGACCACACCCCTTTATGTGGCCACACCCCCTAATTACCATGTTTGTTTTACAAAATTTGGCAGGTTATGAAAATTTGAAAATATTTCTCCTTATCTAAACTGTGTTTTTGTGTCTCAAAATTGTTACAAAGTATCTTATTTGCACCTGTTAGCTGTTCTGGGCTCTCTGCTAAAAGCCAATTAAGTGAGAAACTTTGTTTCTTTTTCTGGCTGTTCAGTGCAGAGAAAAGAGGGACTTTCCAGTACAAATGAGGGACTGCGGGTTGAGCTGTCAAAAGAGGGACTGTCCCTCCGAAAAAGGGACAGTTGGGAGGTATGATCTACTGAAAAGAAAACCCCCAAAGATCACAGTCAAAACTTCCATTAAATCAAAGTGCTTAATGGGCAAGGCGAAAAGACGATACGTTCTGACTTGGGAATGTGAAAAACTCAGTGGGGGAATAAGTTGCTTGTTTTATGTGTACAGTTACAGAAGTAAAATTCATGTTATTTGCTTCAACTAGGAATGCTCACACTATGCAGCGTGTTCCAGACCAGATGTGCTTTTTATGTATTTATAACATTTAGGTAACAATTATAATCTAATAGAAGCTAATTGCAACAGACCTCTGGACTTGCAATGATTTCAACATACATAGAGAACACTAAATCCTTCAAAATTTCATTTGTTCCAGTTTTCTTGAACACACAACCAACGTTATATGTGGGCTGCAGTGCTGGGCAGATTGACATACAGTATGCAGACACAGGTTTTTGCTTCAGTCCAGGCTAACTATGCATGGCTTACATATACCACCAATGATGACTGGTATTATTTAAGTTCCAACTAGGCAGATGTCCACATAATGTATGCTCAGTTCAGGAATGGCTGTCCAAATTTTGGCCACATAAATATTGCTAAACTGATTAAACAATGATTCGCAAACCAGTAGAAAACAGTGATAGGTAATAGATCATTCTAAATACTCACGTAGCAGTCTTTATCACAGCTAATTTGTAAAATAGTAAAAATAACTGCAAGGGAATTTTTAGAAAGAGGTAAATAGATTTTCTTATTGTTTCTGCTCCAGCAGTGTCTGTAACAGATGTGCATAACATCTGTAGATCCTTGTTCATCCCCAAGTGTTTGTCATTTTATAATCCAGTGCACTTTCTTTTATTTGCCAATGTTCATGGAAAGTGAGAGAAAGAAATACTATATAAGGCTTCGTTTATAGCAAAAGTAAATATTTTTTAACGGTAAAAGATTATTTCCACTCAATTTGTCCAAATGGTCAGTAACACAAATATCTATCTACATGACTACAGTAATATATGAGAAAGCTGACACACATGGGGGCAGAATATCAAAGTCAAAGGATTTTGCGCTATTCCTACAATCAGGAATAATCGTTCGATCGAAGGATATTCCTTCGATCAGAAAATTGTTCGGAAGCCTATGGGGACCTTCCCCATAGGCTAACATTGGCCTCGGTAGGTTTTAGGTGGCGAACTAGGGGGTCGAAGAATTTTTTAAAGAGACAGTACTTCGACTATCGAATGGTCGAATAGTCGAACGATTTTTAGTTCGAATCGTTCGATTCGAAGTCAAAGGTGGTAGTCGAAGGTCGAAGTAGCCCATTCGATGGTCGAAGTAGCCCAAAAAAACATTTGAAATTCAAACTATTTTTCCTCAATTCCTTCACTCGAACTAAGTAAATGGGCCCCATTAATTTGAGAGGCAAGTTTAAAAACAATGCACAAAGACTTAGACATACTGTAGTTTTTGTTATTGCTGGTGGCTCTATCATTCTGCAGCTTGAATAATAACCTTACCGCACATAGGAACACATGTTTGTGTCCCTGGCTATGTAAAACAAGCAAATATTCCACTTTCATACTTTTTGAGAACCCAATAAAATGTTTCGTTCTTTTTCCCGTTTTTAATTGTATCAAGTATAAATACATACCACCTTAGTACAATCAAAAGCACAAGGAATTCCCCTTGTAAGGCTTATTGCCTCAACGTTGAGGTAATTCTCATTCTGTGGCCAGTATTTCGCTTTTGGTTGCACGAAGGTAGTACTGTATGTATCTATATTCTTATGCTATGCTTATTGAACTGTTTTGTATGATATAAATTGCCTAATGGGTTAACCTATATGATGTAATATTGCACTATTGCTGTACCATTTTGCGGATACAATTCATTTTTAAATACCACCTTGTTTGTATGTTTTGTGTGCAAGACCTGGTTAGGAAAATGAATGGTATTGATAAACAGAGATAGCACAAAGCATTGCAATATTTCATGGGAAATTTCAAGGGATTTATTACTAGGCATCAAAACAAACAATAGGTTTGTCCGATAACTGTTATCCAAAATTAGAGGAAACTTATACACAGAATGCTGCAGTGTTTGAGAATGGAAGCCCCCTGCACTAATACAAATTATATTGTTAAATGTTTTCACCATGTGTCACATAACATACGTAAGGTAATATTGAAGTAACAGACAATTTCATTTCCTGAAATTTCATTAATCAACAAAAAGGTTGCACTTTAAAATCAATATAAACCTCTATATCAACTATTAGCTTTATGAGTGGTTTTATTGGTTGAGTGCTGAACCGTAACGGCAGACCTTTATGTTTTATTCCCTCTGAGCCTATTTGATTAAAAAAGACTAATGGCTTTATACACTGCATCTCTTATTTCTTATTAAGCCTTTTATTGTGTATCACAATAAATGAGTGATGTTTGAATGCTGGCAAAGTACCAATCTATACCAATGATAAATTGCACTTGTAATCAAAGTCATGAGTCTTTATTTCTATGCAAACTCTTATATGTGAAAGTGGCAACAAAAACTCTAGAAATCACATTGCTGTCATGATAGATAGTTAGAAACAAACCACTGCAGCACATAGATAGTACAGGGTACTACATTTTTTCTACCAGTGTTACATAGTTAAATCGGGTTAAAAAAAGACCAAAGTCCATCAAGTTCAACCCCCCAAATGAAATCCAGCATCCATACAGTTCATTGTAAGCATATGGATATATCCAGTCAAATGGTGATGACATTTATTAGCCTACGTATTAATTTAGAATGAATAAAAACAATTCAAGCTGAAACATCACATTTTTTAATCAAGTACCCAGAAAAATGCTGTTACTGTGGACAAGCTGATAACACACTTCAAAACTGTTATTATCAAAAATCTACCCTACTTATTTTCTAAGGAAAAGCATCTATAGTATAGATTCTTAATAATTCATACTTTTCCTTTATTACCCCTCTACTCCTAGAGACAGAGTCATTTTTGCCAAAACATTATGGACTTCACTGTATATACACAGCTTGAAAAGAAGATAAACACTATGGGGGAAAATATAATACAATTTGCAAAGAGAACAAATTTGCAAATAAAAATTCACGTCATATAAAATTCTTCATTAGGCTTTTATTGTATTGAAAATCTTAATTGCACATTGCGTACCTTTAACATCTGCTTGAAGGTGGTGTAAACTTTTGGAGCAAACGTAATAACTTTTTCATTAAGAAGTTTTATTACATCTACTGCGCACTCAAACTATAAAATTCTCAATCACTATCCTACTGCCATGTGAGGGGCAACGCGATCGCAATGGCAACATTTTTCACTTTCGAACATTTATTTCTACATTCTCCCATTAGTCTGAATAAAACACATTTCCCTGCTTAAATGAGTTGGTCATTAAAACAAGTGAATTAAAACAGAGAGCACCCAGACTGGGAAAACAAAATCTCCCTGATAAAATGTGACACAGATAGTTAGATTTAAATAGTTAGATTTTGCTAGGTTCTGTCTTACAAAGGCCTGATTAGTGCACTAATGCTGTCTATCAAGAACACAACAAGCATATTCCACATGGAACTGAGGCTCCCCTGTGATTTGCTTCACTTAACTTTCATCTGCATTGTTTTAATTGGTTCTCAAATGGACTCTAGTACTGAAGTGAGATTATATTACGGTGCTCAGACATTAAAATAACCCTATTTATTCTCCTTAAGGCTCAGTGTCGGCATTCTGCTTGGCTGAGCTGCATATCACTGTTTTTAATGCATATGGTATGATTTCTCTTATCCCCTACTTCCCTTAATGGTTGCCTGCATGCTTTTGCGAGATTTGGTTTTGAAGTAATGATATAAAATTCATTTCATCTATACCCCTCCCCTGAAGGCCTCCTCCCTCCCCCTGAGCGCGAGTCTTTCATACATAACATCAGGCTTGTCATATCTGAGGAATTATTAAAATAAGACAGAGTCTGCTGTATCTGAGCAGAAAAGCTCCTTTGAGCCAGCATCCTCAGGAGGGAAGCAAGCTCTATCTCATTAGTCTGTGCTGAGAAAGCGTCCTCGTCACTTGGTTCAAGGTGATGAAAGATTAGGGCGTTTGGCCTTGCCTTATTCTGTATGCAGTGCACACTGCTCAATGCCCATGAACATGAAATTACATTGAACCTGGGGAGTCTAACTACATTAATTTTAAATGGAAGATTAATTTAACAATATGCGGAAGATATTTGTTACAAACCTATCATGTAAAAAGTGACAGATTGCAATAAATTGTGGTGCCTCACAATAGTCTGTGGCCTGGGCACAAATAAATCATAAAGCATTTACACATAATTGCTATTTTTAAAGACATGCATGGCGGATATGTGCTTTGATTAGTAAGATAGCTTTTAACTGCCATGTTTTCCCCCCTTTCTCCTCTGAAATGCTTCTATTCCATACACCTAACACATGCGATTTTACACAGCACTTTACAAAATGCACAAACACACATACAGTAAATATATACAAAATAATTGAAAGCCTTCCTCTAAATTAAACTGTTATTCTTTATACAACCAGCCAAGATTTCATCAGGATTTCAGAATTCAGTAGTCTTTATCAATGTGAAGCTATACTTACACTTATCAAACCAAATTCTGGGCATAAAATTAGTCCATGCCTGATATAGCAACAGTAATTCTAAACACTGTGTCATAAAAACAGCAGGATTCTTGAGTTACAAGCATCTCTCAGCTAGAAGTGACAAATAGTTCCAACATTACACATCAAATTGAGACAGGGGTCATCGGCTGCAACATTCAACAACACAAAGGAAACCTCTTCCATGGAGGAAGTACTATCAAAAGGGGAAACTATGCAGGTCCATGTGCTGTTACTGTTCTTAAAACTCCGATTTCTGCAGTCAAACAATATATATATATATATACCTTTTTAATACTTGCTCATGATGATTATAGCTCCAGTATGATTTCCTTTTGCCATTCACTGCACAATAATGACAATGTTACTTATAGCATGCTATAACTGAAAAGGGAGAATAAGAGAAGCCCTTATTTAGTGACATAGTTGAGGAATTCCATAAGTTTGCTGCTAAACAGTTTTAACAGAACTAAATCTAATGAATAAAGAATGAATAAAAAAAAATGGCACAGATAGGCATCCCCTCCCATATTGAAGGTTAAACCAGAGTATGTTATACTCATTTGTCATTGTTGATACCTGAAATAAAAATTATCTTGCACAATGCACCAAAACCTGAACTAATGAGTAAAACTCTGTGATGAGTAGCAGAAACAGAAATGAACATTAAAACAAGGTAAGCCTGCAGTACAGGACCTTAGGGCTAATGGTACAGCCATCAAGCCTTGCCAGAGGTCCGCATGTTACTACTATATGTGCTTCACATTTCCCATACATAACAGAAGTGGTGACAGCCAGAAAGGGCCATTTTAATCACTGCTATTTTTAAGATGATGGCTGCCCAGCACTGATGGGTGAATTTATTTGATTTGTCGTGAATTTCCGCATTTGCCACCCACAAATTTATCCTCTAAACTGCTGCAAAAATTCAAAGCCGAAAAAATTTACTGCAACAAAAAAGTTTTGCATGTAAAATGTTGACACCTATTGACTTTAATGCATTTGGACAAAAGAGTCACACACATATAAATTGTCTCTCGTCAAAATTTTCTTGACGCCCATTGACTTTAATGCATTTGGACAAAAAAATTGTCACTTACGTAAAAATTGTCACGTGTCAAAATTATTTTGACGCCCATTGACTTTTGGTGAAGTGAAACGTGACAGATACAGCCATCACTAATCACTACTGCCCAGCTTGCCATATGTCTAGGTCAGTTAAGAGGCAGTGAGTCTGTGAAAGATACAAATGTACTGTACCAGTATTACTCCGTGAACACAAAACCTAATACGCAAAGTGCTATTGGGTCTTTTAGTGGATTCATGAATGTTAATGAGTCTTATCTGTCAATATCTAGTAAAAGAGACTAAAGTAGGAGACCAAAATCACCACTTGTGTCTCAGTCCCATTGTCCAGAACTACTACTAATATAACAAAGGCAAAAAAGTGAATGTGTTATCCCTTTATTTTTAATTCATCTTCAGATTAAACCTGTGTCAAGATATGAACTGCTCAGAACCCTGGACCTTGTAGTTGTTAAATAGTGCTCTTACTGGCTAAGGTTCTTTAGCCTCAACTCAACCAGCCTCAACTTCTGAAAACATTTTTCATTGTATCATCTTGCAACCTTACCAGCATTTCTAGTTAAGAAATTGGTTTCTTACAGTGCTCATTGCATGGCCATTAAGCTCTTCGTGAGAGAACTGGCTAATATAAAGCTTTACAGCAATATGAGGCAAGACCTCTGCTTTTCTGGCTCTGTAACCTATTCTCAAGTCCAGATGAGCAGCTAGCAAGCTTACTCCTTGTATATTACCTGACCTTTCATATCTGGTCCCAGAAACCTTACTGGTTGGATAGGATCAGCCAGTCAGTGTTATTTCTGGGCCCTACAGGCCGCATACTTAGGTTAATCTATGCAACTGTTCATTATAAAGAAATTGCAAAATGAAAATAGCAAAATGGCTTGCTTTATAGAGAGTATAGAGAGGTAGGTTAGGCCATCATATCAGGCTTCTTCTGTACATTGTTTGCCTCCCTATGCCAGAAATTATACTAGTTGATTTTGGAGAATAAACATTGCATCCCATGCATTCATTGGACTCTTAAAGAGTTAAGGATTAATGCCCTATGTATTGAAATCCATTTCCTCTGGCAAGTTTATAGTTTACCAATTCTTATGCACATCATTAGCTTGCCTAAGGCAAAATTCAGCAATAACACCAAATCCCTGCTAAACACATCATTTAAATAAAGGAAACATTCAGAAATTCATTTGTAAAAGGATAGTGAATTCTTTTATATGCTGCTCTAACTGAAAGTCTTCATGTCCAACCAAGCTGAAAATAATTCAACATCTTCATTTATTACTCTGTCAAGTTAAAAAGGAAACGTAACTACAAATTTGCTTTAATATAAACAAAAACCTATAGAACATGTAATATATATAGATACCTATATAACAAGGTTAATTTAGACCACTATTTTTTTTCAAAATAAAAATATGCCTTTTGATTAGAAGTCATCTGCAGCCTAATGCCTTTATATAGTCATGGAACTACTTGAGATTCATATTCACCCTTGTTAACCATGTGGCCTCCTTCCCTACTATGGACACTATAATATCTCTATGCCCCTAACTAACCCATGTAAATAATAGAAGCAAGATGATCTATACTCTCAATTCTGAGAGTAATGAAACTCATAGGACTTGTTAGGGGTAAAGTCCTGATCTGTGTTGTCATAAGTTGCTGCACTATCCTCCTGAGCCACTAGAGGCTTAGATACCTTCTCCTGCTTATTCCAAGCTAAACATGACACAAACACTTTAGGGGCAATATGAGTAAAAGTATTTAATCTTTGTAGTTGTCTTGGGTCCTTAAAAGAGAGGGAATGTGTAGGATACAGTCCTGCAAAGCTTTTTTGAGCTTATAAGTTTTTTGTGCCTAATATGTGAGATACATATTCCAATAAGGTATAGTTAGTCTTCATTTCTTTTCTGCACAGTCTATCCAGACCAAATGTGTATATATACTGTAGTTTGTAATGCCCAGTTCTGCTCACTGAGTCAAAATAAGCAGTTGAACTTGTGCACTCAGCGTTTAAATGTCTTTAGCATTTAGCCCACTGAGGGAACCCTGGTATTATCACCATGCTCAAGGTACATGGCACCTGGGAAATGAAAAACATGTCTTGATGTCAATGATTACACCAAGAGCTGTTGCCAAAAGAAAGTGTTAATTTGCAAGTCTTGACTGGTGTTAGTATTAATAGTAAAAAAAAAAAAGAAACCTGGAATCAACACAATGGGTCATATTCAATTCATAGAGAAAAGGTTATCTCATGGTTTATCACATGAAAACTAGTCGATGAGATTCAATTGAAGGAGATAAATCTTTTCTCCATATTCAGATCCAACACTGAGATACGTTTTTCTGAATCGCATTGCAACTTAAATTGAATCTCACCCCTTGAGTTTTCATGTGATAAACCTTTTTCTTACTGAATTGAATCTGGTCCATTGTGGCATCTCAATATTACTACTAGTACATTGGCCCATTAACACATACATTTTCTGCCAGAGCAAAGTCATATTATTCTATTGAAATATTCTATAAATCTGGTCCATGCTAGTATATTCCTATGCTTTTAAGCTATTCCTTTTATGGGTTGTTAGGCCCCAATCTGTACATACATGTCCCATTGGCTTATATTATTTATGTCCCAGTTGTAAAATGTGTAAGGCTGAAGTATTTTTTACAGCATACGTATGTACATTGTGGTATTTTTCATCATTCTACTCTGTTGACCTTACATTACACAGAAATTAATGCACTCACCTGTAATGTGAGTATTTACTAATCTATAATGTAACTACATGTATGGGAACTGTTATCCAGAATGCTTAGGACCTGGGATTGTCTGGATAACAAATCTTTCCATAATTTGGATCTTCATACCTTAAGTCTACTAGAAAATCATATAAACATTAAATAAACTCAATAGGCTGTGTTTGCTTCCACTAAGGATTCATTACCGTATATACTCGAGTATAAGCCGACCCGAGTATAAGCCGAGGTACCTAATTTTACCTACAAAAACCTGGAAAACTTATTGACTCTAGTATAAGCCTAGACACAACTACAGCCCTGTCTCCCAGCAGCGCACATTCCGCCAAATTGACCCCCCCAGGGATCAACCGGACTTCTTTGAAAAGTTGATGGTGACAAAGAATTACTGTGTGCATTGTCCCACTGTCCCACTACCATGTGCAGAGGGTGCTGTGTGATATTGCCATTACTGTTAATCTTTCGTATAACCAACTGAGGGCGCTGTGTGATATTGCCATCACTGTTAATCCTTCATATAACCAACAGAGGGCGCTGTGTGCTATTGCCATCACTGTTAATCCTTCATATAACAAACAGATGGCGCTGTGTGATATTGCAGTCACTGTTATTCTTTCATATAACCAACAGAGGGCGCACTGTTATTCTTTCATATAACCAACAGATGGCGCTGTGTGATATTGCAGTCACTGTTATTCTTTCATATAACCAACAGAGGGTGCACTGTTATTCTTTCATATAACCAACAGAGGGTGCTGTGTGCTATTGCAGTCACTGTTATTCTTTCATATAACCAACAGATGGCGCTGTGTGATATTGCAGTCACTGTTATTCTTTCATATAACCAACAGAGGGTGCACTGTTATTCTTTCATATAACCAACAGATGGCGCTGTGTGATATTGCAGTCACTGTTATTCTTTCATATAACCAACAGAGGGCACACTGTTATTCTTTCATATAACTAACAGATGGCGCTGTGTGATATTGCAGTCACTGTTATTCTTTCATATAACCAACAGAGGGCGCACTGTTATTCTTTCATATAACCAACAGAGGGCGCTGTGTGATATTGCAGTCTCTCCCCAAGCGAACTGTTGGTATAGGAATGATTAAAAGTGACTGCAATCTCAGCTACTGCCCCCTGACCCGAGTATAAGCCGAGGTAGAATTTTTCAGCACATTTTGGATGCTGAAAAACTCGGCTTATACTCGAGTATATACGGTATATCTTAGTTTGAATCAAGTATAAGATGCTGTTTTATTAACACAGAAAAGGTGATTGTTTTTAAAAATGTGGATTATTTGATTATAATGGAGTCTATGGAAGATGGCCTTACCATAATTCCAAGCTTTCTGGATAATGGGTGTCCGGATCCCATACCTGTATCTTCAACAGCCAAACAGTCAGCAACAGACAGACATTAGTTTTGATGAACTGGAATTCCCATAATACCACTATCTAATGTATTATCTTGTATATATATATTATATCTGATATATACTATATCTACACTCAGCACTGTGATATTTATATATTCCCCCACCCCAACATCTTCTACCCTATGAATCCAGCTAGTGTAGCAGCCAGGAGCCCTTGCTTAAAAACTACTTGCTATTCAAAATGTGGTTTTGTCACTATTTTAAACTAAATCATTTTTATATACTGTATAATAGCATTAACTGCCCAATTTGTACGCTATGCTATGATATGGTATTTCTACCAATTTTTAATGAGTAGAACCTGTAACTTGAAGGTAGTGAGGCTAATGGGTTGGCCATTTCAGGAAAATAAAGATGGTGTGCTCAGTTAAAAAAGATAATTTTTTGTAAAGTTCTTTGTAACCTAAGAGGGTTTATCAGTTTTATCCATGTCAGTTGTCATACAATGTCATTCCAAGGCCAAGACCAGGAACAACACATGATTACGAGTAAAGGGAATAAAGGAAAGAAGAAAAAAAACTGAGAATATGACAATTAATTACTATGGCTCTCTAGTGCAAGGCCAAAGTTGTAAGATCAGTTTTATTACAGAAGCAAAGTAAAGTCCTAAATAAAATTAGCACAGCATCACACATTAATTTTGTTCTACATAATGTATGTGAAGGAACTATATTTTGTTGATAGGTCTTTAATAAATGACACTATTCAAGGACTGATCCAGACAGTGGAATTGTCTTATGGGATGGCAACCCCTCATTAGAGTAATTGATAACTGCATACTTCTTTTACTAGGCCTCTACTTTTGAAAGTCATTAAAGATAACCTTTGCAAAATGTCTGTGTTTAAGGCCCAGTTCTCAAGATTCCCAGGCAGAGTGTTACATACATTGAAAAAAAAAACAATTCCTGTCTAGTGAACTGTAAATGCTAGTCTATTGAAATCCTTAAAACTAGCTGCAATGAGAAAATTACATGGCCAAGTCTCTGTTTTTCCCATTAATGAAGAATTAAGACTCCCATTTAAAATATTAGAAGGTTCGTCAGGGGTCTCCACTCTGCCTAGCTTATGTTTGACAACAGTGTCAATTTATCAAGTCTGAATTCAGAAGTGTGTGACAGTACAGCATTTATTACTGTCACATCTACTTATCTCTCACATTGTCACACTACTACTAAAAAAATCAGGGCATGCTTTTTCAAGGCTTTTATAATGAAACTAAAGAACAACAGGGCCTTTCCAACTTATCAGCTTTATTTGTATGATGTACAGAACTTTAGATAACACATAAAAATAGGGAAATATAGATCATATGGTTTTGTCTGCAAAACAATTGAATCCTTACACTGACTTTTGAAATTAACAGGATAGACCAGGAGTTAAAAACTATACTGGATGTACTGGACTCTTAATTGAATAAATATATTACAATGATAGCATTGTTAAAGAGCCACAGGCTGCCAAGCAAGCAATCAGGCATACATGAAAAAGTAGGAATCATCAAAATTTTAAAACACTATTAATCCTTAGAATCTAGAGTATGTTCATAACTGATGCTACAGGTATCGGATACATTATTTGGAAACCCGTTATCCAGAATGCTCATAATTACGAAAAGCAGACTCCATTATAATAAAATAATCTCTGTAATAATAAAACAGTACCTTGTACTTGATCCAAACTAAGACATAAATTAATCCTTATTGTAATTAAAACCAGCCTATTTCATTAATTTAATGTTTACATGATTTTCTAGTAGAGTTAAGGTATGAAGAATCAAATTACGGAAATAACCGTTATCCGGAAAGCCTGAGGTCCCAAGCATTCTGGATAACAGATCCCATACCTGTACTACTTTTTTCCCTGCAGAGCCTTTGTATCCATACCTTATGTAGATTTAATAATCTGTAGCAGTCATGTCCACTCTCCACAAAGGTTACTGTTCTTTAGCCCTTGCACTTATTGGGGCATAAAGTGCTATGCTCCAAAACTAAGGGGTTTTTTTAGACATGGGAGATTCAAATGTTTAGTATAACTTTATTTGAGTGGTTTGATATTCTAATACAGGACACTATATGAATTCATTAATGAAGTGAGGGTGCACATACAATTTTAAGGTGTATTAGTAGAGGTATGAGTAGCAGAAGAAGGTTATTCTACAGTTTCAAAGGTCAATTGTAATTCTTCACCTCTATCCATCTTCTGTCCAGGGGAGGTTAATTAGAATGATTTATGGTCTAAATCATGGGAGGAGGGTGATTTCTTTTAAACTTTTTTTTATAGACTTCTTGTTTTAAATACTCTGCTGTAACCAATTAGCAGTTGTGTTTTTTAATGTTGCATCAATAGTAAATTTGGTGGATGTTGCTTTCCAGGTTTTTCACAGACACTACAAGATCATGCCTATTTATATCTGTATCTGTGAATTAAAGGGGACCTGTCACCCAAAAAAAATATTCCAAATCCTATTTTATCACATTAGTCAAGCAAAATGAACTTTAATTACACTATATAAATTATTTGAATCTTGTTTCCTTCAGTCTGGGAATTCATAATTATAGCAAGTAGGCAGGAGCCATTTTGTGGACCCTGTTATTAAGACCAGCCTTGTATCATCTCAGAATCTTGTTTGTGCACCAGAATGGGGGACCTGATGTCCATCCCCATGTACTAGTTACACAATTAAATGGTGAAGAAAACGGGGGAATGTGGGGGGGGCAGTGACATCTAGGAAGTGCTGAATGGAAAGTGAAAGTAATTGTCTGCCCCGCCTCTATGCCTAAGGCTTAGAGGAGGGGTAGACAATATTTGATTGACAGCTGAGATTTTTAAATGAGCTTACAACAGCTATGAATGCTTTAATAAAAAAATAGAAATTGGATTTCATGTTTAATTTGAAAATGACTTTTATTATACAGATTTTTGTGTCTGGGTGACAGGTCCACTTTAAGACCTTTTTTTCAACAAAAAACAAAGCAGCATACATATTTTTCTACCATGACATTTGGTCCTTCTATTAATTTTATATTATTGTCTGTTTATCTAAAAGAGCTGAATTAACTAATAATTTCCAGATGGATCAGACTTTGTCATAACACTGACTAATACATGGTGCAACCCAGCTTGTGTTTGTTGTACAATACCACTGCTATTACATTACCATTCCAAATTGTGTGAACCTCATTGTCCACTGCTAGTGGCATTGTTTGGGTTTTGATCCCTTCCTATGTGTTTATCTATGCTTTGGCCCTATTAGTTTCATAATGTCATTACCAACATACAAAGTGACTCCAAGTGGGTTAGCAACATCACAAATAAACACACACACACAATTTCTTCTAAAGTAGGGGTATAATAAATGTGGTATCTTTACATAGTGCCTAGAAATTTCACCATCTCACAACAATGCAGCTAATGGTTTCATTGTGTTGCTTCTTCATCTGTTATTTACCATAACCTCTCAATGCCAAAGTATTATTTTTTTTCATTGCCACTTGAAATCCCTTTATGCTCTTATTATTGTCTTGCATCTGTTTCCCACTCATTTTGCATTGCTGCTTTATTTATGCCGTAAAAAAATGCCCCCATACCGTGATAAGAATGCCACTGAATTGTAAAACCATTTACACATGAGCAGGGCATCCAAGGCTTTTACAAATAACTATAAAATATTGCTGTTTACTTTAAATAAATATAAGGTCAGGATTTTGTATTCTTCGGAGGAAGATTCACATTTGATTGAATAGTTTACACAAACCTAATCTATTTTTCTGATGCATGCATTATAATCTCTCATATTATTCATGTTGGTATTCCTCTGTGAATCATAAAATCTTCATTTCTCTAAAATGAATATGAAGCTCAAAGCATTAGTGGTCTTAAGAGCATAAAAAAAGTATTGCTTTGTGCTTAATTTTTTTTTTTTCAAGTAACTTTTGAAAGCTGAAACAAATTTTGCATTTAGATTAATGGAAGATATATTCTATTTGAAAGAATGAGTGAGGGAGCAGCAATAACAAAAAATCCCCCAAGGTTAAAATGTAGTGCTTTTGATTTTTACCAGAACTATGTAAGCAGAACAATCATTTCTCAGCATGGAAAGGTAGCATAATTGGTCTATACAGTGGCAATATAGAAAACAAGTATGCTTAGAGAAAGCTAATATAGCTCTACTTAATAATTTCCGTCAAGAGCCTGAATTTGAATGTATATTTCACCCAGCTTGAGGCAAACAATTTGTACCCATAAGAATTGAGGGGAAGTTACCGGGGGGTCATGCAATTTATTTTACTTCTTGAAGTTTTCAAAACTGTGAAGCACTAAAGGCATACTCACTTATATTCTTTGACTGGTAATTTGATCCAATTGGGCATCAATTTTATTTCTATTCTATCTTTTTTGTGCATTATTATGCTTGCAGTAGGAATTGCTAGAATAGGTTATGATGAAAAATGTTGCTGTAGCTAATAGAAACTGAATGGTGCTTGATGCTGAGTTAAATTGGCTGTGCTGATTTACTACAAATCATTACTTTCTCAACCCACCAGCTTCTGGTAGCCTAATTGGTTGCCTAAATAATTCTAAAGTGACAGTTCGACATCACTTATTCTCAGTATTAACTGCATACTGATAAACATAGAACTCCTTGTACTTTTTTGTGTTGTGCTACATTTGTACTCTGCTCAATGTTTTCCCTAATAGACAGCACAGGTGTTTTATATGGATTGGTCCTGGACACCAGGATATCCAAGGGACCCAGGCTATCTATCAGAAGTATGCCAGCATGTCATAGTAGTGTAACAAAGTAATATAAAGCAATGGAATCATTTAACAAAATGCGGTCATAAGCTTGACAAGTACTCTAGCCTTTTAGTAAAGGTCTAATAATAAAGAAAAAAGAATAAAAACATTGTCTGTATAAGTCCCTTAATTATTGCATTTCCAAGAGAAGGTGAACTTCTTATGCCTTCAATTTTTCAATAAAAAAAATCAACTGGCTTTGTGGTGACTGTCAACTTCCAGTTACTGTTACAGTGTGTCCTTGACGACAAGTGTAGTATCCTTCCCAATTAACGTCAGGCTGCCAAACACATATGTATTTCTCATCTAAATCTTGACAAGGTTGTACCTTTATTGCAAGTCTGGGTGCAGAATGAGAAAAGACACCGCATCAACACAAGTGACATGTGAGTAAAATGAATAAAGTGAAATGGGGGTGGTATTCTGACACTTGCTAGAAAGTGGCAAGCTGCACATCTATTCTTTATCATTTGGAAATGATCTATTACTTATTATTGGATAATTAGACAGATAGCTTTGCATTTGCAAAACACAAAATGCTCTAGCTGGCTTTCATTAGTATCCAGTACCCATGAGGCCTAATTTTCATTTGTAAGTACAATGTGCAAACTGCACAAATATGTGAAAAACTGAGTGCTCTTTACACTATTAATAAGGATACTTACTGCCATACATGCTCCTTTAAAAATTTTAGCCCATTCTGCTGCAAAACAACCCAGGAATTTATACTAGCTTTCACCTGCAAGCTTCTATTAGCATTGATAGTGCTAATCCCATTACTTATGGCATGCGCTGGAATTGACAGCATTCCAAAACAAAGACTGGAGATATATGAGTAAATTCACTAAAGGGCGAATTTTCACCAGTGAAGGCTCCACCACACCTTGCACCACTTTGCCAAGCGTAAATTTGTTACCGCTATGCTAATTCACTAAAATGGGAAGTTGCGTCTCTGTATCCGAACACTGGAGTTGTTTCGCTAGTGTTAATTCGTCAGAATGAGTATTTCATAGAGAACTTTTGCTAGCATTCATTTCTGCCTAGCGAAACTTCATTAGTACTCTTACCCTTAGGTCAATTTGAATAGGGTGGGTATAAATCACGTTAGCTCATTGGCTTTAAGATCACGTTACAGTCGATAAAACTGAACACATGCCTGCAATTTTGTTGTATTTCTGGAGAATGGATATATTCTCCAAAATTAAATGAGGCTAAAAGGAATACGAAACCCTACTGTACTGCTCAACTTCACCAAACTCAGCTGTAACATTCTTAAATCAATATTGCTCAATGAAATGCTACACGGCTGCATTGGAATGCAAAACAACTCGCTATTAAAAATCCCACCTGATCTGTGTAGATCTGAATCTTTGTTCCCAAAACTGGATTTCAAAGCATTAAGCACAGTATTCTTAGCAATGATAAAGAGAGTCCTTTATCGCCATGTCTGATTCCAGTGTAATATGAAATCACAATTACATAATAGTCACCATATGTAAGATACCCAACATAATACTGGTAATAAGCATTCTCACTGGTGAATTTTCTTACATTTATAATTTAAAATGTATACAGCTGGGTTAGTGTCCCTTTAAGATATTTTTACATTGTTAAAATGTATGAACTAGTATTGCTGACCTGAGGAAGGGAGCACACTTTGTAAAATGAATTGTTACTTCAGATAAATTACAGATTACATTTATTATCTCAGTCACATGCAGGTAATTTTGTATACTAACCATGGAGCCATCTTATTTATTGGTTTGCTAATTTTTTTGGTGTTTCTTTGAATTATTTAAGTTAACATTTTATATTTTAAGTGAAGTTGTGGGTAACGATGAGCAAACATTTTGCCTGGTTTAGTTTTGACATGTTTCTGCAGAGGCAAATACTTTTTCATATCCACATGCTAGACTTACATCATGTGTTTTATTTTGTTTTCACTTGTTATGGCCATCATGGTACAACCATAGCTATATACAGTATGTAGTAGTAGTTACAGTTAAAAAGAATAGATGTCCATCAGAGGAAGGCAAAAAAAATCTGAAGCGGTTTCAGATTGTCTTCAAACTGGGAAATAAAATCCTTCCTCCAGAATGGTCTGGACAATCTCTGGACCAACAGTCTAAGATAAATCTGATTTTTTTTTTTTTTTTTGAGATTTATGCTCTGAAGCTGCTAAAAATGGGAATCTGAAAATACTCCAGATAACACCTGTCAAAATCAAAATATGGCAGATAGTCCCTTTAACAATTGAAACATGTTTTATGTCTTCATGATTCTCGATAGTTTTGGGCTGTTTGACGCAGTTTTTTTTTCTAATAACCCAATAAATTTGAGTTGTCAAGGCGACAATTTGATAATGTCGAGTTTTCTGAAAGACAGTTTTAAAAAGTCACAGTATTCGATTTGACGCACAATGTTCTTGTGACTTTTTTAATCAGATTTATTGGTAAATTAAGAGGATTCTGGTTTGGGAGTTTGGTCCAATTTTTCATTATAGTATAGAGGAAAATGTTGAGTATTAGTATTAATATTGGTTAGTATCAGTAGCCTTATGCACTTGCTCAAAAAAGGCATCTTTCTACTATATAATATATCTGCCTGTGCAAACATTTCAGCTTTAACATCAACCCTATGGTGAATAATGTATTAGAGAATACATATGTATGGTCCACATATATTAATACATAGTGATCATCTGTCCCCTGTGCTCCTTCTCCAGTGAAAACAATCCTAACTTGAACAGCCATTCTATTAGTATTAGTTAGTATCAGTAGCCTTGTACTCTTGCTCAAAAAGGCATCTTCCTACTATATAATGTGTCTGCTTGTGCAAACATGTAGGCTTCCACAGCAACCCTATGGTGGATAATGTATTAGAGAATATATGGTATGGTCCACATATATTTTAATACATAGTAATCATCTGTCCCCTGTGCTCCTTCTCCAATGAAAACAATCCTAGCTTGACCAGCCATTCTTCATTGATGAAAACGTCGATACCCTTAACTATTTAAGTAGCTATTCTCTAAATTGTATACTGTATATTTCAGTAATGGTGCACCGCCCTGGGCCCTTAGCACAAGGGGCGGATAAATGGAAATCTCAAATTGGAGCAGGCACTCAAGGGCAAAAACTTCCACCAGGCAGATGTTCAAATGTGAAAAAGTTTATTGTGTCAAACAGCCTGACGCTTTTCGTGTTCCAAACATTTAATCATTAGAGATGTCGCGAACTGTTCGCCGGCGAACTTGTTCGCGCGAACATCGGGTGTTCGCGCTCGCCGGAAGTTCGCGAACGTCGCGCGACGTTCGCCATTTTGGGTTCGCCATTGTTGGCGCTTTTTTTTGCCCTCTCACCCCAGACCAGCAGGTACATGGCAGCCAATCAGGAAGCTCTCCCCTGGACCACTCCCCTTCCCTATAAAAACCGAAGCCCTGCAGCGTTTTTTCACTCTGCCTGTGTGTGCTGAAGAGATAGTGTAGGGAGAGAGCTGCTGCCTGTTAGTGATTTCAGGGACAGTTGAAAGTTTGCTGGCTAGTAATCGTTTTGATACTGCTCTGTTATTGGAGGGACAGAAGTCTGCAGGGGTTTGAGGGACATTTAAGCTTAGGTAGCTTTGCTGGCTAGTAATCTACCTTCTACTGCAGTGCTCTGTATGTAGCTGCAGTGGGCAGCTGTCCTGCTTCTGATCTCATCTGCTGACTGCTGCAATAACAGTAGTCCTTGTAAGGACTGCTTTTATTTATTTTTTTGTTGTTTTACTACTACTACTACTACTACTACTATAAGAGCCCAGTGCTATTAGTCTAGCAGTGTTGGGGAGTGGGACTGGTGTGCTAATCTGCTGCTCCTAGTAGTTCAGCAGCACCAACTTTAATTTTTTTTTTTAATATTCATTTTTTTTTTATTTTACTTTTTTTATTTTACTACCGCTGTAGTAGTGTATAAGTTGACCTTTTAGGCATTATTTGCCCTGTAGGCATTATTTGCACAGTGTTTTCTTCAACCCGCCATCGAGCTGTGTGACCTTGTTCACATTCTGTCTAAATATCCATAATATTACCGTCTCCAGAAAAAACACCGGAGTCACTTTTTTCAAGCAGCCATAATATATTTTACGTAATCCGTATCCACCGCTGTAGTAGTGTATACGTTGGCCTTGTAGGCATTATTTGCACACTGTTTTCTTCAACCCGCCATCGAGCTGTGTGACCTTGTTCACATTCTGTCTAAATATCCATAATATTACCGTCTCCAGAAAAAACACCGGAGTCACTTTTTTCAAGCAGCCATAATATATTTTACGTAATCCGTATCCACCGCTGTAGTAGTGTATACGTTGGCCTTGTAGGCATTATTTGCACACTGTTTTCTTCAACCCGCCATCGAGCTGTGTGACCTTGTTCCCATTCTGTCTAAATATCCATAATATTACCGTCTCCAGAAAAAACACCGGAGTCACTTTTTTCAAGCAGCATTCATATATTTTACGTAATCCGTATCCACCGCTGTAGTAGTGTATACGTTGGCCTTGTAGGCATTATTTGCACACTGTTTTCTTCAACCCGCCATCGAGCTGTGTGACCTTGTTCACATTCTGTCTAAATATCCATAATATTACCGTCTCCAGAAAAAACACCGGAGTCACTTTTTTCAAGCAGCCATAATATATTTTACGTAATCCGTATCCACCGCTGTAGTAGTGTATACGTTGGCCTTGTAGGCATTATTTGCACACTGTTTTCTTCAACCCGCCATCGAGCTGTGTGACCTTGTTCCCATTCTGTCTAAATATCCATAATATTACCGTCTCCAGAAAAAACACCGGAGTCACTTTTTTCAAGCAGCATTCATATATTTTACGTAATCCGTATCCACCGCTGTAGTAGTGTATACGTTGGCCTTGTAGGCATTATTTGCACACTGTTTTCTTCAACCCGCCATCGAGCTGTGTGAGCTTGTTCACATTTTGTCTAAATATTGATAATATTATCGTCTCTAGAAAAACCACTTGAGTTACTTTTTTTCAAGCAGCATTCATATATTTTACGTAATCCGTATCCACCGATGTAGTAGTGTATACGTTGACCTTGTAGGCATTATTTGCACACTGTTTTCTTCAACCCGCCATCGAGCTGTGTGACCTTGTTCACATTTTGTCTAAATATTGATAATATTATCGTCTCTAGAAAAACCACTTGAGTTACTTTTTTTCAAGCAGCATTCATATATTTTACGTAATCCGTATCCACCGCTGTAGTAGTGTATACGTTGACTTTGTAGGCATTATTTGCACAGTGTTTTCTTCAACCCGCCATCTAGCTGTGTGTATTATCGTTTCCAGAAAAACCAACTGAGTTTTTGTTGTTGTTGTTGTTTTTTTAAAAATAATGCCAGGCAAAGGCAGGCCGCCACGCAGAGGCCGTGCTAGGGGCCGTGCTGCTATGCAATCCTGTGGCCCTAGCAAATTGCCCAGTTTTAAAAAGCCAATGACCCTGAACTCCCAAAATGCTGAAGAGGTAGTTGACTGGCTTACACAGCACACCCCATCCTCTACCGTTTCTAACTTTACCACAACATCCTCCTCATCCTCCACTGCTATGGCCACCCCACGTAACACTTCCTCCACCACCGGTGCCCCTTCTTCACTGGGGTCAGAGGAGTTATTTTCCCATGAGTTTCTTGAACTGAGTAATGCGCAACCATTATTGCCAGAAGAAGATGAAGGAGATGAGGACCTTACACCAGATTTAATTCTGGCAGAGAACACGATAGAGATGGACATAATGAGTGATGAGGAGGAGGTCCCCGCTGCTGCTTCCTTCTGTGATGTGTCAGAAGAAATTGATGCATCTGAGGAGAATGATGATGAGGAGATTGATGTTTTGTGGGTGCCTAGTAGAAGAGAGCAAGAGGAGGGTAGTTCAGATGGAGAGACGGAGAGTCAGAGAGGCAGTAGGAGAATAAGACTTAGAAGAAGCAGGGAGGACAGCCCGCAGGGATCAGTAGGGCAACAACATGTATCGGCACCTGTGTTCAGCCGGCCAACGCACCCGCCATTGCCGCCAATACCGCCAACTCCGCCAACTTCTACTGTTACCGCCAGATCGCACACTTCCAAAAAGTCAGCAGTGTGGGATTTTTTTAATGTGTGTGCCTCTGACAAAAGCATTGTAATTTGCAATGAGTGCAGTCAGAAACTGAGCCTTGGTAAGCCCAACAGCCACATAGGTACAACTTCTATGCGAAGGCACATGAGCGGCAAGCACAAAGCACTTTGGGAGCAACACCTCAAAGGCAACAGGCAAACTAAAAGCCACACTCCTTCTGGTCCAGCATCTTACTGCTCTACCTCTGCTCTCCTTGACCCGTCTGAACCACCCTCCACTCCGCCTTCCACCTTGACCACCTGTTCCCATTCCCAGTCATCTGCCACCAGCCAAGTTTCTGTGAAGGCCATGTTTGAGCGTAAGAAGCCAATGTCTGACTGTCACCCCCTTGCCCGGCGTCTGACAGCTGGCTTGTCTGCACTCTTAGCCCGCCAGCTTTTACCATACCAGCTGGTGGACTCTGAGGCCTTCCGCAAATTTGTAGCAATTGGGACACCGCAGTGGAAGGTACCCAGCCGCAATTTTTTTTCTAAAAAGGGAATACCACACCTGTACCAACATGTGCAGAGCCAAGTTACCGCATCTCTGTCACTTAGTGTTGGGCCAAAGGTCCATATGACTACTGACGCATGGTCCTCCAAGCATGGTCAGGGCAGGTATGTCACCTACACTGCCCACTGGGTGAACTTGGTAATGGCTGGGAAGCAGGGAATGGGTAGCTCAACAACAACAGTGGAGTTGGTGTCACCGCCACGGATTGCACGCGGTTCTGCCACCACCTCTACTCCTCCATCGCTCTCTACCTCGTCTTCTTCTTCTTCTTACTCTGCTGCTGGGTCCTCCTTCTCCTCCTCCACACCTGTGCACCCCCAGCTCCCCCTAGGCTATTCGACGTGCCAGGTACGCCGTTGTCACGCTGTCTTGGGGATGACGTGCCTGGAAAGCAAAAACCATACCGGATCTGTACTCCTGTCATCTCTGCAGTCACAGGCCGATCGGTGGCTGACCCCACACCAACTGCAGATCGGAAAAGTGGTGTGTGACAATGGAAGCAATCTGTTGGCAGCGTTGAGACTAGGCAATTTAACACATGTGCCCTGCATGGCACATGTGTTAAATTTAATAGTCCAACGTTTTGTCTCCAAGTACCCAGGATTCCAGGACGTTCTCACCCAGTCCAGAAAGGTGTCGGCCCATTTCAGACGTTCCTACACAGCCATGGCACGCCTTGCTGACATTCAGCAGCGCTACAACATGCCAGTCAGGCGTTTGATTTCTGACAGCCAGACTCGCTGGAATTCAACGCTCCTTATGTTGGAACGTCTGCTGCAACAACAAAGGGCCGTCAACGAGTACCTTTTTGAACTGGGTGGTAGGACTGGATCTGCACAGCTGGGGATTTTTTTCCCCCGTTACTGGGTGCTTATGCGCGATGCCTGCAGGCTCATGCGACCTTTTGAAGAGGTGACAAATATGGTCAGTCGCACCGAAGGCACCATCAGCGACCTAATACCCTTCGCTTTATTCCTGGAGCGTGCCGTGCGACGAGTGACAGATGAGGCTGTAGACCAGCGTGACGAGGAGCTGGAAGCGCACGATTTCTGGTCGGAATCACCAGAACGAACCCAGGCACATGCTGCAACGCAGGGAGAGGTGCCAGAAGTGGAGTCAGAGGAGGAAGGTGGCTTTGTGGAGGAGGAGGAGGAGGACCAACAGGAGCAGGCTTCCCAGGGGGCTAGTGGTGACCTTTTGGGGACCCCTGGTCTTGTACGTGGCTGGGGGGAGGAGACCGTGGATGATGCAGTCCTTGATAATGAGGAAGCGGAGATGGATAGCTCTGCATCCAACCTTGTGAGAATGGGGTCTTTCATGCTGTCATGCCTGTTGAAGGACCCCCGTATCAAGAGGCTTAAGGAGAAGGACCTGTACTGGGTCGCAACGCTACTAGACCCTCGGTACAAGCATAAAGTGTCAGAAATGTTACCAACATACCACAAGTCCGAAAAGATGCGGCATTTACAAACCAGCCTGCAAAACATGTTGTACAATGCTTTTAAGGGTGATGTCACTTCAGGAACTCATCAACATTCCAGGGGCAGAGGTGCCAGTAATCCTGCCACGAGCACACCTGCAAGGACAAAGCCCTTTGGCCAGTCTGTAACGTCAGACATGCAAATGTTTTTCTGTCCAAGGCAGCGCCACAACCCTTCTGGATCCACCCTCAAAGAACGCCTCGACCGGCAGGTAGCGGACTACCTGGCATTAACTGCAGATATCGACACTCTGAGGAGCGATGAACCCCTGGACTACTGGGTGCGCAGGCTTGATCTGTGGCCAGAGCTGTCACAATTTGCCATGAACCTCTTGTCTTGCCCAGCCTCAAGTGTGCTCTCAGAAAGGACCTTCAGTGCAGCAGGAGGGATTGTAACTGAGAAGAGAACTCGCCTAGGTCACAAAAGTGTTGATTACCTGACCTTTATTAAAATGAATGAGGGGTGGATCTCGGAGGGTTACTGCACGCCGGAAGACTTGTTCTGACTTCTATGCAGCTGTCCTTCTCTTCAAGCCTCATGACTCCACACACAGCTGTCCTTTAGCGTCCTCCTCCTCCCTCCGCCACCGTTACAAACTAGGGTGCAAACCCTACTGGTTTAATTTTTTCTGGCCTCTGTGCTTCAGTGGCTGCGACCAAAAAAATGCCTATTTTCTGCATTTATATGACATAATTTTTCTGGCCTCTGTGCTTCAGTGGCTGCAACCAAAAAAATTTATATTTTCAGCATTTATATGGCATAATTTTTCTGTCAACTGTGCTTCAGTGGCTGCGACCAAAAAAATGCATATTTTCTGCATTTATATGGCATAATTTTTCTGGCCTCTGTGCTTCAGTGGCTGCAACCAAAAAAATTACTATTTTCAGCATTTATATGGCATAATTTTTCTGGCAACTGTGCTTCAGTGGCTGCGACCAAAAAAATGACTATTTTCAGCATTTATATGGCATATTTTTTCTGGCCTCTGTGCTTCAGTGGCTGTGGCCAAAAAAACTGGGCAAACAATGCCTACAAGGTCAACGACGTTGACCTTGTAGGCATTGTTTGCCCAGTTTTTTTGGTTGCAGCCACTGAAGCACAGAGGCCAGAAAAAATATGCCATATAAATGCTGAAAATAGTCATTTTTTGCCATACGTTGACTCAACGTATATGGCAAAAAATGACTATTTTCAGCATTTATGTGGCATATTTTTTCTGGCAACTGTGCTTCAGTGGCTGCAACCAAAAAAACTGGGCAAACAATGTCTACAAGGTCAACGTATGGCGAAAAATTACTATTTTCAGCATTTATATGGCATATTTTTTCTGGCAACTGTGCTTCAGTGGCTGCGTCCAAAAAAACTGGGCAAACAATGTCTACAAGGTCAACGTATGGCGAAAAATGACTATTTTCAGCATTTATATGGCATATTTTTTCTGGCAACTGTGCTTCAGTGGCTGCGTCCAAAAAAACTGGGCAAACAATGCCTACAAGGTCAACGTATGGCAGTTGTTTAAAGAGAACAGTAGATTACTAGCCAGCAAAGCTACCTAAGCTAAAATGTCCCTCAAATCCCTGCAGACTTCTGTCCCTCCAATACAGAGCAGTATCAAGCAGATTACTAGCCAGCAAACTTACTATCATCTGTCCCTGAAATCACTAACAGCTCTCCCCCTACACTATCTCTTCCAAGCACACACAGGCAGATTTTTCAGATACATTTTTGCCCTTGATCCCCCTCTGGCATGCCACTGTCCAGGTCGTTGCACCCTTTAAACAACTTTAAAATCATTTTTCTGGCCAGAAATGTCTTTTCTAGATGTTAAAGTTCGCCTTCCCATTGAAGTCTATGGGGTTCGCGAACCGTTCGCGAACCGCTCGCATTTTTGCGCAAGTTCGCGAATATGTTCGCGAACTTTTTTTCCGACGTTCGCTACATCCCTATTAATCATATATATATATATTTCAGTAATGCCCCTTTTGAATACTGGAAGCCAAACCTCCATTTAATTCTAGATGCCTCATTATCCATGTTTTGTAAATTTGAAGAACTCCTCTCACCTCCTGTGAATAAATACCATTTTGAGCACCAAAGAAATTATTGTTGGTCATTGCTGTCACTAATTGTTTGCTACAGTCATCCACAAGTGTCCTTTCTCCATCAAAGATTTATCTTAATCATGAGGGTATATGTGAAGTAGCTTAGATATATTAAATTTACCAAATACATAGCCTTACATTTATCAGAACTGATTCTCGCATGGTACTTACCCACCCAGATAACCAGTTTGTCAAAAGGATGAGAGAATCCTGTAGCACATCATATAGAACCCTATTCTAATTTAAAGAATTAAAAATTGCAAAGCACTCTCTGTCACTCTCAGACAGTTCTCTATTTAGGTACAAATAATACCCAAACAGCAAAAGACCTTAGATTAAAAACCAAAGGTTTATGTGGGACTGTATCAAGAGCCTAGGCTAGAGGAGACCACATCTAATCAAATGCCATTTTACCACTTCCTACATGATAAAAAGCAAGTTAATATGTTTGACACAATCTATTTGTATATAAAACCTGGATATTAATATTGAATGTGATCTTCTAACAAACCTTTGAATTACTTCCCCTGCTCCAAAAAGTAAAAGTTTCAGGTCTATAATTGCTAGGTAAGACCATGAACTCTTTTTAAATATTGGATTACATCAGATTTTCTTCATTTCACTGGTTCAACATCAAATTAAAATGAGTCTGAGAAAATCAGAAATAATGACCTTGCTAAAACTGAACTAAACTCTTTATATAGTTGTGGGTGTATTCTATCCATTTAATGTTTATTTGAACTGTTCTTAAAAGTGATGTCATCTGTCAGCCAGTGACAATTTGTTTTGGCCAAACCTTCTGTACTAGAGTTTGCAACACTGGATTCTCTGTTGTAATACTGAGAAAAAGAAATCATTTGAATAAAGCCACAGTCTTAACATGTATATTTTTACTGCTGTTTTTTGGGAATTGGTATTTGCAAGTGAAGCAATTCATTTCTTGTTTATTTATTCTTTATTGCACTGTAAATGACTGTAAATGATTTCCTTTTGTGAGATTTACTGTCCATGTTGATCAAGTTCATATATAAATGCATGAAAAGGGAAAACAATTTAGAAGGTTGATTTGGGCTGTTTTTCCAGTACGTTCCATTTATTTGAAGCTTTTATCTTGGTTTTATTGCCATCAGAGTAAATTCCTATTAATCCTAGCCAATACATAGTAGAACTAGTCATTAGACATTAATGGTTTCTCATAAAGGTTAAAACTTTGTTAATGTTTTCAGAATGACCTGCTTTTATGCTTTTTATTTAAAAATTCTAATTTTGATCTATACTTTGCCTTGTGCCAACAAATGACTATACTGAATATCATTGATTTGCTTGTTCATGATCTCTCAGATTTCTACAACATTATGGTAATAAATAATTTTAGACTACTGATTTAAGACCATAATCTCTAAAATTAGTTTACTTATAAAAAGGGTTCATTAAGCTCCTGCTAGTTGTGATCCTTTGGGGGGTATCTAGGGTTTTTTTTATGTGTGTTATTTTTCTAAATTTTAAATGTGTAATTATTATTTTTCTGGTTATGTAAGACAATCAGACACGAATGAATGTCAGATTTTAACAAGCAGTATTTTATTTGTAACAATAAACAATCTAAATCTAATTTTGTTTACACAAAGTAGCTGAGTCCTAAACTACAAAAAATAATCTTTGTTTTTATCCAGGTTCAATATCTGCCATCAGCTGTCTGCAACTTGACCAACCAAATCATCTCCATATTGCTGCTATTTTAAGGTGAACTTTTGAAAGAGTGCTCATCTGGCAATTACTTGATTGATCAGAACAATGCACCATTAGATGCCCTATTCAGTTCATATTAAAACCCATTCCAGATTATTCTACAAATTTGTGAAAATGTTGGTTTATTTTGTATTTGTTATACATAAAGCTGATATTTGGCTTTTATTTTCAGACCTTGTTAGATCATTGTTGATCTGTCTACGGACTAGCTCTAGTTCTTTTATTATAGAAAATATATCTGTAGTAATAAGTCAAATCAACTGGAATTGATACTAATATTTTATCTCCTTGAAGACTTTTCACTAGTCATCCCACTGGCTTTCTCAATTCAGAATGACCTGTACACAAATATTTGTGATTATATACCCTAGAATTGTACTCCAATCAGAATAATCTGTTTATTATAACCAGCATGGCATCCAAAACCTGATGGGGGTAAGGTGTTGATTGTATTAGCATGATTGGAGCTAAAACAGCATTGTACTGTATGTAGCAGACAATAGATGTTGCACCTCTGTTCAAACTTGGTTTTTACGTCTTCACATATATGTGACCCCTCCTTTGAACCAATCCTCCTCCCTGTCCAGAATGTGAACTTGGCAGTCTTCAAACATGTGTCTTTTTTCCTTTAGATGTAGGTACATTTCTGAGTCCAGACCAGAGAAACTAGTTCTTCTGTGCTGTGCCATATGTTTTTGTAACGCTTGTTTTGTTTCTCCCACATACATACGAGCACTTCCCACTGCAATGCATAAACAATATGCAATGTGTTGCTATGTTTAACACAGACTAGGATGCAGTATTTATTACAGATCCTTCTAAGTATTTCAGACACCCCAGAAATATAAGGGAGGACCAAGCTCTTGTGTATGTCCTTCTTTCCACCTTCACTGGTAGTTTTGGTGTTGTTCTTTCTCTTTCTCTTGATTTTAAAAAAGGCCCAGTCTGGATACCAGCATGTTGTCAGTGCCCCTTTGAGGTGTTTCAACTCTTTTGCCTGACTGTGATGGTGGGAATCATGTGTTCTGATTCAAATAGAAGGTACTAGAAGGTACTGATCTGTGTGGGTTGGTCTCTATGAGGTCCACTGTATTCAAAAGTCTGTACCTGTTGTGTCTATATCATAACCCAAGTGTCATCCACGTGTCTGAACCAATAAATGGGTGTCATTCTTTCTTGTAATTTCTTTCTCCTTATACAGGTTTGCCACAATGGGTGGAACTGGTGATCCCATTGTGCAGCCATGCTTCTGCCTATAGAATTTATCCTTGCACTTGGAATAGGCTGTACTCAGGCATAGGTTCAATAAGAAGCGCAATTGATCTTGGTTAAGTTCTGTTCTGTTGCCAAGGGTGTTTTGTAGCAACTGCTTTTTCAACTGCTAGTCATCCGACTGGCTTTCTCTGAACTGAGAAACCCAGTTGATGACAAGCAAAAAAAATACCACAAGTTCAGTTGATTTGACTTATTACTATAATTATACCATAACCTGAATGAATGAGAACCTTCATAGGTATAAAGTAATTACAGCACCATTTCTCCACATGCCAGACCTTGATGTGGTTGGGTTCATCCATATTTAATTAATCAAAGTTAATTAATTGGAGTCAAACACCAAGGATTCACCTGGGGAAATAGGCCCACCAACCACTAGTAAGCTATAAAACATGTTCTGCTTGCTGAGGAAAACACAAAAATTTCTATTTCTGAGAAATTCCAAATTCCAATTTGGCATCATTTTCAAAACAATGTGATGCTAGACTAGAGAATGACATCACAGTGAATGTTTTAGCAAATATTTTATGTATAAATAGAAATATCTCAGCATCCATTTTGGTAGTTTCCACAAAGTAAAATTCAGGATTAATTTTAAAATGTGTTTTCCTGTGTACTATGTTGCATTATACTACATTTGCTAGTACAAGCTGAGTTAGAGCACTAAGCAAAGAAGTGGATGCTCACAGACACATTCCAAAGTGTAGTCCAGACCAATTGTGTGCACTAACTATTGTATATTAGCTCTTTTTATACCATTTACACTGTGCAAAGTATTTCAGAGAAACATTTCCAGGTAAGTACAAAGTCAATTTAGCATTTGTCTTTTTCCAGACATATTATAGGGTTCTAAACAAATTATTTCTCACATGATTTTCTTTCATGGGCACCCCCATACACAGAGGTTTTAGCAATCTCTGAGAATTTCATGAAAACATAGGGAATAGTTATCACCATCATCATTTATTTATATAGCGCTGTCAAGATACGCAGTGATTTTACTGCTCTGTGCTCCAAAAAGCTAAAAGTGATCAAGCAGTCCAGTGTCCAATGTGTTACACAAAGTTTTATAAATATCTCATGTACTGTGTAATATTTTCTCAGTTTAGATACTAGCTAAAATATATCAACAAAAATGTAAGAAAATACACAAATAAATGACCATTGTTGGTCATCCCATGGTTTTTCAAATGTTGCCATGCATTTTATCTCAAATTTCAATTATTGCAACATGCACTGTGTGGACTTTTGTAATAGATATCCTGACAAGTATATATATATAATGTATCAAGCACTTACTATTTCTTTGTCAGTAACCACAAAAAAACTGAATTAGCCTCATTTACACATTTAGCAACACACAAACAATGCCACTGGAACTTTGGGGAAAATACTGCACTGGTTGTAAAAATAATGTGAACTGTGCTGAAAATACATTAGCAAACCTTGAATTTGAAATTTGAGTGCTGGAAATTGTGTGGATTCTGAAATAATTACTTTATTATATATCACCAACATATTCTGTAGTGCTATACAGAGATTTTACAACATTCACTGCCCAGGTGGAGCTTACAATCTAAAATCCCAATCACACTGACACAAATTAGGGTCAGTTTTATCAAGAGCCAAATAACCTCTCTATATGTTTTTGAAGTGTGGGATAAAACCAGCGTACCCCAAGGAAACCCACACAGAACATACTAACTTATTTTAGCTAGTGACCTGGCTGGAATTGAATCTAGGATCCCAGCATTGCAAGACATTGGTGCTAACTATTGCAACACTGTACTGCAGAAACCACAATTTTGCTGAATTCTAATTGTCATGTTACTTCTGGTAGGCGAAACCTTCCTTCTGAATTTTCTAAACCACATTCACAAAGTGTTTTAGAAGAATCCTATTTATTTTTACATGCAACACAAATGTGCATATCAGAGGATGGTGGCATATGCACAATTTATATCTCTATATCTTTTCAATATTCTAGAATCATAATGTAATCACATATCCATAGCATGGAATAAATCACCAGGGCTAAAATAAAGATTTAAAAAAAAAGCTTCTTCTAACTATAATTCATCTAAAACTCTGTGTATGTTCATCACCAATTATTCCAAAATGATGTGTGATTCTGAAATCAAATACACTTCAAAGTCTTAATATTTAATCTGGCAGTGATTATAGCAGCGTACTGATTGTATCTGACAGGATATCTTTTCCAATAATGTTAATTTTTTTTTTACAACTATTGAATTATAGAGAGGCAACATATTTGTCTTTTGCTGGCTAGGGGCTAAATTATAATCTACATCAGAAACCTCTGGCTGCTTCATTTCCAATGAATGTCATCTTTCCATAGTTCCGAGTCTGAAAATATGAAACAGTAATCTTTATCTGATTTCTAGATGAATTAAGTCATACTGGCTCATTATTAAAATTGGGTTACTGAAGCAATCATCATGTTTTGATACCGATAGAGTACATTACAATATCTAAGTGCTAATGCAATTCAGTGGCAGAAATGAGTGCAGTCCTTTAACTGCATTTCAAACATTCTGAATCTGAATTTATAAATTAAATCCAACAAACAAAAGTGGTGGGTTTTTGTCTTCCTATGGCTTTCCAGCAGATTTGGCAGTAGACACTAGAGGACATAATTAGTGATGGGCGAATAAATTCGCCTGGCACGAACTCGCCGCCGGCGAATAAATCTGCAAATCTTCAGCGAAAATTCGCCGTTGAAGATTCGCTGGCGTCAATTTCCGATTTTCACAATTTTTTCGTGAAAACGTTCGAATTGCTAGATTTTTTTCGTGAAAAGGTTTGAATTGCTCGATTTTGTAGTGAAAACTTTTGAATTGCTCGATTTTTTAGTGAAAACGTTCAAATTGCTCGATTTTTTCGTGAAAACGTTTGAATTTCACGATTTTTTCATGAAAACGTTTGAATTTCACGTTTTTTCCTGAACTTTCTTATTGCACGATTTTTAGTGAATTTTTCGTTGTTTCGCTAATTTTGCTGGAAATTTGCAAATTTTTCGGCGAAACAGGAGATATTCACCCATCACTAGACATAATGATTTGCTGTAAGTATTTGTGGAGTAATCCTTTGCCACTTCTGAAGCAGTAGATATATCCATGGACAATAGAAGTCACATTTAAGTAAGATGGACCAAACTGTTATAGGGATGCACAGTTTCTAGAACTGAAGCATATGTTGCACATTTTATTGCACTGAACACAGTCTTAGTTTAAAATATTTATGGATTATTTTATGAAATAAAAAGAATATGAAACATGTTTAAGATGACCTGTACCATTTTTCATTTATATGCTCTAAGAACTCCATTGAAAAGTTCATTGGTTTCCATTTGCTACATAGGTAACTGGAGCTCTTACCCTTGATACCTGTTGGTTGTTTGACATAGGTGACTATATGAGTACGTAACCCCATTACTGTCTATGTAATGGGTATAATTCTCTACCAGCCACAATGAATGTGGCTGGTAGAGAATTATATAACTTTAACATAGAGTTTAAATTCTGATACACTTTGACATTCCTTGTGTTTCTTTTTCCCTGTGCCCTGCTCATAAATAACTTTGCCTATAAAAGTATCACTAAAAATTGTTCACCAGTTCAATCCTGGTGAAATCACATTATCTTGTATAGGAAGATAAAGGATGAAGTCATCAATATTTACTACCTGTCTATAATTCTGTCAGAGTTGTTAAGTCGTTAAGAGTTAGTAATATTTACTACACTGATACCATTTTACAACTATTTCAACATCTCTCTGACTTTTGAAGCAAACACAGCAGTTTTACCAGTGCAGGGCAAAACTGCATTATATTTGTATTAGTTTAAGACAGTAAACATTACTAATTCTGCATCTTATAAAGTGCTCTTAATGTCACATCAGTCACTTTCTATTCATACTGATCCCTAGAGTCCCATAAAAGTGTTTATTTTCTGATTACAGTTCATATATACACTTGTATTTAGTGTATGTGATTCAGTCTTATCAGTTTAATACATACATTTGTTAAATTCAATCAGAATATTTATACAGCAGCATAAATATCAAATAAATGCTTGTTAGAAAAAAAGAGAAGTTCACAGAAAGAAGATTATATAATTGCTAGGATAAGGTTAGTGTTCTCTGATTCTGTCTACACCAACTTGCCAATAAAATGAGTGCACAAGACCTAAGGGAACATTTACAAAGTTGAGTCAGTAGGGAAATTATGGCTAAAGACATACATAAATTTAATCACTGTGGGAGATTATAAGATTATAATACACAAAAGCCATGAATATCTTGTAAATTATATCCTTATAAATGGCGAGTTCTGATGTCATCAGTTATAAACGGTGAGTAGTGATGTTATTTCTGTCACATGACTCACTGAAACTTGTGTATTATAATAAATAAAGTACGCCCAGTTGCAGAATATGAGGATATTAGAAGTTACCCCGGAGTTCCATGACCTGTATAAAAACACTCGGCCTTCGGCCTCGTACTTTTATATGATCATGAAACTCCTTGGTAACTTATAATATCATTATATTTTACAAGAGGGGGTACTTTATTCACTATATCATCTTATACCCCTGTGTACTTCACATGCACTGGGTGTGCCTATTATGGGTAAACATTTGGATGACTTGTGGTGTAAGGTATCTCCTGACAAATGGGTACACCCCTGAAAAGTCGACCTATAAATACAAGGGACTAGTTCCCCATATGTATTTCCCTGAGTGTTGATTCCTTTTGTGTCCACCCTTTAAAGTCAGGGCTGGACAGGGGTTTGTTTAAATAAAGTAGAATTTCGTGAATAACACTAAATTAATAGTTGTCTCCAATATTTATTTTGTAAAAACATTATAGAAAAAAACAAAACATGGTAATTTAGGTTGGAAAATGGAACATGTCCATTGAGTTCAACCTTTTATGTCTATAAAAAGTCTGTCTAATGGCAAGCTGATCCAATTTGCCTCAGTGGGGGAAACATTCCTTTATTTCCCATCAGTGATGAGCTAATGTTTTCACCAGGCATGGATTTGCAGCAAAATTCTGCACTTCACCATCTGCAATTTTTCCGCAAAACTGTTGCAAAAATCTGCTGCAGAAAAATTCTCCAAGACAAGAAAGTCGCTGAAACAAAAAAAATGCCTATTGACTTTACTGCATTTGGGGTGAGAAGAAATTGTTGAGCATGTAAAAATGTTGATGCCTATTGTCTTCTATGCGTTTCTCAAATTTTTCACAATAAGTCTATATTATATATGATATATAATTGTCAAATGGTTCAACTGAGTCAAAACAACAGTATAAAAAAAATCAAAATGATTTCGGCTCACTGGTCTTCTGTGAATATAATGTTAACTTTGTCCGACAAAGAGATAGATGCAGATGTAAGAAAAACGTATTTTTTGCATATGCCTATTTTCTTCCACAGACAATGAATCATATGAACTTTAGCCTGCAGCATAGTAACACTGGAATTTCAAAATTCATTGTAAAAATGTGCCACAGATTGACTTTGCATGACATTTGCAGGCAAAATAGCCTATAGTGCCTCCTTGATTCGATATACTGCAATAGCATCTAATGGGTAACCTTCCTTGACCTTTGCAGTTGTCATTGGTTAATGTAACTACAGTATCAACATTGTCAAGATTTTTCACAAAGGCATAGCCTTTCAGGCAATGTTAGACTGCAGCCAACAAATTGTGAATAACTGAGGCTGACAACACATTACAGCCCTGCCATAACCAATGACTGTCTCTGCACAGCAAAATGGCAGCTAAATTACAAGAGGATATGTAACAACATGTCTCTTAAATTGCCAAAACAGTCCACACAACATACAGAAAACAAAGCTTTGTGTTGCATCTAAAGCATCCTGCAAACTACCCTGCTCGTTGGTTAAAGTCAAAAGAATGCATATAGAGCACACTTGAATATTACTTGCATTATAACAAGATTTGTATGCAAAAGCCAATTCTGCTTACTGCACATATTATACTGTATACATGAATCTTCTTTGCCCTACGTTTTCTTATTTTATTCAAGCAAATTTTTGCTTCATCCCTTGGTGCTGCTATTTTAGCTATTTGGCATATAATGATTTAGGGATGGATTTATAAATGGTAGGGGAGGGTGTAAAGTGCAAAAAACAGATGCATGCTGCTTTACTTCTCATATGTTGTACCTTGTCCCTACCATGTATGCCTAGAATGAAGCACAAGGACCTCTGATTTCTTAGTGAATACAATACTGCCTGTGTTTCTCAGCACTGTGTTCATAAGAGGCAGGCTATGGGAGACATGTAGGCAACCCACAGTAGCAAGGGGAGCAATAGAGAGTACCTCTCTTTCTGATTGGCCAAGTAATTATTTTTCATTTAACTGGACCAATCAGATTACAGTAGCAGGGACCAGAGAACTGAAAACACTACTGTGCCAGACTCCCATTCAACCTACCCAGCACAAACCAGTGTTCCAGTCCCTAATTTTCTGAACCCTGATTGTCTATGTACCTTTGTACATATACTGTATATAACTAAACACAAGCTTATATTAACATTTCTCATGTTTTTGCTGAAAATCACATTTCAATAAAAACATTTCCAGTTAAGAAATCATTTTTAAAATAAGAAGATAGTGAAAGGATGCCATAGACTGCAGAGCTCTGCTGCGTTAGTGCTTTATTGTACACACGACATGTTTCGAGTCACATGGACCCTTTCTCAAGTGTAACAATCACATGATCAAACCACATCTTATAGCCTTAATTGCCAAACAGTGCTCCTCCTCCCACCAATTAACTCATTAGTCCAGAGTAAAAGTGTAAAATAGGTAGAAAACATAGAACGTATAAAACGTTTAAAAGTCCCAGTGATCTCCAGTGTACATGTAGTGTCCAAGTGCCAAGGTTCCATATCTTCAGATACACTCTATAATAAAAGACAAAAATCCAAAAAACCCCACATCACCTTAGTCCAAAAAATGGACAACCGCTATTTAATTTAAAAACATTTAAAATAGATATTCACATAAGAAAGGTGGTACTATCCTTTTTTGGATCTACCTGTCCTGACAATCCAAGAATACATGCATAACTGTGCCTTTCCACAATTATTCTAGAAATACATTCATATTAGACTATTATATTAAACAATACGATTTAAAGCAATCGCTTCTCCCTTACCTTACCCCCAGCTGAGAGGATAGGCATCACTTAATATCTGAAATAAATAAGAGTAAATATTACAATTCTTATAAAAAGCATTTCAAACTCCAGGCATCATTAAGCCCAACTGGGGCTAGTGAATTCAATTTAGAAATCCATTTGGCTTCACGTTGTAGCATCTTTTGCTTAAAGTTACCACCTCGACTTAATGGTTGTACTACTTCGAGGACCACCCATTTCAATTGCCCGTGGCTATGTTTTGCCTCATTAAAATGTCGGGCTACAGTCGTATCTGTCTGAGATCCTGGTTTATAATTCCTTATGTCCCCTTTATGCTCTTTAATCCTGGTTTTTACATTTCTAATTGTTTGCCCCACATAGACTAGGCCACATGGGCACTTCAACATGTATATGACCCCTTTCGATTCACATGTGGCATAGTCATTCAAATTTAGTTTATTGCCTTTAGTGGGATGATTAATGCTTGACCCTTTTATTATCGAGGCGCAACAGACACAATTCAAGCACGGAAAGGTACCTTTCTTCTGTATTCCCAGGAACATCTGTTTCTTTTCTATAGGTAACTCTGAAGGGCATAGCATGTCCCTAATACTCATGCCCTTCCTGTAGCAGAACCGTGGGGGATCCTTAAATAACTTCCCAAAAGTCTTATCTCGTTGGAGAACAGGCCAATATTTCTTTATAACCTTTTCTATATTTTTGCTATGTCTAACGAATTTGGACACAAACATACTCCGGTTATCCTTCTGTCTCACCTGCCGACTTTTTTGTAACAGTTCTTTCCTTGGTATAGACTTTACTTCCTCCATTACTTTTTTGACATGCTTAGACTCATATCCCCTTTGTACAAACCGCTCACTTAAGGACTGGCCAGCCCTTCTATAATCATCATCTGTAGAGGCAATCCTTTTGGCCCTTAAAAACTGACCCTTAGGGATTGCTTTAACGGTACTTGGGTTATGAAAACTCTGGGCATGGAGTAAGTTATTTCTATCTGTTCCTTTTCTATACAAGTTAGTGCTAATCGCCCCATTACGAATAGTGAGTTGAACATCTAGGAAGTGTAACTCCTTATCGGACATTTCAACCGTAAACTGTATAGTCTCGTGTGACCCATTTGCTTCATTAACCATCTCATTTAATGCATCCATGGTCCCATTCCATAGTATCAGGATATCATCCACATATCTAAGATATAATATGATATGTTCACTTAACCTGTGTCTCAGGAAGAATTTCTCCTCTAATCTGCGAACAAACAAATTGGCAAAAGAGGGGGCGACCGGGGCACCCATCGAGGTCCCCTGTCTCTGCCAATAGTACTCCCCTCCAAATCTGAAATAGTTTTTACACAACACCATTGTCAAGCAATCCAACAAAAAGTATACCAACTGGGTATCAATCGTGGTATCCAATAGTGCTTCCTCGATATACCTAATCCCTTCTTCCTGGGGAATGGAAGTATAAAGACTCTGAATGTCTATACTGGCTAGAACTATACCATTAGGTAAAGGGGGTAGGTCCTCAAGTCTGCACAATAGATCATTCGTATCTTTCAAACACGTAGGAATCTCTGTAACCATTGGTTGTAAATAGGCATCCACAAACTGTGCAAGAGGCTCTAAGATAGACCCCACGCCGGATACTATAGGGCGCCCTGGTGGATTGAGCAAAGATTTATGTATCTTAGGAAGAATTGATTGATTGGGATATAGAGTTTAAAAAGTTTGTACGTAGTCTAAAACTGAAAATGTATTTTGCCAATGTACCAGCTGTAGAACAAACTAAAGAGGTGGTTAGAAAGTTTACCCAGCGGAGTGAATTTATGCCTGAAATAGAGAACGTCTCCCTAGATATGTTTGAGCATTTGGTTGGTATGGAGGTTAAGCATATTTGGGAACAAATGGAGCAAAAAAAACTTAGATACAATTTAACGTTAAAGGAAAAAAAGGCACTTGATGGGTTAAAAATGAATAAAAATATAGTAATCAAGAAGGCCGATAAAGGCGGTGCATTGGTAATAATGGACCATACAATGTATGTAAATGAGGCCAATAGACAATTGATGATGCCTGGACATTACGAAAAAGTGGGTTATAATCCAACAGATGAGATAAAGGAAGCGGTCGATTTAATAGAGGCATGTGACAACAATGTTATTCCTAAAAATGTTAAAGATTTCTTGATTAATGCCCATCCAAAGATACCAGTACTGTATCTTCTTCCTAAGATACATAAATCTTTGCTCAATCCACCAGGGCGCCCTATAGTATCCGGCGTGGGGTCTATCTTAGAGCCTCTTGCACAGTTTGTGGATGCCTATTTACAACCAATGGTTACAGAGATTCCTACGTGTTTGAAAGATACGAATGATCTATTGTGCAGACTTGAGGACCTACCCCCTTTACCTAATGGTATAGTTCTAGCCAGTATAGACATTCAGAGTCTTTATACTTCCATTCCCCAGGAAGAAGGGATTAGGTATATCGAGGAAGCACTATTGGATACCACGATTGATACCCAGTTGGTATACTTTTTGTTGGATTGCTTGACAATGGTGTTGTGTAAAAACTATTTCAGATTTGGAGGGGAGTACTATTGGCAGAGACAGGGGACCTCGATGGGTGCCCCGGTCGCCCCCTCTTTTGCCAATTTGTTTGTTCGCAGATTAGAGGAGAAATTCTTCCTGAGACACAGGTTAAGTGAACATATCATATTATATCTTAGATATGTGGATGATATCCTGATACTATGGAATGGGACCATGGATGCATTAAATGAGATGGTTAATGAAGCAAATGGGTCACACGAGACTATACAGTTTACGGTTGAAATGTCCGATAAGGAGTTACACTTCCTAGATGTTCAACTCACTATTCGTAATGGGGCGATTAGCACTAACTTGTATAGAAAAGGAACAGATAGAAATAACTTACTCCATGCCCAGAGTTTTCATAACCCAAGTACCGTTAAAGCAATCCCTAAGGGTCAGTTTTTAAGGGCCAAAAGGATTGCCTCTACAGATGATGATTATAGAAGGGCTGGCCAGTCCTTAAGTGAGCGGTTTGTACAAAGGGGATATGAGTCTAAGCATGTCAAAAAAGTAATGGAGGAAGTAAAGTCTATACCAAGGAAAGAACTGTTACAAAAAAGTCGGCAGGTGAGACAGAAGGATAACCGGAGTATGTTTGTGTCCAAATTCGTTAGACATAGCAAAAATATAGAAAAGGTTATAAAGAAATATTGGCCTGTTCTCCAACGAGATAAGACTTTTGGGAAGTTATTTAAGGATCCCCCACGGTTCTGCTACAGGAAGGGCATGAGTATTAGGGACATGCTATGCCCTTCAGAGTTACCTATAGAAAAGAAACAGATGTTCCTGGGAATACAGAAGAAAGGTACCTTTCCGTGCTTGAATTGTGTCTGTTGCGCCTCGATAATAAAAGGGTCAAGCATTAATCATCCCACTAAAGGCAATAAACTAAATTTGAATGACTATGCCACATGTGAATCGAAAGGGGTCATATACATGTTGAAGTGCCCATGTGGCCTAGTCTATGTGGGGCAAACAATTAGAAATGTAAAAACCAGGATTAAAGAGCATAAAGGGGACATAAGGAATTATAAACCAGGATCTCAGACAGATACGACTGTAGCCCGACATTTTAATGAGGCAAAACATAGCCACGGGCAATTGAAATGGGTGGTCCTCGAAGTAGTACAACCATTAAGTCGAGGTGGTAACTTTAAGCAAAAGATGCTACAACGTGAAGCCAAATGGATTTCTAAATTGAATTCACTAGCCCCAGTTGGGCTTAATGATGCCTGGAGTTTGAAATGCTTTTTATAAGAATTGTAATATTTACTCTTATTTATTTCAGATATTAAGTGATGCCTATCCTCTCAGCTGGGGGTAAGGTAAGGGAGAAGCGATTGCTTTAAATCGTATTGTTTAATATAATAGTCTAATATGAATGTATTTCTAGAATAATTGTGGAAAGGCACAGTTATGCATGTATTCTTGGATTGTCAGGACAGGTAGATCCAAAAAAGGATAGTACCACCTTTCTTATGTGAATATCTATTTTAAATGTTTTTAAATTAAATAGCGGTTGTCCATTTTTTGGACTAAGGTGATGTGGGGTTTTTTGGATTTTTGTCTTTTATTATAGAGTGTATCTGAAGATATGGAACCTTGGCACTTGGACACTACATGTACACTGGAGATCACTGGGACTTTTAAACGTTTTATACGTTCTATGTTTTCTACCTATTTTACACTTTTACTCTGGACTAATGAGTTAATTGGTGGGAGGAGGAGCACTGTTTGGCAATTAAGGCTATAAGATGTGGTTTGATCATGTGATTGTTACACTTGAGAAAGGGTCCATGTGACTCGAAACATGTCGTGTGTACAATAAAGCACTAACGCAGCAGAGCTCTGCAGTCTATGGCATCCTTTCACTATCTTCTTGCTGATGCCAATTGAGGTCTATACGGTGTGACCTTTGAAAGGAGTGCCTGCTATTGCAAAGATTGGGGATAAGCTGGTAATTCGTTTGTTGGACATTTTTAAAATAAGTCACTCTTTATGAAAAAGTGTATTTTTCTCTTATTTTAGCAGCTTTAAGATTTTATTTGAGTTTGTTTTTTCACAATGTTCTGTGAAATTAATTAAATGTGAATCACCAAAACATCCACTCATTAATATCCAAATGTTCTCTACAGAAACTTGAATGACGAGTATTGCAGGCAAGGAATGCAAGCACAAAGGCAACCATACTCATCTTGTGGGACACATACCTTATTACACGGAGCTCATTACCAATACTCTTGTGTAGAAAAGAAGCACCTAGAGAGCACATCATTAGCTTTATATGCATTCATTATTGTGCAAATGGAATTTCCATTATAAAGCCACAAGCATAAGAATATCAGATCTCTAGTTTTGTTTTATACAAATAAATCTAAAATGTTATAAGAAATCGCTAAATACTGGTGCAGATGTTAAAAATGGACTTCTAAAGTTACCAACCTGTAATGACAAATAACAGATCCAAGAAACTTTACAACGTTGTTTATATTATCGCTAAGGAAAACCTCTAAAGAAAGTCAATAAGGTTACAAATTAGTGAAGTAAAATACATGTTGATTCAGAAAAAACAATCTACTCATACTTAAGACTGAATGATCCAAGATTTTTTTTTTAGCAGTTTCTGGCTAAATTTATCAGTACACATCCTGATTTAATCCAATTTCATCAACATTATTTATTTATATAGCTCCAGCAATATGCACTGATAATACTTTAAAAAATAAGAGACTTAAATCAAACTTACAAACAAGAATTGTAATTAGAAGGTCTTGCTTATAGGTCTTAGAGCCTCTAGAGTCATGAAGAGGCTTCAGATGGGTTTTTCTGCCTTCCTCTCGATCAATTGGCAATTAAATGGACGTGTGTCTCTTTTCAACCTAACTTACTATGTAAAGGAAATGCATGCAACATGAATAATTCATAATAATGCAATTTTTGAATTACATTGCAAATGACTCCTCTTTAATTAATTTTTTTTTTTAGTTTGTTTTAATTTGTTTTCCATCATCAAAAACCTACAATATCATGTGAAAGATTGGGGACACTTCTAAGTCATCATACGTCTGTGCTGTTTGTATTTATTTTAAATGCAATGCATTTGCAATTAGTATGATCCTGTACTGGGTAGATATCAGAATAGAAGTCATCTTCCATGGGCATTTACAGCCCAAAGTCAAAGCATCCAAAATTATCTCCATTCAAATTTGAACTTTGTCACATTGCTCAATTACAGTGTATTAATTGATTTCTGGGCATGGCAGTCTTGCATTTATTAGGATTCAAGCATTATAAGGTCTTATTTGTTAGCTTTGGACACGGCCCTAGGTGCAAAAACAGGTGCAAATGATATGATATAGAAAAGCCATATTTGTTTCATATAGAATTTACAATGAATACTGTAGCAGATAGTGTGCCATGGCTAAGCACCACTGAACAAATCTGTGGGTACAAACTGGCACATCATTTCTAGTCTAATCTTTATTTAATATAATCATTTGTGAGACTTTTATAGCCGTTTAAAGTACCAACTACACAAAAAAGGATTTTGCATGTATTTATATTACCCTGCCTTCTTTGCAAAAAACATTTATTCACTCCAGAATAACTACTACAGTTCAAGCTGAAATTTGGAAAAAAAAAGAATGTTTGCATAAGAGATGATAAATAGCTGTGAAGCATCCAATATTTTACATATGTACACAGCATGATAATCTAGGACTTTATTACAATGAAATATCTTATTTGTAGTTGAGGGATTAACAAATGCAACCATTTAAGGTACAAAAAAAAAACTACAGTATTTTCACTTTATGGCATTACTGATCTTTCACAACGAAGAATAAGTTTATGTTTGAATAAGATAGTATTCTACCTACTGTATGCACACTTGTGGGTGTGGAATTTGATAAACCAGATGTCATCCATATAGCAGACTCACACAGTGTTTTGTAGCAAAATATATTTGAATGTGGAGGGAGGACCTCTATATTGATGATGGCACTAACCGAGATTTATAAACTAGTAACAAAAATCTTTGATTGTTCGACAAATTGGTTTACTTTGTGCAAACTGATACAAATTTAATCTGAGGTATTTTTTAACATTGTCTTCAGAACACCTGTGACTATTCACGACAAAATAAGTATTTTAGTTGTTGTAATAAAGCTGAAAATCGATTATCTTATTTTATGACTTCTGTGAATAAAAAATAGAACTGCAAAATAAATAAAAACAAATTTGTTTCATAAACATAAAAGTTTGTCAGAAATGGCAACACTGCTCTTTAAAATGATGGATTGTTTCCTACAACCCTTCAATTAACATTACAAAGCCCTGACCTTGTGGGCATTAAGTATTCCCACAAGATGTTGAGGAATATTTTAAGAGTTGTTTCATTTTGCCGTCTTCCTTCTGATTACCTTTGAGGCTTATTAAGCAATCTACTATTTTGTCTTAGGGGCATAAGAGAAAAGCAGAGTGCCAGCCAAGGTTCTAAGATATTGACAGTACAAGATGAAAGGGATTTATTTACAGAAAACAGATTTGAATTTTTAAAAAAAAAAAAAGGAGCTGCAATTACTTCATGCATCAAATCATAAAAACATTTCACATGACAATAATAGTATTTCCGCATGAAGCCGCAAATGGTCTAATTTGTAAACAGTAGACAAAGGAAAAGACAAGAAAAGGTGAAAAAGTTGAAAAGGTGGGGTGCATTGTTCCTATTGGCAGGTAGCCTCTAACACATGTAAGGGGGAATGTAATTAAAAGTCACAAGCGTCATTTAAAATGGTGTCTTTGTGAATGTTTAGCACTGCTCACAATGTAAAATCAGTCACTTGCGAATATTACAAGTGCACATTTTCACTAAGCAAAGTTTAGCGTTAACACCTGCTCTGTAGTTTCGTTAAATAGTTGTCCCTAAAGACTTTTTTGAAAATGAATTACATACGCTGCGAATGTTCTCAAAAACAATCTGTTCGCAAACATTGCGATGAAGACGTTGAGGTCTTTAATCAGTAAAAAAGGACACAAAAATGGTAGCTAATGTTTGTACAGTATCTAGCACAGGTTTTTTTCACTAGCGAAACATAATAGATTCCCCTCGTAGGTTCCAAGATTTCAACTCAAATACTTTTGGATGATAAAAGTCACAGTGACTAAGGCCCTAAACATGGAGAGAAAGTTGTCAGACTTGCTTAGAAAAGACCAACAATCTTTTAGTCTTTTAGTATTACTCGTTGTTTTTTAGTTTTTTGGATATCTATTCAGCAGCTCTCCAGCAATCTGTTTGCTAGGGTATAAATTACCCTAGCAACCATACATTGATATAAATATCAGGCTGGAATATGAATAGTTGAGAAAGATTGAAGAAGGTAAATAATTTAAAAAACCTGTAAAAAAACAAACAAAGAGGACCAATTGAAAAATAGCTTAGAATTAGCCATTCTATAACCTACTTAGGGGCAGATTTATCAAGCCAGTGAAAATTTGAATATAGAATTCACATTTTTGCGTCAGTTTTTATGGCCAAAACTGTCAAATTCGACCATGGAATTATTAAAATTTGATTCGAATTTTTTAAAAAAATTTGAATTTGATTTTTAAAATATATTATACATTGGTCCTTTAGGAACTCAAATTCGACTATTCTCTACCTTAATCCTGCCGAATTGCTGTTTTAAATAACTCCCATGAACTCGGAATTTGACCCTTGATAAATCTGCTCCTAAAAGTTAACCTAAAAGGGAACCACCCCTTTAAGAAGTACTGTTACGCTTTGCCTGGCTTTGCAATAGCTATCCATCATCCATCATTTGAAATGAAATTTTTAACTTATTTGAAGTTACTGAAATCTGACATTATTTACATTTTACATTCATTGTCCCTTACATTGTAAATTCCTGCAAGAGATGATTATGATTTATGTTATAATCATAATTAACATTTCTCTTGTTGCTTAGACAGAGGGACAGTCCCTCTTTTGACAGCTCAACCTGCAGTCCCTCATTTGTAACAATTTTGAGACACAAAAAAACAGTTTAGATAAGGAGAAATATTTTCAAACTTTCAGAAACTGACAAATTTTGTAAAATAAACATTGTAATTAAGGGGTGTGGCCGCAGAAAGTGGCGTGGTCAAAACATTTGCTGCGCTTCATTTGAAAAAATGTTTTGTCCCACTTTTTACTTCCAAAATGTTGGGAGGTATTCTTAAATGATACCATCTAGTGGCATTATCTAAATTGAACTTAAATCTTGAACTTTAAAGTTTTAGCTTATTTTATTAAACTTTTCAGCAAGTACCAAAGATGTAACGAAGGCATAAAGAAATCAGAAAATAGCCGGTCAAAAAATATTACTTGAATATCAATCAAAAGTTTAAAAATATCTACTAATTTTTGTCCTGTTTGAAATTTATTCTGTGAATATTTACCAGATATAGTGACTCTGTATATTTCTGTTATTTCAGTCAGATTATGAAATAGAACCTAGAATTTCCTAAGCCCAAATTCTCATTTCTACCATTTGTGCAACAGTATTTTATTTTTATGGAAATAATTTACACAATGCACAGAGTCCTGAAAAAGAAAGCCATTAAGAGAAATAATATGTTTTTCATCACAGGGTGGAAAAAGCCACACAGAACAGGATGTCTTCTTCATCTTATGTAAAAGAAATATTTATATGATCTAACACAGAACCTTACAATTTTATTGCCCCAAAAATTATTTTTGTATGAGATTTATTTACTCTGTCTACAAATCTTAATTAGACACAGGCCAACAAATATAAACAGAAAAATCAATGCTAAGCTTAGTCTGTACAACACTGGCTCATTTATTTCATGGCGGCCTTGAGAAAATAAAATCCCAAACACTGTGAATAGGATGAGTGTTGTTGTATGCTATAAACTGTGTCTGATTCTGGGATCCCCTGCCAGGCGAAAAGATAAATACATAACGCACAGATGAGAAGTGCATCTGGTCTTGGATCATAAAACACATTAGAGTGAGCTTTGCACCTTACAGCTGGAAAGGGAGCAGGGTGGGAATTCCAGAAAGCCATGGATTAAGGACTGACACAGTCGATTGCATGAAGGAGCTTCCATTAATCAGACTGTTTGTGTCACAGGAAGGGAGAGTATTAGTGCAAACCCTTAGACACAAAATATCCTCATAAAAGAAACCGTATGCCACAGCTAGTATTCCAGGCAGCCAGCTAAGCCTACTGGAGATGCACATAATGAAATACAATCCTTTCAGGGATGGCCCTTGGGTAAAATTTTCACTTCTACAATCCATTTTCAGTTTAGGTCGGTATTTTTTGAAGACAATAAGCAGCAACCCGACTCCCAGGTGACATGATGTGTTCGAATTTAGTCTATGAATGTTGCAAATTAAATTCCCTCATCAGGCCTCTAATCACTCTTACCAGATGGGGCTTGTGCTCAATTTTGAATCCACAGGAAATTTAATGGTTATTGTTTCAGTTTAAATAGGAGATTATTGCATTTTAATAAGTTCTCTTTGGGACCTGCAGCAACAATAGAGCACTATGAATTACTGTAGATAGCCGTTACTGCATGCTGGGGAAAAATCAAGTTACTAAGTGTGACAAGTTGCTTTTTCTTGCCTTCCAGCAATCGCTCGGAGTGTATTTACCACCAAATTAAGTATGTGCCGTGGGGATAATATTTTTATCCTGCCAAGGGAGAGAAGGTGCTTGTCTGTGGATTTTCATTAAAATGACACATCTGTTCAGCATTTTCACAAAGTAATTCTACTGAAAGTTTTATCAGCTAATTTTAATTATTCACTCCAGTGGGTTGAATACAGGATTCATCATGTTGAATTAATACATTTGACGGGAATTTCACAAAGAGGGGGAGAATAAAAACAATCAACAAATTGAATTGTCATGCAATATGGATTTAATTGAGATTCTTTAATTAGGATAAGGCTGAGATGCGATATTTTAAAGGTATTAAAAAGCTTAGCAATACAATGGTAAAGATTAAGAAAAAATGCAATTAAACATCACTGGGTATAAACATACCTAAACAGAAGTAATTTAAATAGACTTTCAGAGTGTCTTTTTCCTTGTTTTTAATAGCTTTGCTATCCTATATGCTATACTCACACAGCCAATGAGACTATGTATATGTGGAAGCGGAATGGAAACCTTTGAAAAATTGCTAGGATAATCATTGTCATTCTTAAAGGGATCCTGTCATCGGAAAACATGTTTTTTTTCAAAACGCATCAGTTAATAGTGCTTCTCACATGACTTGGGGCAGCTGGGAAATTGACAATATGTCTAGCCCCATGTCAGATTTCAAAATTGAATATAAAAAAATCTGTTTGCTCTTTTGAGAAATGGATTTCAGTGCAGAATTCTGCTGGAGCAGCACTATTAACTGATTCATTTTGAAAAATTGTTTTTCCCATGACAGTATCCCTTTAAGCCTTTCCTACCATTCAGTGGCAAGAGAAATTAACAATTCCTATGCTCACCAATGAACTGAAAGATTAATGATAATGAACTTCACTAAAAGCAGACGGTCCTGTGCAGAACAAACGAAACAAACATGTGTGCACCCTCATGTGCAAAACAACATAGCCGCCATATGTATTTTATGTGATCAGTTGATTAATGCTCAAAAAGAAAGGTTCAACTTTGCTTCTTTAATTTTCTTTCCAAGATCATTTTTAGGTTTTATCATCTTAAGGTAAGGGACATTGAATGTGCTGGGATAACCCATCCATGTTTCTTTTGTGCTTTTTTAATTTTTTTTTGAGCACAGATTTTACCTAATAAAAGACATACCAAAGAAGATAACATCTGTTCTAAAAAACATTGACCTACCTTATAGGTTTTGACGGCTACATGCACAAGTGAAACAAATTGAAGGTGGCCACATTACAGACATCTGTCTATACGTTTGGAGATGATGAAGAAGTGCCACCTGCTTCATAGATATGTTTAGAAAGTTTCCATCTGCCTGACCTCAAATTGTATGTGTATTTTGCGATGTTACTGGAGAATCGAAGCAGATCCTGCAGGGAGCTGTATGAAAGAATTTTTTTAATCTAAGCATACTGGTACATTTCATAGATGAAAAGTCTCACTGTAATATATTTCTAAAGTTTGTATTCTATGCTTAGGGTTTTTTTCCCTGTTGTATATTTGAAGATACAATATGACAAAGGCATAAGAACCAGATACCAGTTTCTTGATCTATTAGATTCTGCAGCTTTTAAACAGCATTTAAAACATCCTTCATTTCCAGCACTACTAGTAAATATGGGTACCACAAGTCAAATGCACAAGGAGTTTCCTACAACCAATCCACACCTGGTTGACTAATATGGTAGTTAATTTGCCTCTTTTTAAGCAAGGTTATTATTTTTGTATGCTAGCATTCTTTAAGGAGACTAAAGCCTCATGTGATGGCAGCATGTATGAATTACTTCTGTGGAACAGGGCTTCTTTGCCAATTTCTAAATGATAGACATCCTCTAACTGATTTACCTATCTTTTTGGGGTTGCATGGTGTTTCTTTTTAATTACTACTCTGCGATGGAATAAATGATGTGTTGTGAATCATGCAAGAGCCTGTACCATATGTTTATGGGGTGGGAAATTGTATCCCATATGACATAAATGAATAAGAAAATAAATTCAGCACTTTAAGGGGAACTCCACAAAAACATGACTTAAGCTTTTTGAAAAGTAAACATAATTTCAAGCAACTTTGCAGTATACATCAATTAAAAAATATGCAGACTTTTCATGATTTTTAATGGTTTCTGAGAGTTCCCTAAGCATAGCCCCTTGCTCTTCTTCTGATCTTTCGGACTACTTTGCTGAGCAGGCTGACTACTGTTACTTTGTATCAACAGGCAGCTGTCCTTAGACTGCATCCTCCAAACCCCACAATTCCCTGCACATGTGATTTTAATTAGAAATGAACATCATAGTGCAATGCATTGTGGGTTATGTAGTTCCTGCATGGTGTCTTTAAGCTGTGGAGAAGTCATTACAATTTGTAACATCAGTGTTTAGTCTCTCCTTCCCTGCCAGGTTTGAACTGTTAACCAGCTGGATTGCAAAAAAAAAAAAAGAAAAAGGAAAATGTTGCAACAAAATCACATCTACCTTCTGCCTTAAGTCCAAACACACAGAAGTATGAACCCCTGGAACAATGGGAATATATCCCTCCCACAGGGCACAGGTTACACTGCAGGTATAGAGGAAGTTATCTCTGCATCTCTTACAGTTGAGTTGCTCTAAAGGCTGAAATGTAAATGGACAATAAAACCTCTTAATTTTGCTAAGGGAATACCTACACTAGACATTTTTGATATATTCATTCTACACAGACTATTTACAATGTTTTTTTTCTGGTGCTAATTAATTGGCCTCTTTTATTTGGTCACAGAATTATGCCACCTACTGCGTTCTTGTAAGAAGGTTTTTTTATACTATGTAAGAACTATTGAGGAGCAAGAGGAGCAACAGTTTTTCTTGAACATCATATTAATGCCATGGATGATTAATCCTTGCTATTTAATATGCTTTCAATATACCAGAAGCACACTGTTCTATAGAGCTTGGATGTTCTAGAATTATTTGAACTTTTTTAACAATTCCATTCCATTTTCTTTTTTGCTGTGCCTCGATTGGTTTGCTTTGCAATCAAGCCTGTGAGGTCATAGTATCCTTGAAGAAAAACTTCATGATCAGAAGAAGAAAATCATGACTTGGCATGGTCCTTTGGGATGCTCATAGTTAAGGAAAAAAATAGCACTGGCATATGGCAATGTTCATATAAAATATTCCCACCATTTGGTAAATTATTCTTGAGAAGTTACACATCATAGAGTGTGAGCCTCTACTGAGGGAGTAAAGCTGCTACTTTATATTCTCATGATCACAAGTATAATTGAGTGGAAAACAAATCTGTTAACATAAGGGAGGGGGTGACAAAATTTGGGCAATCACACACAAGTGCTGTTAAAATGTTAGCAAAGCAAGAACATTAACAGCAGGGATATAGCACATTTTATATACAGGAAAATACTAATAAATGTGAATACATTCTATGAAAAACAAAAAACCGTTTATAGAAATTAAACAACCATATATCTTTTGATCGCTTTTATTCTTTATAGAGTTAAGATAATTTCTGAAATACTGCAGGTCCATCTGATTTCCATGTATATATACATAAAAAGGCAAGGTAGTAAAAGACATTGCTATATCAGTACAGATTATTTATGGCCACAGTTTTGACATACAGGTATTGTACAGGTATTGGACCCATTATCCGGAAACCCATTATCCGGAAACCCATTATCCAGAAAGTTCAGAATTACGGAAAGGCCGTCTCCCATAGACTCCATTATAATAAATGAATCCAAATTCTTAAAAGTGATTTAATGATTTCCTTTTTCTCTGTAGTAATAAAACAGCACCTTGTACATTATCCAAACTAAGATATAATTAGTCCTTATTGGAAGCAAAATCATCTTATTGAGTGTATTTAATGTGTACATGATTTTCTTGTAGACTTAAGGTATGAAGATCCAATTTACGGAAAGATCCCTTATCCGGAAAACCCCAGGTCCTGAGCATTCTGGATAACAGGTCCCATACCAGTATTATTTAATTAAAAGGGTACTATCTAATGCACATGGCGTAGTCACAAGTTTTCAACATTATCAGTAGAGTCTTTCTTTGAGCTACATCTAGGGGCAAATTCATCAAGGGTCAAATTTCGAGGGGTTAAATCCCTCGAAATTCGACTGGGGAATAGAATCGAATAGGCAATTCAGGCGAATTTACGCGCTGGCGAATAGTCGAATTGGCGAATATTCACCAGGCGAATTGGCGCTCGATCGAATATTCGCTCGAAGGATTTTCATTTGATCGAATGCCTTTTTATTCGATCAAAAACTTGGAAAACAAGCCTATGGGACTTTCCCATAGGCTTTTAAAGCAATTCGGTAGGTTTTAGGTGGCGAAGTAGGCAGTCGAAGTATTTTTAAAAGAGACAGTACTTCGACTATCGAATGGGCGAATAGTCCGATCTATTCGAATCATTCTACTCAGGCGAATTTACGCCAATTCGATAGTCGAGGAGCACAAAAATTCTACTTCAAATCCTTCACTCGAAGTTAGTGAATCGGCCCCCAAATGTTCAAATCAAAATCAACAAGCTGATATTTTTTTTTTTGCAAAAGATTGATCACAAACGTAATTGTTTGTAATTATTTGTTATTGAATTGTTTCAGAATTTAATCAATTGATTTATTTTTCCTTATTTTTAATCATTTCAATGCCACCAGAACTATGGAAAATATGTTAACCTCCAACTTTATTAATGTCATAAACTTTTATTCAAGGAAATGCAATCTAAAATAGGTTCAGACTACATCATATATATATATTCCTTTGTGTTTTGCATAATTTTTTACTTAAATTAAATTTAACTCCAGGTTTTCTTACCTTGTATTACACAAAAGCCACCACTTACCATGTAGTAGGAGATACTGACGTATAAGCCCATCACCTTATTATTATTATTACCATTAGCAAGCCATAAAAACCTGTTTAGCTAAAAACCTGTTTAGATAACTATCACCCATTTTACATTTGATAAATACATAGCAAAATACATCTAACTAAAAAATAATAGCAAGCTATATAGGTCTGTGTTTTTGTAAAGGATATCCTTGCATAGTCTATTAGAGTATATTCCCATGAGATAACTGCATAATCTATGTAATAGTGCTCATATCCTAGAAAGTGACAAAAGCACTTCTGGGAAGGGAAATAGTAGAATGAATCTGAACAGATCAATTATAATTATCTTCTTCCCCAGGCACCACAGCTTATTGTGAATCACACAGCAATACGTAATGCACACTGTCTGGAATGTATTTTCTTTAAGATATAACTATAACATTCTAAATGTTCCATGCCTGTGGAATTATACTTTAAATTTCAACCAAAATGTCTCTTATTAGCAAAAATTTGACAATCATATAACTGTTTTTCTGAAAATAATTATTTTTAGCAAATAAATATTTGTATTAGCCCTTGATCCAGCTACGCACATCTAACTGTCACTTTTCTCTCATTTTTATGCGGTCTAACCTCATTGTTCTTTCCCACTCATTTTGCCATCCACAACTTTCCACATTTCTGCATTACTATTTGGCCAACTTATCCTGCTGTCACTGAGCTTTCTCGGTTTCTCAGTTTTCTGCATGTATTGACAATATCAGTGGGTGATTGTAACTTCTAAATGTTGGATATAACTTTCGTATGATTGCTGTCTGCCAAATAATGGCCAGAACATGGTCTGGTCTTGTTATTTTTACTAATTTATTTAATCATGTTTTATGCCTTCATAGTTCTTGAAAGAACCATTTGCTGTTTGCGATAGTTTTCGTTTGATAATGCAAATTCTTCTAATTTTTCAGATGACAATTAGAAAAAGTTGAGTTTTCGGGTTTTAAATAGAAAAAGTCTTGTGATTCCAACTGATGCTTGCACCAATTTGTCAGAGAAAAAGTACTGATAAATAAAGGGGATTCGGTTTGGGAGTTCGGCTGGATTTTTTTAATAAAGTGAGAAAATTTGAGTATTATGTACTCTTGTTTCCTTTTGCCAAGCCAATTGCTTGTCTGGACACTGTATGACAGCTATATACATGTTTTTCTATATGGTATGTGTTCCATATGGCCATGTCTGCTGTTGAGTTTCTTTGTTGGGATTATCCCAGGCAAACCAGTTAGCGTGAGAGTTCTAATCAGATCAGCTATTATTTACCGGCCCAGTGGGATGTGTGGCCAAAACTGGGATTGTGTCATGAAAACCAGAACATATGGGATTCATAGTTTCTTTTCAATTTGAACTTGGTGTATTTGTGAGAAATTAATTTGACAAAATCACTGTATGGTTGCAGAAATCCCCTCAGCACATTGTAAAAATAAAAATTACAATAAAAGTTTGTGAAAAAAATGTAAGAAAGCAATTTTCACTCTGCTCTGCAAAATGCCACAATTTTATACATATATTTTATATAACCACAGCTTGTTTTGCTGTTGGACTGCTGCTCACATGCTGTGCAGATTGCTGCTCATGAATATAAAGCATTCCATAGAGCGAAATGAAAGATTTGGGATATAGGTAGTATGAAAAAATAAAGTGCACAGCTGTCTGAAAACAATTCATATGAGGAGAAGGGATGGGGGGAATTGTAGGCACTGTACTTTCACCTTTAGAAAGCTTCTAAATATTAGATTGTAAGCTCAGCGGTGCAATAGACTCTTCTTCCCTCACTCTGTTAACTCTTTGGGGTAGGGATATCTTTTTGTGTCCTTGTTAACATAGTTATACTTTGTCGCCCTGTATTATTATGATGTGTGTATTATGAAGTATTGTGTTCTTGTATACTTTGTTATGTCCTGCAAACTCAATGGTGCTATATCAATAATGGGAGAACATTTACTAAAGGGTGAATTGTAGATTTTATAGAATTTGCAAAAATGACAATTCCTAATGAATTCACCAAAACAATCATTTACAATCATTTCCTGAAAGGAGAAGAAGACAATTTGCTATAGAAAAAGCTCAATGCTGCAGAACTTTTGTGCTATTTTGCCAGGAGAATTTTTGCTCAGGAGAATGATCGCTAATCCTCAAATTTATCAAAGTGTAAACTTTTCAATATGTTACCCTTTTCACCAAAGTATACTTCTCCTGGTTGTACCTGGTGAATAGTTAAGAGGAAGCTACATCCTCAATATTGCTAGGTCAGTGACATCATATCCTGTATTCAAAAAACTGTTTAATAGGACATGGGTCACTTAGTGCTAGCAAATTAGCAACGTTTGATGCAAGCAGACAGGATAGCCATGAAATTATCAGCATGCCCAGGTAGAAGGTAGTTTCAGGGTAACCTTGTGTCAATGGAGTGTATGGTCTGACATACAAGTACTTTACACAAAAGTAATTTGATTTACATATAAGTAATTTAGTAATTGTGAGTATGTTCACTCTGTGTCAGAAACTGACTCTTGTAGAAAAAAGGCTAATAGTATCACTGGTAGGGAAGTTAAAATGGCTGATGCTGCAGTTGGTGAAAAAGAGCCCTCGCTTGAGTATGACAGTAATTATTTCTCATGTATTTGATTATAACTTTATCCTGCAGAATACCGGCTATTACACCAATCTATAAGCTGGATTTATCAGGAATGCCCTCTCTAATATAAATGATACAAACGATTATCTACTAAAGATTATTACTACTAATTTAACTAATGCATATGATTCAGATTGCCATACAGTCCATATGTTGTCTATAGAACAACAGTACCAAACTTTAAATTTCCCAGTTATAGATATTAGCTGCAGTAACTTTCTATATAAATAAGGTATCATGAGTTGCACGAATGCCCAAAAAATGTGCCATAAAATGGTACAAGGTGAGTGATTCTAGATACAAAATACAATAGCAAGCCTGAACATTATGGTATGGGTTAGATCAGGGTTCCCTGGTTTAATGGTTATTGTAGGTCACTTTTATAAACTGTTTGGGGGGTCCAGTAGACTGGGGCTGTTTACATTTGCAGTTAATTTAGGGTTTCAGTATTATTGTCACTTGAATCTGGCATGCTGTATATTTTTAACAGAAAATATTATTGTAGGCTTGAAGGTTGGGACTATATACTTGTTCTTAGCATATTCCTTCAATTACAAGAACAATTTGTGTGCAAAATTCATTATTACAACATTATTATTTAGCCAATTTGATTTTTTTACCTGCCTTTAGAAATGGTTCTCAGACTATGACTAGATAACCAACAATTTTGTACTTTCTGAAGCAATTTCGTTGTACGAAAAATAAATACACCTAGCAAATGATCTTTAGTGGCCAAGCTAAAACTGCAGAGCTTTTTTTTTCTGTGTTATGATCAGGACAATTCAGCAAGCTACATGTCTGGCCAATTTGTACAATGCCCAACTGTCAGGCCCACAGGCCAACAATTTCAGGTAGCATGGGAATTGTCTGACACTGTGCTGAAGCAATAAAAAGATACAAAGGTCAGTTAAGAAAGATGGACAAAAGGCAAGACATTACAGTAAGTTTAATTGGCATGTTGGCTGAAGGCGAAGAAACTACATTTTAATAATGTGTCCTTTCACGATGCTGATTCCATACTGAGCAGATTGTGTGCCACTAATTGGCAATGCTAATTAGAACTGTGACATAGTGTTATATAAATATATACAGAAGACTGTTGCAGTACCTGTCGCTATCCTAGTTGCATGTCTAATAGATAAAATGTGTTAACAGATCATTTTTGCCTGTAAAAAAACGTACCATCTTCAATAAGGCTTAAATTAAAAGGCATTCTTGTAGAACCTAAGTTAGTGCGGAATTCCAGTTTTCTTTTGGCCAATAATAAAGCTTATTTAAACAAAGGTAATACATTTAAAACATGGGGATGTAAAGTACATTCAAATTCACAAACCATATCAAAGCAATGTGCACTAAAATAAATAACCTGTGTTCTATAATAACAGTTTTAAATAACCAGTAATGTAAGTAATATTTCCCACTGAACTATAACATGGCAACTTAAAATAACACATCATGAGCAGGATCTCATCCATTCCTTATTTGAAAACACTTTTTCTCAAGCATAGTATTGGCATCTTATTATGTTATTCAGTGTATCCAACCGTTCATTCATACCTAGGCATTGAGGTTAATGATGAGCGAATCTATCCCATTTCACTTTTTTGAAAATTTGTCAAACTGTGGGAACATTTCTGCAGGAAACTGCATGAAATGCATTGCTCAGTGGGTGTTTTTTTTGCTACATTTTTCATCTATGGGCATCTATTGTTTCATGGCAGTTTTGCAAAAATATTTGCTGATGGCCAAATGTAGAATTTCACTGCAGATCCATACCTGCTAAAAAATGTTGTTCTTTACAAATTAAGGTTATGCATTGGTAATAAATGGCAGGTAATCTGCAAAGCACATATTGGAAGACTGGAATTTTGTCAAAAGATTTTCTTATATACACTAGATCCTAAAATGTGCCTGAAAGCTTGAATCCGGTTAACATCACTTTTTTTGGGGAAAAATGGCATGTGCATGTATTTGACCTTTCTAATTTAATTTTGATTATAATTTTAACCTGTACCACTGCAAGCTGTTAGCATCTCATTTACAATATGTTTATTGGTGCAACTTGGTCTCTCCTGCCCCCTACTGCATGTCTCCTGGGTGAGTTGTGATAAGCTAAAACAAATACATGGTTTCCTGTGTTGTATTTTCTTTCCCTGAAAAGTGCTTCTACATTCCTCTCCTTGTTTAACGTCATTTCCAAATGTCTACTAGGGATTTTTCCCATATTATCTAGTGAAAAAGAAAGGTAAAATAACTAGCAATGCAGCAAAATGACTTTTGCAATTATATTTAATCATTTTAATGTTTTTTGTTGAAAATTTTAGTAGAAGTAATAATCATTAAGTCATTCCAAATTAAAGTGTGCTTCATCTACCTTTCTGACTTTTTCCAAAACTCTTTTTTTAACAACACATTGTTGTCTATTGGCACTTTTTTGAAACCCAGCAAAAAAATGTACCCATCACTACTAAAGAATTATAGGTGCACACATAATTTGCTAATATTTCACATTGGTATTTTCCTTAGTTTTGGATTTGAAAAAAAGTATTAAGATCTACATCTATTTTCCATATCTTTATTTTCACACTGCTCTATGAAGGTATAACTAACTTCATTTGCAATTTAAACCTTGCTGATCTCTTCATGGCTTGCTTTACTATACCTGCTATTATGAGCAAGAATGGCCATTGCATAACAATATTCTGGGCATGGTCAACTGAGTAGAGCTATGAATGACATTCTCCACAGCAGGGATAGCTACAGTATCTATGCTTTCTAAAAGTCATAAATCTATGTCAGCATACATTATAAATTTTGATACATAATTTACATAATTCTGCAGAAACTTTTGATCATGCAGTAGCACTTTAAGGATTGAATGCAAACCAAATTAATTTTAAATGTTAGTTAAAAGCCAAAGTAATTTAAATGTTTGTAGAAATAACGAGCAACAACAGCAATAATAATATAATAATACATTCTGATGAGCCTTCGAGCTCAGTCAGTTGGAATTAATCAATATAATACAGTACTTGGAAGAAGCACAATGCCTTACATGAAACACGGTCTGTAAAATAGATACAAAAGGCACATGATATTCTCCAAGGTCCCTGGAAGCTATAATATCCATCTTTGGCAGCTTACTTGACATTTATTTGCCCTGTTTCCCACTTCAACTATTTTTTTCCATTTCCCTCATAACAGCTAAGCTTTCACTCTCAGGGGTTTGCCATCCGGGTGAACAGATAACAAACCTGTCACAATGAGTTTGGCTAGGGAATAAATCCTGCAATTGCCAGGAAATGATGTGAACAATAGGAAAATTCAAGAAATGACATGAACTGTCCCATTGGAGAGAGCAAACAGGGAGAGAGCTTCAAATGTTATACAGTGTTAAATATACTCTTGGAGAGAAGATTAGATTTCACCTGGGATGTACAGTAGCAAGGGGACAAAGCAAACAAAATGTTATCCTATCATCCCAATTTAATGATGAAAAATCAAATAATTTACCGTACTATGAATGCATCAGCAGTGGCTGTTGAATTTGTATTATTTTCCAGTTCACTAGACATAAATTATTATAGGCAATAGACTGAAATGTATAATTAAGCAACGTGGAATCAAATAATTGTAGAATGAGTTAAGGAATGTTGGCCTGGAACATAGTATTTGTACCTGGATAGAGAACTGGCTAAAATATAGACTACAAAGAGTTGTTGTAAATGGAACATTTTCTAATTGGACCAGTGTTGTTAGCAGAGTACCACAGGGCTCTATACTAGGTCCCTTGCTTTTACACTTGTTTATTAATAACCTGGAGGTGGGCATTGAAAGTATTATTTCTACGTTTGCAGATGATACTAAATTGTGCAGAACTATAGGTTCCATGCAGGATGCTGCCACTTTGCAGAGTGAATTGTCTAAGTTGGAAAACTGGGCAGCAATCTGGAAAATTAGGTTCAATGTTGATAAATGTAAGGTTATGCACTTTGGCAAAAATAATATAAATCCAAGCTATACACTAAATGACAGTGTGTTGGGAGTTTCCTTAAATGAGTAGGATCTTGGGTTTTTGTAGATAACAAATTGTCTAATGCTGGGCAGTGTCATTCTGTGGCTAATAAAGAAAATAAAGTTCTGTTTTGCATAAAAAGGGCATTAAACAAGGGATGAAAACATAATTATGCCTCTTTATAGGTCCCTGGTAAGGCCTCATCTGGAGTATGCAGTGCAGTTTTGGACTCCAGACTCCAGTCATTAAGAGGGATATAAATGAGCTGGAGAGAGTGCAGAGACGTGCAACTAAACTGGTTAGAGGGATGGAAGACTTAAATTATGAGGGTAGACTGTCAAGTTTGGGGTTGTTTTCTCTGGAAAAAAGGCACTTGCGAGGGGACATGATTACACTTTACAAGTACATTAGAGGACATAATAGACAAATAGCAGGGGACCTTTTTACCCTTTTACCTTACCAGAGGCCACCCCTTCAGACTAGAAGAAAAGAACTTTCATTTAAAGCAACATAGGTGGTTCTTCACAGTCAGGACAGTGAGGTTGTGGAATGCACTGCCGGGTGATGTTGTGATGGCTGATTCTGTTAATGCCTTTAGGAGGGGCTTGGATGATTTCTTGGACAGACATAATATCAAATGCTATTGTGATACTAAGCTCTATAGTTAGTATAGATATGGGTATATAGAATTTAATTAAAAGTAGGGAGGGGTGTGTGTATATATGCTGGGTTTTCATTTGGAGGGGTTGAACTTGATGGACTTTGTCTTTTTTCAACCCAATTTAACTATGTAAGTTAATCAAGCTTTTTATTTGTTTTATAGTACAGTTCTTTGAGGAAAGCAGTGATTGTGCCATAAACTGCAATAATTGATTTCCAAAAAAACTTATTATTTAATACTGTAATATACTGTATATAAATATTTGAGCTAGTTACAAAGTAAAGCAATAACTTTGCTTTAATAGCCCATAGCAACCAATATACTTTCAGACAGGTGACAATTGTTATCTAATGTTTGGTTGTTATGATTTATTAGAATTAGTATATACTTTTACTACATGACTACCAAATTCACCAGCATACAGTAATATCTATAATATCTGTCATACCACTAAGGGTAGTGAGTTATTTCACTTTAGTCATGCAAGAAATTAGCTTTCCTACAAATAATATATCAATGGCAACTAGTGATAGGCGAATCTGACCCATTTTGGTTTTCCCAAAAACTTGCCAAACACATTGAAGTCAATGGACGTTTTCCACTCGACAATTTTTCAAACCACACAATATTAGAGTCTATGGGCATTTTTTCTTAGAGAAACATGGCAAAAAATATCCTTAATGCCAGCATAAGGTCAAGAATAATCCATACTACTTCCATATCTCCATATTTTTTATATATAGTTAGATCTGAGGAAAATTGTAGCTTTGATGATTTTTGATAAATGTGCCCCAAGATACTGATAAAAGGACTAAATAAAAAAATCTAATATAACTATTAGATTTAATATTCTAATATTATATCTAATATAAGTTTATCTTAAAATAGATATAAAAGTAATATCATTAGTAGAATAAACGTTTGGCTATATTATTTGGCTATATATATATATATATATATATATATATATATATAGACACACACATATATTACACACAAGACATGTAAATGCATGCTTTGAATACTCTTGTAATTAAATTAAATTCTAACAATTGTTTTGTTGTATTAAAATTATTGTTGACAGAGAATATCTCCTCTGAGATAAACACTCTTATTCAAAGTAGCCTTTGCACTAGCAAAAAACCCAAAACATTTTACTTAATAGGATACTCTATTAAGCAACCGAAGCCCAGTTGATTTCCCAAGTCCAATTATTTCACGCAGCACAATTCTCTTGAACAGCACACCTTACCAAGGGACATTGTCTAACTGAATTTAGAACGATTAATGGAGTCCCTGAAGCTGTCTCCATTTCATTGCTTCTGTCTAATAAGCAGTGATATTTTTCTCCTGCCAAATTAAATTTAAATGTACTCTTTACTTATGAAAACAAGTTTGAATGTATTCTCCAATGAGCATAGCAATTCCTCTCTAAACCTTTTCCCTAACCAACGCTGAGAAAAGTTTACTTACAAAAGGGCAGTTTCCAGAAACATCTGTTTTTACAGTTATCTGACTTAAGCCAGGTTTAGATGATATCACCACTGAGAGGAGAATATTGAGTTTGACAGAATTAGAAGTCAGAATTAAAGTTATTTATTAAATAAATAATCAAGGATAGATCTAAGGCATGTGTGGAAGCCCTATGGGTAGTGATTTAACTGGTCAGTTGCTGGTATAAGAAAATCTAATAATGCCATTGGTGGGTTCTCTCACTCTTTTCATCATTTTTTCCACAAAACAAAATTTATGGCAAAATTCTAGAGCAGATTCAATAAAATAAGCACTGCTGTAGAAAATTCAAATTTAGTCACAAAGCTGCACCAAGCTAAATAGTTTGAAAAATTTGTGAAACACATTGAACTCAATAGGCATCAATGTACTTTTACGTTCGACAACAGTTATTCTCACTCTAAATGCATCAGCATTTCTTGTGGTGACTTTTTTGTCTTGGCAATTTTTTTGTCTCCGCAAATTTTTTGTTCAAATGCAATAAAGTCAATGGGCGAATTTTCTTATGGCGATTTTTTTTTGTCTCAGCGACAATTTTGTTTCGTGACATTTTTGTTGTGGCGAAACTTTTTGGCGGCAGATTTTTGCCACAGTTTAGTGAAAAAAATTTCCTATGGCAAAATGCGGAAATTTGCCATGAATCCATGCCTAGCAAAAAATTTTTTTCATCACTACTCGTGACTATTGGTGTATTCGCCAAAGCAGTCATTGCATTTATAGATGTCATTTGTAAAAGTTATCTGCATCTAAAGGCAGTCCTTGCTTTTCTGAAAAGGTGCACTGTTGCTAGTTCTGTCTCACCCACCTAAGTGATTTACGCACAGTTCACCAATTAAAGCAGGAGAACCATAAAACTACTGATGCCAAATTTTGACACTATGTTCTGGAAATTCTGATATCCAAACACTGAAAATATTTAATGCAGTTTCATCAAATTTGTGACACGTGCAACTGCACAAGTTTTAATTTTTTTATTGCCCACCACTGAGCTGGTTGATAGCAAATTGTGTTCCATGTAGGATGCTGCTGCTTTGCAAAGTGATTTGACTAAATTGGAGAACTGGGCCATAAATTGGTAGATCAGATTTAATGTTGATAAATGCAAGGTCATGCATTTCGGAAGAAATTACATTAGTGCAAGTTAAACAAAAAATAGTAGAGTGTTGGGGACCTCTGATATTATGATGGGATTTTTGGGGATAACATTTATTAAATATTAAAGCAAATAAAGTACTTTTTTGCAAAAAAGGGCATTAACTCTAGGTATGAAGACATAATACGCACCTTAAATATGCAGTGCAGTTTTGGGCCCTGGCCCTTAAGAATATTAATGAGTTTTCTCTGGTGGGACATGATTACTCATAAGTTCATTAGAGGGCATTAAAACAGATGGACCTTTTTTGCATAGAAAATATTAACAAGAACAAGACACCGCCCCTTTAGAATTGAGGAACTAAACTGTCCATAATCCAGCAAAAAATGGGCTGGATTAAATTCAATGAGAAAAAGTTATATCATGCTTTATCACTTGAAAACTCACAGACAAGATTCAATAGGAGGAGAAAAAACTTTTCTCCAAATTCAGTTCCAATTTTTCCCATAGACTTTAATAGAGTTTTCACATGATAGATTATGCTTTTTCCTGAATTGAATTGCATCTCAAATGGAATCTCTTACATGGGTTTCAACTTTTTTCTCTTTTTTGGCCTAATAGATGGACAGTATTGTCTACTATTTCTGATATACCTATACCAGTAATCTGAAGGCTTTTGTGTATTCTTTCATTGCCTTTATTGGTTTTTCTATGTACACCTGTTTCCTTCGATCTCCAGAAATGCACAGGCAGGTTTATTGATGCCTGATACTGTATAATTGACCATTGTTAATATGATAGGTATTCCATTGAAGCAGGGTCTAAATTACAATAAATCTCTGTAAAAATTGCATTAATTCCTTCCACCTGTTATAGAATAGGAGTTTAGTACAAGGCTCTGGTAATATAATTATCTGAATAATTGTTATCATAATAATATCATATGTTTATTATATGAACAATAGCTAATCCAGAATGTTTGAGACATAAAGGGGATAAAGGGGGTATTTCTGTATTCTGGATCTCTTTACATTAAGAAAAAATAATAAGAAAATAAAAATAATTAAAATAACTAAAAGTATTTGAAATATTAATTCAAACCAACAGGATTGTATTGCAACCAATAAGGATTAATGATATGTTAGTTGGAATCAAGTACAAGGTACTGTTTTATAATTACAGAGAAATATATATATTTTTTGAAACAACAAAGTATTTTATAGCATTTAATAGTAAACACAAAGAACCAACATGAAAAATATCACAGATAATGTGCCAGAATGAGAAACAAAAATGGGATATATGCATTTCGGTCTAAAAGTTTTAAAAAAAAATTCTACAATGAACCATTTTTACATTTAACTTTAAAAAACCACAAGAGCTGTAAGTTGCAAGAAAATGGTAAAAAAAAATGAAATTACATAATGTTTATGCACTAAATTTCCAACACGAGGCCCCAAACAGACTTTAACCACATTAAGACATTACAGAGGTTATCTGTGTGCCATTAAGTTGAATGTTATGCTGCAACATTACTAAGCCACACTGGCATTTTGACTTGCTTTTGATGTTCTTTCTTATAATCTTTTTATAGCATAATCACACATTTTGGGATGTGCGTGATCAAAGGAATGTTAAAGCTTCAGAGGCTAAGCCTGGATATTGGATCTATAATTCACTGAATTCATTAGATTTAATGTTATTCTCCAGAGAATAATGAAACATATGCATAAAAAGGAAATAAACAGAGATGAATAATAAAAGTACAGGAAGTTGACTGTTTTCATTTTTTGTTGCCCCTTGTGACATGTGATCAAGAGTGTGACAGTGTCTTGTCTTGCAGCAAAGTGACCCCTGATTCACATGTGTTTAGCAACTCAGTTGTACTCTTTATACTGCAATAACAGAGCAGCATACATACAGCAAATGTCTTGGCTATGCCTCATTAAAGTTTTCTTTGTGCTTTCGGTCATGAATTTGGTCACCAGAGGTTCACATGCTGTATTCCTTACAGGCAATTATCTCTTTTTACACTTGCATATACAAGCCTTCACCATCTCATAATACATTCATATATTGTTTTGCTGTTTAAACACTACATAATCATTTTAAGCATTTCTGAATATCAAAATGTATTTTGGATGTTTAACATTAAAAACTAGCCTTGATGGAAAAAATACCAACATTTCTTTATATGCAGAGGGTAAATCAAAAAAACAATTGTAAATTATATTTAAGTAAGGCTCATTGTCGTAGCTGATACATATTTGAATTAGAACTGACAAAATGGTAAGTTGCCTGTCCTGGACTGATACAGAATGACATTTTTACATACCTCTTACATTGATTTGCCTCCTTATCAATCATTCTCCTATATAACTGGTAGGATTCATTAGTTATAGTGTCTTTTTTCCTACTAACAGTAGGAATGTTAGAATGGTGAGTTAGAATGGTTATGAATGTTAGAATGATAAGTTAGAATGGTGAACTATGGCTTTTTCATTGGTAGGGTGAAGTCAATGCACCCCTTTCCTCATGCCTCTAGTGTCATGTATAAGCAAGAGGTTACGCCAAAGGCTTGCACATTACTTTCATTGTGTGATGTTCCAAACATCTCATGATGTGTCACATGGGAGTCTTTACTATCATCAGTAACTCTCCTCTCCCCACCCCTCTGATAACAATATCTACACAGAAAAGTGGATAAAATTGATTGCTCGCATCTGTGGTGCAGTGAGCTGCCAAAATATTGCTAACAGATAATATATACTGATATACTAAATACTAAATATAAAATAAAAGTGAGCAGAGCTCAAAAGGGCAAATAGGAGTTGAAGGTTATGAGAGGTTGTGACATCACTTACCAGATCAAACAACGGTGAACTTTTTGTAGAATTTATAGGTTGACTTATCTGGGACACCCCAGCATGGCTTTATGAAGGATAGGTCATGTCAGACGAATTTGATTGCATTTTATGATGTGGTAAGTAAGATTCTGGACAGTGGGGTGGCAGTAGATGTGATCTATTTGGATTTTGCCAAAGCGTTTGATACTGTGCCCCACAAACGACTGCTTTCTAAACTAAGGTCTGTTGGGCTTAATGAAGTCGTTTGCACGTGGATAGGAAACTGGCTACAGGATCGGGTACAGAGGGTACTTGGAGTAAGGTTCTTAGTGTGGTCCCTCAGGGCTCAGTATTGGGTTCACTTTTATTTAAATTGTTCATTAATGACTTAGGGGAGGGTGTTGTAAGGAAGGTATCAGTGTTTGCAGATGACACAAAATTATCCAGCCCAATTAATTCCATTGAGGATGTGGCATCCTTGCCACAGGATCTTGACAAACTGGCAATCTGGGCAGCTAAGTGGCAAATGAGATTCAATGTTGATAAATGTAAATTCATGCACCTGGGATGTAAAAATATCCAAGCCACTTATACCCTTAATGGGACTGCACTAGGCAAATCCATTATGGAAAAGGACCTTGGAGTCCTTGTAGATGATAAACTTGGCTGTAGCAAGCAATGACAGTCAGCAGCATCAAGGGCAAATAAGGTCTTGAGCTGTATTAAAAGGGGCATAGAGTCAAGGGAGGAGGGGGTCATTCTTCCACTGTATAGAGCACTTATAAGGCCCCATCTAGAATATGCCGTACAGTTTTGGTCTCCATCACTCAAACAGGACACTATTGTATTAGAGAGGGTACAGAGAAGGGCAACTAAGCTGGTAAAAGGTATTGAAAATCTTAGCTATGAGGAAAGACTGGCCAAATTGGGGATGTTCCCGCTGGAGAAGAGGCGCTTAAGGGGTGATATGATGACTATGTATAAATATATAAGGGGATCATATAATAATCTCTCTAATGCTTTATTCACCAGTAGGTCTTTCCAGCTGAAATTCCGATTAGAAGAAAAGCGGTTCCGCCTAAATATTCGGAAGGGGTTTTTTACAGTGAGAGCTGTGAAGATGTGGAATTCTCTCCCTGAATCAGTTGTACAGGCTGATACATTAGATAGCTTTAAGAAGGGGTTGGATGGCTTTTTAGCAAGTAAGGGAATACAGGGTTATGGGAAATAGCTCATAGTCCAAGTTGATCCAGGGACTAGTCCGATTGTCATTTTGGAGTCAGGAAGGAATTTTTCCCCCTCTAAGGCAAATTGGTGAGGCTTCAGATGGGTTTTTTTTTTGCCTTCCTCTGGATCAACTGGCAGATAGGTAGTTAATAATAATAAAAAAAAAAAAAGTTGAACTCGATGGACATGTGTCTTTTATCAACCTTACTTACTATGTTACTATGTTATGGTTAACAGTTTAGTTAAAGAAACCCCACCACTGAAACTGATTTAATGGTAACCCCAGAACTGCAAGCATGCAGTTCTTTTAAAAACACTACAAACTGTTGAATGCAGATCTTCTTTTAGTCAAAACTGTGACGATAAAAATGTACAAAGTACTCAAGCATAGCTATTGGTTTCAAGGTTGAATACAATTATCACATTTTAAGTAGTCAGCTTAAAATCATACACCATATGTTATACTTCAGACTGCTTCCAAGATAAATTTTTTTTTTCAATTTTTTAATGTTTTTGTTTTGTTAATAACATACAGATGTATCCCATCACTTCAGACTTTAAATGTCACTTGATATCTTTCTGACTCATAAAATGATAGCCTCTGATGGACAAATGTACAATATGTGTTTTCTTAAAAAGGATTATGCGAGGCAAACCATTAGCATCAATATACCAATTACTGTACAAAAGGAATCTGAACCATTCAGCATGAACAGAACAAATTATAGAACCAGTAAACCTCAACTTTTTATTTTGCGTATGGATTTAATTTATAGAAATAATAATGGAGATCTACACTTTTTATCTTACTCTTGAAGACTTTTTATGTTTACCTATCTAGGTGGACTCATGCTTAGAGGAAGAGGTGGCAGAATGAAGTCCATCTCCATCTTGGACCTTGGCATATGTGGAGAAAGTTTCTGCAATCTGCCAATATAACCATTCCTGGCAGGGTATTTCAAACTGAACTCACTTTGAAAGGGGTGGCTTCTAGTCCTTTGCTATATGAAAAATGGCCTCTGATTTCCTGTAAAATATTTGTAATGTTATCATGTTCTTTGCAAGCACCTCTCTCCAGTGAAACTATACTTAATTTTGATAGTCTTTACTTATAATTGAATTTTTACCAGTTTAGCTGCATGTCTCTGCATTATTTACAAATCATTACAATCCTTTCTTAGGAATGTGACACAAAACTCCCCTACATACTCAAGATGAGGTTGTACATGATATTATTATTCATGGGCACTCTCTAGATTGTAGTCTGCTAGTCAACAAATCCCCAAAACCTTCTCAATTAAGTAGGTCCTCAACAAAATCCTATGTATTGTATAACTCACATTCAGGTTATTATAGAAGCACAACTTATACTTTTTCATTTTTCTGCCCATTTCTGTAATTAAATTGTAATTGCTCTGCAAAGTGGCAACATCCCACATAAAGACAAAAACAGAGGCAGTACTTACAATTAGATATACAAAGGACCAAAAATGTACCCCTGAGGTATTCCACTAACAACACATGTCCAACCCTCTTTACCACTACATTGTACCTTCATTTAATAAGTTAAAGTGTGTGCAGTACTGTACAAGGCAGCCCTGCTGTTAATTGTTCTTGTAAGTAAAGTAGTTACTGTAACTATAAAGTTCTAATTTGTATTCTAAGGTGCATGAGATGGATATAATGAAAGTTTCAGCTTACTCAAATTGCTTAAATGGACAATTTAATGCAATGATCTGAGAATGCATTCATCACAAAGGTTTTTCTTTGCTTTGTCTTTCTTTGCTTCTAAGAGTAATATGCAGAGAATGATATTTGTTAAATTGCATTTAAAAGATAAACCATTTGTATATTCTGTGTTAAACCATTTTTGTAACCCTCTAAAATGGCATTTTCACTCACTATGTCCAAGTCCCTATTCAGCATATTTTACAAAATAATCCTAATTACTATCCCATGCCTATTTTTGTATCACCTCTAACCTTTCTAGTCATCCTCTCCCCCAAACGGCAAACCATTATCACTATTCACCCCATCCATTGGAAGAGTCTAAAGCCAACTGAAAAAACAAGTTTGGGTCAAGTGGTGCTGCAGGGTTCAGTATTAGGTCTACTTTAGTGTTGATAATTAGAAATATTATGCACTGGGGATTTTATAATATGTATGCTATCCAAATTAGATGGCGATTTATCCTAAAATAAGGATTACTTGGGAATATGTTGACATTAACGGAAGGTTTTCTTTTTCAATCATCTACTAAGTAAAAAAACAGATAAATGCTTCTTTTAACTTTTCAATTAATAATATAAAGAAATAAATTATATGAAATGGCAAGTATAGTACAATCAAAGAAATGTGGATATCTTTATTAGGGATGAGCAAATTTTTTAGCCTTTTCTCGCAGCAGAAATGACGGCCATAGACTTCAATAGAAGAAAAAAGAAGTCGTGCATCAAAAATTTTTGTCATGCATCAAAAAAAAATTTTTTTGGTGAAGTGAAAGGGGTTCAATTAACCCATCCCTAATTTTAATGAATCAGTCTCTCACAAATATTTTCTACAATATGATCATTTGTTACCAATAGTTTACCTGCCTCCATAATAATGCTTCAGTTGAATATAGTAGCTTTAAAACATTTCTGTAATATTTCTTTTTTTATGTTGTGCAAGTGAAATTGAAGGTGTTTGTTGTAACCCAAGGCAATATCCAACTGAGCACTTTAACTGATGTAAATGCTAATAACCATTCATTATATCTGAACAGAATTTAAGACTAAAAAATAAGAATTTTTAGAGAAATGACAGCATAAACAAGGTGCCAAGAAATAAAGGCAATATCTCCTCTACCTTACAATTTTTACTATGCTCAAAACAAACATTTAGCTAAGCGTTTACTTCTGCTTGGAAGCAGTCAACATGTCAGCACAAACCTGGTCACAAGTAAGTTCATATTATCACCCCTTCCTTGGCTGGGAATTTCCTGCATACATTCTATCATAAATGCAAAACCAGGCTTATACCGTGGGAGCCGTGTGCTCCCTAAACCTGAAAAACTGACTGCAAGTAAGCGAGCAATGTATTGCCAAGTTGGCTGTGAAAAGTCATTCAGACACATTTAAAATTAAGTCCTGCTTGTAAAAACAGTTAGTCATGAGTTTTTAATAAAGAACTGGAATATAACTAAAGGGTTTTTTTGCAACGTTTGCTCTGTAGGCAAAACTTGTCCTTCAATTCAAATTATATGAATTTGACAAGGTAATTTCTTGCATTCTATCCATTGTGGGCAAATGAAAGGCCACATAAAAATGTATGCACATTTTCCTTTTTATCCCAATTTTGCAACACAAGGTTTGCTTAAAATGCTATAATCTCAGACTTGATGCCATAGTCCCTTACTGTTATAATATCCTTAATGTAAACTAACAAATGACATGGAATAGCAGTTCAGGGGTTATTGGTGAAGCTCTCCATATTTTTAATGTTATATCTAGAAAGTTTCTTATTTCCATGAAATTTAGATTTGTTTTTACAGACGTTTTAAAGTGCTACATTTACATTTTTTTAGGTCACAGATCATAATATTAAACACACACACACATATATATATATATATATATATATATATATATATATATAATCTCTAGAACAGACCAGGTTCTATCAGTTTACATAAGGTAGATGAGTTATGTTCTGTACAAGTCCTCAGTAGCTAAAATATATAATGTAGACCTATTCATATAATCTCTATATTTATAGATAAAGAGCAAGTTGCATACTGCAATTACAAATGTAAATAAACCCTTGATGAATAAAAATCTTCAAAGACCTAACCATACCATGTTTATAGCCATTTTAAAAATATAGCCATCTGGCAGATAATGTGTAGCCATCATTCTGTAAGTAAAAAAAAAAGTAAAGATGCTGAAGCATACCAATTCATTTTCAACAATTAGTTTTATGAGTGGCCTGTATTTACCATATCATATTTTGTATTTCTATTTATAATGACTGTCAAATGCTTACACTGCCTTTTTATTTAGGTTCTATCAGTTTTATACTAAAAAAAAACAACAAAACCCTATACCAAATAAAAAGCAGTATTTATCTTGCTTGAAAGGGGCTCAGTATGCCTTGCATCCATGTCTTCCTTATTTTCTTCCTTCTGCCATAGGTCATATTGCACTTAGTTTATGGAAGAATTATGCTCCAATGTGTTATTTCTTATCTTAGAGGTCTGGTCTCACTGTTGTCTGGAGCTTTTAAAATTGTGAAATGCTTTATGTGTCAAAAAGGTCAGTGAATGAATTGGGTGCAACTTATGGCAAACATCTTCAGAGTGTGTACTGCATCACTTCCAGAATTACATTAACGTTCAATTCGCTGGGTGCAAGTCTGTTGAATGTATTGATGCAACTAACTATGGAAACGCTATAAACATCCAGGGTGAGAGGAGCTCCAGGGTTATGCAAAGTCAATAGGCACCCTCGCACACAATTCTGAAGAAGAAGGATGGGCTCAATGGTGCTCAGCACAACTACTGTATGTGGAAATGGAAAGAGCATATTTGGATACAAATACAATTTGACAAATAGTTTCAATAAATAGTTTCAAGTGCAACTTTTTCTTTTTCCATTTTAGCACAACTGCAATTGAGGTCGTTAATGACCTTTGCTGTGTCTGACAATGTAAGAAAATACTATTTATTGAAAACTAGTGATGAGTGAATCTGTGGCATTTTCGCGGAAAAATTTGGAAATTCACGCGAATGGTTAAAAATTTGTGAAACGCATTGAAGTCAATTAGCGTCAAAATAATTTTGACGCAAGTGTCAATTTTTATACGTGCGACTACTTTGTCCAAATGCATTAAAGTTAAATCCATGCCTGCCGTATTCACCCATTACTATTGAAAACCAAAATACATATAAAAAATAAATGAAATCAACTTTTTTCCCAGACAATCAGTTGTCAATATTTCACAAAGTTTTCACAACTGTAGCTTTATCTTATTTCACAATGTATTGTTCGTGGAAAGCCAAAGGAATACCAATAAATCAATACTAAATTATTTTTAAACAACAGTAGCACAGTTGTCAGGTCCTAGATTTAACTCAGTTGACAGATGCCCTCCGTATGCTACAGTATCTGGCACATATTAAGATGTAATTAAAACTCTAATTCAATGTAACTGCTTTATAGGGAGCAACTTGACTGACATATTACTCATACAAGATAGATTAAAACCCTTAAAAGGGCACTAAGACAACTACATATAAAAAAAAATCTAGTACAAAAGGCACTGTTACAAGAATGAAAGATTTTCATATGCTTGTAAAACAAACAAAACCTGTGCTGTTTTAGCAATAAAATATTTTTTATAAAAAGTTTTTATGACCTACATTTAATTAACATTATAAATGTGAGGTGAGTATGTAGGAGAGAGAGATTGGGTGTCAAATTTCCGTGGCCCTTACTATGAATAGTAAGTATGCTACATACCTAGGGGGTTGCAAAAAAAGAAAAATATCGCTTACAAAAATATATGACAATATTTTCTTGTGGAACAGCGCCTAAAGTAAACGGAGAAAGCAAAAAAAAAACAGGGACAGAATATGGTGTAGTATTTTCAGTTATTCTTGTAACACCCTATGCTGAAAAGCAAAAAATCACTAGTGTGAGTTCCCCTTTAAAGAGACTTTCTCTTTTTGTCCCAGATTGTGTATAGTTGAATTTGGTGTTTTCTGGATCCTTCAATAAATTTAGAAGAAATGCCTACTTACAAGATAATGGTAATTTTATTGCATGTATTAATAGTTCCCAGTGTCCTCCTCTCCTATGCCAGCCACTGTTAGGCTCCAAGGTAAGGATGCAAAAGGTGGATAGTGTAATACTGATTTATTAAAAAAGCTTAAAAAACATTTAAAATATTCAACTCACATTTGTTTGCATTAGTTTTGGTCACATATAGGTAAGTCTTTTAGCAGGTGTCACCAGTTGGAATTCAAAGGAGGAGGTTTTGCCGGTGTCTCTCTCCCTCGTGGTGTCTTCCCCGCAGCTTGCTGTGACGTCACTTCCACCTGACGCGTTTCACCAACCCAATCGGCTTCCTCAGAGGCATGAAGTGTGTATAACAGCGCATCCTTAAAAAGCTCGTCATCCTTGGTTGCCATGGGTTACCTTCCGGTACGCTTCCTTATGCGTTCCACCGGTTTGCTATATTTTATATTTCATTTCTGGTTTATCGGTGTCGGATTTAGCAAGTCCTGTATCGGTATCGTAGATCTCCCATCTGAACTTGATCAATACTACATGCACATATAGATGGTATCTTTCCCCATGGACAAACAATGCTAAAAGGTTTTACATCAGGGTAGTAGGAGTATAAAGTTCATAACTGTTATATTCAACAAGTGATTAATATCATATAGACATACAGAAATCCTATTAATCCCTCTAATATTTTCAGTTATTTATACATTTCCTTTTTTAAAATTTGGCAATTTACCATTATTTCTATATGCCCCATCTTGAGCAGCCCAAATTTATCCACATCATTGCTTCAATGTATAGCATCTATTGCTTTTTTTCTTTCCCAAATTTCATATGTTTGTGTCCTATTCAATATACTGATTCATTAAATGCTATTGTGTATACATGAAATTATATAATTGTGTGAGTTGTCACTTCATTGACTTTTATTTATTAAATAAATGTATAGTTTGTTTATTTTTCATTCATGTGAATACTATATATATAACTAATTAATTTATGAATACAATCAATTTAACGTGCTTAGTGCTCCGTGCAAAATATTTAATAAATAAATATATTGAGAAAGAAATTTTGTTTTCCGTTCGTGTAGATACTGTATATGTAATTAATTTATGAATAATTTATAAATAAAGTCAATTTAAAGTGCTTAGTGTTCTGTGCAGTTTATCTATAAGAGTGCTTGCAATTTTCCTAATGTTAACCTCTGGTATTTTTATAATATTTCGTTTTTTCAGGTTCTCATAAAAAAGCCATGAGATTCATATCCATGTTCAATCCCTGCAGGGCTAAAGTTTGCATATTGTGGATCCACCTACTCTCCTCCTGCAGGGTCCTCTTGACTATATCCCCTCCCCTCCAATTGTTTGTTATTTGAGCGATGCCCTAAAATTTTAAACCTCCAGCCTTTTTATTGTGAATTTGTTTGAAATGATTTGACACATTATGATTTTCCACTCCCTTCTCAATGTTTCTAATGTGTTCATTAATTCTTTCTCTCAGACTTCTTTTTGCCTTCCCTATGTATCGAATATCGAAGTCGAAGGATTTAGTGCAATTCATTTGATCGATTAAATCGTTCGTTCGATTAAATCCTTCGATTTTAATCCAACGATCGAACGATTTTCCTTCGATCAGAAATTGGTTAGAAAGCCTATGGGGACCTTCCCCATAGGCTAACATTGTACCTCAGTAGGTTTTAGGTGGCGAAGTAGGTGGTCGAAGTTTTTTAGTTCGAAACGTTCAATTTGAAGTCGTAGTCGACGGTCGAAGTAGCCAATTCGATGGTCGAAATTCAACTTCGAAATTCAAAGTATTTTTTATTCTAATCCTTCACTTGAGCTAAGTAAATGTGCCCCTACATATAATTTAATGATAACAATAAGCAATACAGTCATATTGTTGCCTTTTTTTATTATAATACAAGTTCCATTTTTTAAGTTTCAAGTTTAAAATAATAAAACCATGAGAAAAATGTATGATTTTACTATACTGGTTCTAGGTGACTGTACGGGACTACTTGGAACTTACAGGAGATGGCAGAATGGGACTCCCAGTCCCAAGACTATACCCTGGGTCAGTGTGTTTTTCATTACAGAGGAACACCATTCTGGGGTTCAAAGTTAAAGACAGTAATCACTGGTAGATGCTTATCAAACTGCTTTCCTGCTATTTGCACTTTTTTTGTCCTTTAAAGATTTGGTCTTTTTTTCATCAGTAGAGCATGTTGCCCCTTTAATAACTCGAGAGGCCTGTTTCAATCCTGAGTGACAATAAATGAAAAGCTGTTTCTATTATCTCTATTTGAGAGCTGCCAAATTACTTAAAAAACACATGTGCTGAATGTTTTTCAAATCCTAAAATGAATATTAATAACCATTTCAAAATGTAAACTGAAAAATAATTAATGCATCTGACACACTGGAATTATTCTGCACAAAAATTGCAGATTTCTAATTATAGAACCAAAGAGTCACAAGAACTTCTAGTTCTTAACGGAAACAGAGGGAATGACTCATCAAACGTAATCTCTTTTAAAAAGTGCTATTCTTATACAGATCGACTTTTGTCATTCAAGCCTCGTCACTAGCAATCTTCAACATAAAGTCCTAAAATCCTAAGATCCTAAAGTGAAACCTTTCGAAGTCCAATCAAAGCATCAGCACATTGTTTATTTTGACTGATCTCGACCTAAACTCCATGTACTGTAGCTGAGAATTTTTCAGAGTTACTTGAATTTTTGCTATTTTAATAGAAAACTTGGGCAAATCTTAAATTATTTTACCAGCACTATTGAGGATACTATTGAGAAATAGTACAGTCCTGATAAGGCACATTCTTAAAACCCTTTCTAAAAGATAATACATACATTACATTTAAATATTATTGATAATTATTATTCAGTTTATTTTCAACGCTAATGTAAAAGCATTCGTAAGGCTTTAAACATTATAGTGTCAGGGATTCTCCAAGCATCATGTTACTAAGCCCTGGGCTGGTGGTCATCCTATAATTTGCTGCAACAATGATAACTACTTGTGGATTACAGTAAAACCAAGAATTAAGCTGTGCAAAGATGTTATTGGAGTTGTCTTCGCTGTGTCTATGACAGCATTTATCAGCATTATAACAATGACAGGTTCCTGAGAAATGAACAGTGATGACTGCTAAACTACAGCAGATGGTTGACTTAAAGGACATTTCCGAGCACAAACAGCCCATGAAATACCAATCCGACTGCAATTATTCTCTATCGAACATTATTAAGTGTTATATATGCAATTTATTTGAGTGCATTTTGAAATATACTACTAGATATTACAAGATATACAGTGATGGCACAATAGCATGGAGACGTTGATGTCAACCTATTACCTTACTGAGTTAGTAGATCATTTTATAGATTGAGTAAGGTAAAGTATAATTAAAAAAGAAGTCATGAGCATCTAAAGTCTTTAATGTCTAAATGTCCTTTATGCAGTGGGCTCACACAAGTTTTTTTTCTTTTAGAAGCTACAAAGATGTTTGTGGTTTCAAAAGCCTTGTTGTGCTTTCTGCCATTGTTAGTCAGCAATCAATTATAATACCTGTGCTTATAAGCAAGGCTTATCATTTTTGCTCCAGAAAAAAAAAGGCTGCTTACAGTACTGTAAATGTTTTGAAACACACGCATAGCATTGGATGATGTATTCTCTGGTGTTTAGAGCTGTAAAATCATACAATATATCGGGCAGGGTGGGTTCGGTCTAAAGAGCTCCACTGATTGTTCGGTGCACAGGGGAAAGCAAGAGCATATCAGATTGATTTCTAGTTCCTTCTGACAGCCTGTGGATTGAAGTAGATTGTCACAGCAGGTTGCGACCATCATTAGCTGTAGTCTGAAAATAGCTGATAGCAGATGGCATGCTCACATAAGCAACAAAAAAATACTCTTTCATGTAAGGTCTACAGGACTGTTGTCATACCTCATCTTTCCATTCACACTAATTCTCTCTGAGCTTAATGCAATATTGAAGACAAAGAAAGCAAGATTATAAATAAAATACAGATGCAAGATGCTTCCATGTTTTACACAGTTTGCACCCTGACCCACTATCAAGCCACCAAGAGACCCAGTAGTTACTATCTGGCAAGCGATAAGCAAAGGGCTTATTTAATTGTTTAATTCAGTGTCAGGTGCAGAGCATAGCACAACTCTGGCCACAAATGCTTCTAGAATGAGCACACCATTAGTGCTCTATCACTGGCATCCGGGGTCCTGCTAACTGACATCTGTTTTAAGGCAATTAATTATCACCATCAATATACAGGTTACTATAACACATTTATTTACAGATGAATATGGTTCCAGGACTTTGCACACAATATTCACCAGATACCTCAAAATGGTAATTTTCACCTGCATTGTTATGGTTTATCTATGGAGAAATTAACTGCCTGGTTCGCTTTACTTCTACTTTCTGCCTACAATACCTGATTGTGCCTAATTATTTAATACTGTTGCTTCTCCATTTATAACCAGTGTTGTGTTTAGCAATGTTGTGTTTAGTACCATGTCAGAAGAAACAAAGTATTGTGGCTGTGGGTAAGGATTTACTCTGTTTAAGGAGGAAGTTTTGCCGTTGAGGGAATAGAATTAAGGGGAAATACAGTATTTAAGTAAGTATTTTCATCTTTCTATTTCATTTCCATTAACTTCTATTTCTATTTAATCTATGTAAGTATTTCCATCTTTCTATTTACTTGTACCTATATATGATTTTAGAGACATATTTATTAAGAGATAAAAGTGTGTTCACACATACATATCAAATTGATCAGTCTTCCCTTGTCTCCACTGAAGTGCTCAGCATTGAATGAGAGGAGCTGAATCTTTAAGCTGGTGCAATCATTTCAGTATATAAAATATGGCATTTTAAGCCACATTAGTTTTTAGGGTTTTGTTCTCCTTTAAGCATTTTGATCTGAGTAGTTAAGCAAAGAACACTGCAACAATCTAAACTGACATAGTAACTGTTGCTTTTATACAGTAAGTAGAATTTAATTGAATCTCTCTACTTTAATTACAGATCCCTTATCCAGAAACCCGATATCCAGAACGCTCCCATAGACTCCATTTTATCCAAATAATCCAAATTTTTAAAAACGATTTCCTTTTTCTCTGTAATAATAAAACAGTAGCTTGTACTTGATCCCAACTAAGATATAATTAATAGAAGCAAAACCAGCCTATTGGGTTTATTTAATGTCTAAATGAATTTCTAATAGACATAAGGCATGAAGATCCAAATTACTGAAAGATCTGTTATCTGGAAAACCCAGGTCCCGAGCATTCTGGATAACAGGTCCGATACCTGTACTTCAAAGACAAGTCATTTTAGTTAGGATAATTTGGATATCTGTGTTTTGAAGTGGCATAATGAGGTGTTTACATCCAATATTTCTTTTACTTTCTGATACTGGCCTTATGTTTTTATTTTTGTTTTATTTTACTTATAAGCCTTGTAGTAAATATATTTATCAGTGAAAGGAACTCTTCAGTACATAAATAATAATAAAACACCCCAAACCATACACGTATAGGGGAGAGTTTCAGCTAGAAACAAAACCCTGAAGCTGGTAAACCATGTGCATTGTGAGCTAACCTTGACAGTGTTTTGTAATAGTGCTTTGTAATAACAGTACTTTGTAATAACAGATATTGAACCTATGATCCAGAATGCTTGGGACCTCTGGATTTCTGGATAATGAGTCTTTCTGCCTTCAGTCTGCTTAAAATCATTTAAACATGATTTAAAATCAGTAGGATTGTTCTGTCTATGATAAGGATGAATTATATATTGTACTGGGATCCAATATAAAGTACTGTTTTATTTTTAAAGGAAAAACGGGCTATGGGAGTCTTTGGGAGAAGGCCTTCCTGTACTTTGGAGATCAAGATCAGGTTCTGGTTGGAGAGGTCCATGAGGGCAGAAGCCCAATGGATTTTTTCCTGGTGTCCCACCAACCCAGTTCAACCTTGAGCACAAATTTGCCAACCAATCTTGTATCCCTAGTGAGCTGTTTGAATGGTTCTTTGTAACTGCAGTGTAGGGTATAAAAACAAACTTGTTATCTATGCCCTTTTAAAAAAGTAAAAAAAAATGAACAGAAATAGACAATTCAATTACATACAGGTATGTGCTATATATTCAACTTCAAAATAATTGATAATGAAGAAAATATGGCACAAACAACTGCACAAATGATGTATCAGAGCATGATGAGCTATATATCCCAATCATTTTTCAAAAAGAGAGCAGCAAGCAGGATTTTTAATTGATTTTTGTTTATTCATAAACTCCAATCATGATGTTCAAAGAACATTAAGCTGTAATTCAGATACAATTAAATATTGCAGATGATACCATTTGAAATATCAGTGAGAAGGCAAGTGGAAGTTCACAGAGTTCAGATTTCCAATAAATGAAACAAAGTATATAATAATAGAAATATAAATAGCTGAAGTTTTAAAGTATTTGAAGGCATAATTAGTTATTATTGTAATGTAGGAGGATATAGTAATTTGTTTTAATGGTGATACTGACTGTAGTAGCCATACAGTGCAAATGTACAATGTAGTACCATACAGTGGCGCTAGCATTTACATTATGTCACCATTTTTTTTTATAAAAGGCCATCTGAAAGTAATATTTACGAAGTTCTTGTTTAATATTCGTCTGTCAGATGCACCTGTAAAACACGACCTGAAGATAGGTGTTTATTTTAGGGCTCCCTTATTTTTGTGCCATGTCCCTTCCCTGTCCTAACCACTTTCATTCCAATTTCAAGGTTCATAATTGGGTTTACAAACTACGCTCCCACGTAGCAGGTGAATTCACAAGACCTGTCCTCAAATTGGGGCCCCACATTTGTATCCTTGCCAATATCATCCCTTGGGTGGTTCACTTACCGGGGTGCTCTCAGAGGCAGTAACACTTCAGATTACAGGCAGCTCTGCAGCAGGATCAGTCTCACCAGTGGCATATTTGAACTCCTGAGTCTCTAGCAGCTTGGCAGGGAACTGGATGGGCTCTCTCTGTACATCAAGAGATGCAGAACTCTCAACTAAAACTGCACAGTATAAAACAGCACCTTGTCTGCACTCCTGGGCAGTTTCACACAAACTGGTTCTGGCTGGATGCTGCAGCAGGGGCGCTTTTATAACCTCTCTCTCACAACCCCTTGCAATTGGCTCCAAACCCAGGCTCTTCCTGGATCCTCCTCTTTTTCCCAGATGGCCTCTGGGGCTTCCAGCCACTCAGTCACTCCCCTGCCTGTAACCGGGATTAGTGATGTCACAGGCAGAACAGGGGGAAGGCTTGTCTGATCCCCTCAGTGTCGGACTGGGACACCAGGGGCCTACCCAAAAATCTTTGACTAGGGGCCCACTAATTAATCTTAGACCAGGGGCCCACTCGTAGTACTATTATTTTTCCTCTCATCACTCAATCTCTATTCCTAGTCTTTTTCTTTTACATACTATAATCTATTATTCCATCTATTTAGCCTCTTTGTTCTTATAGCATTTGGGAATGGCCATGAAATATGCCAAATGTCTAGCAGCATGAGGGCCCACTGAAACCTTGGCCCCCCGGGACTTTTCCTGGTATCCCGGTGGGCCAGTCTGACACTGGATCCCTTACAGAACTTATTTTAGTTTTTTGTATGTTAATTCCACTTTATTTCTAGTGAGTCTTTAAAGTAGCAATGTTCAGTGATTCAGTGAGCAATTTTGGTAAAGTATTTTTATTCAAAGTAAAGAACAGTTAATAATCACCTGACAATCCTAAGTAGAATTTTTAAGTTGCCAGAAAAAGCACAGCTTCCTGTATAAAAGAATTCTCAAGACATTTAAAGTGCCCATCCATATGAAGAACCTTCTAGTAGAATATTGTTATCTACAGATCACAAAGGCAGAAAGGAGCCTTTTGACTTTACAATTCCTTTGAAATATATGGATAGAAAACATGTCTAAACAGGTTGGATATTTTAAATATAGGGAATTTATGGAATTAGGCAAATTATGCAGTCTGCGTTTATTGTTCCTATCTAGCATGTAGGGGCAGAAGACTTTAACAAAACTTTCCATTGTTTTTCTGTTTTATATAAAATTAAACCAGTAAAGGGTAACCAAAAAGGTATCACTGGCACACAGATTTTATCATATCATTATGAACAGCTTTAGCCATAACTGACTGCTGTTATATGAAGGTGATTATTATTGGTAAACTAACATCAACAGAGAATTCATGGGATGTGACCCTTTACTGTTGCTTTTGATAGGACATGTTTGTAGGATATAAGAAATGAACAATAATCTCAGTTTTGTTATCTCACATTATAAATAGAGTTGGGAAAATTATTTGAAATTATGTGGATGCAGCGTTTGGGCCAATTGTTCATCAGGAGCTATATCCATAACCAACTGTTGGGTTAAACTAGTAACCTAGAGGGTAATACATTTTTTTAATTTTGTTTTATAATAGGACTACAATTGAGGAAGCAATCTTCTCCATTGTTTATTCATTTTTATTTAACATTATCATTAATAGGCAAATCCTACCAGGGAACATAAAATGTGTGGCCATTTTGTCATCATCTGCAGCCACAATAAAATGCTGGGTCAAACTAGTAGATAGATTAGAAGAAGTTATATAGAGATTACCATTTTTATTGGCTAAGTACAGATGCAGCCACTTTGGTTTGTCTGTTTAACACAGAATAACTAAACACAGATATCCCATTTATCTCATTTAACACAGAAAACTGCGTCACAACATCCCATCTAATTAAGGCATTCACCATTGTTCACAATGGTGCTTTGGTATGCTAATGGAAAGGTTAAATGCATTAAATGAGTTAAGATGACTTTAGATAACGCAGTTTCTTCAATTAACCATGAGTCATGACGCATTTATCTCACAAATCCAAGTGGCTTCATCTGTAATAGGATAACCATAGCAAGTCCATTTGTCAAACTGAAAGGTTTTGAAAGTAGGTATGTTACATCTTGGTTAATCAAAAATATATGAACCATATTTTTTTAAAATATATTTTAAAATAAATAATATAATTTTCTTCCATTGTCATTTTACATTCTTTGCCTATTTAGTAAATCATGTTTTCATCAGCGTTATTAATTTGTTTCTTCTGCTAGCGAACACCTTTTTGCAATAAATATTTTTCACTTCACTTCCTTAGGACCAAGCTATTTTGCCATCTAAAAAATTCCAACATTTTCTCTTAATATTGCATATTTCTAAAAAACAAAATAAAATGGGAATTTTGTTGTTTATCCCATACAAATATTTACAGCATGAATGTCAAAAGAAAGAAAATTAAACATAAAATGGTTCTGCTAAATATTTTACTTGCAAATTTAACTCTTTTTTCAGTCTGCATGTCTGTCCTTATATATATATACTAAGAAGAATTGCACTCTGCAGATAATCCTTTGCACACATTAACAAAACATTCCTGTATGTAGAACAGGGCTGAAAACAATAAAGAGTCCCATCATTTGAAGACAGCAAAACTAGCAAAACATCCACTAAAATATGCCCATTTAAAATAAACAATACAGGTATATTACTTGTGTTTGTGAGGAAAATAAATTAGATGCTGTGGAACAAAACAGCCAGTTACTGAGGTTGCAGAGTAAAAGCTGTGTAAATTGTTGGGAGAAGCCTGCAGCAGCAATAACATATTAAAGTGACTTTCTGTTTCCAATAATGGACTGCAGACAATGATCATGGGGAGTTCTGGGCAGAAGGGATCATACTCCCACACACAGGAACAGTTCAAAGGGACACGAGCCACACCGAGTAATTCTGCAGCAATTTGACCCCCTGAAATGCAGTCCTACCCCTTAAAATCTCAACTACAAAACTTGTATATCATAAAGACTACATTCTGTAGCAATTTCCTAGATTCCTGGGGTTAGAAATCTAGATTGCCAATGGATAAGTGAGCCTTAAAATCACATCCCTGCTGACAAAAATTCATTTCTTATAACCGTCTCCATTTACTGGAATGCTGAATCTTTCCCATGGGGAAGGAACAAATGAAAATGTTATTTCTCTGCTCATGAACTCATACCTTTCTGTCTGCTTTTCACTGTTGGCAATTTCATTCTCTTCCAAATTTGACTAAAGCCCATGACCTGAGGGAAATAATGTCTATATAATAATCTTCTGAAACTCTAATTCTGAGTTGTGTTTTTTTGGATGTTGCCTTGCAGTTTATGAAAATTGCACTGAGATATGAAATGTAAGCGGTGTGGTGTCCTTGCCTAACATCATCATTCTGTGCACCGAACATGCTGCAAATAATAACAGAATGCACTTAACCTCTTTAGGCAGTGACAGATAATGCAATCATTTGGACAGGTGGCAGTCTCCATGACCTCCATGCCAATCCTTTAACCTAAATAAGTGATTTAGCAAATCTGTTTAGATTGTTGTAACGTATATTGTAATTTAATTGTTTCTCCTGTCTGTCAGCAACTGAAATGGGAAACACTGGTCATTTAGGAACACAATATCTGGAAGAGTTCATTGCATGATTATCGGAAATAAGGTCAGCGTTAGTGGAACATACACATTTGATTTCATATGGAAGTACATTTTGCAGGTATTTTGCAGATATTTTGCAGTTCATGTAGTTTTTTGCTCTTAACTATCACAACATACTTTTTCGCTGTTTTAATCAGGAAATATCTATGGTTTAGGTACTTTCTTGCACTAAACAGGGCAAAATCTGAAACTGAACTTGGTTAAGTGTTAGACTGGCCTTTATTTCTGATTCAGACTCTCTTTCATCTGGCATGGTACCTATGTATTGGAACGCTGGAACGCTGGGCTGCGATCCCTCCATAGGCTTATTACAAATGAAAACAGGACTCCAGCCTATAGAGGGATCTCGCCGCCCCAGCTCAGTGTGACTGAAACAATTCAGAAAGATAATTTAATGGTGTTAGAAGGTCGTCATTACTAAGGTTCGCTGGGCTAGGGCTGCTTTGCGGAGCTTTTAGCTGCTTATATTTTACGTGCAGCTTCTTTTCAATGATACCGACATGTTCCTATTTTTATAGGAACATGTCAGTATCACTTTAAGGATGCAGCATCCATGCAGCAGGATCTTGACAAACTGCCACTGGGCACTAAGTGGCAGATGAGATTCAATGTTGATAAATGTAAAGCCATTCACCTGGGATGTAAAAATATGCCAGCAACATATACCATATAGATTTTGCGGGAGGATGTCATTCTTCTACTGTACAGAGCCCTGCTAAGACCCCATCTAATATATTCCATACAATTTTGGCAACTAAGCTGGTAACAGGTATGGAAAAGCTGCCCAAGCTGGGGTTATTCACACTGGAGAAGAGGCGCTTGAGGGGTGATGTGATAACTATGTATAAATATATAAGGGGATCATCAGGGGTGCTTCACCAATGAGGCGAGTTGAGGCTGTCGCCTCAGGCGGCAGTGCCCCACTAGGTACCAGGGTCAGCAAAAATGCTGCTCCTGGTACTTTAAGAGCGAATTTCCGAGGGAGGGGGGGCAGCAGCAGCTGCTGCTGCCTCAGGTGGCGGAGGGGCCAGGATCGCCCCTGGGGATCATATATTAATCTCTCTGATGCTTTATTTACCAGTAGGTCCTTCCAGCTGACACAAGTCACCCATTTTGATTAGAAGAAAGGAAGTTCTGCCTAAATATTTTTACAACGAGAGCCGTGAAGATGTGGAATTCTCTTCCTGAATCAGTCATGATGGCTGATAAATTAGATAGCTTTCAGAAGGGATTGGATGGCTTTTTAACAAGTGAGGGAATACAGAGTTATAGAGTAACGTAACTTACTATGTTAACATGCTACTTCCTATGTTTACATGTACAGTAAACAATAAATCAGCATTCCACTGAGAAGCCCTCTCTCCCAAAGGTAGCCAGTTAGGCTGTAAGATAAGATTATTCTCAAAAAGTGTGGTTTTGTCAAAAACTTTATGTTTAGCAAAAGCCCTACCCATTGAATTTAAGTTGAAAGATGTTATTCAAGTCTAGATGTTAGATGTTATTCACGTCTATACAGTAATACTAAAAAAAAAGTGGGTCTTTAGTCAACAGAGCAAACCGTGGTAAAATGACATCCTTATGAAGTATGTGTACCCAGTGTATAGCCTTCTAAAAAGAATGGAGAAGTCTATTTACTGGCATTTCTCTGTGAAATTAAGATTCTATGCAAAAATGTTCATAGAATTCAGGAAATCATCAGCAACCAAAGTATAAACTAGTTTCAGAGCTGGATTCTATGTTGCAATTATTATTCTTAATTTGAAAAACAGAAACTTGGCAAAGCTCAACCAACAAGTTTTTGTGAGTATATTGATTCCAGAGGCATGATTGTTTTATTTCTTATCACAGTGGGATTCCATTTTAAAACATAAAATATGATTAAAACAAGTTATAAACAGAGGGATTTATTTAATGCTTGTCAGACCTTAGAACTGCTCAATGACAGAGCATAGCAGAAATTCCAGCCTCCTACTAGGTTTAGTTTACTGGAGAGGAGATAGAGTTGCAGGCAAGTAGTCAATGTGTTTGGTGCTAAGACACCTCTTTGGAAAATCCAAAAGTCTCATTTATTGCTAAGAATCAACATTTTCTGATTCTTTTACTATCTGTCTGATTAAAGTCAATGTTACACATTGGCATTTCACTCATATGTTTTAAAAGGCCAAATGAAAGACAACCGATGCAACGAGAAGGATAGATTATCGATATCAGGATCGTAGAAGTAAGCAGAATGAGAACGCAGGGCTGTTGTTTATGCTTCTTTCAGCTGTTCAAGAGAATATGTCCTGCACCCAGGTCACTTCAAGTAAAGATGTCCATGGATGCACAAAACAGTTCAGGTGTTGGATGTGAATTAAAACAATAAATGGGCATTTGTTGGAGGATTTGAGGTGCTGGATGTGTATTTCCATTACAATTTGTTTTATAAGCAGGCTTCAGGCTGGATCAAAACAGTGAATATATGATATTACATTTTAAACTTTATTTGTCTCAGCAGCAGTATGACTTTGCCAGAGTACCACACAGGAACTTTTATAAGATGGAGAAAGTAGGTTTTCTCCTGTGACTGCATGGTGGGTTGATTGATACAGATTCTACTACTGCTTGTGCTAGATGACAGCCTGCTTGGATTTCCAATCATCGCCACTCTGCATATTCAGGGCAGGCAGTAGGGCTGCTGAACATCTCTCATGTGGGAGATGCAGCTCCTGCTGGTAGCAGAGTTTGGGCCATCCTCTCTGTAGGTAGAGGCAGTCTAAAACTCAGTGGTGGATATAATGACATAGTGCTGATCTCAAGTGAGCAATAGTATAGTAGCAATCTCTTGTGGAATTTTGGCTTTGAATATAGCCTTGGAGTAAGGCTGGCAAGGCCCTATTTTTTTAATAAAATGTCAATAAATGCTGTGGCCATTTTACACAATTTCTAGCTCCAGGTGTTTCATTAAGGTATGTAACCATGGGGTTCAGTGGAATGGCTCAAGGCGAAGAGTCCCCTTGTCATGCTTTTACACCAGCCATATATTACAATTTTTTTTAAACAGGTGTTTTGCGAATAACGTGTTTTGTAAACCAAACAAAGCAAACAAATAATTGGGTTTTCTTACCTTCATAAACACAGCAGGGGTTAGGTAACAAAGGTGAAAATGTTGCTGCTGGTCCAATCACTTATAGCAACCAATCAGTAGTTACCATTTACCTGTCGTATATTTTTGGTTGCTATCAGTTACTGCTCTTGGACAAACTTTGTGCCTTTTATCACATATGGGAGGAGTTAAAGCTCAAGAATAGGATTTTCAAAAAGGTTGCATAGATACTGCAAGTGCAGTAATTGCTCTATTCTTTCATGTTTGTTTAAAATATTATTGCTTGAACTTGAATTCCAAGTTATTTTGTACAGCAATGTTTTATATGAAATAGGTAAAAATCCTGTTTCAATAAAATTACAAAGGAGAAAGTGTCAGCTTAACATCATAAAACATTGTTTGAATAATTCTTTGCCTTAGCTTTCAACAGGACATACAGATGAAGCCACTTGGATTTGTGAGTTAAATGCGTCATGACTCAGAGTTAATTGAAGAAACTGTGTTATCTAAAGTTATCTTAACTCATTTAATGCATTTAACCTTTTCATTAGCATACCAAAGCACCATTGTTCACAATGGTGAATGCTTTAATTAGATGGGATGTTGTGACACAGTTTTCTGTGTTAAATGAGATAAATGGGATATCTGTGTTTAGTTATTCTGTGTCAAACAGACAAACCAAAGTGGCTGCATCTGTAGCACCTCATTTGCAATTGCTTCCATGTACATTTTTTTTTTCTATTTTCCTTTTTACAACTCTAATTTCTACATTTCTGTTGAAATCCTGTATGAAACGGCCCTTATAAATCCCAATTAAACATATCTGTTTTCACTTACGCTGGTACGTATACCTGCTCATCCAAATGCAATTTCAGTTTCTCACAATGTAATGTAACTCTACCATTTGGAATCATTCTACAAAAGGAAGTAAGCAATTGTAAAGATGAATATCACATCTGATTGTGTCTGCATCAAGGCTAGTCCTCTTACTTCTATTGGCACAAAACTTACTACGTTTAAAAGTACATTGAAGACAGATGTGAATTTTTGAAGTCCTAAACAGAGATGATTAACATCATCCAGGGAAAGAAAGAAATGTGCTATTCCAGAGTTGACTAGTAAGGTATTCAGGAAGGCCTAGAGAATTCCTATAGGGAGGCAAACTAATAAGCTGTGAGACATTTTATTTTGGAAAGGGAATAATACACACTATTGACAGATCGCTGCCAGTTCTAACTAACGATTCGAAAAATTTCAGCTACATTAGAGAAACAAAGAATATTCATAATTATCTAAATATCCACTGGAAATTTGGATGTTTATTTATGTTTCTTTAGTTAAGCTTTAGTTCTCCTTTAAGTCTGTGAGGCACAAGTACTAGAGAGCTAAGGTCCACAAGAGCATGCCTCTTAGTGTTAACGTAACATGCACTTGTGCCCCAGATACTACTGCACTCTACACTGAGCCCCAAATTCTCTTAAAAAACAGCAGATAAAGAAAAAAGATTTGGCATTATCTACCGTATATACTCGAGTATAAGCCGAGTTTTTCAGCCCCCAAAATATGCTGAAAAACTCTACCTCGGCTTATATTCGGTTCAAGCGCATAAACCGTCGCCGGCACCTTAGAATAGTCGCTGGCGTCCAAGAATAGTCACCGGTGTCCAAGAATAGTCGCCGGCGTCCAAGAATAGTCTCCAAGAATATTCGCCGGCGTCCAAGAATGGTCCCCGGCATCCAAAAACGAGACAGTCACCTCCAATGGGAGCAGAAACCCTCAATTTATTGATTGAAACTTACCAGAAGCTGCTGCATTTCTCACCCTCGGCTTATACTCAAGTCAATAAGCTTTCCCAGTTTTTGGAGGTAAAATTAGGTACCTCGGCTTATAGCGGGACGGCTTATACTCGAGTATATACGGTAAATATTTACTGAAAAAACTGATGTTTATTTTATACTTTTGTATGATGAACATTTAGGGGGTAATTTATCAAGGTCTGAATATCTGAACCTCGAATAATTTGTGGTTTTCAGAGGAAAAAAAATACTAGGAATTTTTCGTGATTTAGTTTTTTAGTCCGATGGCCTAAAAACGTCGAATCCGAAACCCCGGCATCTAAAAGCTCTCGAGGTCCTGTATGGGTCAATGGGGAAGGTCCCAGTGTCTGCGCTGATGTCCGTACCAATATCCGAATTGTTTGTGGTTTCTGCGTAAAAAACTCAGAAAACTCAGATTTTTTCGTAGATTTCTGAGTTTTTTGTTCAGAAACCACAAACAATTTGGAAGTTTTCTGGGGGTTTTCGAAGTTTTTTGTGCTTTTTTTTTCATAAATAAGGTCCATTCGGGCAATCAGAGTTGCTCGGATTTCTTAGAATCTTAGAAATACTCAGATGAATTTGGACCTTGATAAATAACCCCCTTAATCACCATGGCTCTCCACAATTTCTAATGATTTCTTTGATGCCAGACAGTACAGTGTTTCTTAAAATTTCAAATAGCTTTCATATAGGTTTTAAAGTAATGGCAATAGCTAATTATGATGCTCTTAGATTTTCCACAGCATTTTGGGCTTCAGGGGCAAACAAGGATTTCTTCCCAGTAACTACAAACTGAGTCCTCTATGCATTGTCTGTCAGCTTAGTCTAGCTAGCCGATATAGCTAGCCGATAGAAAGAGCAGCTCCCTTTAAATCATAATAATAATAATAGTTCATCTTACAACTTCAGGTTGCATTTTTGTTACATTAAACAGTGGTAAAGAATATCTTCTAATTCATGTATATACAGGCATATAATCTATTATGTAAAATGCATCAGAGCTGAATTTTCAGAGATCTTTCTGTAATGGATCACCATTCTTCAAGAGTGAGTAAGTGTAACCTCGTGAGTTTCAAGGTGATACATACATAGACATACACTTGACCTGGTAACCAAAACTGGCCTTGCAGGGAATTATATAACAAATAAGTAGCACTTATATAAATGAAACAGTGAACACTACTGGTCTTAACCTTGCATACCTTATTGACGCTCAAGTTAGGGGGAGGGTGGGGGACGTCTATGTGCCGTTTGTATAAATTGCTGGACAAACACAGTGTGCAAAGTTTAAAAAATGCCTGATTGCAACCTTCATGACTCTTGGGGGCAGATTCACTAAGCACCGAATTTGCGATACCGTCCGCTTCGCTCACATCGCAACACTTCTCCAGGCGTAAATTCGCCAGGACAACACTAAGTCACTAAAATCCAAAGTTGCATCCAGGGCTGCGAACGCTGGTGAAGTAGCGCTAGTGTTACTGTGGCAAGTGAAGCGAAGTTGCGCTAGCGTTGGCTAATTTGCATACGGCGACAAGTTAAAGTTGAATGGACGTATATGTTGCAGCCAATACATTACACTACACAAGCCCAGGAAACCTTAATAAAATAAAATAGAGTTGTTATATTGCCCTACACATGAGCCCAGTGTATAGTTTAGGTGTCATATGTAGGAAATGTAGGGGGGAAGCCAGGTACCCCAGAAAAAATGTACGATCTTTTGCAGCCTATCACCCTGAAAAATGAAAAGTCGCCAGCGTTTTTTGGGACTTAGAACATTTTTCAACTGTTTTTTGGGGAAGTCCTATCTACTCTATTGCACTTTGCCTGGTCTGAGGTGGCGAAGGCAAGTCTGGTGCAAGAGGTAACGTTCAGTAAAATCCGCATCTTAGTGAATTTGCGTAGTTACGTCCCTTCGCCAGAGCGCAACTTCACCCTTTAGTAAATCAGCCCCTTGATGTTTGCTAATAATTTAAATTGCATTCTTCAGTGTTCTATTCTTCATGTCACTACTGTTTCTGTGTTGATACTCAGATCATTTTAATTGCACCTTTTCATTCCTGCTTACCTAACATATCAATCCTGTCTAAATTTGGAGTGTTCACCAATCAAATACAGCAAATTCACTGCACACACATTTCCATTACCTGCTCCCACAGTCTATACCACTCAGCAGCACCTGTTTACAAAACTCTTTTAATACTATAACATTTAACAAATAGCTCACTTTCCCTGTTACTCATCTTGCTCTCTAGGGATTTTTCACCAAACCAATACCTAAGCATAGGTATTCTTATCCTTACAATACCTTATTGCACATCAACCCCTAACCCCAGACATTCTAACTTGAACAGTCTGTCTATTTCTGCCTAACCCTCCTTCCCTTTACTTGTGCTATCTGTAATGATACTCTGGCTTGTAGTAAACTAACAGTCAATTTTGATTTTTTCTTTCCCAATCGCTCAATCTGTTAGCATTAACTGAACTATAGCTCATCTTAAAGGGGTGGTTAACCTTGTAGAGAGAATTGTAAACACCCCTTCAAAATTCACATTCTTCATCCAAACATACACAGTAATATCTTAACATCTCCATTATCAACTATAAAGCTTCTCACATTACATCTAATCCTACCTTTGTTATACTAATCTTTTTAAGATCCATGCACTTTACTATTCAGCAATGCCTCCTTCTAAAAAGACAGCATACATTAGATAGTACCTCACATATGTATATGGAACGCACCCCTAAAACCTTGTAGGTATCTAAAACAAAAAGGCACAGAAATAGAAAGTAAAGTACTACAGAAAGTAGTATAGCAACAGGAGTACTCTGTGGAAAGTAAGAATAATAGTGTGCATGATGAGCTGCAGAAGGGCACTTGGATTTGAAAGTAAGAGAAAGGAAGCCTGAGAAAAGTGACTGAGATGTAGGTTATCTGGCATCACTAATGACCTTAATTTGTGCCATATCAAGTGGTTTATTCATATCACCAGTAATACAGATGCAGCATCATATGCTACTCCAGAATGCTCCAACTGGGGGCACACATACCTGGCATTAGTAGCCAAGCAATTTTAATCCCCACCAGAAAGCCAAAGGTCTCCATGGATATCTTTATATGACATCACCATTTTATTCTAATCTGAGACACAAGCAGTGGTATGTCAAATAACTAGTCAACTAGATGCAAAACGTTAGTCAGCACTGCACTATAACATATTAAGGTGCTACGCAGAAATGCTGCATGATTCTAATTTAGGTCAGATGATCAAATGGTAAACTCTAACTTCATTTATTGATAAATATACCTCTATAAATCCATTAGAAATGAATCTAGAGTGAAATAATTTTACTGTGATGAGCTCTAATGTCATGCTTTGATAAATCTGCCCCATACTATCTAGTACCTAGGCATACTGGCATCATTTGAACTCCAAAAGACATCATAGGTAAGGTTTTATATGTACATAAAATGAGGTGTGTACTGAATGTAACTAAAAGTTATTTTGTCTTTTAGAGCTGTGTGCTAACTCATATAATACTTATATCTCTATTAAACAGTGATGAGAAATGAAGAAAGGACAAAAATCTGAATGTACTTTGTTGTATTCTTTATATATGTATAGATTATTCTGAAACTTTATGATCTGTTGCATAAAATGGTGCTTAAGGCAAAAAATATTTCTATTCCATTACTTGCGACAATACTATAATTTTAATAATGTAAAATATTCTGTTATGGGTAAAATTAAAATGCATTGTCGCTAAAGATTTCATAGGAAACATTTGTATTACGGCCATGGGCACATATTTATGGGGAAACAAACAAACTGTTTTGATGCCAGTTCAGCTTGAACCTAATATCATGCAATATAACTTACATTCTGCATCATGGAGCTAGGCCAAAGCATTAGCCTATATAGAAACTCCATTTTCCTTGATCCTTGTGAGCTTATTTTAATAAAGTACAAGCTACAAATCTAAACAGTATGTCAGCATATTAGATCTAGTAACCAAAATAACATATGATTTGGAGATCCATTACCTGTAAAGAACTCAGCCTTCGGCCTCATGTCTTAATATGGTCATGGAATTCCTCAGTGACTTCTAATATTATATTTTACAATAGAGGGTACATTAATTACTATATAAATGATGGTTACATGAGTGTCACCATGTTAGTCATCTTTAGGACTAACATGTAAATGAGTTCATCTCTCTCACTGAAGAACATATTGGCACCCATTCACTCATAATCATAACAAAATCAGTTGGTTGATCCAACCTAGTCACATAAGCAGGTATTTGGCAGTTTTGTTAAAACAATGAGCCAACTGGTTAGTTAACTGTGTGTATAGCTTCAAGATAGAGCATGAAAATCTCACCACATACCATTAAAATCTCTCCACATAAACAAATATCTCAAGACAATAAAAACACAAATGTTTCTTTAAGAAATTACCACAAAAAAACAATAAAAACTGGGATTTTTGTATTAAGTAATTAAGTATCTCAACCAAAATGGAAATGTTGTAGGAAAATAAATGATCTGTTTAGTGCCTGCTATTCAGCATTTGCTCCCAACAATATCCAATCAATTATGTACACGGGAGTTGACTGAGATTTCACTTAAATAAACACTCGCACATTCTCCAATATTGCACTGAGCATAATGAGGTAAACAGCTATTTAATTATTTCAATGAAAATAAATTCTGTCTCCCTTCAGCTCTCTGGGGGAATAATATCTCAATCTTCTAGCTTTAGGACAGCTCTCTGATGGACTTTTTTTTCTACATAATGACACAGAAACATAGGTAAAAGGTGATTTGGATAGACCGCTGTGTCACAAATTGTCAGGATCTGATTTAGAGACCTTGCTTTTGTCAAGAAAGACAGTTGGGTGTCTGCTTTAAAGAAGTGCTGGGAATATTTTCATCAAAGGTTTGAATTGAAAAACAGTAGGTGGCAAATATCAGAGATGTTGCTAAGAAAGACCACTGTACAGATGCAGCCACTTTGGTTTGTCTGTTTGACACAGAATAACTAAACACAGATATCCCATTTATCTCATTTAACACAGAAAACTGTGACGTAACATCCCATCTAATTAAAGCATTCACCATTGTGAACAATGGTGCTTTGGTATGCTAATGAAAAGGTTAAATGCATTAAATGAGTTAAGATAACTTTAGATAACACAGTTTCTTCAATTAACTCTGAGTCATGACGCATTTAACTCACAAATCCAAGTGGCTTCATCTGTATCTGCACAATTACCATTAACAGGAGACAGCAGTTGCTCAATGAAGTAATTCAATCTGGTGTCCTACATTTTATCAAAGTAATTTTTAAGCTAGCACAAAGTATTCGTAATAATCTTGAGGTTTATTTTCTATGTGTTGCATTCATATTCATTTTCAACCCTACTAAATAAATGCAGAAGATGAGACAATAGGAAAAAAATACAATCATATAATGTTTGATTAGTATTGGTTAGGGATGTAGCGAACCGCCGATAATGTGTTCGCGAACGCCGTTCGCGAACACCGGCAAAAAATGCGAACAGTTCGCGAACAGTTCGCGAACTTCGAACATCCGAAAATCATTCGATTCGAACGATCGAAGGATTTTAATCGTTCGATCGAACGATTTTCGTTCGAATCGAACGATCGAAGCCATTCGATCGAATGATTTCATTCAATCCAATGGCTTCGATCGTTCGATTCGAACGAAAATCCTTCGATTTTAGCGATCGAATGGTCGAATGGTCGAACGATTTTGACGCGAACGCCTTTTCGCGACGTTCGCGAACTTGCGGCGGACGCGAACAGCCGATGTTCGCGCAAACAAGTTCGCCGGCGAACAGTCCGCGACATCCCTAGTATTGGTGGAGTAAATAAATCAATATCATAAATGCAAGGTGAACACATCGTGAATAGATAATTTACAGCCTTGCTGTGAATAATGGTTATTGTAACATTTAGAGGAATAGTCAGGATACTGTTGTATCAATGAATATTAAACTAGAAAAAAATGTATAAAATAGTCATTGCTTAATGTTATACCAATAACAAATGCATTTTTAAGCCAGTATACACAATATATGACCAATAATCATGTAGTAATTACTGAAAATATGTTTGCAAACAAACATCTGGTGCTGGATGGTTGCTATGGGTGAGTAGACCTGGTCAAACTTTGCATCTTTTATTATATTACTCTATATGTACTTCAAATCTGCTTATAGATAGATGCATGAGTAATGTGACTCTAGTTGATATTCCAGTGGTAAAAAATGCTGTGAGAAGACCCCCGACATGCCACATAGTCACCCTCAAAGGAGGTGGGTGCTGACTCACTGGCACTGGCCAGTAGACATGAAAACCAGTAGCTGTGATTAAGGTAGGACACCACAGTGTATATTAAATTTGAAAAGTATTATTAATTCTACACATTACATCAGAGATCTGTAACCTCATTAAACGTAATTATTGTTTATCATATGGAATATTTACCTTCGTTTTCATGATAGTGAAAACATACAATTTTTCAGGGTAGTGTGAATCCATCTCATGCATTTCAACTTTAGACTGATCATTACTGATTTCAAAAATAATATAAGTGAAACACAAATCACATCAAATATTATTCTATTTTAAGATCAAAGAAGATATAGAAAAGACACCTTGTTTATGACTGTATAATTTCCGACAATTGACGAAGTATATTGCCAAATCAATTAGTTGTTTATCCTTTATAATTATAATAAATTCGGGGGGCGTGGCAAGATGGCGTGCTGAGAGGTCGCATTGAACTCACTCTCCCGACCCGAGCGCCCTGAAGCATATTAGTAAGCGATACCCATCTCACACAAATATGGGGAAACACTACAAAAAAGCTGAGCAAGCATCACAGAACTCATCGCAATCCGCCCAAGGCACAATATCACCATACCTGGGTAAGAAATCCGCCCATCGTTCTGAGGCCCGCTCATCCAAAATGGCGGAATCAGCAGCACGCAGTCCAAGCCCAGCCGGATCAACGGCCTCCGGCTACAGTACGGCCTCTACGCGCACAGATATCCGCGCCCTACTATCGGCTCTTCCGACTAAAGATGACCTGAGGGCTATGGCAAAAACGCTACGCGAATCCCAAAAGGCAGACCTTGCAGAAATCAAGACGGAACTGCGCCATATTGGTGAGGCCTGCAGCAAGATGGACGACAGGCTGTGTAAGGCGGAACAGGCACACAACTCTCTCACGCATAGATCTAATGACCATCACAGGTTCATATACCTTCTCCGCAAACACATGGAGGATTTAGACAATAGAGGCCGCCGCAACAACCTCAGAATCCGGGGCATTCCGGACTCAGTATCCGCAGCTGACCTGGGTGACACCGTAAGAGCCATTTTTAATTCTATTCTTGGCAAAGACCCCGCTAGCCCACTCGAACTGGACAGGGTCCACCGTACGTTGGGCACCCCCAGGTTCAGAACAGAGCGCCCTAGAGATGTTGTATGCTGTGTCCACAAATTTACGATTAAGGAGGACATAACAAGGGCCTTAAGAAATGTGGAGCTGTACAAATTCCAGGACTATGAAGTCTCTATATTTCAAGACTTGGCATGGCTCACGATTCAACAATGCAGAGCCCTAAGGCCACTCACCACTGTCCTGCGAGCTAAAAACATAGCTTACAGATGGAGCTTCCCATTCGCCCTCACAGTCTCGATGGAGGGAAGGCAATACAGTCTAAGGGAACCAGACGGCCTAGAGGACTTTCTGCGGGCAGTGGGGCTCCCTACAATTGAGCTCAAAGACTGGAGAGAACTAGCCTATAACGGAGATCCGATGGAAATTTTGGAAACCGAACATTGGCAAGGCAGAAGCACGATGCACAAAGCCACAAGCCCATCAACCCCAAGACGCACGGCTTGATTCCCACTCCTGTCACTATATACTGATATGCGGGTCAAGTGACATACTCCGCAAATTTTACATGCCATTATTTTCACCGAGGAACAGCGCGGGGAGTACCCGCAAATCTGACTCCCAAACAACTTACTTTTGGGTCAACCCTAACCCCCTGGAATCCTGTCATATGATTTTTACCAAACCAGTCATCCAAGGAAAACAATAAGGAACACGGAGGGGGGAGGGAGAGGGGAAAAGAAAGAGAAGTGATAAGACCCGAAGAGTCGCTAATGCAGAATAACTCATGTTTTCCCCATAACACCAATCTACAAAATGGGATCGTAGTTTCGCCTACAACTATCTGCAATTCTTGGACGCCCTTCATTTGGTGCTTCATAACGCCTCTTTCAGCCCCAACATTAAGTGACCTGGATTGTAAAGCTGGATATTTCCCACCTTTAGAAGACCCAACCAAAGCAGAATTTCCGGGACACTCTCAAACTTAAGGCTGGGACACAATTGGGAGTCACCTCTGCTATGCAGAGGGGAAACAAGTTTAAGCGGCCTTACCAATTCGCTCGTCAAATCCTTTATTTGCGAATGTTATGGTTTGAATAGTTTATTAGTTATGCATATTGTTATAGTTGCATGTATCAGTTTTAGATCCCCGATCTCCTGTGTCTTGCTTACACATGGGGACTGGAAAGTTCAATTAGGTATTCGGTGATCCCAAAATTGGGAATTACGGCTTATCACCATACTCATACTCCCCACTCCCAGATTACTTACTCATGTGATACTTATAGATAAGCTTATTGTTTCACTTTTTGGGAAGAACATGCTATCATACCCTGTAGACTACTCTGAAACCAATTATTACCACAACACGGAGGTTACTCCGAACTTAGAGGGGGTTTTCCCCATTCCCTCCCCCCCCCCCTTTTTTTTTTTTTTTTTTTTTCCTTCCCCTCAGCATTACCTGTTTGTAATCACCCTGGTAACTGCCATATAATCTACCCAGGGGGAGGTATCTTCACTGATTTAAAAGGGTGGCTCGGGTACGGAGGGATGTCCTGTGTACTCTTTGTGCGTCACACCCACGCGCCCCTAACCTTAGACCTTTGGGCTTACCACGAGTGTGACATGGGGAAATCTCACACTCGCTGTTCGGTCAAGTTGACCCCATTTATATTTTGCAACTGCATTGTATTTTTTGCGTATGTATGTTTTAATTACACTCTAAATTTCTTTTCTTACTCTTTTCTCCTGACACTCTACCTGGGGCTCTCCACCCACCACGTCCCTCCTGCAAGCGAGGCCTACAAAATACGAGACATCACTCACTGGCTCGGCTCACTTCCTGATGAACGATGGCTGAAATTCGAGTAGGATCAATAAACGTAAAGGGGCTCAATACCCCCATCAAAAGGTACAATCTCATGCGAGACATAAAGCGACTCAAACTTGACATAGTTTTTATCCAAGAAACACATTTTAAAAAGCAACAAACTCCGCTCCTCAGGTTTAAAGGTTTCTCTACTATAATTCATAGCACACCCTTACCTACCAAAACGAGAGGAGTCATGATTATGATCGCAGATTCTGTAGGCTTTACACCTATAGACACTCAATCAGATAGGCTAGGCAGGTATCTTTTAGTTAAAGGCAGCATCAGTGACAGTAAATATACCTTTGCCTCGATCTATCTCCCCCCCGACGAGCAATCGCCAGCCTTAACACAAACAATCCAAGCCCTAGTTGCTTTTGAAGAAGGCATGCTCGTTATGGGGGGGGATATAAATATGACGCTTGAACCAAAATTAGATTCGTCTACTGAACGGTCCAGCATCCCACACAGAAAAATAGAAGCGTTTAAGAAACAACTTAGGTCTCTCACCTTAATAGACACCTGGCGACTTACAAATCCTTCAACACGCGATTATACCTTTTACTCCCACCCACACGACTCTTATAGTAGGTTGGACTATATTTTCATACGACATTCTGACATCAATCTTTTAAAAGACTCTTCAATAGATATAATTACCTGGTCGGACCATGCACCCATTACATGCACTCTCCTCCGTAAAAACCCCATACACATAACTTTTTCTTGGAGATTAAACGACTCTCTCCTGAGGGACGAAACCATAAAGAACGATATAATTCAAAAACTCCAATATTATTTCCAGGAAAACAGCTCAGAGCAGATTGACCCATGGACCTTATGGTTAGCACACAAGTGTGTCATCAGGGGTGAATTAATTCAAATTGGAGCAAAAAGGAAAAAAGAACACAATGCTAAACTACAACTTTTATTAACGAAAATTCGAGCACTAGAAGCACAACATAAATATTCCAAATTTAACCACATATTAACCGAACTAACGCAAGCTAGGAAAGAATTGCGGGATACTTATTCGGCATTCATGGCCCGAGCTATCGAAATTCATAAAAAACTTTATTTTGAACACGGCAACAAATGCGGACGCCTCCTAGCCGCCGCCTTGAAAAAAAAACAACTGAGAAACTATATCCCCAAAATCCGAACTAAAGAAGAAAAAATGGCAAATACTTCTACAGATATTGCGGAGACCTTCCGTCAGTACTATGTTAAACTATATCAACTTCACTCCAACGACACCCCACATAGCAACACCTGCGATAAAAAGCACGCATGCAATGAATACATCACAGAATCAAATCTTCCACAATTGTCAGATGCAGTTAAAAAGATATTAGACTCCCCGCTAACTAAAGAAGAGTTTACACTAGCCATTAAAACATCGAAGTCTGGGAAGGCTCCCGGACCCGATGGATTCTCGATATCCTATTACAAGGAACTAAGTAATCATCTTATCCCATATCTAGTTACGGCCACTAACACTATCTCGGCTACTACGACAATCCCTCCTGAATTGCTAGAAGCCCACATAACCCTAATACATAAGAAGGGTAAAGACCCCACCGACCCAGGAAGTTATCGTCCCATCTCCCTCCTTAATGTTGATACTAAACTATACGCAAAGGTCCTAGCCACCAGACTTAACCAAGTTCTAGCCTCCCTCATTTCACCGGAACAGGTAGGCTTTGTTCCTCTTAGAGAGGCAAGAGACAACACAAACAGATTATTCAGTATAACCCATTTTTGCAAACACCGGTCCATCCCTGTCATGCTGCTGTCTACGGACGCTGAGAAAGCGTTTGATAGGGTGGACTGGACATTCATACAAGCTACTATAGCACACATAAATTTGGGGCCCAGAATGCAATCATGGATATCCACTTTATATACTAACCCATCTGCTAAACTCGCAACCCTTTCGGATCCACAATGGGACCCGACAGGGCTGCCCCCTCTCTCCGCTGCTATTTATTTTAACATTAGAGAGTTTCCTGAACACGATTAGAGGCAATCCAAACGTAAATGGCATCACTATCGGTTCAAAGGAACACAAGATTGCGGCATACGCCGAAGACCTTCTGTTCTTCTTGCGCAACCCCACGATCTCCCTCCCGAATCTAGTGAGAGAACTAGACAAATTCCGGTCAGTTAGTAACTTTAAAATAAACCTGACAAAATCAGTAGCCCAAAACGTATCAATTCCTCACGAAGAATTTTTAACTGCTACAGCCACCTTTCCCATTAAAACAACTAACACCGGTTTCACCTACCTCGGCATAAAGATATTTCCAGACATAAAGCAAACCATTACTAAAAATTACGCAGATTTTTTAAATTCTATTAAAGCTGACTTGAAAGACTGGACAAGCAAGACAATTTCATGGCTGGGTCGCATAAATACACTTAAGATGAATATTCTACCCCATTTTCTATACATATCACAGGCCATTCCATATCCCCCCCCTAGAGGCACCCTGCAAACAATGCACACAGTCACAAAAAAATTCGTCTGGGCAGATAAAAACCCGAGACTAGCCAGATCTACCCTATCCGCCTCCAAAGCACAAGGCGGCCTGAACCTTCCAGACTGGCAAAAATATCACCAAGCGACGATCATCAACAGATGTCTAGACTGGGCCTTTTTTAGGAAAACCAAACTATGGATAAGGATAGAACAGGAATCCTTAATAACGCCACTATGGGCCGCCCCTTGGCTACCACCAACAGATAGAACGTATAGAGACAGGTCAGATACCAAACTAAAATATACACTAGATACATGGGACACACTAGCTAAATCGGGTAAATGGATCAACTCTCCCTCCCCTCTGTTACCTGTAATAGGCAATCCCAAATTCACACCTGGTCTGGATCTAGACAATTACAAGGGTTGGAATATACTTCTCCACACGGGTGCCGAACACTTTCATAACCGAGGTAAACTGAAAGACATAGAAGATCTCATAACAGACAAAACTCCGTCTGATCTGGACAGATTTAAGTACAGACAAATTCGACACTTCATACAGGCAACATTCCCGCCTAATAAGACTAAGCCCACACTGACGACCATAGAACACATCTGGTCTCAGAAAGATCCCCCACAGCGGACAATTTCAAAAGTATACAAACTTATCACTGACCTCAAATCAAGCCCTCTATTCACCTTTAAAGACAAATGGCAACAGGAGATAAATTCAGAGATAACAGACAACCGATGGACCAAAATCACTCAATTGATACACCAATCCTCGAAATGCTCGAAACTTCAAGAACTTAATTATAAACTATTCACGAAATGGTATCGATATCCAACTAAACTGAATAAGATATATAAGGCTGTATCACCCATGTGCTGGAGATGCAAGGAATACCCGGGCACTTTAACACATATATTTTGGAGTTGCCCTATACTTAATACCTTTTGGACTACTGTACGCAATACTATCAAAATAGTCACAGATATAGAAATCCAAGACAATCCCTTAGCAGTCCTTCTACATGACACCCCTCTTGCAATAAAGACATACAAGAAATCTCTTGCTCCCATAATGCTTGACTCCGCTAAAGCTCTGATTCCCCTTAAGTGGAGACAGACGGTTAGCCCATCTATTAAAGATTGGTTACTTAAGATTAAAGAGATACACAAATTTGAGGAGCTGAAAAACGAATCAGCAAATGATTCCCAGAATTTCATACAGAAATGGTTCCACTGGATTGATTTCACCAATTCAGACTTATACGCTCAACTGTGCCCCGCATGAGATTTGCCTATACAAGCTGTCAGATATTTATAATCTCGGTTACTCAGCCACACAGGTATACAACTGAGTATACTGATCTCAACTAAGCAAAATTTATGGAGGAGCTGCAATCGGACGGAGACTTTGGGAAATACTTCTCGTGTCTCAGCGGGACCGTGCGCAGCATAGGGACAAGAAACCATCATCTCTGCGACATACTTAGTGGAGTGCCTCAGGTGGACTGGTCACCTACTCTTTCCCTGTACTTTCTTACCTATACCCACCTTCCCTGATCTTATCCCTTCGTTTTCCTTCTTCTATCTTTCCCTCCTCTTCTCTGTTCTATCGAACACTTTTCAGCTAGAAGCATCAGCACTCAATGTACAGCTATGTGGTAACCCTGAAGAACTAGTAGGTTGAGAAGCAGCAGAAACAAGCTTATGTGGACCCGGGAGTCAGCAATGAATACCCACTTCAAAATTGTGCTCTTCTCCTTAACTGAAAATGGTTCAATAGCAAACTATCCGGGCAGACTTCTGAGTTACAGATTTAAAGGAAAACTATACTCCCAAAATGAATACTTAAGCAACAGATAGTTTATATCAAATTGAATGACATATTAAAGAATCTTACCAAACTGGAATATATATTTACATAAATATTGCCCTTTTACATCTCTTGCCTTGAACCACCATTTCGTGACTCTATCTGTGCTGCCTCAGAGATCACCTGACCAGAAATACTACAACACTAACTGTAACAGGAAGAAGTGAGGAAGCAAAAGGCAGAACTCTGTCTGTTAATTGGCTCATGTGACCTTACATGTGGTTTGTTTGTGTACACAGTGAATCTTACGATCTCAGGGGGCGGCCCTTATTTTTTAAAATGGCAATTTTCTATTTATGATTACCCAATGGCACATACTACTAAAAAAGTATAATATTATGATAATGGTTCATTTACATGAAGCAGGGTTTTACACATGAGCTGTTTTACTCAGTATCTTTTAATAGAGACCTACATTGTTTGGGGGGTATAGTTTTCCTTTAAGGTTTCGCATGTGATATTGTATATTGTGGGTTACTACTGAATATTATGACTGTTGTAGATACACATTGCACATGATATGCTTCTTTTTCTTCACCTTCTGTTACTTTTAAAACTAATAAAAACAGAATTATAAAAAAAAAAATAATTATAATAAATTCAAATACCTCCACACCATTAATTTAACGCCTTTAACTGAATTATATTTCCAATTAATTGAATATCTTCAATGTAATTTCAAAATGGATTCATTTTTAAACATTTACTGTGTACACTCAATTGATCAATTCCAATAAAGAATTAAAAACCCAGAATCAGTGTTATTGTGCAATTAATAGTGCCAAAAAAGTGCCAAATGCCAAGTACTTTTAAACCACTCCAGTGTAATTCATTAATTAACTTAATCACACTCCACGAATCACTATCAATTAATTAATTCAATCAATTCAAAATAAACACCATCAAATTAACACCTTAATGAATTGTATGTCACCAATCAATTGTCTGTCTTCAATGAGTTTTTACCATTTTTACCAGAATAAATTCAATTCGAAATAATATCTGTTATCATTAATGAATTAATGATAAAGTATCAAGTGCTTTTAAACCATTCCTGTGTAATTTATTATTTTACTTAGTCACACTCCATATCTCCCATGAATTCATCAATTCAATTAATTCTATATAAAGTGACTGGTGCAATTCAAAAGTTTTTGGTTCCAATAAATATGTAATGTGAGTTATAAACCCTTTGTCAGAACACCCCCAAATCACTCCTTGATTAAAGATTTGGAGAAAATGAAACTGTATAGTCAGTGAAGTTGCTCCCAAAGAATCTAGCTTTCTCTGGTTAATATGGCATCATTCACAAGTGGACAGAGCACACCCCAGCAATTAGCTTTTAATTATAGTTTATATAGGTAAGGCCCCATCCCCTCCTCCATGTCTTTTTTTCATCTGTCCTACATATGACTGGCAGGGTAAGATTAACTGGCCCATGGCACCCTTATGGACGCCCAAATCCAGTAGAGATATATATATTTTTCTTTCACCCTTCTTTTTGATCCCACTGTAGCAGCCGGTGGAGCATGCCTGGTGGCCTGTTAGCAAGCAAATAATTGCTGGATCCAGAGCCTGCAAGGATGCCTTACCTGGTGGTAGGAGGTAGCAAGGACATGCAGAATAATTCTCAGACCTGGAGGCTGGGACGCACTAGATCCAGCATTATGGGAACGGAACGCACCTCCTGTGGCGATTGCGGGGATGTCAGAGGAGAGGTGGGGTCTGATGACGTGTACAGCTGGTTTAAGGAAGTGATTTCCACGCACACCGGCCCCTAGACTGGCAGTCACCATTTGCAGAGGCTAGAAGCCGGTTACCGATGTTATGAAAGTAATGAATCTCACGCTTGTGTGTTTCATTCAGCAATTGCCATGGAGTAAGGTCTCTCGCATAGCCCGGAAGTAGCTTGCCGAGAGGAAAGGAGGTGGGACATTTTTTTCTCTTTTTTGGTAGTAGTAAGAAGGGTGTAATATAGGAATCCAATGATTTTTTCTCTCTCTCTTCTGCTTGCATCAGTGAGAGGAAGGGAAAAGCCAAGATGTGCTGCTTATGATAATCAACTGAAAATTTTGTCTAGCATGTTCCAAGAAATTGTCAAGAGAAACTTCAGCGGATTCTTTAGACATTATGTCTTGGATTAAGGAGGCAGTAGTACAAGGCATCAAAAAAGCCTCAACCTCAACCACTGCAAGACAAGGAAGAGAGTTGCAGACAGAGAGTGCTACACTATAGAACATTCTCCATTAAGAGATTCTTCTGAAAAAGAATTATCTAAGGTGGAGGAGGAGGAAGACGTAACGGATCAATTCCCAACCTTTGACTTTATGTTCGTGGAACCATTAATAAAGGCGGTAAGAGAGGAACTGAATTTGCCAGAGGTTCATGAACCACAACCTTCAGTTAGTAACCCATTTAAGGTCCTTAAAAAGGAAAGACAGACCTTTCCGCTACATTAGACAATAAAGGAGATAATCACAACAGAATGGGAAAAAGCAGAGGCTAGGTTTACAATCCAGAACAAGATCCAAAGGTTATATCCATTTGTGTCAGATCAGGAAAAGATATGGGAAAAGACCCCTAAAGTGGATGCAGCAGTGGCTAGGCTCTCAAAGAGAACAATGCTACCAGGGGATGATGTTTCTTCATTTGCTAATCCAATGGACCGCAAAATGGAAGCAATGCTAAAGAAGAATTATTTAGCAACAGCAGACAGCAGATATTTCTGAGATAGAGGCAGCCCAGACCCAGAACATCCCCAGAAGACTATTGAAATTTATAGGGATTTGGGCAAAGTCAATATCGGACCAGTGGGTGTTAGACACAATAAAGAAAGGATACTGTTTGGAGTTCAAAACGAGTCCTTAACAGCATCAATTATGTATTTTAGAGATTCCACAAAACAGAGAAAAGAGAAGAGTCCTCTTAGATTATGTGGAACAATTGCAGGCACAAGGTGCAATCACAGTAGTGCCAAAGTTTAACATGAGACGAAGAAGCAATTTCAAACCAGTTCTAGACCTAAGGGAACTCAAAACACATCTGGTAGAGAAACCGTTCAAGATGGAATCACTGTTTACGATAATTCCAGAGGTCAGTCCAGGGGACTGGATGTTATCAATAGACCTAAAGGATGCATATTTGCATGTTCCAATTTCAGCATCACATCAAAAATTCCTTTGATTTACATTGGGGTTGAGCAGACACTATCAGTTCACTTGTCTGCCCTTCGGGCTTTCAACATCACCAAGAGTGTTCTCAAACATGCTAATTATGCTGATAGCAGAATTAAGAAGACAAAGAATCAGAGTCTATCATTATCCAGACAACATTCTACTTTTGGAAAGAGATCCTCAGAGTCTGAAGTTACAGTTTGATCTAGTCATTGCATTTCTACAAAGGCATGGTTGGATCATCAATCAAGAGAAGAGTCAATTAATACCTTCTCAAGATCTGGTTTATCTGGGAGCCAGATTCTGTACAAACAGGGCGATAGTCACAATTTCGGAGGAAAAGAAGGAAAAGATAAAAGAGAAGGTTTGTTGGATGATAGACAAAGGAGAGTGTACAGCAAAGCAGTACATGAGTGTGGTAGAGCTCTTGACACCAGTGATACCCATGCTACAATGGGCAAGATGGAATACAAGAGTACCACAGAGAGAGTATTTAGCCCAATGGAATAGGTGGGATTGGGATCAGAAGATATTCATTCACAAGAAAGTGAAGACAGCGTTGACATGGTGGTTGAAGGACAATCACTTGGCAAAAGAGGCAGAAGATTAGGAGACATACAATGGGAAATCCTAACAACAGATGCCAGCTCCATAGGTTGGGGAGCATACTGGTGGTCAGAAGTGACACAGGGGATTTGGTCACGAGAGGAAAGACTGCTTCCAGCGATTGTGCAAGAATTGAAGGCAGTAACATTAGCCCTACAGGATTTGGGACACTTCTTCAGAGGAAAATCACTACTGGTTTGAGTGGACAACACTACAGTAAAGTGTTATCTGGATAAACAGGGAGGAACCAGAAGTGTACAATTAATGAGAGAATTGAAACCAATAATGAATTGGGCACAGGACAATCTGCAAGATCTGTCAGCATTCTATTTACCAGGGAAGGACAACAGAATAGCAGGACAACCTAGTAGACAGACACAAGTGGGAGCTCATTCAACAGACCTTTGAAAGGAATGTGAACAGGTGTGGTAGATCTTTAATAAACCTGATGGCGACAAAGAGCAACAGGAAGGTGCAGCACTTTTATTTGAGATTTCCCGATCCAGCAGCAATGGCAACGGATACGCTGACACAGGAGTGGGGCACGGATCTTCTGTATGTCTTTCCACCCATCCCATTGATTGTGAGAGTTCTAAGGAAGATAAGACAGGACCAGGCAGTTAAAGTGGTGATTCCGGATTGGTCAAGGAGGACTTGGTATCCATTACTCAGACAGATGGTGGTGGACAGTCCAATGCAGTTACCAAGAATACCAGAGCTGTTAACACAGGGTCCTGTCAAACACCCACAAATCCATGCACTAGCCCTTAAGGCATGGATTTTGAAAGGAAGAGATTAGTGGTATCAGGATTACCACCTCCGGTAGTAGAGACCATGATGAATTCGCATAAGGCTTCTACAAATAAAACATATCAAAGATCATGGAAGGTTTTGTGAAATATCTCAGAGAAAAACAGATTTTGTCGAGGATATGGCAATGTCAGATATTTTAGAATATTTACAAAGAGGTTTGGAGAAAGGCCTAGGTCTGTGAACTTTAAAATTGCAAGTTTCAGCTATTTAAGCCTTTACGGGGAAGGCTTGGGCTCAAGAGCCCGCTCTGATACAGTTCATGGCAGCTATATTCAGGATAATACCTCCTAGAAGAAACATCTCTCCTTGCCTCTAGTATTGGGTGCTTTGACAGGATATCCTTTTGAACCTCTACAAAAGATGTCAGATACAATACTACCACAAAAAGCAGTTCTGCTAACTGCAATAACCTCAGCAAGACGAGTGAGTGAGTTGAGAGCTCTGTCAGCTAAAGAAACTTTCACAATGATTCATTCAGACAAAGTCATATTAAGACTGAACCCAGACTTCTTACCAAAGGTCTTGACGTCATTCCATTGAAATACAGAGATAGTACTTCCAGCCTATTATCCAAATCCTCAAGATGACCAAGAGAAGAAGTGGAACACTTTGGATTTAGTCAGGTGCTTGTTTCTTTGGAAAGAACGGCGAGTTGGAGAAAGTCACACCAATTATTTGTTATCCCTTCGGGAGTAAAGAAGGGGCAGACGGCAGCCATTTCTACCATAAGCAGATGGATAATTACAACGATCCAGAAAGCTTACAGATCACAGGTAAAACAGATACCTGAGGAGATTAATGCACACTCCACTAGGGCTGTAAGTGCTTCATGGGCTATGGAAGCACAGATATCTCCAGAGGAAGTATGCAAAGCTGCTACATGGAGTTCTTTCTCCACTTTCTTGAAGCATTATCTTTTGGATGTAAAATCAGCAACAGAAAACATAATGAGTGTTCTGTCAGCAGTCCAATCTTTCAGAGAATAAAGATTTGGTTATTTTTTTTGTTTTTGCAAACAATATGGTGTGGTGTCATTTGTATACATTCAACCCTCCCTTAAAACTGCTTATATAGACATATAGATGCCATATTAACCAGGGAAAGAAGAAAATGAATATCTTACTTACCAAAATTTTATTTTCCTGGTTAATAGATGGCATAATTTACAAGACCCTCCCTAAGTAGCTGAATTATAAAACATGGAGGAGGGGATGGGGGCTTACCTATATAAACTATAATTAAAAGCTAATTGCTTTGGGATGTGCTCTGTCCACTGTAAATGATGCCATCTATTAACCAGGAAAAGAACATTTTAGTAAGTATGATATTCATTTTCTTCTGTATTGTTTCTGGTCCCTAGGAGCACCAAAAAGTTGGAGAAGGCAGAAACTGAAGTGCTGCAGTCTTGGTTATTATCTTTCCTGCTTCTCTAAAGAAAGAGGCTATTATACCCTAAAAAACCGCAAGCCCAACAGATCTTAGAAAGGAAAATAGAATTAGTAAAAGATTCAAGGAAAAGTTTGTTATACATAAAAAAATTAACTACCGCCACACACCCTCCGGTAAATAAATAAAATCAATTAGAGTCAATCTTTGCCCAGACGCACGTTTCGCTATCAGCTTTCTCAAAAGGCAATTACTTGTTTGCATCGTGTTGGTGGTTTTTATAGCCGCATGTTCCTGTTTGGTGCGTTGTCAGTTTCCTCCAATTCACTTCCTCCCACCACTCGCTTTGACATCAGCACTCCGCACTTGTCTTGCGAGCATGGCCGTTGCTGGGTTAACATATTATTCTGGCAAGGTAACTCTTTGTAATATGCACCTTCCCATGTTGATACTTGAATGAGCACAAGTACTTTATCTACAGTATGTATTTTGTTATTTCCAATCAGCTACTACTTCTAGCATTCATCAACATCTTTAGGGCCACCAGGTTGGAGAATATATTCATTGTCTCAAAACATAAAGGCTGAGTTTTGCAGTCAGACACAAAACAAGAATAGGGACAAAGCTTGCTAGTATGGAATGAATATAAAACCTTCTCCAAATTCAATGCAGATTGTAAAAGATACAACACTTTGGGTGCCATCGATGTCACATACTGTCCAATGTAACAGGAACTGGCGGGTGAATCAGTGATTTGTTTTTTTGTCAGGTTTCAATGTACAAATTTCTATTGTTTAATTTCAAACACAAATTTATTTAGTTCTTTTTGGAAAGATGCCTTACCATTCTTGCAATTTATTGTCAGTGAAATGGAACAGATATATGCTGATGGGATATATTTTTTCATTCCTGAAGTCACATGCAATAAGCCTTCAGATTCAATGTAATGTAGCATGTCTTAGAAAGAACAGTTTAACAGCATGCAATCAAATTAATTTGCTTTGAGATAGCCAGCTATAAATCTCCAGTCTGTATAGGGCTCACATGGGGAGAATTCATATTTATTTCAGCACAGTTGAAGATATCTAGATTTGCTTGATGGAAAGAGGAAGGCAAAAAGAAAACAAGAGGGTTTTTGTTTGCAATAAAATGTAGACAGATAATGTAAGGTATTGCGAGATTATCAAGAGTAGCTTGTTCGATAGAAAAACTCAAAGAAAGACATCACAGTGGTTACATGCTCCAGTTGTGAACCCTTGTTTGCTTTTGTACCATGTAAGGTGCAAAAGAGTCTATAATCATAAAGCCTGTGCTAAAGAATTAAACAAACAGATGTTGGAAGAAAATAAGAAAAGAAAACAGGAAGTATGGACAAAATAAGCAAAGAGCATATGTACTGCAAACAAACCAAAATAGATTTTACTTCAAGTATATAAATTTGCATTCCTTTTTATATGCTGTTAAGGACAGATTTTTATGGCATTGTCTGCAAAGTATGAAGTGCATATGAAACTTTTGGAGAACAATGTTCTTTTTCATACACGTGCAATACATCTTTAGGGTCAATGCCAATATTTCAAGCCAATAGAATGAAAATAAAATTTTGCAAGCAATGTCTAGCAAATGAAGACATGTTTCAGTTACTTATTATTTGTAACAAATAAGGTTTAGGAAAGGAAAGCCCTGGAGATATAAGTGCAGGGGCTGCATGGCAAGGGATTTGAATAACCAGCAGCCAGATTATATAGGTCTAGGTTAGAGATGGGCATAATATTGGACTGGAATACCAGGGGCCCACCAGAAGACCTTAGGCTGAGGGTCCACTTTCCAAACTATTATATACTATCTCCTCGCTCAACGTCTTTATTCTCCTAGTATCTTTTCTCTACATACTATACTCTATTCATCATCATTTATTTATATAGCGCTGTCAAGATACGCAGTGCTTTACTGCAGCTATAGCAAACAGGAAATAACTGGTGGATAACAAATAAGGAATACAAAGTACAATAGGGTTAGAAGGACCTAGAGATTAGAGTTTACAAACTAAAGGTTAGGGTACAATTGAGACATTAGGATTATATAAACACTTTGTCATTTTTGATACAGCAATGATTAATTAAGGTACATCGAATAAGCCTCTTTAAACAGGTGGGTCTTTAAGGAGCGTTTGAAAGTTTTGAAAGAAGGAGTATGCCTCTTTGTTCCCATTAAGAAATAAGGAATGACAATGAAATAGGCCAAATGGTTAGAAGCAAGAGGCCCACTGACACCTGGGCCTACCGGGAGTTTTCCTGGTATTCTGGTGGGCCAGACTAACCCTGGATGGTTAGAATCACATGTAGCTGTGCTTAGGTGAGAAGTAATGAGTTAAGGCAAGAGATGAAAACAGTGCACATATGAAATTATATTTTAAGTATTATTTGTCACAGCAGTTGTGGGACCTTGCCAGAGTTCTGCACAGGTAAGTTTAAAAGAGGGAGAAAGGAGGTTATCTCCTGTGACTGCCTGTACAATGGGTTGATTGATACAGATGCTACTACTGCTTGTGCTAGGTGACAGCCTGCTTGGATTTCCTATCATCGAGACACTGCAGATGCGGGTCCAGCAGGAGGGCTTCTGAACTTCTCTTATGTTGGAGGCAAAGCATAGTACCGATCTCTTGTTAAATTCTGGCTTTAGAATATTGCCTTGGGTTAGGCTGGCAAGGTCCTATTTATTTGATAAAATGTGAATAAATGCTGTGACCATTTTACACCCATCTCTGTCTCCTGGTTTCATTGAGGTATATAACAATGGGGTTAAGTGGGATGGCTTAAGACGAAGGGTCAAACTGAGGAGTCCCCTTGTCATATCAGTTTCTAGTAAAATTCAGTGACACTGGAAAAGTATATTGGACTTCCAATTAAAAGCATACCCTTACATATTGCTGTTTCTTAGGTTACTGTCACACGGAAACGATTCTTGGGCTGTGGATAAAGGCAGGCTGAAAATCCATCCATACGCTTCAAAAAGTTTGGTGATGTGCCTGCACCGGAGTTCTTCATTTTATTCATAAAAACTGTTGATTTCACAGAGTAACTAGTCATGGGCGAATTTATTCGGCAGGCGTAAATTTGCGGCGAATTTGCGCGATTCGCTGCCAGCAAATAAATTTGCGAAACGCCCGCGAAAATTCGCGAAAAAAAAGTCAAAAACGGGCGCCGGCGTCAAAAACGAGACGCCGGCACCGTTTCGCGAATTTCACGCAAAATTCTCGAATTTTTCGGCGAACCAAAACCGTGCAAATTCGCCCATCACTAAGAGTAACTATTGGATCAAGCATTTTGACTGCCAACTCAGTTGGATCCAGTGGCGTAAAAAGATTTTACTGGGCCTTACTTCAAATAAATTTTAAGACCCCCAACATAACCAAAGGTTGTGTTTTTTTACCAATAATGTATATGTTGAAATAGCTCATTATTTAGGGCCTTGTGGGGCCCCTATACCTCCTGGGGCCCCCTGCAGCCACAGGGTCTTCTTCCTCTGTAGTTACACCCCTGGTTGGATTTTATGTTGTTATTTCATTTATTTGCCTAATTGTATTTGATTGTTGTGATTTTGTGGTTTTTATGCTTGCATTGTTTCTCAAGTTTTTTTAGCATTGTTTTGCAGTTTGATCATTTGGAGTAGAAACACATTTTTTGTAATTTTGTAATAGTCAGAATGTGTACTTTTCCAAAAAAGGTTTTTGGTGGTATTTTACTGTTAGGGGGTCTTGCGGCACATAATATGCAGTAAGGGTGCTTTGTTCACAGACGGGGAATTGGCTGTTGCGAAAATTCATATGCACTATTTTAATTTGGTGTCCGTACATGCCATCTGCTTTATTTTATTTATGCATATTGGGAATCAAACTGTTCAGTAGACCCGTCGCATTTATTTATTTTACTATTGTATGTAAGAAATTATGTGAGATAAATGCAACAAATTGCACTATTTTTACTAGATTTTCAAAAACTGCTGCCAGTATCGTAGCTTTGCAGTTTGGTAGTTTGAAGTAGAAAGACATAATTACCCATTTTAGATTCGTCAGAATGTTTACTTAGAAATTTATTTACTTACGCACAAATTCGAGCCTGCGAATAAATTCGCCCATCACTAGTTATCACCCTGTGGTGAGTCCACCACTAGTGCAGGGATTTCAGTGGGTGAGTTGAGGAGCAGTAATGGGGCCAAGATTCAAGACCCCAGGCTGAGTATCCTTGTGCACAAAGCTCTACTTTATGGGATGATTTGCCCCAGGAGCAAGGTAACCTATTATCGCTATTTGTCTTCTGAAAGGGGATTCTGCTATTATTATTCTGCTTGACATCAAAGTGCCTATAAATTACTTCATTGCAACTGTTCACTGTAAATAAACCAGTTATTTTGCTGCAAGAAATCATCTCTGTGACTGGATCCTTTGCTGCACGGAACTACACAAGGTATCGGGAGTTGCAGGGAGTGGCACAGGTACATGTAGGTCATTCGCTCAGTACAAGCCGCAGTAGTCCTACCCACACACTACAATACACAAACAGTGAAAGTGCACTCACGCGTGTGATATATATATATATATATATATATATATATATATATATATATATATATATATATATATATATATATATATGGGATTTGGTTATCCAATGTCAACATTTTTCTATTTTGAGTTAAGCTGCATAAATTTGGCTAAAAGGTTTGAATAATGCTAACATCTATATACCCTTGAAGAAAATATTATACAAAATTAAATGTAGGCTGTGGGTTCTCTCTTAGTTAAATTAGTTCAGGTCGTAAGTGCAGCACTTAAATGCTTTCTTCCCACACTGTGTGACTTAAATTCATGTGTGTTAAAAGCATAAACAAGGATGTATAATCAGTGTTTATGCCTCATTTTGGGATAATGTAATAATCATATTTATTATAAACACATGTCAAATGGAATTGTTAAAAGAAAATGTATTTGTCTGTGCCACAGAGTACATCTGGAGTATATTTAGTTCATGTAAGTTAATAAGGCTCTAGGTCTGTCTAAATAAGCTACATAATTTTAATAAGCTTTCCAAAATAAAAGCCAAGTAATTCACTCACATACATTCACTGGAAAATTATTATGCATATTTGTTGTGATACTTACAGATATCAAAGGATAAAATTAAAAAGCAGACATAATATATTTATCCAAGTATAACATATTTTTAGCTGCTTGTTGTAAATGCACAAAGAACATTGTTTTACAACAAGGGGGTAGGGGATGTGTATGTAGGAAATAGTCTGTTACATTTCTCAAGGAAATAAACTTGCAGATTAAAATATTTTAATATCCCTATGCATCTCACAGTTTCCATACAGTTCCTAGGATTCTATTCAAGAGCTGCCCTGAGGGAAAGCCTTCTCCAAGGTCGTATTTGCTAACTCAGGAGCTGGGAGCAATATCATGTGCAAATATTAAACTGACATACTGTAGGTTCCACCTACAGTTTTCTAAACAGTGCACTGCGAAAGATTATACTTTACATATAGCTTCCTCATATAGCTTCCTTTGTATATTGCATCCACACACAGCCTGAAAATAGCGCAATTCAGGAGCATGCCTGGTGCAACTTTCTGCACAGATTATGAGCAGATGCAAGAATGCTGGAACTATGGGAATGGGAATACTGCACCACCTTTTTTAATTATGCTTTTGGAAATTATTTTAATGCACCCTATCTTCTTCATGAGCATAACAGGCCAATAGTTATACATATCAATGTATTAGTTGACATTGCAAAAAGACATATGTAAAATATTCAATCCACCACTAAAATTACTTATTAGGTTTTAACTGAGGAATGCAAAGAAAAAAATCTATAATAAGATTATACAGCTGTCTAATATATAAATAATAAAACCTGAAAATCTGCAGATAACACTGGTTAAAGGTGATCTAAACTAATTTCAATCTCTCTTAGCACTTAACACAATAGTTGCAAAAAAACATGTATCCCATATATATATATATATATATATATATATATATATATATATATATATATATATATATATGTATATATATATATATATATATATATATATATATATGTGTATATATATATATATATATATATATATATATATATACACACATTCAAAGTCCTAACGCACACCATCCATGAGAGACTCCAATGATTAGTCACATACCTGGGTGCTACGCTGAAAATAGCTGCATTATCCAATTTCCACTGACAAAAGGTGCACACCAGGATTTTTCAGTTTAAAAACTCCATATTTATTAAATAGATTTAAAACAGGAACCGGCCAACGTTTCGGTCTTTTTCTAAGTCTTGATAAAGGTCTTAGAAAAATACCGAAACGTTGGCCGGTTCCTGTTTTAAATCTATTTAATAAATATGGAGTTTTAAACTGAAAAATCCTGGTGTGCACCTTTTGTCAGTGGAAATTATATATATATATATATATATATATATATATATATATATATATATATATATATATATATATATATATATATATATATATAAAACCCTGCATAATAACTTTAAAAAAAAGATAACAGTGGTATGTCTTTCATTTCCCTGGAACATATGAGTACTGGTGTGTTTTCTGAACAAAGATATTTAGTGAAGTAGTATTCAGTTGTATGAAATTAAATCAAATGTGAAAAAATAGCTGCGCAAAAATTTGGATACCCTTGTAATTTTACTTTACTAATTGAATGCATTTAACTGCTCAATACTGATTACTGGTAACACCAAATTGGTTGGATTAGCTCATTATGAACTTCATAGGCAGATGTGTCCAATCATGAGAAAGGTATTTAAGGTGGCCAATTGCAAGTTGTGCTTCTGTTTGATTCTCCTCTGAAAAGTGACAGCATGGGATGCTAAAAGCAACGCTCAAAAGATCTGAAAACAAAGATTGTTCAGCATCATGGTTTAGGAGAAGGCTACAAAAAGCTATCTCAGAGGTTTAAACTGTCTGTTTCAACTGAAAGGAATGTACTGTAATCAAGAAATGGAAGGCCACAGGCACAGTTGCTGTAAAACCCAGGTCTGGCAGGCCAAGAAAAATACAGGAGCGGCATATGCGGAGGATTGTGAGAATGGTTACAGACCCCAAAGATCACCTTCAAAGACCTGCAAGAACATCTTGCTGCAGATGGTGTATCTGTACATCATTCTACAATTCAGTGCAATTTGCACAAAGAACATCTGTATGGCAGGGTGATGAGAAAGAAGCCGTTTGTTGCTTGTTGTAAGCAACGCATTTAGACAAGCCACAGTCATTTTGGAAAAAAAGTGCTTTGGACTAATGAGACAAAAATGTAGTTATTTGGTCATAACAAAAAGCATTTTGCATGATGGAAGAAGAACACCTCATTCCAAGAAAAACACCTACTACCTAATGTCAAATTTGGTGGAGGTTCCATTATGCAGTGGGGCTAGTTTAGGGACTGGGGCCATTGTTAAAGATGAGGCTCGGATGAATTCAACCCATAATCAACAAATTCTTCAGGATAATGTTCAAGCATCAGTCACAAAGTTGAACTTATGCAGGGGTAGGATATTTCAACAAGACATGACCCTAAACACACTTCAAAATATAGAAAAGGCATTTATGCAGAGGATGAAGTACAATATTCCTGAATGGCGTTACTGTCCCCCGACTTGAATATCATTGAAAATCTATGGGATAATTTGAAGTAGGTTATCCATGCTTGGCAGCCATCAAATTTAAATGACCTGGAGAGATTTTGTATGGAGGAATGGTCAAAAATACCACCTTCCAGAATCCAGACACTCAATTGAAGGCTATAGGAGGCGTCTAGAGGCTGTTACATTTGCAAAAGGAGGCTCAACTAAGTATTGATGTAATATCTCTGTTGGGGTGCCCAAATTTATGCACCTGTCTAATTCTGTTATGATGCATATTGCATATTTTCTGTTAATACAATAAACTTTATGTCACTGCTGAAATACTACTGTTTCCATAAGGCATATTATATATTAAAAGGAAGTTGCTACTTTAAAGCTCTGCCAATGATAAACAAAACTCCAAAGAATTAAGAGTGGTTCCCAAACTTTTTCATATGACTATATATATATATATATATATATATATATATATATATATATATATATATATATATATATATATATATATATATATATATATATATATATATATATATATATATATATATATATATATATATATTATATATTATATATATATATATATATAAATACTATATATATTATATATGTATATTTTAATATATACAGTATATAAAATAAATATATATAAAGAAAATATGACATATAAGACTCTTGAACACTGAATTCAGTGTTTGGCACCATATCTCTAAGTGCTTTATGTCAGTTGTCTCTTATTGTTCACACTCAACAACTTAACAGTTAGAGCAGATATTCTACATTTAATTTTAAAAGTGTTGAAAATATTGAGACTCTCCAGGAGTTGGGAATTTTTCCAAATAGCCAGTCTCAATTCAGCATGGTGGAGAAATGTAGCAGATGGCATATCGTATGTTCTCTAGCTACTGAAAATAAAAATATATGATGATACAGATTGCTCTTCCATACACACACATAAGGGAAGGGAAGCAGAGTAATAGAGAACCTCAGATAAGTAGAGATAATGCTACACTAAAAGCAGGGTTTTTAAGGAATTGTATTTTGGTTGAAAGAAAAGGGAAAGTGACTGACAAAAAGTTCAAAACAGACTTATGGAATAAAAAAATATTTCTTTGAAAACAAAGCACCGGTTTGTCACTGGCGAAATATTCACCAGTTATCTCATGCTTTCATCACGTGCATTCGTCTATTTTTTTAAACTCTCTAGCAAGCCAGTTATTTTCATTAGCTGATATCTCATAAAATGGTTTTCTGTGTAAACTCCTTGGCATACCCACTATCTCACTGGTTGTGTAAATGTGCTCACCTCAAAAAATAAATATATGCTAGTACTGCTTTATGAACTGCATTAACCTCCTTGGATAAGCAGTTAAATTAATCAACTGTGGTGCTTGGCTCATCAAAAATCTAACTGTATGAACTAATTAACACTCTTCATCAGGCTGTCCCCATTGTGCACAAACTGTTGTAGAGTTGACTTGTTATTTGTGAGTTTTACTTTGCCTATACAGCATATAAATATTATCAATACAGTTGTAAAGACAAAGCATCTTATTTACCATCACTTTCAATCCATGCAATAATGTAATCAATTTAATATAGGGAATCATATTCAGTTGATTACATTATTACATGCACTAAAATGGAAAAGAGATTAAGATGCTGAAGTAAAGGCTATAAATTCCAGATTGTATTCTGAATGCTGTTTAAGTTTATTCACTTACAATGAGAATCTGAAGTGTTTGGAGAATAAAAAAGGAAAAGTATTTATACCCAATTTAAATTTATGGATTACTGTAGTTAATTCACTGCTAAAATACAGTTTGATGGTTATGGCAATTTAAAAGATGAATGCTATGACTGCACTACACTTTTTTATATTTTTATTTTTGTGATGTTGATATGTATGACTACTCACCTAGCCTCTGCTGCTAATAGGCAATTATTTATTTATGTCATTATGATGTCAGTCTGTCTAAGCCTCAAGTACAATTGCCCCCCCTGAACATTACATTCATACCATAAGACTAATCTTTTTCTAACTGTCTTTGATTTTTAAAAAAACAAAAACAACTGCAGCTTCAAATTTTCTTACCCAAAATAAGAGTAGGGAAACATGTATTATTTTAAATCCTATCTACATTACCAAAAATAATGATTATATTTTTGAACGATTTCTGACAAAATATATATCTATTTTTTTGCTCCATAACTTTTCATTCTTAAACTAATACTAAGACAAATAAATAAAAACAATTCTACAAATACATTTTTTCTCTAGGGCTATTTTGCTCTTGATCCAGAGAAATATCTAAAGAGTCTGAATCCCATAATAAGAAAGGAACAAATATAAACTTTTAAAGGATAAACAACATGAAAAAGTTAATTATTTCATTTTTAGTCAAAGATTGTGGGGGTCATTTATAAAGTTTGCACAGAGCATATTTATTCACAAGTGGTTGTATTACCCATTTTTTCCCTGAACCCTGAAATATTGCACTGCTGTGCCAGTCTTTCTGGGGTTTTTTTGCGAATTCTCATTATGCACAAATATTCGCAAATGATTTGGGTGTTTGTGTGAGTGTAGCCACTGTGAATGGTTGTAAAAATAGCATTCACAGTAATTTAAATTTGCAAATTTCGCAAACTGTTTAGCGAATATTTTCTCCGCCACCAAAGTCATGGCATAACTGAAAAGGCTAAATATTAGCAATTTCCGATGATGCCATATGAAATGCTCTTATGGACATCCGCAGCACAAATAAAATTTGCAATTCTGTTTGCACATAAAATACACCACTCTTATCTAGCTTAAAAATACAGTATACCCATACACAGGGCAAATATGTTCACTGTGCGAATTAATCTGTGACGCAAATGAGCCCCTGTATCTGTTTATCCAGCATCTATAAATAAACTATTTGTTGGAAGAAAATGTCCTGTTTTATATGGGCATGGTTTTCAGCCTATTGTCCGCTAAAGAGCCATGAACGGCATTTGGCTCATGTTTATCTTCCTGTGTAAGAACTAAACCCGTTGTATCCTACATATAGTAGATGTTATCTGCAGTGCGAATGTGTGACTTTTGCCTTATCACAACTTGAATGGCTGCACAGCAGTGTAGGGGGCAAACACAAATGTTTTGCCAGTGTAGTGTAATAGTATTATATTCAAGTGCATACAGTGTCGGACTGGCCCACCAGGAAAACTCCCAGTGGGCCCAGGTGTCAGTGGGTCTCTTGCTTCTAACCATTTGGCATTGGCATATATCATGGTCATTCCCTATTTCTTTTTTGGAAAAAAGAGGCTTAATAATGGAGTATAGTAGGTAGATATAAAAGATTTGGAGAATAAAGAGGTAGAGAAGTAAGTAGAGGAGGAATAGTAGTTTGGAAAGTGAGCCCACGGTCTAAGGTTTTCTGGTGGGACCCTGGCATCCCAGTCCGACACTGAGTGCATATAAAATTATAATTTTATATAATTTTAAAATATAATTTTTTTAGTGTTACTGTTCCCTTAAAATAACTACAGTAATTTGAGGTTATTAAGACACACTGGGAAAATTTACACCTGGGCAGTAACCCATGACAACCAATCAGGTGTTTGATTTCATTATTCTATCTGCTGCTGGCTGGAAAAAAAATCACTGATTGGTTGCTATGGGTTACAGCCCAGAAGCAAATGTGCCCAGTGTTTATAAATGAGCCCCCTGTATGTACTTGTTAAAGGTTCAGCGGCTTCAATCCAGACAACAAGTTACTATTTAAATTTAAAACGGATAACTGTTGGTATTTATTAGAATTGAACTGGATACAAATTGTTATAAATCATGCAGAAGCTTGCAATATGATGAAATCCTGCCAATTAATGCATTTTTATAATAAACTGAATATTTAAATATGTCCATCTTTTTTCCAAGATATCTCTATGTAATAGAAAAGTATTAAACACAATTGACAGAGAAGATGGTTACTTTATATTAAATATGCAGTTTCACAATCAGAAAGTGATTGTCATGGAAATACAATTGTAAATGAAGAGTTCATTATAGAAACATGACAGAAATCTGTGGGAATATGCCCGTGGTGACAAATATAAACCTGATACAGCCAACTTAAAATTTTCAAATAAACGAGAGACTCTTTTTTTTCTGAAAGGTAAACAGGCAGCCATGTATACAGCATGAAACAGGATGGGTATATGGAATTCATATTGGCATTGTACCAGCAGGAAAAAAATGGCCGCTGTAAGGAAAAGGTGCAAAAGCTGATTTTAAGCCTACTGTCAATCATACATGGATCCCTCCCACAGTGTGAGCCACTGCACATCCCCATATTTATGTGTTACCTTAATGCTTAACACTTCAGGAATGTTTGAGGGATGACATTTCATTTGGAATACCACAAGAACTTGGTCATATCCATAACTTGGGTTGTGCATGACATTCTGAAGTAGCACAGAGCTTTAGCCAGTTCTGACCTAATTACTATCATTAGCCAGGCATTGACCTTAGAAGTATGGTGTTGAAAGTTGATCTGTACTTACAAAATATCCTGTTCCCAAACTGGAAGGAGCTGAACTCTGTAAGAAAAGACAGGGGGTTGGAAAATCAGCAATTGGTCTGAACACATCACAATGGGCACTACATTGGTGTCACTTTCCATACTAATCCACAATTGTATTGTCAACCAAACTGCACATCATTGCTTCCTTTACTGTATGTTATTCCCTCTTTCTTTAAATCTCCTATTGATTTGGGGATTGCGACATATTATGTTTTGAATTCCAAGCTTTTGCTTCAACCATAATTGGCAATTTATTTGACAGGCAGCTGGGTAATGATGGCATTTCGCCCTCCAATGAGACTAAGCAGACACTCATCAAACTGTCTCCTTGCCTTTGTGACATCCACTGCCCTGATCCCAACTTACTCCAAAATGCGGCCAGACAATGGCAAAAGAGAAAACAGAACATCCGAGCATCAGACAAGGAAGTTGTTCTGGATGCAGAAAGAAATAAAGTTAACAATAATAATAGCCAGCTTGCCCAATGATCTACTGAAGGTTTGCAAAGAACGATGCATGTTTTAAAAAATATTTATAGCATGACATTAAATGGCAATATTGACACTACCAATATTTGTGTACTTCTGTGAAGACGTGCCATCTGTTTGTAGGGGTGGTGTTAGATAACATGCATCCTTATATATTACCAGCATTTTGTGTTATAGTTTTTAAAATTGAACATAACATTCTGTTATTAAAACCTGTAGATGGAATTACTAAGAATAGTCCAAATCCTAAATGAGATGAGTTATCTAGATATTATCCAAGATATTCAGAAGTCACTACAGATCGTATGCATTCACACAACCTTCTGGTTGGTGGATGTGGTTCTAAAAGACTCCACTTCAATTTCTATACCACGCAAATTTAATACCTGAGGATGGGATAGTGTTGCCACCTTTTGCTGCTGCATGGTCCAGGCAGGTGGGCAGGCTGGTGATATCATAGGGCGGGCTGGTGATGTCATAGGGTGATCTGCTGTCATGTGTTCCTTTCTGTAGCTCCATTGACAGGCATTGGCCTGTGTGGAGCTACACCGAGTGGATACTGTCACATTTTGTTCCATATCCATTCATTGTAGCTCCACACAATGTAGCTCCATACAGTATATATGAACAATCAGATATAGAACAAGGGAAAATGAATTAAATTAACTATTTCCTAGGAAAAAAATAAAAAATATATATCCTTTATCCTCTGAAATGTCAAGTCTCCAACATGTAAATATGTATTACAATGGAGATCTGGGTGGCACAGGGACTTTGTTATACATATTTGTCCTGACTTTTGTTTATGCAGGGCTGAGTGAACGAGGGAACAGTGGGTATCATTTCAATTTCTGATGTCAACATCAAATTACTTATTTAATTTCATGCCCGGTGAAGCATCGTATAGCTACATGCAGAATCATTTCACTTCATTTGTTATGCTGTGTTTTCTCGGCAATTGGCTTGCCTTCCAACTGACAGCTTTAATTACAACATGAATTTGATTGCACTGCCATGGAATTAACATAAAGCAACAAAGCATTTAAGAAGCTAGACTTACAAAACAAAAGTCTATCAACCTCCTTAAGTATAGGCTGACTGTCATTCTGCTACTACCATGTAGATGAGCAACACCTTTAAAAAAACAAAAGGAAATCCATCAGCAAGGTATGTGTCTGTTTTTTTCTCTCTTTAGAATGGCATACATTTTAACCCTTTAAGGGCCACACAATGTAGAAACTAAGTTCTATGGATAAAAATGCTCTCAGTGCCACAGAAAGTCAACGTTCTGCAGCACTTCCTGGCTTGGGAGTGGAGAATCAGCTTGTAAAGCAGCACCTTCACTTGTTCCCCCACCCCCAAGCAATGAGCAGAATCTGGGAACAAGTGGGCCCTTGGCTGTGATCGCCCAGAGTTCCCTAGAGAGTAGCATGTGCCAACTACCTGTCTGTTGCGGGCAGCACTTCCTCTTCTTCCATAATCACCCTCCCCCAGCGGATCCCATTATTGCTGGTGCAGCCCCTCATGCTCCAGTGTTCGTCCTGTACCTCCAGCCTGCCTACCTGCCTGTTTCAATAACTAAGTGCTGCTACACACACTTATATTTACACTTACACACACTCACATACATTTTTGGGGGATCAGGGGCATTTTTACACATTCACAGCACACACACACTTGCACACACACACATATGAATGCAACATAAAATTTGGCAAGTGTACACACACATACACAGTTTTGGAGCTTTTTTTTACTGTATTGTGAAATTTTTCTTGTTTTGCTTGAAAAAAAAAGTTGCATGGCCATTGCGAATAGTATATTCGCTAACCACATGGTGCATTACCTTTTGTATGTTATTTTGGTGATTATTTACAATTTTGGTGATTTTGGTGCATTTTTAGCCATTTTATAAAATTTTCAGCTCTATGTAGATGTTGTTCACTTATTTCTGTCTGTAAAAATTATTTGGCCAACCCAAAATAATCAGATCGTGATTCTGACTGCTGATTACACTAGGGGGCACATTTACTATGGGTCGAATATCGAGGGTTAATTAACCCTCGGTATTCGACCTTCGAAGTAAAATCCTTCGACTTTGAATATCAAAGTCAAAGGACTTACCGCATTTCGTTCAATTGAACGATTGAAGGAAAAATCGTTCGAACGATTAAATCCTTTGAATCGAACGGTTCGAAGGATTTTAATCTATCGATCTAACGATTTTCCTTCGATCAGAAATTATTTAGAAAGCCTATGGGGAAGGTCCCCATAGGCTAACATTGGTGCTCAGTAGGTTTTAGATGGCGAAGTAGGTAGTTGAAGTTTTTTTTAAAGAGACAGTACTTCGACTATCAAATGGCCGAATAGTTTTTAATTTTTAGTTTGAATCGTTTGAAGTCGAAGTCGCAGCTGAAGGTCGAAGTAGCCAATTCGATGGTCGAAGTAGCCAAAAAAAAACCTTCGAAATTTGAAGTATTTTTCATTCTAATCCACTCGAGCTAAGTAAATGTGCCCCCTAGATGATTTTAGTGATTTTATTGCATTCAACCTTGTTCTTTGTTACTTGTTTTTGCCCATGTAAATTTTGTCTGCAATATATTTGGTGTGGTCTGTACATCACATAGTTTTGGTAAATCTGTGCATACTGGGCATCAAAGTGTTCAGTAGACCCCTAATGTGCTTATTTAGGATATTTTTAGATGTTATCTTGCCAAATCTGGGGTATACAATAGGGTAAAATGAAAGCTTTGTGATGATTTTCAAAATATTTCATAAAAACCAGTATGTTTAGCATGGCCTTGCAGTTTGTTAGTTTGCCATAGAAAGAAGCATTTATCCATTTTGGATTCGTAAGAATGCTTACTTTCTGAAAAATAGATGGTTTTCTGGGGTTCAATTACTTATTTGCTGTTTTTGCCCCATAAAGCAGGCAGTATTTATTTTGGTAGGAGAAATATATGCTATGAAATGTGTATCCCTAATCATTTTGGGGTCTCTAAGCATCTCCTATGTACATTGAGCCTTGTATTTACCACAATAATAATATTGGTGTACATTTATAAATTAATGTTTTCAGTGGCCCATAAACATTTACAGACATATTTTAAAGGCCTTGTACTGGCATATTGATAGAAATACATTTCTTTTGTTGTTCTACTTTTTCCTATATTTAAAAGGCAACCATGTATGAAACTTGGTGAAGAGTGTAAGATACTTCACATATCTGATTCATCTCTACAGGAGTAGGCTTGTCACTAACAGCTTTCCAGATGACAAGTTTGTTTCTAATCAGACTTGCTCTTTACTTAGAATGTGGTTGCTGTAAGCAGAATATATTGTGCTGAGTGTTTATTAAAGTTGTACTTTTTTTACCTCATCTACTTTGATCAAAGGCTCAAAATCTTTGTGTTTCCCTCAATAGGGACCTGGAAAGTATTGAGCATTAACAGAGTTCTACCATCTCTAAAAGTACTCTCAATGAGTTGCCTGTTTTACTTGTGTTATCTGCTAACATTTGTGAGCTGCCATTCTCCAGCATGGATCTCATTAACGTGAAAAAGATATTAGGCTGTCAACATACCAAGTCTTAGCTTCCACGCACCTCAAAAACAGTAGATAAGAGAATGAATAGTTGAAAGATATTTCTTTGTACATGGACAAGACATCTGACATCCTTCAAAATGGATAATCATAATATTTTTCTCTAACTCGCATTTGTGTACTTACTTAGCTGCCTGCTTTAAAGTCAAAATATAGCTCTTTATAAGTAGAGATTATTGTTATTTTTTCCTTTTAAATAGGCAATAAACTATGATTGTATTGTCCATGACACACCACTGATTCTTTACATATTACAATGTATTAATATGAGTGGAAACTTCCATATTATTTTATTATACTCCTGTAGAAAAGACTGTGGAACAGTGGCATTTGCAGTCTTTGTATATAGTCCAGCTATGGGAAGCTAAACTTGGACAAACACACAAACATACAGTACATTAATTCTTATTTATATTTGGTATACTTACATCACTTAGTCTCTCCCGAGAAGCATTTTTCTTAGAAGGCTTTGATTCCTTCATATGGTTCTCACTGTCGCTGCAACTATTCTGTCTCGGTTTGAGCTATAAAGTAAAAAAAATAAAACTATAAATAATATTCCCTTCTACTTTCCTTCAGTTTGTTACTTCACGTACATATACTGTACTTTATGTTGCATGTCACAAATGACAATAAGCACAGGTACAATGGACATGCATCCTACAGATGGCCATTGTCATATGAGTGATTTTATGCTTGTAAATTTAATTTAACCAAGGCACCAGCCAATTCCTCAAGTGTTACTCGGATGGCCCTATCCAGGTTTGACATCTGCAATGATTGAAGGTGAAGGTTTAGGCTAGTGTTACATGTACAGTTTCTATCATGGGAAAAACTTTGTGTTTAACCATGTGGATGTGCAGATCAAGCACTTTTTCGCACCTGAAAAACACTCACCATTGTATTTGAATGAAAAGTCACTTGCTGGGATTTGCAAAAGGCACTCAGGAGAGGGTGGGTCCAGGAAAACTATGGTAGGGGATAATAAAAATGAAGCTCCTATTAAATGGTTTCTTTTTTTCCCCATTACTGATCCAAAAAGTAACCCCATAGACCAGGAGTTCATTAAAATGTCTGACTTAATGTGACATAACCCATTCTATACACAAAAATGGTGGATTATGGCTGTTTCAATAGTGCTGATCTTTTCTTTTACTGAAACTGCTATTAAGGAATCAGATGTTTGCTTTCATATGTGTAACCAATAAATGCTACTTTGTTGGTTCCACTGCAAATTTTGAATGATTATGGTGTATGGTTCCTGGCATGTCTTGCTCTGACCTCATATGCATCAATCTTATTGAATGGTGTCTTCATTAGTACTGGTGCAGTTAGCATTTTCTGTTTTTATGGGAGTGGCTGCAGGTTTCTGGGTTTTGAAAAGGAGCACATAGACCTGTGGCCATTCAACTAGAAAAGAACAGAGGCGATGTTCAAAGTGCAAAAAATGTTAATTGTGGCCATTTCTTGCACTTTGCACCCTGTCTTTCACTTTGTAAATGTTTGTAAATGTTTGTAAATATCTTTCACTTTTCACTGTTTGGTAAATATTGAAAATAGAATATGTATACAATGGACAGTCAATATTCAGCTGACAATATATTACAATTATTTATTAAAACCATTCACGATGAAATTATCATTGTAAAAGAAGGCATGCATTGTATGAATGCTACTGTACAGATTTAAACATGACAGAGAGAATGAACAAAGCAGTATGAATGCAATAACCCATTTTATTGTGTGTTTATTCAATTTTCAAAAAGCACCAGCTGTTACTACTGCAAACATTCCACAGAGAACTTAACTTGAGTTGAAGAGTGAGAATTCAGTGCTGATTAGCTGACTACCCCTCTCCATCTTCTATTTATGTTTAATCTCACAACAGACTTGTAGTCACTGTGCAACTGCTTCCTCACTTGACCCAAGCAGTAGAAGTAAATCTTTGTCCCATCAAACCCATATGCCAATCCTGCCATTAAGAAATGCACAGGGGGCATCTTTGAATATAATTATTTAATATGCAATATTATGTTAACCCACCATAGATTATTGCTATCGGTTAAAAAGAAACAAAAGTCATGAACGTTGAATGGAAGGGACTTAAGGGCTAATTTATTGTAAGAAGAGAGAGAGTGCTAAAATACAAATGTACCCCTTAGAGCCTATGCACTCAAATGTATTACTTGTGTCCCTGCTTATGTCGCACACAAACTGCGCCTTGTGTCAGAAACTATGCAGAGTACTGCTTGGGAAAGTACAAATATCAGGTTGTTCACAGTGGACACAAAAGAGTCTTGCATAACCTTCCTACCAGCCCCACCATCATAAATGAGCCAAATAGCATCTTTCATTAACCATGTCTGTCAGCATGTATGCAAGACAAACTGTTAATCATGGGGAAACTGGTATGCAAATAAGAAAAATAAAGCAATGTGTAAGACACCAACATTCCATGAAGTTTATTGTGCCAGAGAATAAAACTCATTTGAAAATGTTTTTGTTTTGTAGATGTTCAGATGAAGGCACTTCATAGAATATCTAAACACATTGAAACCACTTATCTCATTTAACACAGAAAATTGTGTCACAGCATCCCATCTAATTAAAGAGTTCACTGTTTGTGAACAATGGTACTTTGGTATACTAATGAAAAGGTTAAATGCATTAAATGAGTTTATCCCGAGTCATGACGCATTCAACACACAAATCCAAGTGGCTTGAATGAGGGATGAGTGGCTGTATGGGGATTTGTTCCAAAATTTATGTGTAAGATTTTCCAGCCTTGGGGCAAATTCTCTAAAGGGTGAATTTTTGCAAGTGAAGGCTCTGCCACTTTACTAAAATTCCAAAAAAATCTAAAATTGATAATTCACTAAAATGTGAAGTTGTGTCTCGTAGTCAAATGCTGGCGAAGTTTCCCTAGTGTTTGTCAGCGTGAGCATATCATAGAGAGCTTTTGCAAGCGTTCATTTCTACCTTGCAAAACTTCACTAGCGACGGCCTCTTTCAATAGCGAATTATCCTCTATGCCTGTTAGAAAATTGGCAATGGGCCTATGGATGGGATTTCTGATGAATTTTCACTAGCGACAGCCACTTAGCCCTTTAGTAGATCTGCCCCCTTGTATTTGAATATGTTAATTTATTAAACTTTATTTCCCTGCTTCTATATCATTTGTTATAGATCCCCATAATACAAATAAACCCTAAGGGACCTATTCATAAGCATGGACTGGTAATTTACACCAAAAAGTACAAACATTGGTATAAAATTAAATGTCAATTTACAAAGCTTTGAAGTATAAAAGATTGACACATTTCTTTGATTGTAAAAGGCCCTTGCACCTATGTATGCAAGTGTGCATGCCATCATAACTCTCGAACTTACGCAATTATTTTACAAACTCCCATCAAATGAAATGGAACCAAGTTGCCAAAGCTACATGTAAAAGTGGACTAAACAAAGCAAGTTGCTTAGGCAATAATTACTAACTGTGTAAGTTTCTATTTACCCAGTTTTTGATGCAAAACTTTTATGCGTGACTACACAGCTTTATAACAAAAGAACAAAAAAATGATAGTGCAAACTATGGTGAAATAAAAGACATCAATGGAAATACCGACCTACTTTTTAATACTTTCTAATTTCTAATTCTTCTGTGCCAACATTTCCTTTACTATTATTATTCATTGTAAAATATAAGCAGGTTGGACAGTTTTAGTAACTACAATATTTTAACGATCCTTATATATATTTGTTAATCAACCCCAGAGTGAGCTGATTTACTAGTTCAACTGTGGCAGGAACTGAGGTTTATCCATATGTTTGCTGCATGCAATATGATAGTCTCCTATTGCCCACCACTGATCTATACAGTAGTAATATTTTTCTTGATTTAATTTGGGGTTTTTCAGGTTTGGCTGAAAGAACCTGGCATAATAACTATAAGCTTTCAGATTTTTTTTGCAGGAATAGTTTCTTCCACTTGGAGAAGTTACCCTAGGGAATTGCAAAATTACAAATGTCAAAATAGATTTTTATTAAAAATGCATGAATGTTCTGCTCAAAATCCAAGCTTACAAAATTATCATTTCATTTACTTCTCCACAGTTTCTCTGCCTCATGACAGTAGGAGAATATCTGTCACCAGAAATGAAGCTTCTAACATTAGAACCTTGGCAGAACCAATAAACCTGACAAACTTGAAACAATGTCTGCCTGTGAATATGCTTAAGTTTGTCAAAGTAGTTATTGTAAGTATACAAAATTGTAAGTATACAAAAAAGATTCCATTGTTAATAGTCCAGAATTTTATTTGGCTTTAATGTCAAGACCCAAGTCAGATTAATACTTTGCAAAACTTATCTGGCTGTTATTATCTTTATGGGTTAAAATACTTTGAAAACCCCTGCAGACAGCATTTTTTATAGGGCTAGTAACACCAAAAAGATAATAATGAGAATAATGAGAATAAGAATAAAAATATTCCTAACTGGAACAGAAGTTTGCAAAAAAGTGTTTTGTACAAAGCCATGAATTATATTTGGCAACTTTTTATTATCACAACCATAAGTTCTAAAATCATGTTATTCTAAATAACTTGTGGGTCATTGGAGTCAATACACAAAAGTGATACCTTTTCTGTAAATCCTGCTGCCTCACAATACCAGAGCAAATAGCATGACCATTACAGAAGTGATCACAGATGCAGACAAACATTGATACTTAAAAAATCCCACCAGTTTGAAATTACTATATTGGCAGATATATTTGATCATTTTTAGAAAGGTTGATTTGATTGTTAGAACATCTAGGGGCACATTTACTATGGGTCGAACATCGAGGGTTAATTAACCCTCGATATTCAACCATCGAAGTTAAATCCTTTGACTTTGAATATCGAAGTCGAAGGATTTACCGCAATTCGTTAGATCAAACTATCGAAGGAAAAATCATACGATCGCAAAATTAAATCCTTCGAATCGAATGATTCGAAGGATTTTAATCCATCGATCGAATGATTTTTCTTTGATCAAAAAAATCAAGGAAAGCTTATGGGGACCTTCCCCATAGGCTAACATTAGTACTCGGTAGGTTTTAGGGGGCGAAGAAGTTGGTCGAAGTTTTTTTTAAAGAGACAGTACTTCTTCGTCTATCGAATGGTTGAATAGTCGAATGATTTTTAGTTTGAATCATTCGATTCGAAGTCAAAGTCGTAGTCGAAGGTCAAAGTAGCCAATTCGATGGTCGAAGTATTTATCATTCTAATCCTTCACTCGAGCTTAGTTAATGTGCCCCCTAATTATTAAATTGACAATGTTGACTGACTTAATTGACTGATCAGAAATTACATTTTGCCTTAATGAAGGAAATTGAATATGGCTTCCAATGGGTTTTTTTTTCTTTTACTAGCTCAGTTAGAAGTCGCGCAGGATGTATTTTCTGAAAAACTCATAGGTGAGGGCCCTCTCCATTTCCCCACAGAGAACTCTGTAGAAGAATTGGAACAGAAATTGGGGATGACATCACCAGCTTCCCTATGAAGAAGAGAGCAAACCTTGTGATTGGATTAGGTTCCTTCTGAATTCTATTCTAAAGTCCACGGGAGAACACCTATGTGATAGACAAAGTATTATGCAAGTAGACTGTGGCACCTTTAGGGTAAAAATTGAACAGTACTTTCACTTGAGGTATACTGTTTCTGTGGACATAAAAGCCTAAAGAGAAAGATGTAGAGCAATCATTCTGAAAGTAAGCACATATTCTCTGCCAATTAAAGAGTTATAATATGCTACTTATACTCAAATATGTTATTTATAATATGCACGTTTCAAAGTTTCCCTTCCTTTTCTAAAATTATGCAAAAGCTTATTAAAAACAACTTCATCTACAGTATTCACAAAATTAAAAACGATATATTTGCCCTTATGGAGTTAGGAAGGATTGCCCCAAAAAGTTAACGTGATGGACATGTGCCTTTATTTAAACTTGTTTTTTTATATGTAACAATAGATGCAATGGAAATGTTTAATGCAAAAGCTACATCAACCTTTTTTGTTCCATTTACACTAAAGTATCCACTTTAACCATATCAGAATGTTTTCTCCAGCTCAGAGCTGGCAAAATACTATTCCTTTGTAAGAGAATGAAGATGAAGAAGGCGAAACAATCATTGATGTCATTCAACTTGTTGAAATACTACTGAAATAATAGATTTTCTGACAGTTGTTATTACTTAAATACATTTTTGACTGTTACTTCAGTTCTTCAGTAGCAACTTTGCTCCCCTCAACATCGCCACAAACGTTTTCATTCATTGGGCTTTATTAAACCAATGATTTTCAGTATATTACATACCATATAAATGTAAGTTAGCAAAAAGTATCTCCCTTTGTGATTTCTTATATCATAAGCCTGTGGGCTGCTGTACATTGTAAATGTTTTATTAGTCATTAATAAGTCTTAATGCAATTAACATAATTGGGTATTGTGGTGGTGGATATATAGTTTCCCTTTAATGCATGTATATTGCATAGCCTTCTTGGGTTCACATTTGCTTATATAGCTCTCTGTTTGTTATCTAAAATACCAATAAATAGCTGAGTAATTCATGCTAATTGATACTAATTATCAACATAATTTCTCGAGGCAATGGAAATTAAATTAACTCAATTTGAGCATAATTAGAAAAGTCATTATTAACTCCATAGTATGCTTAGCACATGCTTGTTTTCATCCACAGTGCAGTTTTTTATATTATAATCCTGAATATCCTCAATATCAAATTTACAAGAACATAGAGAGAGAGTAGGGTTGCCACCTGGCCGGTATTTTACCGGCCTGGCCAGTTAAAATGATGGTTGATCCCAATGTTATTAATAGGGAAAAAAGATAAATATATCGGAAGGCCGGTATTTTTTTCCGGAAAAGGTGGCAACCTTAAGAGAGAGAGAAAGAGATGCACAAGTCTGTAAACTGATCATCTTATATACAGTATAATATGTGTTAAAAAAGAAAGTTTGTTAGCTGTTTTTTCACTCAGAAACAGTATGGACCAGTATAAAACATCTCAGGAACCATCCTCTAATCTATGAGGACATCACCATGTACTTTAGGTTCAAAAAAACATTGGGCATTCGTGTGCAATGGCCCTGCATATTTCATTGTCCCACAACATTTGATATTTCATGTTACTATTCGTTTAATGATGCAGATGCAAATATTTTTTTCAGAAATAACTGTAACATCTGGAAATAGTGAACAACTAACCCCCTAGACCCCACACACCCCCACACAACAGTTAAAAAGCCACACAAACATGAGCGGTAAAAACACATTGGTGGCCAGTCCCCCTTACAGGTTTAAAAAAAAAAAGTTGGTGGTCAGGGAGCAACTCATAAAAGTTAAAATATTGCACTGGTGACCCCTCCCGCCATAAAAGCAAAAAAAAAACTTCTGAGGGTGCATGCATGCCATGACGTGAAGCGGATGCACAAGAAGGGAGCTCTTGTCTATAGGGGACAAACAGTCCGATTTTAGCTTCTATACCCCCATTCTGCACTCATCGCGCAAGTAGCAGAGGAAAGCACAATGAAATGGGGAAACGCCGGACAAAAGACCACGCAGGCACAATGTTCCCATATTTGCAGAAGACACCAGCTCATCAGCAACATTCCCAAGATTGCGCAGAGGAGTTGGACATTGACGCTCCTCTTGACTCTTCACCACCCAGCTTTCCGGGACTGGCTCACGCAGCTTCATCTCCTCCTCAACAGCTCTGGGTGAGATTATAACCCAAAGAGTATACAAATCTACCTATTTACAAGCAGTACAAATGCCTGATGTTGCAACTGTTCAGGTACTTTCCTAGCAGCTAGCAGAATTACATGAAAAGCTGACAAGCTCCATTACTGACACTATTCATTTGGCTCTTAAAGACATACAACATGATAATCCAAATCTGGGAGAGAGGACTGATCAGATTGAAAACAAGGTAGACAAACTCATGATTAGATATAACCAAGAAGAGGAGGAATACTTAACTCTACACGATGAACTTTCTTTCTCTACTACTACAGACACTGAGGATCTGGAAAATAGATCCAGGTGGCAGAATTTAAGGGTGCAAGGGATCTGTCCTTTCACAAGATATCACATTTTTCCTGTGCTCCCTCTTTTCTGCCATTATTCCAGATCTCCCAGTAGAGGCCAGGCTCTTCGATACAGCCCATAGAGCCCTGGGAGCTAGACCGCCTAACGTAACTACACCAAGAGATATTATTGTCTGTTTACACTATTTCGAGTAAAAAGAGCATCATAGGCAAAATCTGGAACATGTGACATTTTTATCATCAAGGACAGAAAGTACAAATCTTTAATGATATCTCTCCAGTTATGTTGTATAAGAGGAGAGAGCTTCACCCCAACAACCCAGATGCTGAGGAAACATAACATATCCTATTTAAGCTAATTGCAAGATCTCAGTCTTCCAACATCAGATTCAAAGATACCGTCATCAAACAGGAAGAGACAACAGCCCAATCATCTGAAGATGAAGAATAGTTCTACCAGACTAACTTCCCCACTTAACGCAACGTGACTGCAACCCTCCATAGATTTGGACATCAACACTGCAATGCAGATTAGTTCAACCTCAAAACAAAATAGTAGAAAAACAAATTACTTAAGCACTGAGAGCTTAATCCTGTGTTAATACATTTCTGATAGAGAACAGTCTTCATGAGTTTAGTTTTGAGGTGTGTTCCAAGAAGCAAGATTTATTGTTGGACTACATTTAGACCGGCAATGGCCCACTGGATCTGAATCATTTAACTCAATGGGGCAGATTCACTAAAGGGCAAAGTAGCTGACGCTAGCAACAATTTGCCAGAAATCCCATCTGCAGGGACATCACAGATTCACTAACAGGCATTAGACCAGACCAGACGAACTGAGAGAATGAAGCTACATCTTCCTATGTCAGTGACATCATATCCTGTATGCCGGAAATGCATTAAAGTTGTAAAAAAAATGCTGGCGACTTTTCTTTTTTTAAAGCGGGATTGCCTTGGACATGTATTAAAAAGTGTGTGTATATACAGATGCAGCCACTTTGGTTTGTCTGTTTGACACAGAATAACTAAACACAGATATCCCATTTATCTCATTTAACACAGAAAACTGTGTCACAACATCCCATCTAATTAAAGCATTCACCATTGTGAACAATGGTGCTTTGGTATGCTAATGAAAAGGTTAAATGCATTAAATGAGTTAAGATGACTTTAGATAACCCAGTTTCTTCAATTAACCATGAGTCATGACGCATTTAACTCACAAATCCAAGTGGCTTCATCTGTATATGTATATACACTGTATATATACTAAATGCTACAATAATTTCCAGAAGCTCCCATGAATATGTTTTAGATTCCTGCATTAAAATAAAGTAACTGAAAAGTTGAGGGGGAAAAAAGTAATGTTGCATATAAAATGTTTCTTTTGCAAATTCATAACACTTCTACTTTACAGCCGCTAAAGAGATGATGCAGTTTGCAGTTGGTATATTTTAAAGCCACTCAAAGTTATTTGCCCATTTGTATTTTCAATCACAATGAAAATGCTGAACTGCACCAGGACTCCGATTGATGCTTACTGTATGTGAGAAGTTTAACGTTTTATTTATTCATTTATTTTTTTGTAAAACAGGCAGAATAGACAATAATAAGGTTCTTTGAACCTGGCTTAACTCATCAGGTACAAATAAAGCATTTGTTAATGTGGCCATATTTCTGAAATGTGTTTCAGAGGAAAATTGTGAGCTCAAACAGATAAAGGCTGTGGTATGTTGCATTGCTTAAGCTTAATGCTCAATGAAAATCTGTTCCATCTTATCATTCAGTAGGTCCTTCATACAAATATGAATAATTCAATATACAAGCTGATGCACATCGTCCACAAACCTAACCACTGCTTGGTCAAGGACTATTACTAAAAATGTTGCATCACATTCATATGTTAAAAGAATGTAACAATGGCAACTGATATCATTCTAGGCACATGCATCCATAAAATTAATTTCCATCTCCATCATATGAAAATAATCTCAGCAGATCAAAGATGTGCAGACAAGAAAAAAGAAACAAATTAATAACTATTTAAGTATTCTGTTTCATCACGATAACAAACAGATGGTTTTAATATTCTGGAGGCTAATTTCTGAACAATTAAAAACACAGCAAGATATTAACATCTAATGAAACATTTTAACTACCAGTATATGCATCTGCCATTAATTTCAACACAGTAAGGTCTTGGTTCCCCTCAATCTGTTCTTTATTAAGGGACATTTTTCCACTCTGAATTTAGTGAAGTAGAGAATTAACAACTGTTTTCAATCAGCAGTCAGCATGATATTTGCTAGTGAGGGCTAAAACCATTCACACAACGCAACAAAAATTTGCATTGTAGCTTTGATGTACAGTATACGTGTGTTATATTGCGTCCCTGTCCCTAATTAAAAAACTTTCTCCTATCTGTGATGGGTTTATAATTGTATGTGAGCCCGAACATAAAAAGGAAACTGGGGAAAGCAATGAAATAAATATGTCTTACTTAAAGATCAATAGAATTTTTCCAGGATGTTTAAACTGTGGGAAATTACATGTAAAGAATGGCTTTGGAGTTTGAGCAGATTTTATACACAGCAGGTGACATGAAAAGAGAAACTGATTTCCCAGATCCCAAAATGGCATTCAGTTGACATTATGATTGTTTGGGCACAAGTCTGCTGTGCTTATTGAAACCACCCCCATTGGGACAATTTAATTACCACCTTGTTTGGGGTTTTGGTAGCTTGAAAGTTCCCCAGGGTCAGTAGGTGAACTTGAGAACTTTGAGGGCAGAGACACACGCTGCGATTTAGGGAGATTAGTCGCCTGGCGGAGATGGCACTTTCGATTTCTGAAATCGCCTGAAGTTTCTTCGTGAGGCAACTTCAGACGACTTCAGAACAAAGCGCTCTGAGTGCCATCCCACTGGCGAATTGCATTCTAGCCGTCAGGAAGTCAGAGGAGGCAGTTCGGGGAGACTAGTCGCCCCAAAGAAGATGAGATTTTTTGCCGGGCTACTAATCTCCCTGAATCGCAGCGTGTCTCTGCCCTTAGCAAATAAGACAGGACAGATGCAATGGCACTAGGGGGCACATTTACTAAGCTCGAGTGAAGGATTCGAATTAAAAAAACTTCAAATTTCTAAGTATTTTTTTTGGGTACTTCGACCATTGAATAGTCTACTACGACCCTCGACTTCAATTCGAACGATTCGAACTAAAAATTGTTCGACTATTCGGCCATTCGCCAGCCAGTACTGTCTCTTTAAAAAAAACTTTGACTACATACTTCGGCAGTTTAAACCTACCAAGGTGCAATGTTAGCCTATGGGGACCTTCCTCAGCACAAGTTTTTTTTGATCGAAGAAAAATCACTTGATCGATCGCTTAAAATAATTCGAATCCAGGGCCGGAACTAGGGGTAGGCAGAGTAGGCACGTGCCTAGGTACTTACTCCTACCCCTAGTTCGGTCCCTTCTCTGCCGAACGCCCACTTGTTCATATCTGTGCGCGTATGCATGTGTCAATTCGCGCATGCGCAGAAGCGTTTTTTCGCGCATGCGCAGAAGCGCTCAACCAGCCGGCGCAGCAGCCGGGCAGGCTTGCCTAGGGCGCCTGCCCAACTTGCCCCGGCTATGATTTGCGCTAAATCCTTCTAATTCGATATTCAAAGACGAAGGATTTAACTTCGACGGTCGAATTCGAGGGTTTATTAACCCTCGAAATTCGACCCTTGATAAATGTGCCCCTAGGTGTAATAATATAGAAGTGGATCTAAGTAATAAATTATGTCATTAAGTGATACGTTCGGATCTATTTTAGCACGACCATACTTCATTAATGACCCCTAAAAACTGAGAGAGAATCAGAAAGGATGTAGCTAAGATATTTATTGAAATTCACACAACTGTTGTTTTAATTAGTAAAATAACATTACAAAAGACTTCTGGCTAATTCCAACCAAATGTCTTTGGTACTAAATTAACCTACTTACAATATTGTAAAGCATTAAGAGAGTTGCGGTGTTATTAGCAATTTTCACAACTACTGATACAGCAAACTAGTAATTATTGCCTGCTCTGATATTTACTCTAATCTCTGCAATGTTTGTTCCTGCAATTGGAATCTACATTCATTTCTCTTTATCTACCAGCAATTATGTGCTGCTTGCCCCAGGGGCAGTGATAAATTGTCTATATCTCTTGATGAAGGACCATTGCTCCGAGACATACAAGTGGGATGTGCTGATTAAAACCAATTAGCAGATTAAGAGATATTAATCATCTGAATTTGGAGCAACTGAGAAAATTGAGTTCATAATGATGCAAGCGGCAAAGATGTTTAATATTTGGAATTAAATGGCTTTGGAAGTACAGATTTTTTGTACGATGTATGTAAGAGAAACTGAACCCACAAACACATAGATAAATTTCACATTAGATAAAATCCACAATTGCCCACAGACTGAGTATGGAATGGTGTGTGAAACAAATCAATGGCATTTACAATGGCATACAGGCACATTAGAAACTTGTATTTAATGGAATGCAAGTTTGGCAAGTGCTCTTTACTGCTAAAAAGGGGAGGTAACTTTTATTTTACAAAAATAGGTTGTTTATATTTCTATGCTGTACATGTTATTGTGTTTAAAAAACTGAATGTGATAAGTATACAACTGTAACAGTTTATATTAAAGGTACTCTGTCATGGGAAAACATGTTTTTTTTGTTGTTTTTTAAATGCAGTTTAATTGCACTCCTCCGTCAGAATTGTGCATTGAAATCCATTTTTTTAAAAGAGCAGATTTTTTAATATTTCATTTTGGAATCTGACATGGGACTAGACATGTTGTTATTTTCTCAGTTGCCCTCAGCATTTTCTTTCCAGAGTAAAAATTAAGAGGATTTCTAGTCCCCATAGGCTAACATAGCAATTCGGCAGGTTTAAAGTGGCGAAGTGGCGAAGTCGAAGTTTTTTAAAGATATGCTCCACTAGATAAACATGCATATGTCAATGGAAAAATTAAGGGAATTCAGGGAAGGTGATTTGTATTAAAATGCAAATGTTTCTCTTTATTTTAAAATTAAAAATATGACCTCTCAACCTCGATTTGACTTAATTTACTAAAAAATCTGAATGAAAATTGTACGTGCCGGAAACGTCACTTAAAACATTTTTCACACATTTTTTGGATCTTTGAACAAAAACCAGCTTCAAAAGAGCTCAAAACCCTTGAAAATCATAAAGGCAAAAAACAACTTCCAATCATAAATGGGACATCTGCCATTGATTTTAACATGACTTCTAAATGTTTTTAGATGGAGCATTTTCAGATATGGATTTTTTTTTGGAACATAATAAATCACGAAAAAAAAAAAATCTGTTTTTTTTCTTTAAAAATTTGAAATTTCCCCCTTAAAAACTCAAACAGAAGAATTTGAGGTTTCATACATTGACCCTATAATCTCATTTCTTCATATTTTCCATGCTTCTATATGGCTGAAATTCTGTGTAGCTCACCCATAGTAAGTGATGACAACAGCTGCAGGGCTCAGCGGCTGTTATAAACCTACAGCAATTTAATCGTTTTATTGTTCTGCCGTGATATTAGAAAGCAACCACTCTTTTCTCGTAGGATTCTTATAGGGGTTGCAATGAGAGTACAACTCATTTACCTAAAAGTGCTTATAAATTTTTAATTTGCTTTAACAAGTAAATTAACAAGTCCCTCATTCAGGCACGTTTTATGACTCCTGGCCACTTAGGGAGGACTGTAAAAGTTTTATGGGTAATTTGGAGCTTCTGAGGCTGCTCTTGAAAAATTGTCTGTTTCCTGTAATTCCATCAAACTAGAAAGAATCTTTCGTCTTTTACTTACAGATTCCGAGTGCAATGTTTTCTTTTAACATTCTCCTTTTGACCTTTAAGATGATATTTTGTTCTTACTTAACTGGATTGCTCATTCAGCATACATAAGCTGTTGATAAATTACATTTCTGGGAGGTATAGTTTTCCCCAGTGGTAATGCATTCTCAAATTACCATGGTAACCTCGGATACTAGCGGTTAAGTAAACTATGATTTAAAGCACTGAAAATAAACAGTTATTAAAACATTTAATGCTCAGGGGCCTAATACTAACTAGCGATGCATCAGTTAATTTCACATTGATTCTCAATGGGATCACTGCTTGAAGCTTTTATCATTTTCAACTTTACCAGTTATAGTGAAATGGTGGCATCAGTGATTTCAAATGGGGAATCTTGTTTCTAACATGACCAGTCAATGCAAAAGCTGAAAGACTAAAGGCCAGTTTGACCAAAATCACGCTGGTATGCTACTCAAAGCTTGAACACAAAGCCTGGCTAACTAGAAATCATTTAAAAAATTGTTTGATTTATCTATCTAGTATCTATCTATCTATCTATCTATCTATCTATCTATCTATCTATCTATCTATCTAACTATCTATCTATCTATCTATCTTTCTTTCTTTCTTTCTTTCTTTCTATCTATCTATTGATCTATCTATCTATATGTGTGTGTGTATGTATGATATACGCAAGTTAGTAATGCTTATTTTCTTTATAATCTTCCTTTTACATTACATAGGAAAAAATGAATAAAGTCACAGAAAAACTGCTGTTCTAAATGTAAATCACATAATACCCTTAAGCAATTTTACAGCAGGAAACATGGGGCATATCCTGCTCTACAAATGCACATCATGTGCAATTAAACTGGAAACTGCTGTTATGCATTTTTATACTGTGCAATTCAGACGCTGGATTAGTTCACAACAGGCTAATGTGGTATAATCCACCAGGCAACAGACTTTGTAGGATGTAGTTGTCCTGCTAAAACCTTTTATCAATATGTCAGTTCCTTGTGACATAACATACACTGGTCGCAAATTTTATAGCTCAGCCATTAAGTAAGAGCACATGACAGAATAATCCCATTAACAAAAAGGGGATAAAGTGAAAAGACTGGCTGAATTTATTGACGCAATTATAGCTTATGAAAAATAAACCCCCTTTGAAGTTTCCATTTATTTATTTATTACTCCCACCCATTACTGGCTGTACATGCTGATGTTATGAGTATAGTGAAGAGAGCTCCTTCAATTATTTAATTAATGCTAAGCAGGGCATTATGCAAAACCAGTTTGGGGTTTTCATTATAATGGCTGACATTTTATGCCAGACAGCACTAGGGTCAGTAATTCCAGCACTAGCTCATAGAAGATCATATATATTCTTTCTAAAAATCTCTACCATTAAACCCCTGTGGACTCCTTTTAGAGTGCAAGGATTTGTACCTTTTGTGCTGTAGGAAACACATAGACATGACCCCTCCTGCCCTTACTAGTTTCCTAACTTGCTGTTTTTCTCCCACCAGCAATACACTCTTAACAAATTAAAAATCTTGCTTGAAGCATGGAGTGCTGGTATGCCCTGGGCCCAAGTGTTTGTTGAATGAACCCTAAATGGGTAATTTTGTATAGGTTCTGTCAGGACTTACCCTGGTGTTCTAGTGGGCAGCGGGGTCCACCGCCGCTCCTTCGGCATGGACGCCCGCTGCGCAGCTCCTGCTCACTTCCTGGTGCTGGTTTCCCCTAAGGCGCGTGCGCCGCGCACGCTCGGTTCTTAAAGGCGCAGTGACGCTGGCGTGTGACGTCAGCGCGCAATGGCGCCAAATTCAAATGTATTTAAGGGGAATTTAGGTTTCAGCAAGTTGCCCGTTGTTAGGTTCAAATTAGCTTGTTCCTGGGTGCTATTACTTGTGATTCCTGATTTATCTACCGTGTTTGCCCCATTGCCTGCCAGAACTTACACCTTGCACCTCTCGTTAAGTCCAGGTGGCATCTGAGTAAGCTGAGGGCTCCTCCCGAAGCCAAAGGCGGTCACTTAACTGGTGAAGTCGAGCCGAGACCAGGGTACTTGGTTTCTGTTCTGGTGTAGGGTGCCGACCGTGACAGTACAACGGGCCCATGAGACAGAAGAAAATGGAAGAAGCTCCCGTGATTCCGCAAACCACTGAACTGTTGTATTCAACCCTCCTCCAGCGCCTTGATGAACAAGAGGGGAAGCAGAATTTTATCATTCAAGGTCTGCGGTCTCTTTCCGAGAGGTTGGATGCACAGCAATCTGAGATTCCTGAGGGGTCTGTTTCGTCAGTTACTCCGGGTAATAGAGGTTTTTCCCATGATCCAAAAATCCCCTTTCCTGATAAGTTTAGTGGGGATAGGAGTAATTTTTTTGTTTTTCAAGAGGCATGTAAGTTGTACCTCAGTTTTTTCCCTCACAACTTCCCTACAGGTGAGGATGAAGTAAGGTTCGTTATGACCTTACTACAAGGTGACCCACAAGTTTGGGCACTAAGATTACCCCCCTCTGACCCTGCCCGTTTATCCCTAGAAGCATTTTTTGCTACCATGGCCATGTTATACAATGACCCGGATCGTGCTAGTTCTGCCGATTCCGCTATTCGTAAACTCCGTCAAGGGAAAAGAGTTATTGAGGAGTATTGTACCGAATTCCGCCACTGGTCAGTTGAGACGGGGTGGAATGAAACAGCTCTTCGTAGTCAATTCCGGTTGGGTCTTTCTAGCTCTGTCAAAAATTGCCTGGTTAATTACCCTCCTTCATCCACTTTGGATGACCTCATGAGGTTAGCCATCCAAATTGATAGGAGGCAAAGGGAAAGACGAGCTGAGGGGGATATAGATTTCCTTACTACATGTAATGACGAATCACCAACTCCCTCGTTTCCTAACCCTCAGGGGGAACCCATGCAATTGGGGGCTACACGCCTGTCTTCCGAGGAAAGGGCCCGTAGGCGATCCCTGGGTCTATGCATGTATTGTGGGGATAAGGGGCATTTCCTTAAAAATTGTCCCAAGAGGCCTGGAAATTCTCAAAACCTTTGTGGAGAAGGGAAGCTCCATTTGGGTAGAGAGATTTCCTCTCCCCAATTCGCCTCAAAAAACCTAGTAACGGTAGTTTTATCCTGGCCTGGGGGTTCAGTTACAGTTTCGGCCTTAGTGGATTCGGGGGCTGGGGGAAATTTTTTAGATGCTGCCTTTGCAGAAAGGTATAATATTCCCCTTAATCCCCTCACACCTCCTATGAGGATTTCTGCTATTGATAAAAGCCCACTGGGGTCAGGTTTGGTAACCCAAAAATCCAAAGCATTATCCATGTGTGTGAACAATATGCATTATGAAAAATTTGCTTTTCACATTCTCGATGGTTCCTCATCCCCGTTAATTCTGGGGTTACCATGGCTACAGGTACACAACCCCCACATTGATTGGGTAACTGGGGAGGTTATTCAGTGGGGTTCCAAGTGCCAAGATTCATGTCTAGCTTCCACTCTAATGGTTGCAGTTACTTCCTTAGAGAAACTCCCTTCTGTTGAGCATAGCTCTAAGTCTTGTTCTGGGATACGTAGGTCCCTATCGGCAGTTACATCCGCTCAAGTAAGAGCAGTAGATAAGTCCCATAGGGATGTATCCAAATTTCAGGTTGGGGACTTGGTATGGCTACCCACAGGGAATATTAAGCTTAAAATTCCAGCTCTTAAGCAGGGGCCCAAAGTTATAGGTCCATACCCTATTGTAGAAATTGTGAACCCAACCTCTGTCCGCCTTGAGTTACCTGAGATATTTCTGTTATCTAACCTGTTTCATGTTTCTGTGTTAAAACCAGCCATACAGGTCCACCAACAATCATGTCCTACTCCAGTGTTGGTGAAAAGTCTGGTCAAGTCTGATGCCAGGGTAGACCACCTTAGGATACAGTCCCATCCCAGGTCTACTGGTAAGCTTCAGGGTCCAGTGGCCCCTCCTAGAGGGGGGTAATGTCAGGACTTACCCTGGTGGTCTAGTGGGCAGCGGGGTCCACCACCGCTCCTTCGGCGTGGACGCCCTCTGCGCAGCTCCTGCTCACTTCCTGGTCACTCCTGCTCACTTCCCGGTTTCCCCTAAGGCGCGCGTGCCACGCACGCTCGGTTCTTAAAGGCGCAGTGACGCTGGCGTGTGACGTCAGCGCGCAATTGCGCCAAATTCAAATGTATTTAAGGGGAATTTAGGTTTCAGCAAGTTGCCCGTTGTTAGGTTCAAATTAGCTTGTTCCTGGGTGCTATTACTTGTGATTCCTGATTTATCTACCGTGTTTGCCCCATTGCCTGCCAGAACTTACACCTTGCACCTCTCGTTAAGTCCAGGTGGCATCTGAGTAAGCTGAGGGCTCCTCCCGAAGCCAAAGGCGGTCACTTAACTGGTGAAGTCGAGCCGAGACCAGGGTACTTGGTTTCTGTTCTGGTGTAGGGTGCCGACCGTGACAGGTTCTCTGTATGCCAAAGTTTCCTGCTTCCTGCTTTGAACTGTTATCATCATCAAGGGAGAAGCCTATTCTGCATATTCCTTAATATTCCAAAAGATAAAAAAAAGTACTTCCAGGTTTCAGGATGTTCATTAATAATGATGAGTTACACCTATAGATAATTTCCCAAGCACTCTAAATAACCTCTGCCACTATGATATCTACCATATCTTGCATATACATGACCATGCTCCTAGAATTTCAATTTGCATAGACAGGACACTAAAAATGTGGACCTTGACCTGATAATCAGGACATTCCGATGGCCTCTAAAAGGCTGTAATGTTACCCACGGCTACATTTTTGCCGAACTTGATATCTGAGCAAGACTTGATCAGATATTTAACCTGAAGGCAATCATTTTGAGTGAATACACATAAAATAAAGCGCCTTTGTGGATTCCAAGTGTCTGGTGAGTTCAGATATCTGGCAAAGAACACCCAGCTGATGCATAAATATAGGCACCCTAGGATCATTTCTGCAACAAACAGAAGTGTATGCCATTTTTTTTAAACCAAGAAAGAGGGACAGAACTCTGGCACTGCCTATGATTAAGGGAATAACTCCTGAAACGTGCAAGGCATAACTGCAGGGCACTGCAATAAACCTGCTCCTTTTTACAAGAGTGCCGCCCCTCTTTTCTGGTATAGTGATATTGTGAGAGTGGCTCTACAGGAGTGTGAGCTTGGAGCAGTCCCTTTGGTTGTTTATGGCATTTCTTCCCCTTTGCTTTCCCACTCAAAAATCTAGGCCTTAATTTTCCATTAGAAAAATGTTTTATGGGTTAGAAAGTTATATGGTTCTATTAACGTGCTCTTTAAGATTATGTATTAAATAGTTCTGACGTTCTATGTGAAAAAGAAGCTAACAGAATTAAAGTGTGTAGCTTTATTCGCAAGTACTGATATATTCATATTATCTTGAAAAACACACCTTAGACATGTTATATAATTTAATAATGCATTTTATAGTCTAGGAAAATTACCTATATTAGACCCTAATTTCAGATTCTTCTATAATGCTTTCAATAGCCGACATACCTCTGAGAGAAATGACTGCAGGTATGACTATATGCAATTTTTCTGTCTGGGAATATAGACTAAAAATCATGGGATTATTGTTCTGTTACCAGCTGTGTTGCTTTGTTCAAAGAACTTCTGGAACTATTAACAACAAACTATACCATTTTCTCAAGAGACCTAAAATGTTATTAAATCTTTCTATGGCTTTTCAGAAAAATCTCTGGTAAGCATCACTGGAAAACAGGCAGAAATCATAAAGTAACCATCTTATAATTTCCTTTCGATCTGGCATCCCTTTCAAAGTGGCTACCAGTCTCCTGTGCTCTTTTAAGCCAAGACAGCTCCTCTTGCGTAGAATTTAGGAAAAGGAGGTCATTGACGATAACTGAAAATAATAACACTAAAGGAGAAAGAAAAATGGGAACATTTCCAAAACTGCAGCTGTGCTGTCCCATTAAAAAGCTGAAAGTCATTCTGCAGCTCGACCTCGTGCTTATCACCACATAACTATTCATCAAAGACATTTCAGTGCAATTAATTAAATTATTCCCACGTCTGTGCCACAGAGTCGTTATTCCAATATCAGCTTTCACTCACACTCTCCTAAGCTTCTGTCTGCATGCCAAGTCACATCTCTAGGGTTGTCCAGTCTCAACAAAGCTGCTCCCCTCACCCCTCGCTCAGGCTATCATCTCTCCTTTTTATTGCTATTTATTTTCCACTAGGATTCCTCTGCCAGTATATTGGCAGGACTTCCAGTATATGGATGTAATGAAATCTACCACAGACACTTAACACAGGGTCATGATTTAGCTTTGCTCATGTGAAGCTGTAATATGATAAACAAATGCTTCCATGGGGAGGATTTTATTGGCTCAAAAATAGAACACGGTATCCTCTGGTATGCCAGTTTAGAAATAGTTGGAGTCTCTTGCAAATCCTTGTGATAATTAAGTTTATGGTTGAGATGTGCCTACATGAGAAATCTGAGCTAGGACATATCATTTATGTCATCTGTCAGGTCAGGTTTAAAGAGGGAATAAAACATTAACCTTACTAGGATCTATATTTGGTGTATGTGTGTTTCCAGTTCAGTAATCACAATCTACACTGCAGGTCAAAAGAAGTCTATGTCAAAAATAAAACAAAACTTAAATTGGTAATAGCTTCCATAGGTCTACCCCATGTTCCTTTTAAAGCCCAAGTACCACAAGGAATAGAATATGTTTTAGTAATGTTTTCTACATTGTTTACAAAAAGCTTTACATCTTAATGTAAACAGCCAATATGCCTATGTGAGTAGTTACCAACAGCACAACTATTTTGTATTTTACTAGGCAATAACATTTCCTGATTAGGGCAACATCTATATACAGGCACCTTAAGAACGTAGCCCACCACCACCACAGCTTTACCTAAATCCCACTTTTACCAGAAGAATCTAGGCCCCAAGCAACATAGTAATAAACCCAGGGTCAGACAGGCCACAGAACAGTCTAACAAAGTTTTTAAAACATATAAATTGTCTCAAAAGTGCAAAAAAAAAATGAAGCTGCATTATACGTTGCCCCTGTAGATATGTGTCTGCCATATCACTACAATGGAGTGCAACAGTGCCTGCTAGATTATGTTGTTCTGACTGTGTGCTCTTGGGCTTGCCCTTATACCTTTCTCCATATGCACCAACCAAAGTGCAGTGTACACTTAGCTTTCTGAAACTAGTGGTCAAAAAAGTACTCTAAAGGACATAAGGGCAGAATTTGCACCCCTGGGTTTATAAATGAGCAATAAAATAGTGATGAGTAATGAGTAATAAAATAGTCAATTTTAGCCATGCCTATATAGATCAACCATGTCACAATATACTTACCCAACAGTGTCTTTGACATGCTTTCCTACCACTACGCTGATAATAGCTACCTGCCATGCAAGAGACCTTCAGCAGACATGTTAGGTGGACTAGTAAGAGAAGGTAACATTTTAAAGAACACCCATTTCCTAGGAACCTATGTCTAAGTGATCCACTCACCAGAAGCAGCACTTTACTTCTTAAACAACAGGACAGACCCCACTCCTGGAAAACATTTCTATGGCAGCCTAGGACAACCAAGTTAATATGATGACCATCACACCACAATACCCGAAAATTTCAGGTGCCTTGCTGAGTTTTCACTATTCTTTCTAATTTTCTGACTTTTTTGTTGCTTGTGTTGGTCTTTGGCCTTCTCTTGTGTGAAGAGTTCTACACAATTAAGTTGGCAGGCCTCTTTTTATATGAATTATTACTTTTTGGAGCATCCAGTCGAAAAGCAACATAGTTATCATTTCATCCACTCTTAGCATCCCACTCCTCTTTCTTCTTCTACTGTGACATCTATACACATGTATGCAAATGTGTGCTGTCCATTTATATGTGTGCAGAACTATGTCACAAAATCAGGAAACTGCATTGGCTAGGTATGTTGTGGAGACAATTTTCTGAGCTATTTATTCAGGCGTATTTACTAACTGAGTGTTCATAAATGTGCTTAATTGATACTTAGTTGAGCTCTGTTTGAGGTCAACCAAAACTCACAGTGTCTGATACTATTTATGAGAATGCCCATTTTGAAAGGGTACTACATAATGAAAAACAACTGGCATTCCCAGGAATTCAGCTCCTGTGAATTTTGACCTAAGTTGTAACCAAGAGCAGAACTCTAAATAGACACAAATCAGGTGTCTGTTCCTCTTATTTTCAAAACTAGGTAGAAATAGACCTCCAATCTTCTATATGATTGCCTCATTCATTTGTATTTGTAAACTTAACAGAAAAATTAGGACAAAAACCTCTCATAGGTGGACATTATATTTAACTGTGCATAACGCATTCTCATTTTTGAAAAATAATGTCAAGAATATATTATTGAAAAATGGGACGTGATCCTTGCATATTCTTTGTCACAGAGCACAAAAAAAATAGTTTTTACTTTTTCTATTCAGATCTTTCTACAAGGAAATGAAAAATGCTCAGCAGAGTAGTAACCTTGTGAAATATTTCTCTTTAAGCAAACTACAATTGTGCAATTATAATGACAAAAACCTCTGCTATTCAAAGCACAAACTGAAAAGCACTTTTCATTTTAAAAAGGCTGGATAATCATGATTGATCTGGATTTGTTCACACAGTGCAAGAAAATGGAAGGAATGAAGCAGTGCCTTGTGGTTTCACCCTTGAGTCTAATTTGGTACATGCCCATTTAAAATGCATTGTGCTTCATGCTCATTATAGTCCAAAGACTTCTGTGATAATTTCCTTAAATTATACTAATGAAAATAAGAGCTATAGAAGAATGCTGGTGTACTTTCATATGCCTAGGAGATATATACTGTATGTACTACTTTAATAAGTCCAGATTATACCAGCCCACAGACAACCTGTGGCAACATTATTAGTTCTCTTGTACAATATGTGTTTTTTTCTGAATAATTATAAATATTAAAAATAAACAAGTGACACATTCATGCTTATGAACACTTTCATTTTGCACTATTTAAGTTTCCTTTTAATCTATTTTAATATTGTTTTTGGTTCAATTAGCTATTATCCTTATTCCCCAAATGAAAAAGTTTTTGTAACGGAAAAATAACAGTTATGAAAGTTTATACTAGCCATACTACAGTACACTGTAAAATAAACTGTGTGCATGTGTTCTTTTTTTGTTTTGGTGCTTGTTTTGAATATTAGTGCAGAGTAACACATTACTGACCTAGGCAAAGAATTCTCCTTTTACTGTTTTTATAGTGGGGTTGTATATCTTTCTAAAGAGAAGGCCATGGGCACACAGAGCTGAAGGCTCCATAGCGCTCAGCCTCTACACTTTTACAGACTGAGAGAAGCAGATACACTCAGTGCCCTTGCTCACTCATCTAAGCTGCTTCCAACTGCATGTAGTCACGGGGAGTGGAGGTCGGTGTGATGCCTCCACCTATTTGGGCTGACCTTCACTTCTGCTCCACTGTATGTGAGTGCACAAAGGTTAATCTAATTCAAATCAATTGAGATGGAGCATGGAGTGGATCCCCTTTTCTCTGCCTGCAAAAATGCACTCCATGTGCCCATGGCCTAAGCAGTATGGAATATGCTTTTTAAGGAAGGTCCCAATAAGATTTTGTCTTCTGTTTTGTTTTATGTTTTTTCAATAGGAAAGCCACAGCACAGGGGTATGAAGAAATAGTATAATAGAAATGTATAATAGCCTTAAATCGTTTTCTACTATGTTGTTTGTGCCACTGTGGGTTAAATTGGATACAAATCAAGTCGTTAATTGGTCATAGTGTTTCATTTTCACTATTGATGCATACTTTGTGAAGAAGTAAAAGGTAAGAAAGGTAAGAAGAACTTTAAAAGGTAAGAAAAGCATTAGCATCAATAAATATCAAAGTCTGAAAACATAGTTTAAAATAAGGATAGGCAATCGGCAGACCCATTGCCCTCTGCATTCCTTTTCTTTTAGCCTTGCTTTCTAAACAAAACAGTGTAGAACATATTTACAGTATAACATTTTTGAAAGCGCAAATTCAAATTGTAATTCAAATATTTTGCTTTAGAAACATGCATTCATTCTCTTTATTGTGGATTTTTTTCAATGTGCACAGGCTCTCCTGTGTGCTTTAATGAATGCCCAGCTTTGTTGTCTGAGAATATAGCCCACAAAGGGAATTCCAGGCTGTTCCAAACACAGATGCTTTTGCACACACCATTAAGCCGAGCACAGTCCCACATTTCAATTTTTTCGGTGGCTATAATCTTGCCCTTGCAAACAGAGTGAGATAAGAGAGATAAGGATAACTAATATCCAGCACACAGTCCTTCTATCTACATGATCTGGGGCAATACACTGAGAATGAAAACATATGCTATGGTTCGATAACTCTATCCCTGCTGTGATTTGATAACTGCATTTCAAACAGTGTGTGTTGTCAGACTCATTCCTGCACTTGTGGGTCTCCCATTGTCTGATTAAGAATATCGTAATCTGGGAAAATGCTTTGGTTAATGCTGTTTTAGAGAGATGAAAAGGCTTGTGGCTCTGGTTCAATACCCCAAGCCTTCTTCTTGATAACCTTGCTCTGATCGCTTAAGGTCTCAAGCAGTGCTTCACTATAAATGCACACAACACAAATAAAGTATAAAAAAAAAAAAAAGAAGTCAACAGAGAAAGGGCATTTATAACTGTAAAATTATTCCCTTGCTTTTGTCAGTGCTCCCAATTCTATAACAGTTAAAGCCTGCCAAGTAATAGGCATTGTAGAACTTTCCCTTGGGTGGCAGCCAAGGCCACTAACCTAGCTATTAGAGTGCTGACAAGCTTTGTCAATGCAATCTGCTGAATGCCGTGAGTGACAAGCGATCAATATTCTCTACTCTCCTGGGTCATCACAGGTGACAAAGGCCTAAGTAATAAAACAGTCTTAGCGTTCTTATACTAAAATGCTTCCTCTCTCCCTCTCTCCCTCTCCCTCTCCCTCTCCCTCTCTCCCTCTCCCTCTCCCTCTCCCTCTCCCTCTCCCTCTCCCTCTCCCTCTCTCTCTCTCTCTCTCTCTCTCTCTCTCTCTCTCTCTCTCTCTCTCTCTCTCTCTCTCTCTCTCTCTATATAATGTTTTTTTCCTCCATGCCTCCTTAGATATTGGCCCAAGTGATGATGATGATAAAGGTTTGTAAGCATTGCTGTCAATTGGTGTCACCAAGGAAAATTACTGTAGACAAGAGACAAATAAATCTAAACAACCTACAACAATTTTGTTATCTGCCAAAACAGGAGTCGAGTTGAACAGGTGCAGTATGATTCAGCCTAAAACTTATACATACTGTATTTTATAGTGTCTGATATTCTGTGCTGTTAACAAACACTTATAAAGTACTCCAATAGTACAGTACAGGTACACCAAATGTATAGTACAGGTATGACTACGTCACTTGCGCAATGAAGTAATGTTACTTCATTAGTTTACTTATGAATACTTAAGACTCACTTAAGATGTATTCTGTCTTTAAGATTTACAAATAAATGCAGTTGTCTTAACCACAATATAAAGTAGAAACTATATAAAGTGATCAAAGGAATTTTGCCATGGTTCGCTACTCAGTTAAGCTAAATTGGCATCTGACTATCTTGGGATGGTTTCAATATGTGGTCCTTTCAGGAGGTATGCCTTTACTAGAATGTATGCTTTACCGTGTATAATCTGTATCCTCTGTTATCGGTAACCCCTAACTTTATTTTATAGCCAGTGAGGTAAGGTCAACCTTTAACAATGATACAGTTGTTGGGTGCCATGAAAAAGAAGAAGCACTTTCTTCTTTACAAGTACATTACAAGACATTATACCTTTTTTTCCCATAAAAAAAAAAACCAATGCACCAGAGGTCACCCCTTTAGACTAGTAGAACAGAACGTTCTTTTAAAGCAGCATATGTGGTTGTGAGGCCAGTGTGGTTGCGGACAGTAGCGTAACAATGGCGTGCTGAGCCACCCTTGGCAAAAAAAACTTTGGAGGGACGCATCACACACCTACCTGCCACTTGCCTGCCCTCTTGCCTACTTGTGTTTCCTGCTCCCCCACCACTCATGCAGGGTAGGTACTATTGCAGCTGGGAAGGGGGAAATTCTTAAATATATAGAGCAAGTAGACGGCTCCCCTGTTCGATGCCCCCCCAATGACTCTGGCTGTTTCTCTTAATGCCTTTTAAAGTTGGGTTATTTCTTGAACATGCATAATATCCAAGGTTATTGTGATTTTAATATCTATTTTTTTTCCCTGATCAGCAAAAAAATAAACAAAAGCTAATTACAACAAAAAAGGCAAATCAAAAAAAGCAATCTTTTTGCCAAGATTTGTAAAAATGTTTCAATGTTTTTTTGCTGCACAAATGTAAAGTACTTTGTATAGTGATAATCCTCATGTATCTTATCTTTTTTATCATATACTGATTATATATATATATTCAGGGGATTAGAATAAATATGACTACAATTTGGCAACCGATCTAAGCCCTGCAAGGCTCTCATGGAAATAATGGTAAAAAAGGTAACCACTTTTCATGTTTTGTTTACTGTAAATGATTGCTTTGCTGAAACATCTATCTCCAAGGACAATCAATTGTGATAATGAATTATACAAAGAATTTGATGCACTATGCAAGAACAAGATGCTTGGCAGAATAATACTGACCTCCTTTACTTTAAATCAATTTACAGAAGGTGTATATGCACTTAGTATTTTTCCCAAGGTGCTTTTTTTCTTTCTATTACATCCTGTACTTTGTTGGTGGGCAAGCGTTCTACTAATTAGTGCTTTTATGACTTTACAGGAATGTTGGCGTTTATTTCCGATGCTTTCATGTCAAGTCCAATAACAATAATACAAAAGTTATGTATTTTTAAAGTTAAAAAGCTTTGTAAACTTTTGTAAAGCATTTAGGAAACTATTGTATGCAGAACGGATATGATCTAATATCTTATATAAAATGAACATTCCTAAAAAATGTAATTAATATAATTTTGTTAAGAAAAGGAACCGCCTTTCATTACTAAACTCTAAGGACCTACAAGATTTAAACATGTACAATATGTAAATACATGTATACATTTATATGTATGGTATGTGTTATCTTTGTTCCAAGATGGACAAACAATTTTAAGTAGTTACCTGATTTTGTATGTTTGTACACATCAAATGATAATGTAGGCGACCTATGCTTCTCCTACTGTTCAGGAAGTCTTCGGCCTGTTACTGATGCCATGTGGGAGGGAGGTTTCCCAACTGGCCCTAAGGGGAGAATCACTAGTTCTTTACCAAAGTTTTTATGATACAAGAGAGAACATGGTTTCTACCCTTTTGCCTCCACTAGTAATGCATGGGCTGGCCTGAAACCTGTAGGACAGGTGGGTTCGGACCGACTTTCACAGAAGATTGCTGGGTCACAGACATAATTGGGTTGAGGTCTTTCTTCCACTCTCCTCACAGCCTCTATTTATAGGCACGTGCACACGCTTTTGCGACATCAGATATGGTTGTGTGTGGGTTTATAAATAAAGCTGCCGTACCGGGTTGGATACAGTTTGGGTTGAGAGGGCTTGGGTTAGGGTTAGGTGTGGGTCAATTATTCGTCAACCTGTACATCATTACTCTCCATCTTGTGTCAGGGGTGGATGTGCTCGGAAGCCTGGAGCAATACCCCATTACCATGAATAAGTCTCAGACTCCTAAGGTAAGCAAACACATTAGACAGAATGAAAGCCTCATTTAAAAAGTATTGCAGTGGGGATGCTCTTCTGAATCTTTTTTCACTAGTGATTACAGACAAGGAACATCTACAGTTACAGTCATGTCAAGATTGGCTATAACTGCACATGCTCAGTTCTACCAATTAGGTATGGGCGAATTTGACCCGTTTCATTTTGCCAAAAAAAAAAAATTTTTTTTGACACGCGTCTTTTTATTTTGACACACAACGCCGTACAAATCTATGGGCGTAATTTTTTTCGGCGAAAAAAAACGCCCATCCCTACCACCAATCATTTGTGAGGGAAAATTCAGCACCACTGCATGATGCTGTTAAACTCCACTGTACTAATCTGCCTTTTCTTAACTGGTGTAAGATGGGCAGGAAAACTGCTGCAATTTTGGTGGTTGGATGAAGGAAACTCAAAACTACTACTATTTATGTGACGCTATCACTCTCCTTGATATTGGTAAGCAGGGACCCCAAAAACAAGGTAAAGGTTGTGGCAGACAGCCCTGTCATAGCATTTGTAGGAGCTGAGCAATAAACAGGTCAGCCTAACAAGAACAGTATTTCTCTCTCTAAGAATAGTGTGGAGTTGGTACTCCCCAAGAGCTCAAGGTATTCATCCCTGCAAGGCTTCCACTATATGGGATCCATTTCACTGATACACTACTTTTTACAAAACATGTTCCTTCCTCTGTCCTTCAAATGCCAACATTGGTCCAGGCTCTCATACTCTCCATCATAGCCCACTGAACCATGTTACCAGAATCTCATCTCCATCTGTCCATACTCTCCCTAGCTCAGAACAATCTTATGACCATGCAGTTCACCAAAACAGCTGAGACACGCATAAAACCTTTTTCACTGATTGTAACTCACCTCTAGAATGCTCTACTAGCTGGCATGGCGAAAGCGCCCACACTTTGCTTCAACAAACCCTGTTCACTTGTTCACCACCAATCTTTTTATGTCTCTTTCTAACAGATTGTAAGATCTACAGGGCAGGGACTTCATCCCAACTGTGTATTAAAAGAAAGGGGGTGCCAAATGTTAGGCACTCCCAAGTGAATGTTTTTACTTACCTGAAAACCTGGGCCAGTGCTCCTATCAGCAGAAAACTGTACCGGCCCGGGGTTATTCCAGAGAGCACTATGGAGCGCTCCTCTTCTGGCTTCCCAAGTGTAAATTAATTTCCTTCTCCTTTAAATAACCTAGCACTCAAGCATAGATTCATTTTCATTGTTTCATTTATTATAACTATACCTCTGTTTGTGTTTATGCCTTGTAAAGCATTGCATACATCAGTGGTGCTATCTTAATAAATACATACATACATATTGCTGCCGAACATTTCATATTTGACGAAACAAGTGTTGACTTTTACAGTTCAATTTACAAAACCCTTCCTACAACACAACACCTCTGTAAGTGCCCACCTGAGGAAGGGAGTCACAATTTAATAATGCTCAGCTATCAAGCAGCTGCTGTAATTTTTTTTTTTTTTTAAAACAAGGGGTATTTTTAGGCTGGGTAGCTGATGACTGGTTAAGTGGAAGTCTTCAGGAGTTTTAGGGTCAAGGGCTTGGGGAGCAGACGTTTTGAAGAAATACAACCGAACAAGTTCTGTCTGTTGTACTGAACTTCCTTCCTGTGTTCCATGTCCTCCATGGTGCTAAATAAGCTCAGTTGTGGGTACAGCTCATTGTCTGAGATCTCCCTCTTGGCTTTCACGTTTAAACCCTATATCTGCACCCTGCTTTACCTATGATACATAGCCTTTCTAGTTCCTGGTTGTACTTCTAGCAATTGATATTTATTTCATTGCCCTGTCAGTGCCAGTACCTGATCATTACTAGTTTTGACCTTTGCCTAATTTGAACCAAGTCTTGCAGGAATATTTTGTACCTCAATTACGGATTTGGTTGGTCCCCACCTTCAAGCGGTCTCATCCTCAACCAATCTGTATTTGGACTCCCTACCTGGCTGTTCAGTAAAGTTCATATTTTAAAGTCTTGGTCACCCAAGTAGTACACTTCTGATAAAGTTACATATAAGTGCATTCTGATATAAGTTCCACATATCTATCATAGACAGAAGAACAATCGGAGACCACGTTAATTGTGTAGATGCTTAGTTTTGGAGTCCTTGATCATTATACAGGGGAGCAGTATAATTTATTTTTTAATTGTTTCATTTATTATTACTATAGCCATGTTCAAGCCCCCCCACAAAAAAAATTATAGGAAGCCAGGCACACATGCTTAAACCCAGACCCCCTCAACACCCATCCACTAGATCGCCCACAGCCTGCCATAAAAATTAGCGAGCCAGCAAATTTTTCAGAAGTGGCAAACTACCGCACTGCAGCAAATGTTGTTAGTATTGATGAGTGAATGTGTCCTAAAAATGTAATTTAATTCTAAGTTACAATTAATGAATTATGAGTTAAAATAGATGCTGAAAAAGAGTTAAAGGAGAACCAAACCCTAAAAAGTAATAAGGTTATCCTAATGCTATAACGTTCTGCAACAGTAATGAGCCAAACATTCAAAGTTTTCACAGGAGTTCACCATCTTGGATTTTGTTATGAGTGTCATTGACACTGCACGTGTCCAGTGTGCTCTGAGCATTTTTAAAAATCTTAGGGGTCATAACAAATCCCTAGGCTGAAAATATGGTTTACCTGTCAGAAGCTGATGAAAGGGCTGATTATTTACAACTGCTAATTCCATTTTGGAGCTGCCATGTAATGAGTGAGTCGGACCTTAAGCTCAGGTAAGCAGAAAATAGCATGTGCAGTGAATTAACAGTAAAGATGATAGGGAGCTACTGGGGCATTTTTGGAGGGACAGATCTTCACTGCTAAAAGGCTGTGGTGGTTGCCTTGGCTGGTACAGAACCCCAACAGTATTTCTACCCTACTTCCTTGTTAAGATTTAATTTTTCATGTGAATTGTAATTTCTGTGGAAATATCTACAATCTGTGCATTAGGTGGTTCTAAAGGAGGTGGTTAATATGTCCTCCTATTGTTACCCTGCGAGGAATGTTTTGCTTATACTGTACATTGGTCTTTTTTAATATAACATTATGTGAGATTCAGGTTAGCAGGGATCATGAGAACAGCACTGTTTTTTCATACAAACATCGAAGGCCACCTTAAAACAGTTTTTTTTATTTCAATAAATTTTTATTGACTTTATCAGGATTTTGTGTACAGACTGTATTCCAACACTCGTATCCGGGTCCATGTTTTTATTGTTTTATTTTACAGCATGCAGTTACCTTAGTTTGTGGTCCGTAACACGTAATAATTTAAGCAAAAATATTAAGTCAGTCATTTTTATGACTAACAGTTTAACCTTATAAACTGTAAAGAACACTCAAGGGTGAACATTATAATTAAAAGGAAGAATACTATTAGTACCAATACTACAGTAGTGTACTGTACCTACTACAGAGAAAGAAGGGTGTGGCGAATGCCTGGCCCATACCTGTATACAATCCAGGTCCAGCACTTACAACATTAGGAGTACAAAGTCCCCCAAAAGTCTCAGTTAGGTTTGTAGCACCTAGTCAGTTAGGTGGGAATCTTTCATGTTCCTCTTTGTGCTATTTAATCAGCCTGCAGCTCAGTTTGGAAAACACACAGTTCTCAGTTCCCACACACACTCCAATACTGGGAAAGCTGTTTAAATTAGCCCACCTGTGTGCAAGAAAAATTTGGACCGGTTACATGGCCGGAACCATTCTGACAGAAACCTGGGACATTTTTTGATTTAAACTACATAACAGGTTATTATTGTAGTCGGGTCTCATACTTTCAAAGAGTGATTTTGGTTTCCGTTGACAATAAGTGAGTGTCACATAAATTGGTCTAAGTACCAACAGTGTTGCAACTATATACTGTATGCCATTTTTTAATGTTGCTAGTGTAGGGATATGGTAAATTAGCCACCCTAGTTAATATTGGCATGTAAATCCTCAGTGTTTTAGATGCCTAAATGGGTGCGACTCAATTTACTATAGCGCTACAATAGCAACAAATAGAAGTCTTGTCTTGACCAGGGCTATATTTATTCAGTAGGCTTCACATGGAAAATAGTACCAAAAAGGCTTTCTCTTAAAACATCAAAGTGGATGTGCCTGTAACATAAAGTGGTTACTTTGCCCCATTCAGTGTAAAATGCAAAGTTACAACATATGTTTTCACTAGAGCTTGCCTACAAACCTAGTAGGACTTTATTTTCCTTGCTCTTAGTGAACACAAAGTGTGCATCACAAAGGCATTAAAATCACAGGAAACCTCTGAGAATAAAAGCCAATGAAACACATGCTGGACTGAAATGGCTTAGATCAATATAATTAACTCCAGTGTTTTGGACTAAAACCCAGAGAAAGAATTATGCAGGGAATAGGAATTAATGGCACTAATGTAAGCCATTCGTTACAGTGTTTTTCTCCTAACTTTTAGAAGCGTACACTGAACACTGACTAATGCAGTGAACCTGTGTCTCAATAGATTCAATGATTAAAACATTTAGTGAGCAAGACATGCCGGCGGGTACATTTTTTATTTTTTTAGTCTTTAACACTAGAAAGTAACGAATAAATCCACATAATTATTTTTATGGCACTTTAGTTTTTCTGCCGATTCAAAATTCCCAGCCTAAGGACTCATTTTCAGCAACATTATTGCTAATTATAATTTATTTGATACTTTTCCGTAATATTAATTCTCAATACAATAGCTTGGGATTTTTATACTAGAAATTTCTGTGAATGCAATTCATCCATAAACGAATACCACTTCTCAATGTAGACATATGGAATCTATTATCCAGAAGGCAAGGGTTCTGAGGTGTTCTGCATAATGGGTCTTTTAGTAATGTGAAACACTATGTATTGTCTAATGAAAAAAAATGACATCAAAAAAAGTTTCTGCATCAGTCAAAAACAAAGATTTTCTTTTAAATAGGACCTTAGGATCTTTAAATGGCATTGCCACCATTGAGGAAGGTAGGGGCTGTAGGAGTGTACAAAATGTAACATTAAAAAATACTGAGGACCATGAAGTGATTTTGCTATTCTAGCTATTAAAGAGGGATCCAGGTGAGAGTTCTCATATACGTTGCAGTTAATTTGATGATAATTATCTCATAATGTCAAATAAATCTCAGTTTTAGGCTGGCCTCTTGTTTTTCGCAGACTCTCTTTAATCTGGTATGGTACCTATGGATTGGAGGAAAGCTGATGTAATTCATATATTTAAAAAAGGAATTATGATGTCAGCCAGGCAATTATAGGCCAGTAAGTTTTACATCTGTGGAGGGAAAATTATTTGAATACTTTTTAAGGGACCAGATTCAAAATATTGTCCTGGTGAATGGCATTACGATCAGCATGGCTTTATAAAGGATGGGTCATGTCAGATTAATTTGATGAGGTAATTAAGATGTTGGACAGTGGGGAGCAGTAGATGTGATCTATTCAGATTTTGCCAAAGCGTTTGATACACTGCCCCACAAACAACTGCTTGACCCTACGATTTGAGCCAACCCACTGAACCCTGTTATTATATACCTTAATGCAGGGATCCCAAACCTTTTTCAACTGTGAGCCACATTCAAATGTAAAAAGGGTTGGGGAGCAACATAGCATGAAAATAGTTCCCAAGGATGCCAACTAATGGCTGTGATTGGCTATTTGGTAGCCCTTATGTGAACTGGCAGCCTACAGAAGGCTCTGTTTGGCAACACAATTGGTTTTTATGCAACCAAAAGTTTCCATCAAGCCAGGAATTCAAAAATATGCACCTGCTTTGAAGTCCTTGAGAGCAACATCCAAGGGGTTGAGGAGCAAAATGTTGCTCATGAGCTATTGGTTGGGGACCACTGCCTTAATGAAATCAGAAGACAGAGAGAGGTGTATAATGTCCACAGCATTTATTCACATTTTATCAAATAAATAGGACCTTGCCAGCTTAAACCGAGGCAATATTCTAAAGCCAGAATTTAATAAAAGATCACTAATATGCTCTGCTGCCAACATGAGAGAAGTTCGGCAGCCCTGCTGATGGACCTGTATCTGCAGTGTCTCGATGATATGAAATCCAAGCAGGCTGTCACCTAGCACAAGCAGTAGTAGCGTCTGTACCAATCAACCCACAGTGCAGTCACAGGAGAAAACCTCCTTTCTCCATCTTCTAAACTTACCTGTGCAGTACTCTGGCAAGGTCCTACCGTACAGGTGATTAAACTTAAAATATAGTTTCATATGTGCAATGTTTTGATCCAGAAGAAAGCAAAAGACAGAGTCTGAAGCCAATGCCAATTATGCCTCAAGAGGGAAAAAATTCCTTCTTGACCCGAATGGCAATTGGACACATTCCTTGGATCAAGCATTTGACATTCATTTAAAAAAATCAATACAATGCAGAGTCTCACAATTATACTGTATAAAGATAAAGATAATAGGAAAACAAAAAGAAGAAAAGTCCTGACATTTCGCAAAATATGCAAAATGGGGGAGGGTGGGATGTTTCTACCTGCTCAGATGGTAAGAAAGTGAACTTCTTCTTCCCCTGACATCACATCCCTCTCTGACTCCGCCCCCAGGCCAAGCCATCTCATTCTTTAATTCACTCCTTTTCACCTAAATGCAGCTACTAGTGATGGGCAAATTTGCGCCGTTTCGGTTCGCTGAAAAATCCGCGAATTTCGCGAAACGGCGAAAAATCCGCAAAACGGCGCCGTCGTCTCGTTTTTTCAAAAAAAATTGTCGACGGCGGCGAATTTTTTGACGGCGGCAAATTTTCGCGGGTGTTTCGCGAATCTATTCGCAAATTCGCCGCGAATTTGCGCCTGGCGAATAAATTCGCCCATCACTAGCAGCTACACGTGATTCCTCCCATCTCTAACCAAGACCAGTGTTATCAAACAAGGTCTTGAACTGTATTAAAAGGGGCATAGATTTGTGGGAGGAAAAAGGGTCATTCTTCCACTGTACAGAGTGCTGGTAAGGCCCCATCTAGAATACACTGTACAGTTTTGTCTCCAGTGCTCAATATTGAATTAGAAAGGGTCCAGAGAAGGGCAACTAAGCTGGTAAAAGCTATGGACAATTTTGGAGTCAGGAAGGAATTTGTCCCCCTCTGAGTGAAATTGGAGAAGCTTCCAAATAGTTTTTTTTCCTTCCTCTGGATCATTTAGCAGTTATCATCATCATTTATTTATATAGCGCTGTCAAGAAACGCAGTGCTTTACGCAGGTTACTATGCATGACTTTGGTTACTGGACTGTGTAAAACTGTAACATGTTCCATATATATATATATATATATATATATATATATATATATATATATATATATATATATATATATATATATATATATATAACTTTACAAGTCAAATTGTAGATGCCCAATAACACTCTACTTTCTCCTTTTGGCACAGATAAACACTGTGCTAGTCTTGCAGCCTATACTTAAGCTTTGCAGCAAGCAGTTCCAAACAGAGGACATTGCCAATGTTGGTTATACTTGGTCATAACGGAATTATGTTGCTTTCAGTTCTTTTAAGTCTTTTATTGTAAATAGGGATGTAGCGAACGGCGGAAAAAATGTTCGCGAACATATTCGCGAACTTGCGACAAAACATGCGAATAGTTCGCGAACGTCGCGAACCCCATAGACTTCAATGGGAAGGCGAATTTTAAAAGCTAGAAAAGACATTTCTGGCCAGAAAAATGATTTTAAAGTTGTTTAAAGGGTGCAACGACCTGGACAGTGGCATGCCAGAGGGGGATCAAGGGCAAAAATGTATCTGAAAAATCCATTGTTGACACAGCGCTGCGTTTTGTGCTGTAAAGGGCAGAAATCACACTACGTCACTCAGGTGATGTTTCTGGACACGGAATGTGAAAAAGCTCACACAGCTAGGTGGCACTTGGTTAAAGACTGGGCAAACAATGCCTGCAAGGGCAACGTATACACTACAGCAGTGGATACGGAATATATTATTGCTGCTTGGAAAACGTCACTCAGGTGGTGTTTCTGGAGACGGTATTATTATTGATATTTAGACAGAATGTGAAAAAGATCACACAGCTAGGTGGCAGTTGTTTGAAGAACAGATGCAGATGAGAGATCAGCAGCAGGACAGCTGCCCACAGCAGCTACATACAGAGCACTGCAGTAGAAGGTAGATTACTAGCCAGCAAAGCTACCTAACCTAAAATGTCCCTCAAATCCCTGCAGAGTTCTGTCCCTACAATACAGAGCAGTATCAAGTAGATTACTAGCCAGCAAAGTTACTATCAACTGTCCCTCAAATCACTAACAGCTCTCTCCCTACACTAGCTCTTCCAAGCACACACAGGCAGAATGAAAAAACGCTGCAGGGCTTCAGTTTATATATGGAAGGGGAGTGATCCAGGGGGTGTGGGGGTGGTCCAGGAGGGAGAGCTTCCTGATTGGCTGCCATGTATCTGCTGGTCTGGGGTGAGAGGGCAAAAATAAGCGCCAGCTAAGGCGAACCCAAATTGCTAAAGTAAAAAACCCTTTGAAGCCATGCTCTCAGAGTCCATCTTGTGCTGGCTCTAGCCTGAGCATGCAGGCAGAGCTCGAGTGGAACCTAGACAGGTCAGGTCTAGTAAGGATAGGCTACTCACTTTAAGAGGTCACTCTAGGAGTGAAAGATAGACAGGCTATTTAGCTGAGCAGCTCAAGGCTCCGTCAAAGGGATTAAGATCACGGGTACTAATTGCCCAGAAGTAGGAAATAAGTGTGGAGACTTAGGGATGTAGAATTCCCCTGGGTTCCACTTAGGGAAAAGGCTGAAAGCTGGGTGTACCTTCATTGCTGCTGTGTATGTTCTCTTCCCTGTGGGGACTAATACTGACCAAATGTGCTGTGAGTGTATGCCTACCGTATATACAGGTACTCGAGTATAAGCCGAGTTTTTCAGCATCCAAAATGTGCTGAAAAAGTCTACCTCGGCTTATACTCGGGTCAGCGGGCAGTAGCTGAGATTGCAGTCACTTTTAATCATTCCTATACCAACAGTTCACTTGGGGAGAGACTGCAATATCCCACAATGCCCTCTGTTGGTTATATGAAAGAATAACAGTGCACCCTCTGTTGGTTTTATGAAAGAATAACAGTGACTGCAAAATCACACAGTGCCATCTGTTGGTTATATGAAAGAATAACAGTGTGCCCTCTGTTGGTTATATGAAAGAATAACAGTGACTGCAATATCACACAGCGCTCTCTGTTGGTTATATTAAAGAATAAAAATCTAAGTTACAAAAAAAAAAAAAGAATAACAATGACTGCAATATCACACAGCACCCTCTGTTGGTTATATGAAAGAATAACAGTGCGCCCTCTGTTGCTTATATGATAGAATAACACTGACTGCAATATCACACAGCACCCTCTGTTGGTTATATGAAATAATAACAGTGTGCCCTCTGTTGGTTATATGAAAGATTAACAGTGACTGCAATATCACACAGCACCGTCTGTTGGTTATATGAAAGAATAACAGTGACTGCAATATCACACAGCGCCCTCTGTTGGTTATATGAAAGAATAACAGCGACTGCAATATCACACAGCGCCCTCTGTTGGTTATATGAAGGATTAACAGTGATGCCAATATCACACAGCGCCCTCTGTTGGTTATACGAAAGATTAACAGTGATAGCAATATCAAACAGCACCCTCTGCACATGGTAGTGGGACAGTGGGACAATGCACACAGTAATCCATTTGGCAATTCTCTGTCACATCAACTTTGCAAAAAAGTCCGGTTGATCGCTGGGGGGGCGCTTTGACAGAATGTGTGCTGCTGGGAGATAGGGCTGTAGTTGTGTCTAGGCTTATACTAGAGTCAATATGTTTTCCCAGTTTTCGTAGGTAAAATTAGGTACCTCGGCTTATACTCGGGTCGGCTTATACTCGAGTATATACGGTATTCACATGTTAATGTATGATCCTGCTTGCTCTGTATGTACACTCCACTGAGGATTGTAATTGTTCTATAAATGTGTTCATTGGTTAAGTTATAAGAACCACTGGCACCCAATTCTTGCACCCTTAATCTAGTTACAGTTACACTACACCCTGCCTCCACACCATTTGCGAGGGCTTACTCCCAGAGATTTAAGGTCTCATCCGGAGCACAATATTGGGAGTGGAGCAAATGGAAAGAGAATGATGCAATTTACTGCTGCGCTACACAAGTTTATATCTACATTCTAAAAAACACCAGGACAAATCCTGACACTTTTGCTGAAATGCTTCCTGTCAGTCAAGCATTCAACTTCCGGCCTTGCAAGCTCTGATTGACAAGCCCCAAGGGACCATAAGAACGTGTTTGGTCCGGCACTCTCTTAAAGGAGAAGTGACCTATGTCCAATTTACACAGAAAGGTAACAGAAAATGGGCTAAAGGACATATAGGCATATTTTGATGAAGAATTCTATATTCTATATTGTGACTTTAGTCACTTAATAAAAATCCTTACACAAATCCATAGCTTAAATTGACTGTGAGAAACTGATGCTGCATCTGTACCCCTTAAAATCTGTTCTATTAAGCTTGATGTGGAAACTTGCCATCCGCCTTTCACCACCCCAATGGAAACTGATTGGCTGTTAACTGACAGCAGCACATTTTCTTTTTCAGATGCCAATGTTGTGATAAGGCTCCATATGTCGTAGAAACAGCCCTGCTTATCAATAAGGAACAGTGAAAGCTTTCCTTCAGCTTTGGCAAGAATACACATACAGTATACTGCCAGATCGGATGATCCGCTTCACTTCATAATGAATGTCAATCTGTTTTTCATCCATTATCGCTGTTTGAGCTGCAGCATTATTTTTTTCCCACTTTTAGTTCATAGGGCAAATGACTTACAATTTCAGTCAAGACATTCCATCTGGCTGTCCTTCATAGAACACCTACAGAAATACGTTGCCATGCATTCCATAACCCACCCCTTGTTTCTCCTTACGCACACAGCCATCTGTACTTTGGAATAAATCGTGAAAAAGTTTGTATGACTACAAATTTGCAAAAAGGTATCAGAGTAGCAGAATGCTAGCAGAGGAGTCATATCAAACCACTTGGAGATATAAGCAAAGGAGTTCTTAATGGGTACATCTTATGCCATTGTACAGATAAAGAAGGGATTCTTGATCAGAATTTTAAGGATCCAGAAGTACTTTTAATTAAAATGTTATTCTAAAAATATGGATTTACAGGTAAAATTGTGAGCTTTTTTATTTTACCCATTACTAGTTTGTAATGACATTTTCAATTGTTATAATAAGGTGCAACGTAGCTTTTTAAATACAAACTTAATCTTCTTTTATATTTCAGCAGGTTTTTCTTTTTTTATTATAAAGTGAATCTTGTCTCCTAGTCCAAATTAGTTATCCTGAAATGACTTTAAACCTATTCAGATTTGCCTGTGTTATTTATCATACTTTTTGAAGCAGCACTTTAGAACTTTACTTTAGATAAGTGATGGTTGATTGTGACCTGTTTCGATTTACTGAAAATTTGTGAAACACCAAAAAATATGCCAAACTCGCTGAAGTGAAAGGGCATTTTTTGGCACAACATTTTTCAAACCATGTATACATTAGAGTCTATGTCCAAAACAAATTAAAACATTTCTCTCAACCCTATTAATCATGTCTGTCCCCAGTGGAGCTTGCTATTTAAGGGCCCTACCATAAGTCAAGCACTATTGTAAATGTCCTTACAAACCTGCAAGTGTGTATTCGGACAAGACACAGAAAACATACAAAAGGATGCTAGCGCTTATAATCAGTCAGTATAGTCAGTGTTATAACCAGGGCCTGAGTGCTCAAGATGGAAGATGTTCTTCTATTCTTTATTTTACCATTTGCACTTCAAACCATTCCCTTTTCTTTTTTTGTAAGTCTTTATTTTTTAGAGTTTTCAAGGTTATATGGGGGTACAGAAGAGAAAAGAAGGTGGGTAAGGGGTACAGTATTATAATAAAGACACATAACATGTTTAGCATACAATATAGAACATTTATCATCAGACTGTTCCTTCAATTTATACCCTTTTGTCTTATTTCTTTTGTGTTAGGGCGACTTGGAAGCCCTTTTTTTTTTTTTTGCTTCCAAATATATTTCTGTGTTTCTATACTGTTGCTATCTGAGATAGGGGGGGGGAGAAGGGCAGGGGGGTGATAGAACTGGGGGGGGGGGGTGGAAGCAAATCTAGATCCACTCTTCATTGGTCCTTCTTTTTGTCTAATTCCTGATATCTCTTCTTCATCTACTTAGTTTATCAAAGATTATATTAGTCACTTAGTTGTTGTCTGACTATTTGAATTTCCTTGCAATGTAACTTGTAAGTCTTTCCAAATTGTTTCATGGTACCATTTTTTAATGCTACAAGTTCTTCCATTGTCTTTGTGTCCTCCAGTTCCCTGACCCAGTCTAGTTTGTTGGGGGGTTCTTCCGTGTTCCATCCTTTTTGTATCACCATTCTCGCAGCTTGTAGTATATGAATGATCAGTTTGTCTTTTATTACTGCTTGTGTAGCTCTGTTTACGTTGAAAATCCCTGTTTCTATACTGTTTGTGTATGTCCTAGGTCTTATTTTTTCAATCGCTTTAAACACCTCTTCCCAATATTTTGCAAGTTTCTCACACGTGTACCAGATGTGAATGAAAGATCCTTCTTCTTTCTTACATCTCCAGCAAGCTTCGGAGACATGGTCATAAATTCTATGTAGTTTTACGGGAGTCCTATACCATCTACTTAAGAGTTTGAAGTTAGCTTCCCGTACTCTGATTGATCTTGATCCTTTGTGCGCTGAAGACATTATATCTTCCCATGCTTCATCTGTGAAGCTAATGTTCGTTTCTTTCTCCCACTGTTGTTTGTACCTTGATTCCCCTGTTTGAGCCTCTGCGTTCAATTTTTTGTAAAATTTCGCTATGGGATGACTCATTCTTGGTTTCCCATTATTTCCCATTCTGTTAGTGGTCTTGTCAACTTGTCTATCCCTACTGCTTTCAGATAGTTTTTAACTTGTATATAGTTTCTTGGGTGATTACCCCATCTTTTATAGATTTTAGTGAAAGGGATCATTTTCCCTTTTTTAATGAAATGTTTCAGTTTGGTGAGTATCCCTTTAGTACTTGCCCATCTTTCGAATTGTCCTCTAAACCATTCCCTTTTCATGGAAAGTTGCAAGGATGCATCTAATCATAACCTTTCTGTAAACTGCTTCCTCTGTGCTTTTAAACTGTAGTGCAGGGCTTTTAAAGGAGAATTAAACCCTACAAATTAATATGGCTAGAAATGTCTTATTTTATATAATGAACATACTGAACTACCCTAAAGGTTCAGCATCCCTATAGTAGTAATGATGCTGGACTACAAAATTGTAGGAGTATCTGTAACGTACACATGCTCAGTGGGCTCTGAGCAGCTGTTGAGAAGCTAAGCTTCAGGGTGGTCACAAACAATCAAGTAGAAAATGAGGTTTGCCTGTCATATAAGCTGACGCTACAGGCTGATTTATTAAATTCTCATGGCAATTGGTTTCTGAGCTGCTATGTACAAATAATCATATTTACTAATCAGCCTTATATTGTAATATATATATATATATATATATATATATATATATATATATATATATATATATATACATATATATATATATATATATATATATATATATATATATTCAGTATATTGTGCATCTGCCCCTAAGCTCAGTAAGTGACAGCAGCACAGAGAATGTTTTAGTTCTCCTTTAAATGGTTGCTGAAAATGCCATGCACTATGCACATTATTTGTGATTTACGTGCACACATTTAAACTTGCAGACAAGTCACTAAATTAGCACAGCACTGCTCCAAATGATCTCTGCACCTAGTACCTGCCCTAGTCAAGCCAAAAGAACAGGGAATTTCTCTAAACATTTGTTTTCTAATGAAAATCATAACAAATAAAAATATTGCCACTTAAAGGGATACTGTCATGGAAAAAACATGTTTTTTCCAAACGGCATCAGTTAATAGTGCTGCTCCAGCAGAATTCTGCACTGAAATCCATTTCTCAAAAGAGCAAACAGATTTTTTTACATTCAATTTAGAAATCTGACATGGGGCTAGACATATTGTCAATTTCCCAGCTGCCCCAAGTCATGTGACTTGTGCTCTGATAAATTTCAATCACTCTTTACTGCTGTACTGCAAGTTGGAGTGATATCACTCCCCCCCCAGCAGCCAAGCAAAAGAGCAATGGGAAGGTAACCAGATAGCAGCTGCCTAACACAAGATAACAGCTGCCTGATAGATCTAAGAACAACACTCAATAGTAAAAACCCATGTCCCACTGAGACACATTCAGTTACATTGAGAAGGAAAAGCAGCAGCCTGCCAGAAAGCATTTCTCTCCGCGGGGCAAATTCACTAAGATGCGAAGTTGCGACAGGCGCAACTTCGCCGCACTTCGCCAGGCGTAGTTTCGCCAGCGCTTCGCAAATTCACTAAAATCCGAAGTTGCGCACAGGGGTAGCATAAGGTTGCAGAGTTGCGCTAGCGTTGTTTCGCTATATAAAGCAAAGTTACGCTAGCGAAGGCTAATTTGCATACGACGCGTACATTCAAATTTCAATGGAGGAATACGTATCTGCACTACAAATGCCTAGAAAACCTTCAAATCTGCAAATAAAAATTTTATTTTGCCCTACACATGTGCCCACTGTCTAGGTAAGTTGTCATGAGTCAGGAAATGTAGGGGGGAGGAAGGGGAGCCCCAAAAAAATTTCGATCTTTTTCAGCCTATCAGCCATCATGTAGAAGACACGCCAGCGTTTTTTGGGACTTAGAAAAAATTTTTACTTTTTTTTAAACAATCCCTATCTACTCTATTGCGCTTCGCCAGGTCTGAGGTGGCGAAGAAAGTCTAGCATAAAAGGTAGCGTTCACTACACTGCGCAAGTTAGTGAATTTGCGTAGTTTCGTCGCTAGCGAAGATTCGTCTGGCGTAAGGTTGTGAAGTAACACTAGCGAAACTACGCCAGCGTTCGTTAGTGAATTTGCGCAGTAGCGAAAATGCCAAACGCTAGCGAATTAACGCTAGCGTTCGGCGCTTCGCGCCTTAGTGAATTTGCCCCCTAAAGTGCAGGCACAAGTCACATGACTGGGGGCAGCTGGGAAATTGACAAAATGTCTAGCCCTATGTCAGATTTCAAAATTGAATATAAAAATATCTGTTTGCTCTTTTGAGAAGTGGATTTCAGTGCAGAATTCTGCTGGAGTAGCACTATTAACTGATGTGTTTTGGAAAAAACATGTTTTCCGATGACAGGATCCCTTTAAAACCTACCAAGATGCAGGTTTTAGTGATCAGGGCTATAGATTCACATGCACTTTTATAAATTTTCAATTGACCAATTCATCAATTTAACTTGCTTGTATGTTTTTGGAGTGTGAGAGTACCCAGAGAAAACCCAAGAAGTACATACAAACTCATTGAGGATAGTGTCCTAGCTGGAAGGGAACCTAGGGCCCCACTGAAAGGCAACATTTCCAATATATTTTCAATTTGGACAAGTTGAAATTTTACTGCTCTATAAATAGGTGGTAGAAGAGAGCTTCCAATCACACCCCATTGCTTTTATTGTTATGTGAATCGATTGTTGCTCACTAGACCAAGAATTGGAAACTTTGTACAGCATTTATAAATAGAAATAACAATATAACAATATAAACTCTTCCAAACCTATGCATCACATACTCTTTTCATTTAACTACTTAAAAGCTGTAGGTGCAAAGCATAGCAAATTTGTGCCCTGCCCTCTGACATTTAAACAGTTTACACATAATGGAGCAGATGGAAAAGATTGTCAATTTTAGACAAGACTCTTTTGACTCCCAGTAATCTTTCCTGCAATCATTCAATGTGATGTCATTGTGTTCCCTCAAAAGCGGAGTTCTTCCCAAGCTTAAGTTGTTATAGTATTACTTTTCTGTTTTATTTCACTCAACCTCTTTGCTGCTGCCGAGACAAGCAATTCTTTTCAGTACCAGTGGGGGAGTGAAAAGTGGCATGAAGGATTATTCCACAACAATAAAAAAGAAAACATAACAGAATTTATCTATGTTTAAGTTACGCTAAACCTCTTATCATCAAGGAGAAGTGATGTGTGCAAACAAAAAGGGTCTGTGTGACAAACATAAATTCCTTTATCCCCTACGTAGGAAAAGTCCTATTCCTTACCATAATGCACTTGTCACAACATGGCAAACTCTATAGTATGGCAAATTATCTGCTGCAGAAATTATGGTTGCTTGTGTATGCAGGGAATAATAATGTACATCATACTTTAAAATATAAAGATTCTAGGAGATCTATGACCATATAATAACATAAGCCGACAGGCAAAGTGTTTCTATACAGGTTAATGCAACTCCGAAGTGAGTACTAATTTTCTGATATTGATATCTGGTATAGTAGTGGTACATTATTTGTTATAATAGCTTCCAGGATTTTTAAGAATTATGAAGTGAAATCAAATAAGTGGAATGAAAATAAAAATTAATTCCACCAACCAAAACCAGTGTGTAATTCCTTCACCTTTATAACAACATTATAAAGGTCATTTAAGACCACAAATGCATTGTGCAAAGCAATATTTTAGGTGCAATTTGCAGTGTTATTTACCCACAATGTAGCATTTTCCATAATTCCAGCAATTGTGTTGAAAATGTCTGGATTTTGTTATTTCCAGTGCTCGCTATACAAAAAGCAGCAAGTATGATGCCAAGCCCCATTACAACAATGAATCATAATCAATATAGACAGTGAGAAGTATGTGACAACAAATCTTGAAGAATAAAGCATACCCCTAGAAAAACAAACAGATTTTAGTCACAACACTATTTATTCTGCATATCCTGAAAAGTGGAGATAAAGCACCATAAATAAATGGGGTTAAATGGCAAATCAAAGCAGAATGAAGGCCAACAAGGCCAAATAAAGGTGAGATTACTGTACGGAAACCTCACTAATTAAGGTCACATGGATGGTCACACATTGATTTGCAGTAGAACCAGTCAGGCTTAGAGATCCCTATCTGCAAAAAAAAAAAAAAACAAAGAGGAAAATGAAGAAATTACCAGCTGGCTAACACGTCACTACAATCATGAGCCAATCAGGCCAAATAACTATAGTCTATATTTTCTGATAACACAGATACCTGTCCTGCATAACGAATACTGAAAAATGTTACATGAAACAATATTTACCGTATATACTCGAGTATAAGTCGAGTTTTTCAGCCCCCAAAATATGCTGAAAAACTCTACCTCGGCTTATTCTTGGGTCAAACGCAAAAACGGTCGCCGGTGTCTAAGAATAGTCGCCGACGTCCAAGAATAGTCTCCAAGAATATTCGACGGCGTCCAAGAATGGTCGCCGGCATCCAAAAACGAGACGCCGGCACCTCCAATGGGAGCAGAAACCCCCAATTTTTTGATTGAAACTTACCAGAGGCTGCTGCATTTCTCACCCTAGGCTTATACCCTAGTCAAAAAGCTTTCCCAGTTTTTGGAGGTAAAATTAGGTGCCTCGGCTTATACTCGGGACAGCTTATACTCGAGTATATACGGTAGTTACATCACCAGAAAACTCATCCCAAACCTGTATTGATCCATGTAAATAATACGACTTGCACATTTCTTTCTTCCCTGATCCATCCTTCCAAAGCAACCAGGGCCTGAACTAGGGGTTAGGCAGAAGAGGTACCGGTCTAGGGTGCAACAGTGGGGGGGGGGGGTACTCAGCTGGTACCTCTTCTGCCTAACCCTAGTCTGAGCTATTTTGGTTCCATCAATTTTCAGGTACTGCTTTCTACATTATGAACACAGCAGCAGCATGTAGAAACAGGAACTTAACTCTAAAGGTAGCAGACCTTGAAGGTGCTGAAGGCTCATATAGGTAACTCCGAGGGGAACTGGCTGATTTGCTTTGTGGGTAAAAAAAAACATGGGTATCTGTTTTTGTACTTTGCACATAGCACTCACTTTCTTTAAATGAGTTCATCCAGTTCAAGATTTTGTGCTATTCCTTAAATTGTCATAGTTCAACATTTTTTTTTTTTTTTACGGACAGAACATATTCCAGGAACATGTCATAGTATTAACTAATTAAGTCAAGAATGATGAGTTAACGAGAAGACTGAAGTCTTGTGTTTAAGGCTTATTTTCCTGCCAAGCTGCTTAACGATCAACTGTTGTATTCCATTGGAATGAATGGTAACTATTCATTTACAACCATCTCAAATTACAGGTAAAGAATCCTTAGCTGACATCCAGGTCACTCCTATTAGAATCTTTTCCTTCATACACAGCCTATCTCTGTGTGCCTGAAAGTATCTGGATCACTCTAAAAGCATATTTAGCCCGAGGAAGCCAACAGTTTGACCCCTTTTTCATGCTGCCTCCTTAATCATGGAAACCAAGTTCTTGGTTAAGGTAACTCAGATGAGAACAAAATTAATTAAAATTTGGTCACACTGTATATCAAGATCTCCCGTTTTATATCAGAAAGCAGGTTATTGTTGAGTATTGTGCATTTAATAACACTAGCTTCAGTATAGTATGCAAACATGACTGATTTTATTGGTCTGGTAACTAGTTATGGGCGAATCTGACCTGTTTTGCGTGGACAAAAAAATAGCGAAAATTTTTCAAAATGCATTGAAATCTATTGGCGACAACATTTTTTTTACCCATTGGAATGGGGTAGATTCACTAAAGGACAAAGTGGCTAACACTAGTGACAATTCGCCAGCTTTGCCATCCGCAGGGACATTGCTAATTCATTAACAAGTGCAGGTGCCAATTTGCTAGAGAAAGAGACCGTCGCTAGTGTTCATTCGCACTCTATCGCAAGGTGACTTTCCTCTCTGGCGAAAGGTTGTTACTCCTTAAATTCAGTAAAGTGTGGATTTTACTGAACGATACCTCTTTTGCCAGAGTTGAGTTGACAGAACAGGTGAAGTGCTAAAAAGCAGCTAGATCTTCCTCAATCTTACATCATATCCTGTGTACCGAAAATGCATTAAAGTTCCAAAAATGCTGGCGAATTTTCCTTTTTGAAGCGGGATTGCTTGCAAAAGTCCTAACTTGAACTTTTTTTGGGTAACCGTTTTTCTCCAGGCATTTCATAACATATGGAACATTGACCTAAGCGAAAGATCACTAGCGAATTTTCTCTAGGCACAAACAAACGTTAGCACATCTTTGCTAAGAAATGCTTGCACTGCTGAAGTAACGCTAGTGAAAAGTCACTAGCATTTGGTGCCCAGGACCCCCTTATTAGTGAATTGGCATAGTCATAGCGCATTTGCGCCTGGCGAACTGGTGCGAGCTGTGTGAAGCTGACGCTGAGGCAAAACTTGGCGAAAAATTTAGCTCATCGCTACTGGTAACCAAAGCCCTATGTAAACCTGTTGTATACTAAGTATACATTGCTATTGGGCCGCTGTATCAAGTAAAGCCTATAACTGTAAAATAGATGCCAACAACTTCTTGTTGTGACAAGGCCTCCAGTGTCTAATTGCAGATGTAGCAGTACACAGTGAACCTGATCAGTTAAAATTATATGAATGTCATTGGCTGCTTTATAGATAGTATTATTAGGTGGTCCTGCTGGGATATTGACAGGACCGTCAACATCATGAATCATAGTTCAGGCCGGCGCCCATTAAAGTCAACGACCTCCGTTAATCGTCGCCGGCGTCTAAATTGACACTGCTGTCGAAACTTTGCAGCAAATTCACAGTGCTCTGACAGCGCTCCATAGGCCCCAATCCGATTTGTTCCTACATGTGGGTGGCCAAATTGGACCCAGATCTGCTCATTTACCCACTTTGACAATTGAGTGGATTTGGCAGAGTCTATCACATTCACATACACTGGTCAATTGTATTTTTTATCACAAGTGAACCTGCCTGAATGATCTTGGAATGTCTACTGTCTACTTCTGCTATGAAGAATATGAAGAATTTGTATATACATTATATAAGATGTTTGAGTGTTTCACATTTTTTGCAGTGCACTTGCACTCCCAATATTTTACCAGTGGACAAAGGCTATTGGGGGTTTCAGAAAGGTTGAGTTCAAACACAGATGGACAGTTGCAACCAGTATTGTTTTTTGTATGTTTTAGGCTACAGATTTCCAGCATTGTCAAAGACCAACCTTCTCAAATTGCAGCTTTAACATATTCTTTGCCCTAATACTCAGATACACACAAGTTTCCATGAAAAAAAAGAGCATTTCAGTTTATTAAATAAGAATCTCAGCCACACACTTGTGTCAGACCAATCACTATATCCCAGAGGAGTCAGATTCTGCAGAATAAGTAACTAGAGCAAATTCCTAAACAAAGGAACAACAAAGTGTTTCTCCAGCATGTATTCCTATGATCAGGTGTCCCAAGAAAACACAAGCTGGTCAACATTCACACGAATTTGCTGCTGCTTTACACAGCATCAATGATTCTTGCAAAGACTTTTCAGGGCTTAATAAAATAGGAATATATACCGTAGCTAACAAAACTCAATTTAAATGTTTTCTACCAAAGAAACTTCCAGAACGTGAAATTTAACTAGCACTAAACAGTGCCATCTGGTGAAAAATATCGGAAAGGAAAGAATTCATATTTTATGTAAGTTCATAGATTTTACAAAAAATAATATAATATAAATAATGCCTTTTCAATGAAATTTTAATTTTTTACAGGGTAAAAGGTGCAAAGGTGCATTTTTAATGAATTCTGAAGCCTACGTTGATCATAAATCATGTGAGAAATTTTCAAACAGCTACTATTAGAGATGATCAAATAGGTGCTGAGAAATTTGGAAGATGCGCCAGGTTCTTTGAAGGCAAGTCGCACATATTAAACATCAAGGGAAAGATGTCAGGAAATCTTTAACAACTACCTGTGCTCACAGAATTCATCTAATTTCATCACGCAGACACATAAGTCACCTGGATGTGCCACTATTGCTAAACTGATCTTGAGTGGCAACTGCATGAAACAGAAATTTCCTCCTGAATTAACCTATTTTTGTAAAAGTATGGTCAGAATATGTAACTATAACTACTGTATGTTTAAAACATTCTGGCCGACATCGCCCTTACTTTACTCATGATACTGAAGTGATTATCATTGTGCAAGTATCAACAGATTATTGTACAACATACAACCATTATACAGTAATTTAAAGGCTAACCTGATTAAAACAGGATACATTGTAAATACGGTATATAATAACAATTGTAAATGATCACCCATAGTGTTTTTTTTCTTCTTAAGGTTTTGTTCTGTGTCCTAATATACTGTATATGGGCAATGTGGTCCTTAACGCCTGCGTTAAGGACCACATTGCCCATATACAGTATATTATGTATAAGGTATGGGTCTGGTAGGGAACAGGATATGGGGCACCTACCTGTCTCACCTCTCTTAAATAAAGAAAACCAAAACGGAGTAGTCTTGTATAAGTAGGAGTAGCTGCAGGTCTCAGAGCTCCAAAAAGAAGCCTTAAATGAGAATTCAACCCTTCAGGGATCACAGTTCACAGCAGCGCAATTGTTACAAACCGGGAAATTTCTCCAACTGCGCATGCGCCACTCCGCCGGTCTCAGGTTACCAAAGAGCCGAAAGATGGCTGCCGTCAACTGTGATCTACGCCAAGGGTGGAGTTAGGGGCATTTCCCCAGGGTAGCTAGGCTGGGTATGTTGGGTAGGGGGTAGGGTTTTTTTTTTAATTAAGGGTTGAATTCTCCTTTGATTAAAGAAGGCAGTGGCTTTAATGACAAGTTTTTTGTAATTGACACACTGGCTTTGCACTACAAAAGCTAATTCTAACTTAGAAGAGGACATGGCTGCTAAAACCTATTGGAAAAGTGCCACTGTCTGGTGTGGACATGTAGCCTGTGCAGTCACACAGGAGCCAAGACACAGGGGCACTCGTTCACATGGTCCATTCATTTTTTGTTTTTTATTTTACACAGAATGAAGTGAACTTGGGTGAGAATCATAAGGGAATATGTAAACAGTTTGTTCCATTAAAACTAAATGAGGTACTTTCTAGACTGAAGAGGTAAGCGTGGTGGGCACAGAGAGTGATACAAGGGAGAAGGAGAATAAAAACCCACATATGCCATACAATAGGCAGCACTGTATTAGTTACATAATTGCAAGAGTAAGATGTTGCTGCCAGCCAGCATCATGTATGGCAGCTTCCTAAATCATGGTCACTGTTTTACAATTGGAAGATATCATGATCTGTGCTGGGTTTTGGGCAATAATTCGAATAATTTGTGATTTTTGGGCAATAATCTAAACAATTCTTGAGTTTTCGGGCACCGAATCCGAAAAAAAACAAGGTAAAAATGCGAGTTTAGTTCAAGTAGTTTTATATAGTTAGTTAACCAAAAATGTAATCAATAAAGGCTGAAGTGAACGGATGTCTAACATGATAGCCAGCTCTTTAACTCTGAGTTAGTCAGCAACTTTAAGGGAGGCCACATGGGACATAACAGTTCAGTGATTTTGCAATTGATCCTTCGCATGCAGGTCAGATTCAAAAAGCAAATAGTTATGCCCCATGTGGCCCCTCTCAAGTCACTGATTGGTTACTGCCTGGTAACCAATCAGTGAAAACCAGAGCTGCAAAGCAGGAAGTAGTTTTCTGGCTATTAAAGTTTTTTTTAAAAGTTGGCAACTCTAACTGGAAGGCCAGTCCACCCCTGTCAGCAAAATATACATATATATTTTGTTTATATGGCTGGGGTTGATGGTATGTTTTTTACAAGAAAGCAGGAACCACAACACACACATGTCCAGGCAGTTTATAAGATGATAATTCTCCACTTCTGGATGATAAACTGCTACTTAAAAAAAAAACCTTTCAACACTGAAAAATTGAAGTAAAGTGATACTTTAGATCCATGAACTTTCCATTGCTTTGTAGGCCTTTCTGGCGGTAATGAGTTTAAGGAATGCTGCATAATCCCTTCCATGCCTCCGGATAATATCAAATGACGTCTGGCAGACATCTAACAATTCTGCAAATCCCAATAACAGCTATAAACAGAATCATTTCTTTTTCTAAAAGATGGAAAACTTCAGTCAATAACTTTAGGATTTAGAGCTCTGTAAAAACCTATTTTCTGCCCGTAGCATAAAATACCTCCATATGCAAGGCCTCATGGGATTGTTAGAAAAGCCAGCAATTTTGAAAACTGTCGGCAGCACAACAGAATCAGAACTGACAGCGGCCCTAAGGGGCTACAGAAGTAATGTGACTTGTGTCCACTGGGGCTAATTCTGAGGTTTTTTTTCCCTGAGATGTACAATGCTGTTGCTTTCTTTAAGCCTCAGTGGATTCCCTGATTCTTGTCATCATCATGTCCTTGGATGACAAACGGTTCTTGTTTCACAATCAAAGAACATATGGGTTGCAAATGGGACACATTTGTTTCAGGATGTTTTAATTTGTCTGTGTAGTTTCTACACGCCATACGCTACTCTGCTGTTTATTTACGAGGAGAAAACATGTTGCGTGTAAAAAAAATGAAAGAGAAATGCTTGTAAATGTATGGTGCTTAGTGATAAATAGCAGCATACGCATTGTGACTTACATCATGAATTATTCTATTCACAGTCACGCATGCCTTAACTCTGAAAGAGTTCACTAGTATCCCCACCTTCAGCACAGCTTAACCAAACATTTGATTGATCTCCAATTTTGTTGTTAAACCCCATCCCCCTGGAGGGGGGGATAAGAGATACCGCATCCTCCACAGAACCCTAGTGACATTAATACACCTTTCTAAAGCTAGTACAGGTATAGGATCTATTATCCAGAATGCTTTTCTGTAAACAGGATAATTTGTATCACTTAACCTTAAATCTGCTAAAAACCAGGTAAACATTAAATAATCTCAATAGGAATATTTTGCCACCTGTATGGATTCATGCAGCTTAGTTATCGTCAAGTACAAGGTACTGTTTTATTGTTACGGAAAAAAGGAAATCTTTTTCAAAAACTAGAATTATTTTCTTAAAATAGAGTCTATGGGAGATGGCCTTCCCATAATTCTGATCTTATTGGATAATCGGTTTCCGGATAACGGATCATACATTTATACGTTTAGGCTTTGCTGCTTTTATGGATCAATTTAGTGAATTATAAATGACCTTAACTTGCACAGGACAACATGTGTATATCTATACCCAATTGTAAGCACAGGTATGGAATCCGTTGTCTGAAAACCCATTATCCAGAAAGCTCTGAATTACGGAAAGGCAGTCTTCCATAGACTCCATTATAATCAAATAATCTTAAATTTATAAAAACGAATTCCTTTTTCGCTGTAATAATAAAACAGCACCTTGTACTTGATCCAAGCTAAAATATACGTAATTAATCCTTATTGGAAGCAAAAGCATGTTATTGGGTTTATTTAATGTTTACATGATTTGCTAGTAGACTTAAGGTTATCCGGAAAACCCCCAGATCCAGAGCATTCTGGATAACAGGTCCTATACTGGTATAAGGATATTTCAAGATCATATAATGGCATAGCCTGGAGCACAGGACTCTAATGTAATGTCTTCTATCCTGAAAACTACTGTGCTGCAAGTTTGTAATTCAGGTGTCCAAACGGACAACATTCCTAATAATTAGCTTTGCTTTATATTTTCTGTATTGCAGCAGATTTGTAACAGGCTGAGGTTTAATAATTGTTGTAAGTCCTGCAGTTGCTACATAAACTGTAAATGCTTCCTATTGCTTCCAGTTTTCCAAGCCTGCAGTTGCACCAAAATGGACTGAAGATGGCGCCTGTGCCTTGCATTTCATTCTCTATCGAATTTAAACAGAATAAAAATTTACAGGATTGACTTTTAATGTCCTCTGATTAGTATTTGGTGTCACATATGCTAATAACCGGTAAATACATCGTAATACTAATAGAAACCCATGATGCCATTGCCCTGCGCACCCAAAGAATGAAGCAGACAAGCATCTTTGGGATCAAAAGTGCAGTGTACCAATTCCAGTGAAATTGAGGCCATGCCTATGTCAAAACTGTGAAATAAATTTAAGTTGTCAAGATGTTATTTCCAGTATTTGTCTTCAGAATTATATCTGCCCCTAGTTCACTGCATCTATTAACACAGTCTGATGTGGAAACACTGAGCTAGTATTATTACTGCCATACAGAATATCCCATGATCACTGTGGGGGCAGAGGTGGGACACATGGCCGCTGTGTCTGTTGTATGGTTCCACCTTAGTTCCTGCTGTATCGACCACTTAATCAAAGAAGCAGATCAACAGTTTAAAGATCACTTTGCAATTTTGGGTGCAAGTTGCCATTTTTTGGCCACAAACCATTGCTTGCCCCGCAATTCCAGTGCTTTTGTAGCAACAAAATGCCTGTCTGCCGAAAATTCAATAGTGTTAGCCCTCAAAATGAGGTCTGTGTTCCATTCTTTAGGCACAAATTAATTACATATATTGGCACAGGCCACTTTTTCGGAGCCAGTAGTTGTACATCCACATTTTCGTAAAAAATGGGCATTAAGAGCAAACATGCGGAAGTGGAAGGGGGTTGCTTTAGACGCATGTATCTTTAATGAATGCTATTTTTTGTGCAATGACTATGGACAAATGTATTCAATTACAACTAGACTTAGCAGAGATATTTAACATTTGCTAAGCATTATTTTATAAGCCACAGTTTGCTCTCAATATATCCTGAATAAAAAAGTACTGTTTCCAGCATCATTGTCAGAGACCAGCTACTTTATCAGTAAATACTACCCAGACATTGTTACAGCTTTGTATCAGGTCAGTACACACAACACCAAAAAGTAACACTGCTGACACTTGGTAAAATAGATCACATATATGTGATCCAAAGTGAGTGCCAAACACTCCAGCCAGATTTAGCCCAACACATATGTGGCCAGATAAGCTAAATAATTTATTGTAGGTCAATATAGCTAAACAAGCAGACATTTGGCCACATTTACACAGCCTCTTGTTTGCTAAGGTCAGTGGCTCTACCAATACCATAGTGGATTAAATATGAGGGTCACTTTTTTTATAACTACCAATTCAAATTACAACAATTATACTTTCCCTTTAATGTTACCAATGACCGCTATCTTAGCAATTCTGTCATATCAATTACTACCAGAAATCAAGCTGAATTACTGTTGTCTTTTAGTTTGTAGTTAGAGTTGTATAATAAAAAAGGGTCACTTTTTGCTTTCAGTCATATGTAGATTAAATCTTCCCCCCCATGTGGCCTCACTGGGCTCCTAGGGACATATCTGACACTTTCTAGGCCACTATACTGTAAGTGATGCACTGGCAATGTAATCACTATCCATGTAATAAAATACACTAAATGTGTCCAGAAGCAGTAACCTACAGCAACCTATGTTTTAATCCAATATATATTTCCTTGAGACGGATCCAACAGTCAACCTTAGTAGAAATTATAAAGCAGATCAAATTATCATATAAATTCATTAAAAATCAATATTTAACATTGACCTGCCCTGCCAGGAAATCGTTCCCTAGACCTCCTGGTCAACTGGTTTGAGGCATAGGATACCATTATAATCTATGGGGCATGTTCTATTGATCATTAATGAGATACTTTAATCGATCGTTCAGTAATAATCAGTGATAAAGCTGCCATTCAATTTTAATTAAGTGGAAATGCTTTACTTTACAAATATGCTTTGTAATACACATAATACGTGATCATTTATTATTTTGCTCTGCTTCTCCTTTTCCTCTTTATTCACTTCTAGATTTTCTCAATTCATCCTGCTAAGCTCTCCAATCCTGTATATAAAAAGGCTAATTCATAAGGAATAACTATAAGCATAATCACCATTTATAGCTATAGCAGTTTAAACAAGCATGCTTTCATATTCCACTGTGTACAATAGAATAAAAACAAATCAATGAAACATCCCAGGTGTGCAAATCAATGGCAGGGAGATCAAACTGTCAGATCTACATGACCAGGGACTGTCTTAAATGACTTTAAGCTTAACAGACTTTGCTTAACTGTTTAAGGGGTTGTTTAAGGGGTCGCCTTAACATAACTAGTATGATGTAAATATTGACATTCTGAGACAATTTGAAATTTGTCTTAACTATATAACTATATATTTTTAATTGTTCTGCTGCTCTCCAGTTAGTTTGGAATTTTAGCAGCAATTTGGTTACTAGGGTCCAAGTTACTCTAGTCACTGATTTAAATGAGAACCTAGAACATGAATAGGAGAGAGCTTCAACAGAAGGAAAAGTAGTAAAAATGAGCAATAATAATAAAGATGTAACCTCACAGAGCATTCGTTTTTTTGGAAGAAGGGCTCAGTGACCCCCATATAAAAGGTGGAAAAAGCGAGAAGAAGAAGGCAAGTAATACAAAAACTTTAACAAGTAGATAATGAAGACCAGTTAAAAAGCTGCTGTGAATTGGCCATTCTATAACATACAAAAAGTTAGGAGAACCATCCCTTTAAGTAATGTATAATACTGATGGAGCATACCTTGAATGGCGCAATGGTACAAAGGCACCAATTATGCTAGCACGTATGTAGCTCAGTATATATGTAGCATCATAAAAGCATAATCTATCTAGTTCTCTCGGCTGCCTCCACCTGCTGAACCAAAGTGAATGTCTGTTGGGGAGCCTGGGGCACAAGGCCCCAGTTAATGAAAAGCCTAATGGAGGTGAACCTTTAACAAAGTTAATAAAGTTGGAGAACAAGGACCTCATGAATAAGATCACAGATAGTGGTACCTGAGTTCATGTATTATTGTAGAAGTTTAAGGCAGACAGGCTGAGCTATAAAGAGCAGTTCTGAGCTCCAACATAGGATTAGTGGGTTTTGTGTCTTTCTCTCAGGTGATACTGCCTGTTTATGGATCAAAGTAGAAATGAAATCAGGTTACAGTATTTCCCACAAGCTTTCACTGGAGGTAATCCAGGGTCATAAAATGGTCATAAAAGGGTGTCACATGTGTAAAGGGGATCAAACTGTTGTGGAATTTCAATTACCGGAGACCACTTGAGGTTTACTGAACACAACCTCCATGGATTTTGAACTCACAAAGAGTCCCAAACAAAGGAATCACAGAGTTTTCTAAACTTGGGAACATATTACATGAGAACATATGTGAATAAAAGTTAGTGTCTGATGGGAGAGTATAGAGATACTGTATCTCTTTATAGCACAGAAAAACAAAGAACTGCTCTTATAGCCAATTAGGTGATTCTGCCTCAAGGTCAGGGAACTAGTGGCTAACTTAAGAACAGACTTCATCCAAGTCAGGGGCATCCCAGGAGGAATTTGCATACACAAAATTTCATTTTCTCACTGACTAGCCTGTCCTAAGAGGAAGGTCAGTGTGTGATATGCTCTGCAATATATTGCTGTGACCAACTTACCTCCACTTAATCATTAGTCCTACTATTTAGCTTGCTGAATAAACATTCGTCATTGGTTTAAAAAATCCAGTTTGTGCAGCTGAGAGATATAGTTCTCAACAACTTGAGTGAAAAAAACAAGGGTACGTGTAGTTACATGAACATCAGTACAAACACATACTGTATGTCTTTTCATTCAAGTGAAAGCAGATATGAATAAAAAACATTTACCGGCAATAAAAAATACATTGCCTTTAAAAAAGAATGCTTGAAATGATTTTACATAACCAATATATCATCCACACTGAATGCCTCACACCTGAAAAGACATGTTATCTCCCCTGATAAATTAACACTCTGCATTATTAAAAAGGTGAGATTCTTTGAGGCATGAAGCTGCAAGATAATAAGATAGGTCAGCAACTCATACAGTGCAGAGTATAAAAAATGCCTGAGTTCACTGAAAGCTTTCCTAGTTCTGAGCCCAGGAACATAGAGTTCTGACTTCTCTTTAATGATGCTAAAAATTGTCTGCAAACCTCAGATCAACTAACTGACCTTGATTATAATACACGCTTGTGTAAAATAAGGCAAGTAAATGTAAAACTAATAGAAACGGAAGGCCAAAACCCCCACCAAACTTACTATATAACAAAGAAGTTAATGCCATAGAATGGTGCCCCATGCTGATACCTTATGATGAATAAAACAGAAGATTCCTGTACATTTACATAGAATATAAAAAATACCCTATCATAGAATGACACATGCTTTGTATTGTGCTGATGCTATACAGAGATGGAGATGATATACAGAATAACTTGCAGTAAATGTAAGAGTATTTTATTATGCTGTGTATTCCTTTGCCACCTTTTATTAATAGGGATGTAGCGAACGTCGGAAAAAAAGTTCGCGAACATATTCGCGAACTTGCGCAAAAACGCGAGCGGTTCGCGAACGGTTCGCGAACCCCATAGACTTCAATGGGAAGGCGAACTTTAACATCTAGAAAAGACATTTCTGGCCAGAAAAATGATTTTAAAGTTGTTTAAAGGGTGCAACGACCTGGACAGTGGCATGCCAGAGGGGGATCAAGGGCAAAAATGTATCTGAAAAATCTGCCTGTGTGTGCTTGGAAGAGATAGTGTAGGGGGAGAGCTGTTAGTGATTTCAGGGACAGATGATAGTAAGTTTGCTGGCTAGTAATCTGCTTGATACTGCTCTGTATTGGAGGGACAGAAGTCTGCAGGGATTTGAGGGACATTTTAGCTTAGGTAGCTTTGCTGGCTAGTAATCTGCTGTTCTCTTTAAACAACTGCCATACGTTGACCTTGTAGGCATTGTTTGCCCAGTTTTTTTGGACGCAGCCACTGAAGCACAGTTGCCAGAAAAAATATGCCATATAAATGCTGAAAATAGTCATTTTTCGCCATACGTTGACCTTGTAGACATTGTTTGCCCAGTTTTTTTGGACGCAGCCACTGAAGCACAGTTGCCAGAAAAATTATGCCATATAAATGCTGAAAATATAAATTTTTTTGGTTGCAGCCACTGAAGCACAGAGGCCAGAAAAATTATGCCATATAAATGCAGAAAATATGCATTTTTTTGGTCGCAGCCACTGAAGCACAGTTGACAGAAAAATTATGCCATATAAATGCTGAAAATATAAACTTTTTTGGTTGCAGCCACTGAAGCACAGAGGCCAGAAAAATTATGCCATATAAATGCAGAAAACATGCATTTTTTTGGTCGCAGCCACTGAAGCACAGTTGACAGAAAAATTATGCCATATAAATGCTGAAAATATAAATTTTTTTGGTTGCAGCCACTGAAGCACAGAGGCCAGAAAAATTATGCCATATAAATGCAGAAAATATGCATTTTTTTGGTCGCAGCCACTGAAGCACAGTTGCCAGAAAAAATATGCCATATAAATGCTGAAAATAGTCATTTTTTGCCATATACGTTGAGTCAACGTATGGCAAAAAATGACTATTTTCAGCATTTATATGGCATATTTTTTCTGGCCTCTGTGCTTCAGTGGCTGCGGCCAAAAAAACTGGGCAAACAATGCCTACAAGGTCAACGTCGTTGACCTTGTAGGCATTGTTTGCCCAGTTTTTTGGCCGCAGCCACTGAAGCACAGAGGCCAGAAAAAATATGCCATATAAATGCTGAAAATAGTCATTTTTTTGGTCGCAGCCACTGAAGCACAGTTGCCAGAAAAATTATGCCATATAAATGCTGAAAATATAAATTTTTTTGGTTGCAGCCACTGAAGCACAGAGGCCAGAAAAATTATGCCATATAAATGCAGAAAATATGCATTTTTTTGGTTGCAGCCACTGAAGCACAGAGGCCAGAAAAATTATGCCATATAAATGCAGAAAATATGCATTTTTTTGGATGCAGCCACTGAAGCACAGTTGCCAGAAAAAATATGCCATATAAATGCTGAAAATAGTCATTTTTTGCCATACGTTGACCTTGTAGACATTGTTTGCCCAGTTTTTTTGGTTGCAGCCACTGAAGCACAGAGGCCAGAAAAAATTAAACCAGTAGGGTTTGCACCCTAGTTTGTAACGGTGGCGGAGGGAGGAGGAGGACGCTAAAGGACAGCTGTGTGTGGAGTCATGAGGCTTGAAGAGAAGGACAGCTGCATAGAAGTCAGAACAAGTCTTCCGGCGTGCAGTAACCCTCCGAGATCCACCCCTCATTCATTTTAATAAAGGTCAGGTAATCGACACTTTTGTGACCTAGGCGAGTTCTCTTCTCAGTTACAATCCCTCCTGCTGCACTGAAGGTCCTTTCTGAGAGCACACTTGAGGCTGGGCAAGACAAGAGGTTCATGGCAAATTGTGACAGCTCTGGCCACAGATCAAGCCTGCGCACCCAGTAGTCCAGGGGTTCATCGCTCCTCAGAGTGTCGATATCTGCAGTTAATGCCAGGTAGTCCGCTACCTGCCGGTCGAGGCGTTGGACAGAAAAACATTTGCATGTCTGACGTTACAGACTGGCCAAAGGGCTTTGTCCTTGCAGGTGTGCTCGTGGCAGGATTACTGGCACCTCTGCCCCTGGAATGTTGATGAGTTCCTGAAGTGACATCACCCTTAAAAGCATTGTACAACATGTTTTGCAGGCTGGTTTGTAAATGCCGCATCTTTTCGGACTTGTGGTATGTTGGTAACATTTCTGACACTTTATGCTTGTACCGAGGGTCTAGTAGCGTTGCGACCCAGTACAGGTCCTTCTCCTTAAGCCTCTTGATACGGGGGTCCTTCAACAGGCATGACAGCATGAAAGACCCCATTCTCACAAGGTTGGATGCAGAGCTATCCATCTCCGCTTCCTCATTATCAAGGACTGCATCATCCACGGTCTCCTCCCCCCAGCCACGTACAAGACCAGGGGTCCCCAAAAGGTCACCACTAGCCCCCTGGGAAGCCTGCTCCTGTTGGTCCTCCTCCTCCTCCTCCACAAAGCCACCTTCCTCCTCTGACTCCACTTCTGGCACCTCTCCCTGCGTTGCAGCAGGTGCCTGGGTTCGTTCTGGTGATTCCGACCAGAAATCGTGCGCTTCCAGCTCCTCGTCACGCTGGTCTACAGCCTCATCTGTCACTCGTCGCACGGCACGCTCCAGGAAGAAAGCGAAGGGTATTAGGTCGCTGATGGTGCCTTCGGTGCGACTGACCATATTTGTCACCTCTTCAAAAGGTCGCATGAGCCTGCAGGCATCGCGCATAAGCACCCAGTAACGGGGGAAAAAAATCCCCAGCTGTGCAGATCCAGTCCTACCACCCAGTTCAAAAAGGTACTCGTTGACGGCCCTTTGTTGTTGCAGCAGACGTTCCAACATAAGGAGCGTTGAATTCCAGCGAGTCTGGCTGTCAGAAATCAAACGCCTGACTGGCATGTTGTAGCGCTGCTGAATGTCAGCAAGGCGTGCCATGGCTGTGTAGGAACGTCTGAAATGGGCCGACACCTTTCTGGACTGGGTGAGAACGTCCTGGAATCCTGGGTACTTGGAGACAAAACGTTGGACTATTAAATTTAACACATGTGCCATGCAGGGCACATGTGTTAAATTGCCTAGTCTCAACGCTGCCAACAGATTGCTTCCATTGTCACACACCACTTTTCCGATCTGCAGTTGGTGTGGGGTCAGCCACCGATCGGCCTGTGACTGCAGAGATGACAGGAGTACAGATCCGGTATGGTTTTTGCTTTCCAGGCACGTCATCCCCAAGACAGCGTGACAACGGCGTACCTGGCACGTCGAATAGCCTAGGGGGAGCTGGGGGTGCACAGGTGTGGAGGAGGAGAAGGAGGACCCAGCAGCAGAGTAAGAAGAAGAAGAAGACGAGGTAGAGAGCGATGGAGGAGTAGAGGTGGTGGCAGAACCGCGTGCAATCCGTGGCGGTGACACCAACTCCACTGTTGTTGTTGAGCTACCCATTCCCTGCTTCCCAGCCATTACCAAGTTCACCCAGTGGGCAGTGTAGGTGACATACCTGCCCTGACCATGCTTGGAGGACCATGCGTCAGTAGTCATATGGACCTTTGGCCCAACACTAAGTGACAGAGATGCGGTAACTTGGCTCTGCACATGTTGGTACAGGTGTGGTATTCCCTTTTTAGAAAAAAAATTGCGGCTGGGTACCTTCCACTGCGGTGTCCCAATTGCTACAAATTTGCGGAAGGCCTCAGAGTCCACCAGCTGGTATGGTAAAAGCTGGCGGGCTAAGAGTGCAGACAAGCCAGCTGTCAGACGCCGGGCAAGGGGGTGACAGTCAGACATTGGCTTCTTACGCTCAAACATGGCCTTCACAGAAACTTGGCTGGTGGCAGATGACTGGGAATGGGAACAGGTGGTCAAGGTGGAAGGCGGAGTGGAGGGTGGTTCAGACGGGTCAAGGAGAGCAGAGGTAGAGCAGTAAGATGCTGGACCAGAAGGAGTGTGGCTTTTAGTTTGCCTGTTGCCTTTGAGGTGTTGCTCCCAAAGTGCTTTGTGCTTGCCGCTCATGTGCCTTCGCATAGAAGTTGTACCTATGTGGCTGTTGGGCTTACCAAGGCTCAGTTTCTGACTGCACTCATTGCAAATTACAATGCTTTTGTCAGAGGCACACACATTAAAAAAATCCCACACTGCTGACTTTTTGGAAGTGTGCGATCTGGCGGTAACAGTAGAAGTTGGCGGAGTTGGCGGTATTGGCGGCAATGGCGGGTGCGTTGGCCGGCTGAACACAGGTGCCGATACATGTTGTTGCCCTGCTGATCCCTGCGGGCTGTCCTCCCTGCTTCTTCTAAGTCTTATTCTCCTACTGCCTCTCTGACTCTCCGTCTCTCCATCTGAACTACCCTCCTCTTGCTCTCTTCTACTAGGCACCCACAAAACATCAATCTCCTCATCATCATTCTCCTCAGATGCATCAATTTCTTCTGACACATCACAGAAGGAAGCAGCAGCGGGGACCTCCTCCTCATCACTCATTATGTCCATCTCTATCGTGTTCTCTGCCAGAATTAAATCTGGTGTAAGGTCCTCATCTCCTTCATCTTCTTCTGGCAATAATGGTTGCGCATTACTCAGTTCAAGAAACTCATTGGAAAATAACTCCTCTGACCCCAGTGAAGAAGGGGCACCGGTGGTGGAGGAAGTGTTACGTGGGGTGGCCATAGCAGTGGAGGATGAGGAGGATGTTGTGGTAAAGTTAGAAACGGTAGAGGATGGGGTGTGCTGTGTAAGCCAGTCAACTACCTCTTCAGCATTTTGGGAGTTCAGGGTCATTGGCTTTTTAAAACTGGGCAATTTGCTAGGGCCACAGGATTGCATAGCAGCACGGCCCCTAGCACGGCCTCTGCGTGGCGGCCTGCCTTTGCCTGGCATTATTTTTAAAAAAACAACAACAACAACAAAAACTCAGTTGGTTTTTCTGGAAACGATAATACACACAGCTAGATGGCGGGTTGAAGAAAACACTGTGCAAATAATGCCTACAAAGTCAACGTATACACTACTACAGCGGTGGATACGGATTACGTAAAATATATGAATGCTGCTTGAAAAAAAGTAACTCAAGTGGTTTTTCTAGAGACGATAATATTATCAATATTTAGACAAAATGTGAACAAGGTCACACAGCTCGATGGCGGGTTGAAGAAAACAGTGTGCAAATAATGCCTACAAGGTCAACGTATACACTACTACAGCGGTGGATACGGATTACGTAAAATATATGAATGCTGCTTGAAAAAAGTGACTCCGGTGTTTTTTCTGGAGACGGTAATATTATGGATATTTAGACAGAATGGGAACAAGGTCACACAGCTCGATGGCGGGTTGAAGAAAACAGTGTGCAAATAATGCCTACAAGGTCAACGTATACACTACTACAGCGGTGGATACGGATTACGTAAAATATATGAATGCTGCTTGAAAAAAAGTAACTCAAGTGGTTTTTCTAGAGACGATAATATTATCAATATTTAGACAAAATGTGAACAAGCTCACACAGCTCGATGGCGGGTTGAAGAAAACAGTGTGCAAATAATGCCTACAAGGCCAACGTATACACTACTACAGCGGTGGATACGGATTACGTAAAATATATGAATGCTGCTTGAAAAAAGTGACTCCGGTGTTTTTTCTGGAGACGGTAATATTATGGATATTTAGACAGAATGGGAACAAGGTCACACAGCTCGATGGCGGGTTGAAGAAAACAGTGTGCAAATAATGCCTACAAGGTCAACGTATACACTACTACAGCGGTGGATACGGATTACGTAAAATATATGAATGCTGCTTGAAAAAAAGTAACTCAAGTGGTTTTTCTAGAGACGATAATATTATCAATATTTAGACAAAATGTGAACAAGCTCACACAGCTAGATGGCGGGTTGAAGAAAACACTGTGCAAATAATGCCTACAAGGTCAACGTATACACTACTACAGTGGTGGATACGGATTACGTAAAATATATGAATGCTGCTTGAAAAAAAGTAACTCAAGTGGTTTTTCTAGAGACGATAATATTATCAATATTTAGACAAAATGTGAACAAGCTCACACAGCTAGATGGCGGGTTGAAGAAAACACTGTGCAAATAATGCCTACAAGGTCAACGTATACACTACTACAGCGGTGGATACGGATTACGTAAAATATATGAATGCTGCTTGAAAAAAAGTAACTCAAGTGGTTTTTCTAGAGACGATAATATTATCAATATTTAGACAAAATGTGAACAAGCTCACACAGCTAGATGGCGGGTTGAAGAAAACACTGTGCAAATACTGCCCACAAGATCAACGTATACACTACTACAGCGGTGGATACGGATCTCGTAAAATTTATTATGGCTGCTTGAAAAAAGTCACTCCGGTGTTTTTTCTGGAGACGGTAATATTATGGATATTTAGACAGAATGTGAACAAGGTCACACAGCTAGATGGCAGTTGGTTGAATAACACACTGGGCAAAAAATGCCTACAGGGCAAATAATGCCTAAAAGGTCAACTTATACACTACTACAGCGATGGATACGGATTACGTAAAATATATTATGGCTGCTTGAAAAAAGTCACTCCGGTGTTTTTTCTGGAGACGGTAATATTATGGATATTTAGACAGAATGTGAACAAGGTCACACAGCTAGATGGCAGTTGGTTGAATAACACACTGGGCAAAAAATGCCTACAGGGCAAATAATGCCTAAAAGGTCAACTTATACACTACTACAGCGGTAGTAAAATAAAAAAAAGTAAAATAAAAAAAAATGAATATTAAAAAAAAAAATTAAAGTTGGTGCTGCTGAACTACTAGGAGCAGCAGATTAGCACACCAGTCCCACTCCCCAACACTGCTAGACTAATAGCACTGGGCTCTTATAGTAGTAGTAGTAGTAGTAGTAGTAAAACAACAAAAAAATAAATAAAAGCAGTCCTTACAAGGACTACTGTTATTGCAGCAGTCAGCAGATGAGATCAGAAGCAGGACAGCTGCCCACTGCAGCTACATACAGAGCACTGCAGTAGAAGGTAGATTACTAGCCAGCAAAGCTACCTAAGCTAAAATGTCCCTCAAACCCCTGCAGACTTCTGTCCCTCCAATAACAGAGCAGTATCAAAACGATTACTAGCCAGCAAACTTTCAACTGTCCCTGAAATCACTAACAGGCAGCAGCTCTCTCCCTACACTATCTCTTCAGCACACACAGGCAGAGTGAAAAAACGCTGCAGGGCTTCGGTTTTTATAGGGAAGGGGAGTGGTCCAGGGGAGAGCTTCCTGATTGGCTGCCATGTACCTGCTGGTCTGGGGTGAGAGGGCAAAAAAAAGCGCCAACAATGGCGAACCCAAAATGGCGAACGTCGCGCGACGTTCGCGAACTTCCGGCGAGCGCGAACACCCGATGTTCGCGCGAACAAGTTCGCCGGCGAACAGTTCGCGACATCTCTATTTATTAACACACCAGCTTATGATAAGTAAAAGTGTGCCTCCTTTTATTAACACATTACCAGCTTTCCTATATTGCTATCTATATGCACTAATAATAAAACCATCCAGGTGGAAACCATTGCTTTGTACAAAAAAGCAACATCGAAATTCACTTTTTTTGCACTGCTCTTACATAGCTCCCTGCTATAGAAATCAAAGCTTACTGAAAAAAGGCTAAAAAGGGCACATCAAACCACATGGACACCACAGTCTTGGAAATTGGCACCGTTTTGGAAAATCTGCCAAAAAAATGTGTACAGTAAAGTTTTTGCTATTTCTTGCACAATTTCAGTAACTTTGCTGATTTTCACGCACATTTACAAGACTTGCTCTTGCGCTTCACCAAGGCAGTTGGAGTGTATTTGTGTATTTTAGTATATATATAAATATAAATTTGGTATATATTTGGTAAAAATATACAGTATATATATATAGACAAATGCAATATATTTAGAACATTGAGACATTTTGTGCCTTAAGCTATTAAAAAATGCCTTACCCTTTAAACAAAACAGGGATTGTTTGACCTTATATTGCAATAAATTTAAACTGGCCAACTACGTCAAAGTCATCACTGGTATGGCCAGTCCTACACTCAGTCCTACACTGGGAGTTTAAAGCTGGCCATAGACGCACAGATCCTATCGTACAAATCGATTTGTACGATTTTCGTACGATTTTCGGATCGTGTGTGTAGATTGCGGACATCTTTCGTCCGGCGGAGATCGGTCGTTTGGTCGATCGGTCAGGTTTGATTTTGACCCAACCGATCCCTCCGGAGCCCATTGCACATCGTAATCAGATCATTCGGCCATACGGCCGTACGTTCAGATTACCCCCGATATAGCCATGCTCATTAATGGCATATCGGGGAAAGATCCACTTGTTTGGCGATGTCGCCAAACGAGCGGATCTTTGGTCTATGGCCACCTTTAACCCTGAAAGCAGCTAGTAAGTTGCAGGTAAAACTTGTGTAAAATGTATAATGAAGCAATAGAATTCTTAATGAATCAGATGAAAGTTGAGCGTAGGACTGGCCAGATATGGGATGACTTTGATGTAGTTGGCCAGCTTAAATATATTGCAATATATGGACAAACAATCCCTGTTTTGTTTAAAGGGTAAGGCATTTTTTAGTAGCTCTAAGCACAAAATGTCTCAATATCCTAAATATATTGATAATAGGGTCAGTGCAGCGGACCTTTTTTAAAGAAGGATTATACATACACATTTTGCAGGTATGGGATCGGTTATCCAGAAAAGCTCCAAATTACGGAAAGGCCATCAACCATAGACTCCATTTTATTGAAATAATCCAAATTTTAAAAACAATCTCCCTTTTCTCTGTAATAATAAAACAATTCCTTGTACTTGATCCAAACTGAAATATAATTAATCCTTATTGGAAGCAAAACCAGCCTATTGTTTTTTTTTAATGTTTGATTGTGTATTAGACTTAAGGTATTAAGATCCAAATTATGGTAAAATCCATTATCCGAGCATTCTGGATAACAGGTCCCATACCTGTATGTATATATATAAATACAGTATACAGTATATACTTGAGGCAATAGTGTCAAAATCCTTAGCAAGAATATCACCACATTATTTGCATTGAAAATCAAATTAAACACATATTTTATACATTTGCCCTTTTAATTAACATATATATCTGTTATTTCTTTAGGGTAGAATGGAATCTTATTTTTTTTCCCCCTCTGAATCTCACTTATGCATCAATGTTTGGCTTCCACGCTACAGAAAAGACTGTTCTAACATCTTATTTTTCCCATAGGAAGGAAACGTTGCAAAGGCATTTATGGCTGATGGAACTAATTTACTGCAGAATAGGCAGTAAGCTATCTTTAGATAAATGCTAATGAGAACAAGACTGCTCCACTCTGTTATGCTGAGATGGAAGGTCAACAGCTAATAAACCTAGTTAAAGCAATCTGAACTTTCCTTCAGCGCCTGCTGTTCAAAGTTATACTCTTACAGTCTGTGACAGTTAAAATGGCAGTACCCGGCAATGGATCAAATAAAACAATAATATAAACAGCTTATCAATGGAATCGGCCTAGATGGCAAATTGCAATTACAGTAACAACTTGACTGATTTTTAACTTGTAAATTAATTTACAGTAAATAGTTCGATCCCATCATCCAGTTAAATGATCTCAGGGGAAATTATACAGAATCATCATTGCACAAACAACAAGCTCAGAACATTTTGCAGACAATTGCAGGGAGATTTCTACCTTAATGGGATGGGATGGGACCTAATAGATCTGACATTCTAAGATATCAGGTGTTTCCAAGAGAGTTGTGCTATAACTAAGCATAAACATGATAGCACTATAAATATGTACAATGCATAAAGAGAGTAAAATCTGGACAAATACAATGATAATGTAGTTGAAAGACACACCATTAGTTTCTTATTGAATATTCATTAGGATTTATCTTAAAAGATTGTAAGCTTTGTGGGCATTATTGTAAGACCCCTCTTTATTATAAATAAATGTAGCACTGGCAGTATATGAATAGATGATGATGATGATGATGATGATGAAAGACAATTTTACCTTTTTTTAATTTACATGCAATTTACATCTTTTTTTACTTTTAATGGTTTCCAAGATATTACCAGTTTTAGACGTTTTTGAGTTTACTTGGCTTAGCAACTCTTTTGAAGGCCCTAAATGTTTAGCACTTTCTTTGGACTTCTTGTATTCAGTTAACTTTTGGATTGCTGACTCTCAGTTGAGCCAAAAGCCTGATTTTAGCAGTAGGCATGAGCAAAATATATTGTGGAAATTGCACATGAAAAAACATCCATAGACCCTAATGTATAGGAAACAAATGTTGAGTGGTTTGAAAAATGTAATGTAAAAAACTGCCTTGTGATTTCAAAGTTTTTTGCAGTTTGTGAACTTCCAGGGGGTTATTTATCAAAATCCAATTTTTTCAGATTTTTTGAATAGAAAAAGTCAGACCAAACTAGAATCCACAATGTAACCTTATTTATTATCTAAAAAGCATGAATTGATCAGTTTGGGGAAAACCCCTCAAAAAACGTATGAATAACCATATTGCACGTTTTTTCTCTGGCTTTTCCCCGAATCAGACTACTATAACTTCCAATTAAGATAGGGACCTCTCGCATTGATTTATATACAACCTTACCAGGTCTGAGATGGTGGATTTTCAGATTCTGACTTTTTGCAACCTTGGGGCATAATAAATCTTGAAAAATCAGAGGTTTTTTCCACTAAAAAATGCGGATTTTGTTTTTAGCATTCAGACTTTAATACATAACCCCTTAGTGTAGTGAAAAGGGTCAGATACATGCATCACTAATTAAAAGTCTAAAAATGGAAATATCTCAGAAAATGATAAAGATAGAAAATTATTGTAAACTGCAAATTTCAGAGGAACAAGCTAGATACGTTTATATACATGTATTTCAGGGTTTTGATTAAAACAGTTCCTCTGTGTTTTTGTTCATTAAATGGGGGGGACAAAAAAATGGGCACTTTAGTTAAAACTAAGAAGCAAAAAAATATCATATCAACAGTACCATAAAAGGTAGGCTCCTACAATATCAATGATAAAGTCAATGGAGTCAAAGACCAGGTTTACTAGGCTATTATAGTAACCGGTGATGAACTTATCAACCACATGTCTATGGCTGTTGCAATAAAACAAATGCACATATAGAAGTTACAACATTCAACCTGAAAGCAAAAATACTATAAGCATTTATTAGGCTTACACTTAAAATGCAGTAGTGATTTAGAAATGTCAATGTATACAGAAAGTAATTAAAAAAGAGAAATATATTAGCACTAGTGAATGTGTGACTAAGCAATACATCTGCTAAAATATTCTTGTTTTCCAGATGAGCCTGAGATGCATTTACAGAACCTGTATAGATAGAGGATTAATGAATAAAGCAATTAAGAATTTTAAATACTGGAAATACAGATATTTTTCAACATTTATATCATAATTGCCCTAAAGTTTAACTTTACATAGTTTACAATGCAAAACTGACAATTTGGGTATAGATTGGTGATATGACCTTCCAAGGCTCTCATTGATCCTGATCTATAGTGTCAGCACACTACACTAATCTCCCCACTGTGATGTATATTGATTTATTTTTCACTGTTGTTTTAGCAAGCTCATTAAAAGGGCATATTGTTGATCCAAAAGGTTAACAATTATAACAGAAGTAACAAAGTGAGCATTTAATGATTTGTTTTATTAATAATGAGCTGATGCTTGTTTTATTTCAAAGCAAAATTATTAATATGATCACTGAAAGTGGTCTGGTCAACTAGGTGGTAGTTGAGAAGCCATTTCGATATTAGGGAGTACTATTAACTCTGGTTCCAATACTGCAAATTGCAGAAATTATAGCAAAAATTAATAGTTTTCTCTCATTGATCTGGTGTAGTGATGGGCGAATAAATTCACCCGGCACGAATTTGGGTGGAATTTCCATGTTTCGCCGCCAGCAAATAAATTTGCGAATCTCCCACGAAAATTCGCTGGTGAAAATTCACCGACATCAATTTCCATTTTCAAGATTTTTCATGAAAATGTCAGGTTTTTCGCGATTTTTTTTGTGAAAACCTTCAAATTTCAAGATTTTTTGGTAAAAACCTTTCGAATTTCACTATTTTTTCGTGAAAACGTTAAAAATTCAAGATTTTTTCGCGAATTTTCCGATTTCACAATTTTTCGTATATTTTTCAATGTTTCGCAAATCACGAATTTTTAGGTGAAGCGTAACGGGAGAAATTCACCGATCATTAGTCTGGTGTAATTAGAAGAATGGAGTTCAAATGTAAGCAGAGGAGTATACCTCTTCTAACACTGATCACAAAATATTTTTTCTGTGTTTACTGTCTCTGAATAAACCATTCTAACCCAAACAGTCAATTCCTATCACTAACTAAAGTATACTGGGAAGTGGAGAGGTGAAAGAGTAGATCTACTATATATAGCTACATCTATCCATCAAATCCATAGTTCTAGCTATCCTATAACAAGGGTATTTTTTATCTTCTATACCTGAGTACAATACAAGATTGTGATATAGGGGAGACCCATCAGGGGACAACCATATCAGGGGCCCAATGCAGACATTTCAAACCTGTCCAAAAGATAACCTGGCCAGATATTGGCCACTCTACTTCTTTCTTTTCCTTGCTAACAATAACTACACTTGCCTGGTGTAAAAATAGATCCTCCTTTTACTTCTTTATTTGAAATTTGCATAAGTTATAAGAATGGTATAATAATAATAAAACATAGCTTGATGTCATACACATTGGCATAATCCTGCAAAGAATTTGCCAGTGGCAGATATTTGACCATAGGAAAATACATATTATTAAACATCTAGCCATGACAAGTTTATTTAAAGAAAATGTGATTTGCTTATAAAGATTTGTTTTTGTATGGATGAGGACCAAAGCACATCTGCGAGCCATTTGAATGAATAAACTAAAAGAACTTGATTTCTGTGATGTTTTAATCAGAATTTAGCTGTTGTAAGGGAATATAGGATTAAACAATATTGGGCAAAAATACAGTGGTTTTTTTTTTTGGTAATTCCTAGTCTTTGTAAAACATAATCACAATATTCCTCATTCAACCTCCTTCCAGCTACAATGGATCTGCTCCATGAGGTTATTACAGTACATGGAAATAAAGGATGTAAGGAATACCTTAGCATTAGCATTGTAGCGAGGTTACCAGATAATAAGGAAAATTGGGACAATTCTAGAAAACTCAGCAACTTAGCAACTAGCTTTTATTAATATTAATAGTAAGTCATAATTTATAGGCATCTGTCCAAAGAAGACAGTTCACTTTAAAGTTAACTTTTATTATGATATATTTATGCTGTTATGGTTTTTGAATAATTTAACTTGTTGTTCTGCACCTCTCCAGATTGCGGTTTAAACTGAATAGGAGAGGGTCAGAAAACAAAGATATGTAATGTAATGGTGCTGGGAGAGATGATCAAGCCCTTAACAGATAAGGCTGGATCATAGTAAGGTGAATTTACTTAAAATGGACAACATGAAATATTACTGGATTATGCTGTTACTGTATGTTGGTCATTCGTGAGCAAGTCAGTAAACCAGCCTGTGAATGGGGCTAAACTAGGGACTCCACAATCAATATATATGATCAAGGCTAGGCTGAGTTTGGCTCAATGGTGTTCAGCGCAAGTGGAAGACACAAGTATGGGTAAATACATGTCAGGGGGCCTAACGGCTCCCAGCGGGAGTAGTCGTAACCAAGTAGGAAGCACAACAGGGGTTAAAGTCCAATTTGCGGTACAGGTAGGGATCAGGAGAAATCAGAGTCAATATTCAGGCAGGAGTTAAATTGCAGGTAGAAATCAGAGAGGTCAAAGTCCAGGCAAGGTCAGGAATCCAGGAATCAATAGCAGACGAATTATAACAAACCCAGGAATGCAGCAAACAATTCCTATACTTGGGCATTGAACCGGCGACCTGGACATCCTTTTATTTTTTTTATTGACGTAGTTGGCCAGCCTAAATATATTGCAATATATGGACAAACAATCCCTGTTTTGTTTAAAGAGTAAGGCATTTTTTAGTAGCAGTATGCACAAAATGTCTCAATGTCCTAAATATATTGATAATGGGTTGAGTACAGAGGACCTCTTGTATTTGTCTATATGTATTTTGTGGTCACAGTCTCATTGCACCCCCATTTAATGGTTTTAAAAATTAGTGGTGAGCACAGCTTTCCCTTGTCCATTCAAATACCTGACCCACACCAACTCCCAGTGGCTCACTGGATTAATGCAGTTACTGTAAAGTTCAATTCCAGTCAGTGTCTGGCACAGTGTGTTACATTTTTAACAAGAACTTTTCATCTGCCTATACAAATGTGTGCAAATGCCGTATTAATATAAAATTAATACAATACAGTGGCTAACATTTAGACTGGCTCAGAGATTAGATGTATTTTGAATGTATGCACTAGAAAATGCACAATTTACCATATGGATCTGAACAGTGATTTAGTTTAGTTCCCCTTTAAGGGCTAACTGAACATGTGGATTAAATTACTTCATTTTGGATAAATCACAACATATAACATTAGATTTCCTTGGTCAGGAAAAGTACCAGAGGCCTTTATCCTTTGCATGCTCATATCAGATTAAGCCATTGGTCTAGTTTATGAATCACCGACACACTACAGTTCCCAGTAATGGAGAAATTGTATTTGAATGCTCCTTTGCCCTGCAGCTTTGGTCAAGACTGCTGTGTTTAAAGGTTATAGTGATTAAGCACCGTGATTAATTAAGTCTCAAAAGAATCAATTCCACTCAACCACAAATCTCATTTGCATGGCAGCACAAAGGTCTTGCTTAATCTTGCATCTTTATAGTTTCCAATGCCAGCCATTTTTCTTTACAACAAGCATTTTGGGATCAGAGCATTATTAAGACACGCTGTTCAAAAGCCAATATAAAAGATCTATGTTCTGTATATTGTGGCGAGAACATTAAATTGCCTTTCCTTCTGTTCCATGTTAGTTGTGCACTGAATTTCCCCCACAGCATTAAACTGTAATAAAAAGCAAGTTTTGAAAGCAATAACTCCATTCAGAAAGGGTTGCTGTTTATAATAATTAAATACCCAAGATCCTAGTTGTTGTTCTCTTATTGGATAAATGTGCTAAGTACTCAACACAAGTCATGCTCTGGAGGAAGCTGGCCTAGTGCCCTTCTGTTTAGGTATGGGGTATCCTTATTGTTTCCCATATCAGTATTATTATAAGGGTTACACTTACTAATTAAAGTAATAAGCACAGGGCATAAGGAATCTACCATTTTAAAAATGTTAAATGTTTACAGTGCTTCTATCTTATAAGAAATATATAGATATTTAGATACAGATAGGTCAGTCTTCCACAGTTTCTGATACTATCAGTTTTATTTTCCATGTGCGCTAGCACAAGTTTAAGCCAGTACAAGTGTGGTGTGTCTTTAAATATTTAGCTAAACTTGATCTTGTAAAATGTAAGGACTATTACAGGGTTGCCTAACACCATTCACTCAGCAAACAATTGGTCCCTTAGGAGACCTAGATGTTGCTTATATTCCTTTGCTGCTAAAGCAGGCATACTGGCAGACACATTGATGTAGAGCGACAGATCTGACAGTTGCCAGAAGTGACAGATTTGTTTTGTCAAGGCTCACTTCCACATACATGAGCTAGCTGGCAGTCAAACCAAGATCTATGCACTGTCTAAAATGACAGCTATTCTCATCCCTTCATCAACCAAAGTGACAAGGTGACCTTTACAGTCTATGCTATCAATATGTATCCCTATTTAATCACACATAAGATTAAATCTCATGAGATGTTCAAGGCTAAATATAGCCTTTACCCATGATGTAAAGGAATGCAGTCATTTTCCCTTTTTTTCTTTTTAATTCACAAATTTAATTTCAGCAGCAGCCAGAAAGACAATACTGCAGCAATGGCTTAATACAGATCCTCCACCATCGACACTGGTAAAACAAAAACGACACCATATCTTTCATATGGACTGGTTAGAAATGATAGCCAGAAAATAACATAATACATCGAAATTCTTCAACACGTGGCTAACCTATATTACGCACCTCCCACAACAGATTAGACACCTTGCGATCTGTACCTTTAGACATACATCATGCTATGATATGGAAACCTTGAAAGAACACCCATTGGTCATGGAATCATCCCAATACCTAGAAAACCTACAACAAGAACAACCAGATTATGCGCCTCCCAGGAGTCACCAGACTAACAGGTTATTGACCTCTTACCTAAACTAATCCTCATAGGATTTACATATTTACACCATAATTATGCAGTATATAAGGAAAAGTGCTTCATTTTATCTATTAATTTAAACAGTAAACATATAGAAGAGCACATTTACAGCACAGCCAGTTGTTTTTAACAGTAGCCCAGGAGAATATATCAGACTAAATGAGTCACTGATTAACCTACCTGTGTTTATGTGAGGCGTTCCTTTAGATATGGCACTTATGGGTGTACTAAACATTACCACTGAGAGCTAAAGCATGCCAGTGTTTTACTATGCACCCAATGTATTTGAAACTCACCACTGAATACTGATGACTTGTTAATTGGGATGTTGTTGCTACAGCGGTAAATACATTAGAAGGTTATCTAGTGGAATCAAGAAGGTAGTTCACAGTCATTGCGGACTTCATGTCACGGGGGAAACCTATCAAAGTGTTTGTACCATCTGTCTAGAGAAAATAACAGCAGCTGGTGCAAGTAAGCACAGATATTAGACCCTAAAGTGACAAGATGGGAAATGACACAAAACAGCTTTTTACTCTGCAAATAGCAGAAGAAACCTACAAAAATATCATGCTTGAAAACCTCCAGATGGCATCATGTTATCACATTTCCATACCTTTGTTCATAACACATCTGAAAGAAACAGAAAATGTATCCTTATCTCGCCCATGAATTGCAATATGAGTTTTAATAATCAAAGCACAAATAAGGTAGGGTGGAAAGCCCTTGCTAAGGCCAGAAGGGATGCTTTGCCTCTACATGACTTTTGGGAGTGATTCTATGGTTTGTTTCATATCGAACATATCCAGCATTAGGTATCTGCCATACCATGAATAACGCATTACCTTATAAATCACTTTTGCTCAATTATACTGAATCTTTCGCTGCACATATTATTGATAGCAGCACTATACCTTAATTTTTCATTTTAAGAGGTTTTTAATAATTGTGGCTTGCTTATCCTATAACTTTTATGGAAATGGCTCCGCTTGCTGCTAGCCTTATATAATCAATATTTGTCTTTCAAGCTGGCTAGCTAGCCAAACCGTCCCTATCAACTTCCATAATGCTCCTCTTGCATTTTAACCCCTCACACGAGGCCAGAAGGACATTTGAATTGATGCCAGTAAGGATGTTAACATCTAAGCTTTCCATAGCAGGGACCACTCCTTTAAATTTCTCATACATTGAAGGGGTTATTTATTGAAGTCCGATTTTTTTCTGGTCGGTGTTTTAAAGAGGAAAACACAATTTTTTTCATAGAAAAAAATAACTGAAAATTTTCAGGATTTATTAAACCCCAAGGCTGCTAAAAGTCAGAATAAAATAGTACTCTCAAACCTGCCAAGGTCATGTAGAAGTCAATGGCAGATGTCTCATTTACAATTGAGAGATATCCTGCTCTGTGCTGGGTTTCGTACAATAATCCGAATAACTTGCGGTTTTCGGGCGATAATCCAAACAAATAGTAAAAATGTTTTTTTCATGATTTAATAGAGTTAATGTATTGGTAAATACAGTAAAAATGTAGACGGGAGTTTGGTCGAAGTGGTTTTAGGAAAATTGTGAAAATTTTTCAGATTTTAGTAATTTTTTAGTGAACTAAACGAGAGATCGTGTTATACTGCTTTGTAGTACTTTTCCTTTTAATGACAATATAATATAGGTATACAGTCTGAGAAGAAAGCAACCAGCCCTTCTTTCACAAAATGTTGTACCTAAAGCACCTGCCACCCGTTTTCAGAATAGCTGTCCATGTGAAAACTGCCTGTCCAGATTTCAAAATTAGGAAATCCATACAGGGCTCTAAAGTAAATAACATAATCCTGACCCTTGACATGAACCCACCCATGAAATATCACCCAATCTGCCCCGATGTCATCAACCCTCCCCCACGACATCTGCCCCACCCCCTGCCTGGACCCCCAAATGCCAGAAGGTGGCAACCTAAGTGGGTCTGTATACTTTTAAGGTTTTACCAACTGTGGACATGCTGTCATTTCCTAAGCGGAAGAAGTATCTGAGCACTGTGGAGCACTGGGAGTTGCATTCAATATCCACTACACCTTTGTGCCCAGCAATAGGGTCTACAGTGTAGTGAACTTGGTTGATTACTGGGTTAACAGCAAAATTAAACTGTGTCCCTCTACCTTTTACCAATCAACAGAGATGGTAGTCAAAAAAGAAGGGAAAATAATACAAAACAAAATGACCTACGTAATTGCTAGTGTCTGTGACCATATTCACCAAATACACAATACAGTTTGCATACAAGGCTGCAGTTTCATTTGTTAAGTGGAAGTCTATAAGGGTAAATAAATAAAGGGAAGTATCCAAAAGCTCAGCAAATTCCATATATCGGTATAGAATCTATTATCTGGAATGCATGGGACATGGGGTTTTCCAGATAAGACAACTTTTTGTAATTTGGATCCCCATACCTTATATTAAACCAAATAGGATTGTTATACCACCACTATGGAATATGGTTTAATGTAGTATAGTTAGGATCAAGTACAAGGTACAGTTTTATTTATTACAGAGAAAATGGAAATAATTTTTTAAAATTAGAAATATTGACTTAAAAGTGACCTTATGGGAGATGGTTAGGAGCTTTCTGGATAACAGGTTTATGTATAAGAGATCCCATAACTGTACCACAAGAAGCAGGATCACACATTGAACTTTATATGGTAAAGAACTTCAAGAGGTCAGAGTCAGATTTTTAGCCATTACTATCATAAACATTTAAGAGTGGACTGACACAATATGTGCAATGTGAGCAATGATTTCTTTGCAGGACATGTTTTATGGTTTATGCAGTATTTGTAATAACACTTCTTACTAAAAAAAAAAAAATACACCAGCTCACGGATCATTGACTCTGTATATTTGCCAGCCAACATTCAAATGTGATACATGACTGTTCCTTAATTAGTTAAAACCTAATTAAATAGCCTAGAATACAGTTCCCAACTCAGCATAAATGTTTTTATATGAATTTGACCTTAAACATCATCTGATTTTCAAACAAGTCCTAAAAGTACTGTATGTGTGGCCCTCCATTGAAGTCTGGCTGCTTTGGTTGCTTACCTTTGTGAAGCCTTTCAAATTTTCTATGTTTTTATGTGAATTTGACCTTAAACATCTTCTGATTTACAAACAAGTCCGAAAAGTATGTGTGGCCCTCCATTGAAGTCTGGGTGCTTTGATTGATTACCTTTGTGTAAGCGTCAAAAGTTACCAGAACCGAGATTAACTGGCCCCTGCATAGTTCACACCTAAGATTTAAAGTGGCCACAGACATTAAGATTTTTCTCTCCTAAACAACCAATTCTTGTGAGGTTAGTGGGCAACCAAGAATCTTGAATCTACCGATTTTTCATCCGACACCGGTCAGAAAATTGATCAGCCGGGTTAGAATATTTCCATCTGTCACAATGGAATCTATCCATTGTCCAATTGTTTGCAGGGCCAACCAGTCAGCTAACCACAGTTTTCCTAGCTTCCTAGGGTAATATAGCTTGAAATGACCTTTTTAGTTGAGGGACAAATCATACATTGCAATGATCGTTTCAAGATAAGCTTGGTCTTACAATAATGATTGTGTAGAAATAGAGGAAATTCAAGGCCTTTGTTACTCTACCCAGAAGTGGTCGACCATCAAAGATAACTCCAAATGCAAGGCATCTAACAGTAAAAGAGGTTACAAAGGAATCCAGGGTAACTTCTAAACAACTGAAGGCCTGTCTCACATTGGCAAATGTTGATGTTCAGGAGAACACTGATACGCAATGGTGTGTATGTCAGGGTAGCAAGGAAAAAGTCACTGCTCCTCCCCCAAAATATTGCTAACCGTCTACAGTTTGCTAATGATCATGCGGACAAACCAGAAGGATACTGGAAGAATGTTTTGTGGATGGATGAAGACAAAATAGAACTTTTTGGCTTAAATGAGGAGAGTTACATTTGGAAACGCTGCATTCCAGCATAAGAAACTTATCCCATCTGTGAAACATCGTGGTGGGAGTGTTTTGGTTTGGACCTAGATGACATGCCATCATTGATTGAACTATACCAGAAAATTTAAAAGGAAAATGTCAACATCTGTCCGTGAAATCGATCTCAAGAGACAGTGGGTCATGCAGCAAGACAACAATCCTAAACACACAAGTTGTTGAATGGTTAAAGAATAAAGTGAATGTTCTGGAATGGCCAAGTGAAAGTCCTGATCTTAATCCAATTGAAATGTTGTGGAAAGAACACAAAGCAGTTCATGTAAGGGGAACCCACCAACATTCAAGAGTCAACACTGTTTTGTATGGAGGAATGTGCAGAACTGATCAACAGTCTCAAATGTTTAGTTGCAGTTATTGTTGAAAAAAGGGGGTCACACCAAATACTGAAAGCACAAATCACTTACTCTTGTCACTTGCAAATATGTTATTGGATAATTTTTCAGTAAATACATGGCCAAATACAATAATATTTGTTTCATTTGTTTAACGATTTTCTTCATGAATCTGTAAAAATCTTTTTTTTTTTCTATTTCTTTAAAACCCATAATAGTTGTTGGGGTACTACAGATGTCACTGAGAGTTGATCCTATTGGACATTTTCTTTTTTTAAAACTTAAGTTTTATTGAAGATTTTCATAAAAACAAGGAATACAAACCTTCGATAAGAATACAGTGTTTCAGAAGTAATTATGGTATCATTACATTTTTAAGCAGTTACAGAAAGATCGGTGGTTTGCCAGTTCCATATTAACACATGCTTTGAACTTCAAACAAGAACTCAGAGTAACAGAATAGAATAACAACTACTTGGAATAACAAGGCTCCCAAATCCTCCCAAAATATGGAGACACATGCTCCTATTTGGAGAAAAGGCAAAATCGTGTATAGAATGGACGAAAATCAGGACGCTACATTGAGATATGTAACACCTATTGGACATTTTCAATCAGTTCAGGCATTTAGAGGTTTTCACTAGGAATTTTTTTAGGTTTTAGGGTTTTTTTTGGGGGGGTTTGGATTGTGAAGCACTTTTTTTCAATTGTACTTTTTAAATTCAGATCTTTTAATGAATTCCATGGCATTCATGGTTTTAGAGAAAGTGCGCTTATTGTGTGGTTTCAAAAATATCTAAAACCACTAAAATAAGACAGCTAAAAAAACATTTAATAAACACAATGAGATTGGTTGGCCACTAAAATTGATTTGTTATCAATATATTATGTATTTAACTACCATAAAGTACATGGTTTTTATTACTACAGAATAAAGAAAATCATGATTATTTTCTTCAAATGGACTCTATGGAGGATGGCCTTACAGTAATTTAGAGCATTTTAAATATCGGGTTTCAGGAAAATAAATTTCATACCTATATTGTACTGTAAGGTAAAGATTGTTTTCTTAAATCCATTATCACTGTTCAGATCTTCCAATTGATATTCATCACTCCATACACAACACAAGGAGCTACAAGGAGCTACACAACAAAATCAAATTGAGGTTCTAATTTATGCTTTGTGTAAATTGCCATTATGAAACCATCTTTAGAACCTTTTCAGAGTGTTATATGGATATCATGTAAAAGAGAAAAAAATATCTCCTTATTAATGTCCCCTAGTAGATTATCGTGTATATTGTATTATATTGTCACTGCATTTGTGAATCTTTAGAAACAATCTTGCATAATAAACCAAAACAAAATCCATGACTTTTTAAAAAGGTTATGTGTTTAGCAGTTCCCTGTTATATGTCATAACAAATGGCTTCAGCAGTCTTGCTTCCACACTTGTAAAGGTCGTCTGTTCCAATTCTGTGTGCTATGTGTCAGAATGGATATTTCCAACAAATGGCATGGTGTTTAAATGAAATGCTTTAATTTGTTATGATACTGTGGCAAAGAGCTATTGTAGAAATTCTTTATTTACACAAACATATTATGTCCTAATGCATTTTGCCTAATCATAGGCCTATGATTACGTGTGGAAACACACAAAACACGTTAGGACATAATATATTTGTGTACATAAAGCATTTTTGGATTTTACCGCTGCCTGGAGTCCCGTTGAATGCGTGCCGTATGGTGTCGTTGATTTGGAGTCTCCCCTTGCTGAGGGTTCGGGGCGCAGCACCCGGGCCACCAAAAAAGGAGCGGTGAGTGACCGCAGCATTTGCACAAGTTTGTTTAATCTATCATCAAGTGGATGAGCACCCGAACCAAATTGTTGATTTGGTGAGCTATTGGGGAATTTCCTTATAATAATTTAAACGAAAGTTGGCATGTAAAATTGCCCCATATGTTCATTACAATTTTGTACGGCTTTTTTTAAAAAAAATTGGCAGAGGGGGTTTGAGCGCTCTAACTTTTGTGTGGTGCGCAAAGAGCTATTGTATTACTTAGAAAGAAGAATTGATCCACATGTATTGTTGAGTTTAAAATCTAAGTGGATTTGGTATCCACAGATAGATGTCCAATTACATTGGCCTTCTGAGTGTACATACTTGCAGTAAAACCTAAGATTTTTTTTTTATTATTTCGGTATCTGGGAACAGAATAATAGAGGCGATGAAGAGTTACAAATAGAAAAATAGATTCAGGTTTACTTGCAGGAACCCCAATAAATCCCAACTTTCAGAAGTGCCGTCTTTTTTCCTGAGTTTTTCGTTGAATTTACAGTGGGGACACTGTTGGACTGTGCACCTGAACCGAGGGGGGAACGGTGAGCAGTGCGGTCCTTATCTTTTTTTCTACTTATTGTTTCAATCTTTATACATTATCTTAATTTGTACTGTAATTAGTACACATAAGCAAAAAGCTGCTGATTATATACAAAAAGCTGATCCTCCATTAAATTTATATTCAGTATGACATATACTAATCAGCACTGCTTATATTCAGTAACACGTGTACCTCAAATATGCCTGTAAAAGAGTGAAGTTAGAGATCACCAGAGTCCTCTAGAGTGAAATTCCGCCACTCTCCATTCATTTCTATGGGATTTATACTAGAGTATTTATCAATGGGTGAAAGTGAAAGTTCATCTTTTGATAAATACATCTTTCAAAATCCCATAGTAATGAAGAGAGAGTGGCAGAATTTCACTCTAGAGGACTGTGGCAAACTTTAAATTCACTCTTTGATAAATATACCTCCCTAGGCTATAGTATAACTGCTGAATTTCTTATTAAGTTTTAAGAAGGCACATGTGGAGAGTACAGATACCTCATCTGATAATTGAATAGCATGACTGATTAAATGGCAAATACTGTAGGCCCATAATCTACACTACCAAATAGCACACACATTAAAATGCATAGGCCAAATTGATCATGAATGTAATGTGTGTTAAAGGGGCTTGCTTAAAAACAGCTTTAAATTTATCCCCCAGCTCCCACAGGACACTTTTATCTAAATCTAGTAATGGTGCTGTGGGAGAGCTGCGTGATTAGCACATCCACCGACTGTACTGTACATGAGCCAATTGGTAAAAGCTGTGACATTTGTGGCCCGGTGCCTAGGCCAGCACCAGACCAAATAAATCCCTGTTCAGCAGCAGCATCAATCCGAATTCTTTTTGCATGATGCTATTTATTTTTGTATACATAATACCTTTAATGCTGCAACCCTCTGCCCTTTGTTATTCTGGCTGCTATTTTTGTTGGATTTAATTCAAATTCTATTTCACCTCTTCAATAATGCTAAATTGCCACTTATTTCTGAAAAGGATTAGGCATATCTATTAGTGATATCTACACCCCAAACCACAGGCAGTCAATATAGCACCACTAAGCACCAGCAGCTTTGCACAGCTATTTGCTTACACACAAGGTTTCTGTTGCCATACGGCAAAATTTGCATCAGGTGTCAGCAGCCTGCTGACACCTGATTTTAAGATCAGAATTTGGCTCTTACAATGCAGCTGTCTCTGCAGCTCTCTGCACTAGAAAAGTGGCTCCCCCTCACCTGGCTCACTAACACTCACCCCTCACTAACACTCGGAAATATTAGCATATGGTGGGGGCATCCCAATCGCTGCCTCATGGCGGCCAGTGACCCAGAAATACCCCTGCTCATTCAAACTCGATTATGACAAATACATTTCCCCACATAAAACTGTGATGAACTCTATATACTGGTTTAAATGATTTGTAAGTAAATATAAAAGGTAAGCAAAGGTATCCTTATTCAAACCCAGAAAGGCTTTTATGCTTTAATTCCTAATTTTTGAATAAGACAAGCAAAAGCATGCCATGACAAAGATTGTTGTATTCCCTTTAAGTACAAGAAACAAAACAGAAACAATTAATCTACGTAAAATGAAGAAACAATGAAAAGACAAGATTGATAAACCCTTTGGTAGGCTTCCTTTATTATTAAACTCAGAAACAACCTGCTTAGCGGCTACACAGCAGTACAGCAGTAGGGCTTTATAATACAGCTTTAATTACTGTCTAAATAAAAGAAATTATTATTCATTTGTGACATTAATTTCAGCTTTGGAGCTGGATACATTTATGCTGCAGAAGAAAGGGGGGGCAGAGTATGTAATTACGCTGGAAGCACTTTACCAAATGATAGAGGAGTTAAACAAGAAAGCTTGTTATTTCTCTAATAGGATAGCACGTGACTTGTAGCTACTGACTCTGAAGGACGCCCACAGCCCTGATACCTGCCAGCATATGATAGGTACACCAATATTTGTAATTCCAATAACAGAGCTAATTGAAGCATATGGGGTTGGTCTGGCCTGTAGGAGGTCAAAAGCCACCAAAACTATCCAGACAACAAATTAAACACTAAACAACAGACTGCAAATATTATGATAGCTTTATAAAAGATATTGTGAAATATTTCAGTGGGAAAAGGTATATTTTCTAGAGGTTACGTAATGTAACATAAACTTATGAGGATAATTTACAGCTTATGATAATTACAGTATATACAAACCCACATGCTGTTTATTTTTTACCCTGGAAGCTTAACTAGCAGAGAAATAATTACACATTGTGTGGCATCATCTCCACATGCTGAACTCCTTGTCCTCCTTTCAGTATATTTGTTTTTAGAAAGTCAAACAGATAACAATCTGGTTTATTTAAAAACAGAAGTGGCTTACCATGACTAAAGGAGTTTAGAGTGCTTTAAATACAGTTACGTTGTTGGATTCTGTTCTTACATACACTTAAAGCAAAGTTTATTCTGCATCCATAATGAGTGAAGACATGCTGCGTAAAACCAATGAACTGTGCAATGCATTCTAAAAGAAATGACTATTTTTGGAATTCTATTTGCAACACAGTTTCTACATGTTCTACATTTGTCTGTATGGGTTTCAGCTTGGCACTACAGTTTACTCCCACACTCCAAAAACATACAGTATCAGCAGACAAAGTAACTGCTGATAAAACTGATCTTACTGTGTGTGATTGTGATAGATACCTTAGACTGTAAGCCCCACTTAGTCAGGGACTGCCAGTGTAAATGTGTCAGCCCTATATAAATAACTAGTCAACTGGGGAAAAAATTAAGGACTAATGTCAAGAGAAGAATAGTTGTCATACTTGCACTAGAAAGACTCGGGGGTCCTTTACTAAAGTGCAGTAAATTTGACTTTAATTTTCTGCATGTTATCGCTGCAGATATTTTTCTGCCAGAATATTCGCAGCGACTAAGTTTCCTAAACAGTGATGCGCTCAGAAGTCTTTGCGATCACTTGCGGTAACTACATTAACGAACCAGCTTACGCTAGCGGTAAATTTAGCGAGTTGCACATTTTCTGGCGACAAATTAAGTTTGCGAATACTTATGCTATAAAATAGTCTTGTTTTATGGCATTTATTATGGCATGATTCATGGCCAGAAATGTATCTTCAAAACTGCTGAACTTTATAGATATTATCAACAACACAGTAAACAGATTTCACCCATGTATGCATCATATAAATCCACATTTCAATACATCCAGTCACAAGACTGACCCCCTGCCAATGGAATCATATAAATAAAATTCATAAACAAGTTTTACCAATGTGTGGATCATATAAATGTAGTTTAATCTAGGCTGACGAAGCCTTTGGTCCCTCCTAGCCATAATAAATCGTCTTTCAGCTGAAAAAGCTGCTGTAGCAGCAGACAAAAGAATAATCCAAAACATCTTTGATAATCCTGTCACTTCTCTCTTCTCCTGTCAGGATTGGCAACAGGAACAGAATGATGGGTAAAACAAGGTGTTATGGGATATTTCCTGTCCCCTAGAGAATTTTCTGGTGAAAAAATAGATTACCGCCACTATATAGATGGCGGTAAAATTTTGTGAATCTGAAATTTTGTCTTTCGTACATTTTGCTGTTTAGTAAACCAGGCTTATTTTCAGCAAATGCGAAAACTGTCAAAAACATATTGTTGCGCAAGAAAATTCGCAAATTTATATTTACCGCAGGTTAAACTGGGGTGACAAATGTGTCTATATTCTGTGTGCATATTTTTACCGCGCAGGCATGCCACCTGTCATTCTTGTCTTTCTTCCAGTTATGCCAGTGCTAAGGTTAGCCAGCTCTCAACAATAATTAAATTGTGTTATGCAGTTACATAGGCATCATTTGAAGAACTTGATTCTGTGCCAACACTGTAGAAACAATTCAAACACAATTTTATAAACGCAAATTATCAAGACATCAATCAACAAGTTAAAACCTAGCAAGCAGAGTTCTATATAAGCCCACTATTATTCCATCACTTTAGCTTACAAGGAAACAAGCACACAGCTCATCTCATTAATTGTTTACCATTTTACAAACCTACTGTAAAAAAATCCAGTTCTTCAATAATTAAAGGTCATTGTTATTCTTTTCCTGCATTCCTAGCAAAATTTAGTTTTGAGCGATATACTCATTAAATTTGTTTAGAGAAGCCAATGCTTCAATTACTGGAATGATCAGTGTAACATAGTACTCATGTCCTTTGTCCTAAATAAGGCGACGAGTGCTATTTTTGAAGGCAGGACATTCTTTAATATGACTACATAGGCTTGCCCAGCATAAATCCCACTGAACATCTTTTTTGAGTCCTGCAATCAAAACAAACTCATACATCATAGATTGCTGACTTTTCCATATACAAATGGTTTGTTACAAGTAACAAAATATTCTTTGTTGTGGAATGTCCACAAATTCCAATTACACGCAGTTCGTAATAAAAGATAGCCAGCCCCAAATCTGCTTCCATTATGCTTTGGCATCTTTTACACAACTAATTCCTTCAAGGCAAAAGAAAGGGTCATCACAGTTCATTGCTCAAGGACATGGAAGCAGCATTTTGGCTGGGCTTACAGCAGCACCATTTAGTTCAGGCTTGGCAGTCTCTGGAGGAAAACACTGAGTATAAAAGATGGGTACATGATCACCCATATGTCTTTTCTCTTCTCTGTTTACACACATAGGATAAGATGTAATTCATCAGTAAAACTGCCATATTCTGATTCAGGGAAACCTGATTTTAATTTGTTTAACGAGCATATCCCAGGGAACCTGATAATTACAATGCATTGGGCAGGCAGTAGTTATGTGGATAGCCTGTTATTTTGTGTCTTACTTACTACACCTGCCACTATATATGCTAATATAGGAAAGCATATATAGTCGCCCACTATGAGAACAGGTAGTGAAAAACCAAACAAGAGGAAAGAGGCAAGGTGAGGTAAAGAAAGAGAAAGGAAAGTCTGATGGCTTTAGTATATCCCATAGTGGGTCAGTCTGTTTAACTTTTTTATTTTTGCTAATTATTCCTTTATTGCAGTTAAAGCAGCTAAATTACATTCACACTCAACTTTGCTTTTCCTTTTTAGGAAACAAGAAACTATAAAATAATAAAATCCACAAGGACAGTGAAACCACAGTGGTGCTTGGAAAGAGTGAAATGGAATTGTAAACTTAATGACTGCTCTTGCTTGTGAAATAATAATGATAATGGGGCCCAATAAGTTACAAAATGAAGTCAGTAGAAGCACACTGTAGTAAGACCTAAAGGTGACCATATAAGGGGGCAATAATGATGCCGAAAATTTATTGACCCGCGTTTGAGGTGCTCTGACTGCTTCCCCAATCATTTTCTGCCTGAAAATTGGGCAGATATCAATCCAACAGGTTTAAAAATGCTTTTGGACAGAGGACTGCATCAGTTTATTGATGCGGCCCTTGCGTCGACCTCCTGTATTCCTGTCACTGAGATCTGATTGTTGGGTTCCATGGCACACACTCGGATCAGCCTGATAATGCCACCTCAAGGTGGGCATATCGAGAAGAAATCTGCCCATTTCGAAAGTTGTATGGCCATCTTAAGCCATATCCACTCTGTGTGTTTGCTAACAGGCCAACCCTTCAGTGAACACTAGGGATGTCGCGGACTGTTCGCCCGCGAACTAATTCGCGCGAACATCGGCTGTTCTTCTACCTTCTACTGCAGTGCTCTGTATGTAGCTGCTGTGGGCACTGCTTCTGATCTCATCTGCTGACTGCTGTAATAACCCAATAGTCCTTGTAAGGACTGCTTTTATTTTCTTTTTTGTTTTTTTACTTTGCTACTATAAGAGCCCAGTGCTATTAGTCTAGCTGTGTTGGGGAGTGGGACTGGTGTGCTGCTCCTAGTAGTTCAGCACCATCCAGAGTAATTTTTTTTTTAATATATATATATTTTTTTTATTTTACTTATCTTACTGTTCTTTAACGTGTCCAGTGCTGTTTGCTGTTCTTCATAGTAGTGCACCAATAGTAGTGCACTTGCAGGCATTGTTTGCCCAGTGTGTTCTTCAAACAACTGCCACCTAGCTGTGTGAGCTTTTTCACATTCTGTCTAAATATCAATAATAATACCGTCTCCAGAAACACCACCTGAGTGATGTTTTTCAAGCAGCAATAATATATTCCGTATCCACTGCTGTAGTGTATACGTTGACCTTGCAGGCATTGTTTGCCCAGTGTGTTCTTCAAACAACTGGCACCTAGCTGTGTGAGCTTTTTCACATTCTGTCTAAATATCAATAATAATACCGTCTCCAGAAACACCACCTGAGTGACGTTTTCCAAGCAGCAATAATATATTCCGTATCCACTGCTGTAGTGTATACGTTGACCTTGCAGGCATTGTTTGCCCAGTGTGTTCTTCAAACAACTGCCACCTAGCTGTGTGAGCTTTTTCACATTCTGTCTAAATATCAATAATAATACCGTCTCCAGAAACACCACCTGAGTGAAGTTTTCCAAGCAGCAATAATATATTCCGTATCCACTGCTGTAGTGTATACGTTGACCTTGCAGGCATTATTTGCCCAGTGTGTTCTTCAAACAACTGCCACCTAGCTGTGTGAGCTTTTTCACATTCTGTCTAAATATCAATAATAATACCGTCTCCAGAAACACCACCTGAGTGACGTTTTCCAAGCAGCAATAATATATTCCGTATCCACTGCTGTAGTGTATACGTTGACCTTGCAGGCATTATTTGCCCAGTGTGTTCTTCAAACAACTGCCACCTAGCTGTGTGAGCTTTTTCACATTCTGTCTAAATATCAATAATAATACCGTCTCCAGAAACACCACCTGAGTGACGTTTTCCAAGCAGCAATAATATATTCCGTATCCACTGCTGTAGTGTATACGTTGACCTTGCAGGCATTGTTTGCCCAGTGTGTTCTTCAAACAACTGCCACCTAGCTGTGTGAGCTTTTTCACATTCTGTCTAAATATCAATAATAATATCGTCTCCAGAAACATCACCTGAGTTGTTGTTGTTGTTTTAAAAAAAATGCCAGGCAAAGGCAGGCCGCCACGCAGAGGTCCAACGTTTTGTCTCAAAGTACCCAGGATTCCAGGACATTCTCAGGCAGTCCAGGAAGGTGTCGGCGTTTTTTTGCGTTGCAGTAAGCGCCGCGTTTTGTCTTTGCGTGTGAACAGGCTGTAACCTTTACACGACTTGATTGGCATGTAGACGCCGGACGTTTTAAAGCAGTTTATTACACAAGTTTAGAAATGTAGTTTGATTTCTTCCCTTTACAGAACTCTGCAAGGATTTGATGGACATTTTAGGTTAGGTAGCTTTGCTGGCTAGTAATCTACCTTCTACTGCAGTGCTCTGTATGTAGCTGCTGTGGGCAGCTGTCCTGCTGCTGATCTCTCATCTGCTGACTGCTGCCTGTAACCCAATAGTCCTTGTAAGGACTGCTTTTATTTTCTTTTTTGTTTTTTTTACTTTGCTACTGTAAGAGCCCAGTGCTATTAGTCTAGCTGTGTTGGGGAGTGGGACTGGTGTGCTGCTCCTCCTAGTAGTTCACCACTACCAGCACCAACCAGAGTCAAAATTGTTACAAAGTATCTTATTTGCACCTGTTAGCTGTTCTGAGCTCTCTGCCAAAAGCTAATTAAGTTAGAAACTGGTTTTTTTCTGGCTGTTCAGTTCAGAGAAAAGAGGGACTGGTGTGCTGCTCCTCCTAGTAGTTAACCACCACCAGCACCAACCAGAGTCAAAATTGTTACAAAGTATCTTATTTGCACCTGTTAGCTGTTCTGAGCTCTCTGCCAAAAGCTAATTGAGTTAGAAACTGTTTTTTTTCTGGCTGTTCAGTGCAGAGAAAAGAGGGACTGGTGTGCTGCTCCTCCTAGTATTTCACCACCACCAGCACCAACCAGAGTCAAAATTGTTACAAAGTATCTTATTTGCACCTGTTAGCTGTTCTGAGCTCTCTGCCAAAAGCTAATTAAGTTAGAAACTGTTTTTTTTCTGGCTGTTCAGTTCAGAGAAAAGAGGGACTGGTGTGCTTCTCCTCTTAGTAGTTTACCACTACCAGCACCAACCAGAGTCAAAATTGTTACAAAGTATCTTATTTGCACCTGTTAGCTGTTCTGAGCTCTCTGCCAAAAGCTAATTAAGTTAGAAACTGGTTTTTTTCTGGCTGTTCAGTTCAGAGAAAAGAGGGACTGGTGTGCTGCTCCTCCTAGTAGTTCACCACTACCAGCACCAACCAGAGTCAAAATTGTTACAAAGTATCTTATTTGCACCTGTTAGCTGTTCTGAGCTCTCTGCCAAAAGCCAATTAAGTTAGAAACTGTTTTTTTTCTGGCTGTTCAGTGCAGAGAAAAGAGGGACTTTCCAGTACAAAAGAGGGACAGGGGGTTGAGTGGTCAAAAGAGGGACAGTTGGGAGGTATGCAAGTGCCACCTAGCTGTGTGAGCTTTTTCACATTCTGTCTAAATAACAATAATAATTCCGTGTCCGTAAACATCACCTGAGTGATGTTTTTACAGCAGCAATAATATATTCCGTATCCACTACTGTATACGTTGCCCTTGCAGGCATTGTTTGCCCAGTCTTTAACCAAGTGCCACCTAGCTGTGTGAGCTTTTTCACATTCCGTGTCCAGGAACATCACCTGAGTGACGTAGTGTGATTTCTGCCCTTTACAGCACAAAACGCAGCGCTGTGTCAGCAATGTATTTTTCAGATACATTTTTGCCCTTGATCCCCCTCTGGCATGCCACTGTCCAGGTCGTTGCACCCTTTAAACAACTTTAAAATCATTTTTCTGGCCAGAAATGTCTTTTCTAGCTTTTAAAATTCGCCTTCCCATTGAAGTCTATGGGGTTCGCGACGTTCGCGAACCGTTCGCATTTTTGGACGCAAGTTCGTGAATATGTTCGCGAACATTTTTCCCGCCGTTCGCTACATCCCTAGTGAACACAAATAGGATGTGTGGAAGTCAGTAGATTGGCCTTTCTCTGCTGCTGTATACTGTATATGCCAGTGGAGACAACGACCTGTCTGACATTGGCCTAAAATGTAACAGTGTACATCACATAATTTTTCAGACACATGTGGGACCCTGACCAAAAATCTTGATTTAATTATCTACGCCACTATATCACAGCCGGTGATATAGAGAAATGAGTCAACTCATTCTCTGTGAATCAAGAACATTTACTTGTTTTTTTCTGTTATTTTCTTAAAGGGATACTGTCATGGGAAAAAAATGTTTTTTCAAAATGAATCAGTTAATAGTGCTGCTCCAGCAGAATTCTGCACTGAAATCCATTTCTCAAAAGAGCAAACAGATATTTTTATATTCAATTTTGAAATCTGACATGGGGCTAGACATATTGTCAATTTCCCAGCTGCCCCAAGTCATGTAACCTGTGCTCTGATAAACTTCAATCACTCTTTACTGCTGTTCTGCAAGTTAGAGTGATATCAACCCCCTCCCTTTTTCCCCCAGCAGCCAAACAAAAGAACAATGGAAAGGTAACCAGATAACAGCTCCCTAACACAAGATAACAGCTGCCTGGTAGATATAAGTACAACACTCAATAGTAAAAACCCATGTGCCACTGAGACACATTCAGTTACATTGAGAAGGAAAAACAGCCTGCCAGAAAGAGTTGCTCTCCTAAAGTGCAGGCACAAGTCACATGACCAGGGGCAACTTGAAAATTGACAAAATGTCTAGCCCCATGTCAGATTTCAAAATTGAATATAAAAAAAACCTGTTTGCTCTTTTGAGAAATGGATTTCAGTGCAGAATTCTACTGGAGTAGCACTATTAACTGATGCGTTTTGAAAAAAACATGTTTTCCGATGACAGGATCCTTTTAAATAATGATTTATAGATTCTTCTCTATGTTTGTCATGTTATGGTTGCATTAAGTGTTGGTGTTATGTTTACATTTTTACATTTATAGATGTAGTAGTGTTAGTGTTTTTTAAGGTAGTAGTATCAAGGCTGACCTTACAGTTATCCATACATCTGCCTCATAATCTTGATATCTGACATCATAATTCTAAATGCAAATGCAAATATTTGGATTACTTGAATGGTCTGTTAATGCAAAGACTCACGTGTGGTCACAGCTGGCACAAAAATCTGATCTAACCATCTAGAGAACACGATACCAGTAGAAAATTACTCTTTACACCCATATGTATGTCGAGTTTTCTGGGTGACAATTTGAGAAAATTTTGATTCGATTTGATACAAAATGTTGTCGTGACTTTTTCCTGCACTGACTTTTTCAGGTTTATTGGTAAATATATATACATATATATATATATATATATATATATATATATATATATATATATATATATATAGTGAGAAAAAGTTGGAATTTAGTAAATACTCCCTTAAATGTAGTTTCCTTTTTGGTATGGCATAAACAAATATATTCTTTCTATATTGGTGTTCATTCTGGAACACATCAGTGAATATTGCTGCAGCAGCAGAATTCTGCACTTAAACAGCAAACATATCTTTTGAAACCTGACCAAGTATAGATATGCTTGTATGAAATTGTTGTTTTCTCATGTTCCCTCAGTCATGTGACTTGAGCTCTGATAACTTACTTATGCTTTACTGTTGCACTGCAAGTTGAAGTGAGATCACCCCCCATCTGCCTCCTTGGCTATTGCTTGCCTCTGCATGTTCAGTTAAACAAATCACAATGGATCTGTACAGGTTGCGGAAAACTTGCCCCATTTGTGATAAATTCGCCTTTTTAGATCCATTTGCTACCCCAAACCAATTGCGCACTTTGAATGATAGTTTTTATACATACCTTTTTTCTTTTTAAAAAAATTGGATATTAGAAAGACATTCAGAGGAAACATTTTCTAGATATCCAAGCTATGATTTATTCAGTACACAATTTAATAGAAACACACAACACCTTTATACTTCTGATTAGTGATTATTACAACAATGAATTCCTGCAGCATTTTTAGAGTTATTGACAAGCTTTCACCAGCTACTTTAACAAGACAAATAAGATGTGCCTGCAATCATTTGTACCAGTAAAGGTGCTGCTTGATGAAAACACATTGCAATATGCCCACAGCATTCTAAGCTAAGCTGTAGAGAGTGGCCAGAGTGAAATTACACTTCTGAAACCAAATTAAAAATCAGAATACTGCACCATGAATGCAATGCAGAGGGAAGACAAATAGAGTATAACAGAATGGTTTCAAGATGGTAGTGAGTCAATCTACCATACATATTGGAATTTATAAAATATTTGCCCAAATCATTTTTAGTATTAACTAATACATATTTAGTTAATGTTTTTTTTCTTGTTATGTATAAATATTAGTAAGGGTATTAGGAATAAACTCATGTTACTCTAATCTAAAGCATAAGAGGATAAGTGGGCATTGAAAGTACTGTTTCTATTATTGCTGATACTAAATTGTGCAGAACTATAGGTTCCATGTAGGATGCTGCCACTTTGCAGAGTGATTTGACTTAATTGGAAAACTGGGCAGCAAACTGGAAAATGAGGTTCAATGTTGATAAATGCAAGGTTATGTATGTTGGCAAAAATAATATAAATGCAAGCAGGTCTGGACTGGGACTCAAAATAGTCCCTGGCATTTCAAATACACCAACCAGTCCCCCACCAGCCCACTCCACAGTGACAGCAGCCCCTCTGGTATTTGCCAGAACTCACAGATTGCCAGTCCAGGCCTGAATGCAAGTTATACACATAGGGGGAATATTTATCAAGGGTCGAATCTCGAATTTGAAAAACGTTCGAATTCAAAAAGGTCAGTTTTTGGTCGAATTGGTCCGTATTCGTACAAATCGAATTTGCATTCGATCGAATTCAATACTAAGTGTTTCCCAAATTCAAAACGAATTTGGACCATTCCCTAGTCGAAGTACACAAAAAATAGCTTGAAACTCAAAAAATTCGAAAATTCCTCTCGACCTTTAATAAATCTGCCCCTAAATGGCAGTGTATTGAGAGTTAACTTAACAGAGAAGGATATAAGGGTTTTTGTTAATTCTGGACAGTGTCATTTTGTGGCCACTAAAGTAAATAAAGTGCCTTGCATCAACAAGAGCATAAATGCAACATAATTTTCCCTCTTTATAGGCCCCTGGTAAGGCCTCACCTAAGTAATAAAACTGGTATATATCACCCTTGTTGTATTCTCTTGAAGGTATCTTAAACCCCTGCTTCCATCCAAAGCTGAATCCAATAAAGCAAACGAAATGGGGAAAGAATACCAATAAGCGCTTATAGCTGCATAGGTGCCTTTATTTACCGTCACACGACATGTTTCGAGCTAGGTACCTAGTTTGAAACATGTCGTGTGACGGTGAATAAAGGCACCTATGCAGCTATAAGCGCTTATTGGTATTCTTTCCCCATTTTGTTTGCTTTATTAAAGGCCTCACCTTATGCTGCACCCCATGTGCAGCTTTAGGCTCCAGTCCAGGATATAAATGAGCTGGAGAGAGTGCAGTGAAAGTATAGAGTTGTTTTCTCTGGAAAAGACGTTTCAGAGGGGACATGATTACACTTTACAACTACATTAGAGGACAAATAGATATAAAGACAAATAGCAACGGGACAATTTTACCCATAAAGAGGATCACTGCACCAGAGGCCACCCCTTCAGAATAGAAGAAAAGAACTTTCATTTGAAGCAACGTAGGTGTTTTTTTTCACAGTGAGGACAGTGAGGTTGTGGAATGCACTGCCAGATTATGTTGTGATGTCCAATGTTGTTAATGCCTTTAGAGCGGCTTGGATGATTTCTTGGACAAGCATAATATCCAAGGCTATTGTGATACTAAACTCTATAGTTAGTGTATGAGTATATATAGTTTATGTGAGTGTATTGTGGGTTCAGTGTGTGTATGTATGGATGCTGGGTTTTCATTTGGAGGGGTTGAACTTGCTTTGGAGAACATTTAAGATCCTTGCTGGTGTATCTTCCCATGAGAATCTAGTAAGCTAGAAATGGAATAGTTTTCTGGATATGAAAATGATACATCATGAATAGAGTATGTAAGTCAAGTGTGCAAAACAGAGAAACACAGTTTTGCCCTATTGGGAAAACAAGGCAGTTTACCTCATCCTTTCGAATGAGTGCCTCCAGGTTTCCCACCTTAGGTTGCATGCATATAAAGTAATGCATTCTGTGGGAAGAGTCTAAGTAAAAATCCAAAAAAGAAAAGGTGATTTTTTTTTATTAAATTTTAGAACTAAAGAGTAGATAAATTAAAAAGAAGAAAAAAGACCAGTAAAAGGAGAAGAGACATTCAAGGAATTGTTTGGAAAAAAATAGAACAAAAAATAAAGATTAATGGGAGTATAGAGAGTTATAGAGTACAAAATGTATAAAACAGGGAAGAGGAGTAAGGAAAGGCTGGATCAGAAGAAAGAGGTAAGAAAAGGGGTTATATAAAAAATGGAAGAAAATGACAAAAGAGTTAAAGAAGGAAACAGTTGAACAATATTTGTGATGAGTATTATTTTATATGTCTAGAATATCTAGCAGATACTGAAATGCAGTTTACAGTATTCTCTTGCAGACTTTTACTTAGGGTTACTGTTCCACAAAAACCTGAGGGTACCAGTTTGAAAACCTGGCATATATTGGGGTATCTTGGCCTAGGATGCTGATATACTGCTTTGCTTCTGTAAAAATATAACGATTAGGGGATAGGGCTGCTCATTAAAATGTTTTAGCAATGTGAACCCCCTTCCCTTACTAAAGAGGCTAGTGAAGTCTTTAAGATCAGGCCTGACTCTTCACTGAGCAACAGGATGCTCCCATAAAGAATACTGTTCATTTTGCTCTAGCGAAGGGTTAGGAAATATTGTGTGAACTTTGTGAAATTACTGAAAGACTAGGGTCAATTATTTATGCAAGTGCAGTACACAATTTCTGTTGTTCTGCTGTTATTTTTTTAACCAAATTGCATAATTTTTTCCACAATTCCAATATCATTGCGGCCAACGACAGTGTTCAACTCAACTGCTTGAGCGTAAATTAATTGTGCTAAATTGTACATTTGTTAATAATGCTACATTTTTGGGGTTTGGAAGGTGTCAAAACAGCATTAGTGCGTTATTCTTTGGGTGTAAGTCTGTTGCACCTATTGATGCAGCCTTCTGGAATTACTGCTACATTCAGGATTGGGTAGCTCAAGTGTTCCTATGAGTCAATAAATGCAATTGCATACATTTTTTGTAAAGAATGGGCATTCAATGCACAATAGTTTGGACACAAGTATCTATGAATAGTGCCAATAAGCACATAGCCTTGCATCTCAGCTTCCATCACAGCTCACGGGAACTTGCTAAATAGCAAAAAGGAGCCCTCTGGTGTGATGCACAGAAGGAATGCGGAAGGAGAAAGGGCCAATAGCAACCCTGTTCCCTGGAGCTCCAAATGGAATATATGCAACATGCCAGTACCACCAGCCCCATAATCTGTATGATGTGTCACAGGCAAAAAGCACTGTCAACCTACATGGAAACCCTATGCCATTAAAGTGTCAGCGATTTATCTGGGACTCTGAGGCAATGTATACTGCTGTGACAGGTGCATCGTACATTTTGATCTGCTGGGTGTGTATATATTTATATATATATATATGTGTGTGTGTGTGCATGCATACCCCAGGTGTATACAAGTGTCCACATTTTCCCTTTGCCATATGAGACAATATATAAGGATTATGTGGCAAAATACCAAATCTGCAGCATCACTGCCAGTTGTAAAGAAGAAAGAAATGATATCACTGCTGTCATTTCAGTAGCAATGCACATTTCATTAAAGCGAAACTTTTGGATTAAGATAAAAAAAAATCTTAGTTTCAGAACTGTTTAGCTTTATTATGTTTTTACATGTTTGTATCAATAACAGTGTAAATATTAGCATTTACTTCTTAGAATTTAGCATTTTCTTCCAAATAATATATAATAATGTATAGTCTGCATGTGTTCATTTGTATTGCAGAGGATTAAACATTGCTTTGCATTTGCTATTAACCCTTTGCACAATAGTTAAATACCCTCAAGGTGTTGCACTTTGTGCATGTTTGGATGCTTGAGAGAAGCTGTCACTGTGCATCTGCAGTCCTGTCAAAGATACTGAGATAATCTGATGTCGTAAATGTAACTTACCTTTTCCGCATATTTGAACTTGACATAAAACCAAGTAGACTTGATCATTGTCTACTGAAATGCGTTTGATACAATCCAAGCAGGTGTTTGTATTTGGTTCTAATCCTTTCTGAGGAAAAGGGCAGCCTCATACATGCACCCTCGCTAAAGGATAAAGCCTGTGGATTCTTCTCTTGCTCTGCTACTGTGTATCCTGCTGTGATGAAGCCTTCTCCATCCACTGTGCTCAGCAAATGCTCTGTGCTGTGTTTCCTCTGTCAACTTGGCTGCCTGACAAGAGAATTCCTCAAATCGACCTCAGCAGCATTCATCACAAATGGCACATGTCAGTAAGCCAGGAGGAGGCTGGCTTCAGACCTGGCAGCATCCCATGAGAACAGCCTCCCTCCACTGAGATGAATAATGAATTCCAGTGCTGCCCTCCAGATACAGATTAACACCTGGCTAAACATTATTCTGACAACATGCTGCCTGGTTAGAGATCCCAGCAAGAAAAGATTAACTCTTCTAAGCCTTAATAATGCTCGTCTATGCCCCGTGCCCACTTCAGAGCAGGGGAGCAGAAGCAGAGCAATGATTAATTCCTTTATATACACACCACTGAAGCCAAGGCACCAAGCAAAAAGCCATTACTAAGCATACTTGCAGGAAATCAAGTTTGCACTGCTAACAAATAGCAAGATATGTTCTTTATTTGCAACTAGGATGGAGGGTACCATCACCTTCATTTGTATAATGTGTCCTCTAATCATCAACATAGTAGAACACAATGAGAATATAAGTGTTAAAAGCATTGTTCCCTCTTATTCCTACCTGGACATTTATTTTTGTGTGCACATTTTAAACATATGTGCACAGTTTTAAAAAATGTGTGCTAAAGAGGGATACTGTCACGGGAAAACATGTTTTTTTCAAAACGCATCAGTTAATAGTGCTGCTCCAGCAGAATTCTGCACTGAAATCCATTTTTCAAAAGAGCAAACAGATTTTTTTATATTCATAGGGGCGGGGCTAGACATATTGTCAATTTCCCAGCTGCCCCCAGTCATGTGACTCTGATAAACTTCAATCACTCTTTACTGCTGTACTGCAAGTTGGAGTGATATCACTCCCTCCCTTCCCCCCCCCAGCATATATGTCTAGCCCCATGTCAGATTTCAAAATTGAATATAAAAAATCTGTTTGCTCTATTGAGAAATGGATTTCAGTGAAGAATTCTGCTGGAGCAGCATGGAGCAACATGTTTTCCCATGACAGTATCCCTTTAAGGTCAGAATTAATTCAAAATGTTGTGTTTTCACACAAAATTGTTTGTGTGCACCACAATTTGTTGTGTGCGCGCACACAAGTGCACACCTTACACTACAGTATTATTTTACTGTAATTAACACTCTTGTCGTGGTTGTTTACCTTTAAATTAAAGGGATACTGTCATGGGAAAACATGTTTTTTTGAAAACGCATCAGCAGAATTCTGCACTGAAATCCGTTTCTCAAAAGAGCAAACAGATTTTTTATATTTAAATATATATATACAATTAAACTGTTCTTGCATTGCAAATTTTCTTTGTGCATTGCCTACTTTTAAAAAGTGATTAAAGGCGTTGTAATCTTTTGGAGCAAATGCAATAACATTTTTTCAGTAAGAGGTTTTATTACATTCACTGCGCACTGGCGCAAACTATAAAATTTGCAAACCGGAAGTGGTCACTAAAAAGTTTCCGGGTTCGCAAAAGCTATATTAAATTTGCGCAAATGAAAATTTGTTCGCACAGAAGCATAACTTTTCGCATTGCAAATATTTTTTTCCGTTACCAACTTTTATTACATTCCCCCAATAGACTTTAAACATAAATGTTTTTTAAAAAAAAACTTTACAGTGACTTTAAGTCAACTCTCAGCATAAAAATAAGTTTTGTTTAAACCCAAAGCCTGCCTACAATACTCTACACTATAATGGTATTTAGGACACCTTAAAGTAAAAAGTTTTATTGAGCAAAAATATTGTACAGGAATTAGAGATGATTCAGGGTTGACATAAAAAGTAACTGGTCCATTCCATACTCGGTCTTTGTCATGAATATGATGAAGACTTCTATAACAAATAAATGCAATTTTTTGAACAGTTTGCAAAACCAGTTATATCAAGGTTGAATTCATTCTCTTTCTCTGCCTTTTTCTAATGATGGGTTTTTACATTTGAGTCTTCCGTGTCATTATTGTATTAATACTTAAAATACAAGTATCCTTTGTGTAACAAATATAGGAAGGTATTTCACTGGCATGAATTTCAATTACCCTAACAGCATTTCATCAGTCAGTGAATACTGCACTGTACAAGACAGCCACTTCCTAGGTTTCACATATGCTGATTAGAAAACCCTGCACTGAACCGAAGAGTCCCAAACTGCCCTGCAGTTGGGATCTAATTAGTGCTAGCATGGTTGTTCTTTAGAACCAGATGGGTGGGCTTCAGTCTAAAGGTTATTCCATGTATCAGAAATAGCTTAGATTCTTTCCAAGATTTTCCATGCAGTTTTATATACAAATATGCAGTGTGTCTCCTTAATCCTCAAGTGCTGTACGTCTGTTCATTGTGCTGAGTTCCAACAATTGCATACCCAGTCTTCAACTGGGATAAAGCTGTGCTTTAAAACATGGTGGTGGGAAGACACCTATTGCATTCAGCCTGTAGCTAAATATATTTCATAATCAATGTGTTGCTGACAATGTATGCAGTAGTTTTAGACAGGTAGCCTGTTTGTGACTATGCAAGAAATGTATCTCTATTCTGGAAGTCATTTAAATTTAAGACCTATTGCGGATTTTTATTCAACAGTCACCAGGGCCGGGTTTACATAGTGGGCACCCCTAAGCCCACTGCCGTTTGTCGCCTCTGTCCCCTCCAGGGGGACAGGAGCAATGGGGATTGGCGAACATTAAATTTAAAAAATGATTGAATCTCCAGCACATCCCCAGTGTCTTTGAACCAATGTGGGTGTGGTTGGGCAGCATGCCGTCCCCCTAAAATCCTGCCACCCTAGGCCCGGGCCTAGGTGGTCTTTCCACAAATCCGGCCTGACAGTCACACAAGTTTTTACCTTTTATACTGCATACTGTATGTGTGTGGTCAGATTTATATCAAAGTAGATAGAAAAGGATTCTGGGGGGAAAGGTCAGACTGGTCCACTTGGCCCCAAGTAAGAGCGAGCCCCACTTTTAACCAAACAGTTAGACTTCTTTGCAAATGTCATAAGAGAGACAGTGAGAAGAAAAGAAAAACAGAAAGGGAGAGAAAGAATTAAAGAAAAAGTAGTTATTAATAGAAATAGTAGGTAATAAAGGAACAGAAATGGAAGCAGACAAAACAAAAGAAAAAAGGATACTGGAGGAAGAGAAAACAAGGAAGCAGGACACCAGCATTGAATTTAGAATAAAGGGCCATGCTCTAAGGTTATCTTTTGGGCCCCTGAGAGGCAGTCTGACACTTCAAGATTCAATTTTTGTTGTGTTTTTTGTCATGTTTGTCTTTCTTTCATTCCTAATACATCTCAAAACACAGGGAAACTGGTATACACAGCAGGCAAAAAAATAATCATAGAAATGATAATCTCTCTTTTCTCTATTTACTGGACCCATTTATTATACAGACACTAAAGACATAATTAGCAGTACATGTGGCTAAGTGTGAGCCACAGTGATTCATGAGATTGCAGATAAGATTGTTTCTTTAAATCCCCATTTGTTGCAAATTTTATTCTGGCACTGTTCGCAAAACTGTTAAAAGAATACTGTATATTTACTTGTAATTCCTGATGGATAGGTAAATATAATTAACAAGCAATTAGTAATGTGCAGGCTGTCTGGAAGCAGATGTCTCGGCTTCATAAAAAATGAAAATAGTTTTAAAAATAGCTTAAAATAATGTAAAATAATATGAGTTTTATAGTTAGGTGTGGTATATGATAGTATATGATGTCATAGGTACTGCTGAAACATCACACTGGGAAATACAATTTGAGAGCAATACCATGTATCAAAGGGACAAAGGGGAGTATGTTTTTAGGCATGGTTTGTTAAGATATGTATTAATGTGTGTGCTCTCATACGGATCCCAAAGTAATCTGATACTGATACAGTGTCATGTGACATATTCTTTGTCTGCTAATGCAGAAGTGTTAATAAAGTTATATGTTCTTGAAGCAAGAGAAGCATGGTGTCTATGTGCAGTTTCTCCTCTGTCTAAAGAAAGCTGCAGGCTCACGTGAGATTGAGCTACCGGTTATCTCATCTCTTAAGCAGAATGGTTACATGGTTTGAAAGACAGGGGAATTAATGATATGGTTGAATCCATATGGGTAGAACTGTTCATAGTTTGTAAGACAACAGGCAAGTTTACTGCCACTGTGTTGTCACATTTTCAAATTTTTTTTTAAATTTGAAAAACTCGACAGACTCAAAAGTGTGCCAAAACAATCAGGATCAGAATTCCTGCTAATCCTTAATGCAATAAACCAATTGATCTTGCATCATTAAACCAGACACGCTGCCAGCCTGCACAGCGCTCCAGGTGCCCGTGACGTCACAAGAGGGTGACGTTACAAGAGGGTGATGTCACAAGAGGGTGACGTCACAAGAGGGTGATGTCACAAGAGGGTGATGTCACAAGAGGGTGACGTCACAAGAGGGTGACGTCACAAGAGGTAAGCAGCTTTCCCTTTTTATAACAACCCTCTCTGAGTGCCATAAACCAATCCTTCCACCCCCTATAGCCAGTCCCAGGGTTCCCTCTGCTCCCAGTACCTCCCCACCCTTCGTTACCCACTTTGGTGCCTTGCATGACATCACTAAGCATATTATAAATTTGAAGATATTAGTACTCATTTTCTTTTTAACCTTAAAACAATAAATATAATCTAGTCTCTAAGAAAACTGAAGGTTTATATGATATGATACTATGTTTAGCATCCATAAAATAAATATACAGTTTATAATCTTTCCAAAAAAAAAAAAAAAAATTTCCCCCAAATACAAAAATACAAGCAGGCTGCAATCAGATCCACACAATATAACTGCAGACTGAAAAGCTAATGTAGGATTGTAGTTTTAGAGAGAACATAATCTGCGCCCACATCCTTTCTGACAAACTGGAAGATTAGAATAAAATTCAGCAATCCTCACGTCTCCCTTATTATGAGCTGGGGAGGGAATGATTGTCTCTGTGTTACCCATGCGTGATTATACTCAGTCTAGGCTTATTTAACAGATCATTCTCTTAATTTTACATATTGGTGGAAGAGATTATGTACTTGATCTGCATCTGGAAATGTTTCAAAGATCACATGCATGATTAAATGGAAAGCTGTTCTACTTTTCATTTACGTCTGATAGAAACAAAACTGTAACATTTTGAGAATTGAAAGATTATAGTTTTTATACATTTTACACCAATGACAATTAGCTTGTGTTAATCATCTTCTCTGAATGTAAGATTTGAATTTTGAAAGCGATCAATTAAAATAGCTTTGGGAGTAAATTTAAATGTGCAGCAATTTAGCCAGTAAAAAATGCAAAGGAAATGTCATTTAAGAAAACCAAGTCCCCTGTAAATAACTCTTAAAACCCTCTGCATGAATGCACTAGCAAAGAACTGAATTATTTTGTGCAATATAACATTGAATATATACCCAAAGGTCTATAATACCCTGGGTGTCATGTTTTGATTATTATCTTTGCCTATATCTATGGGTCTTCAGTGAGAACTTGAGAATTCAGTGATATTCTGTTCTTGCATGCATTTATAATGCATCTGGCACTATGAAATGAATAGTTGTCTTGCAGTAGATGCATCTGTGTGATGGTTAGTAAGGGTTCAAGCTATTTATAAACAGTGACTTCATTAGCATGATTCTTTAATTCCCAGTTGACAAAAGTTGTATCAAAAATCTAAAAATTTAAATAAAATTGGGTAGAAAACTAGAAATGTCTTTAGGGGTCATTTACTAAATGGAAGGTATGCACTTCTGCCCAGGGTCTTCAAAAATGACTCCTTACATGTTTTAAAACCTGAATACAATGTAGAAGTTAAAAAGGTCTAACTATAGTAACCTTAGTAGTCTTCAATTCTGACAGCTCAAGACAGCAGCTCCCAGACAGTTCGACCCTACAGGAATCTCAATGTCACATGCTTTCAGGCCTGTTTGCTATTTCCCACTCACCAACCACATTTTGAATGCATTCATCATACAAAGCATCTTTGCTTCCTCCTAACTGCCCTTTAATGGTCTCTTTAATCTTTTAAACTCTTGGTTCTTATCCAGCTTCTGCCATTTTGAGCACTTATGGTATTAAAAGAAGGAAGAGAAAATAAAAGGCATATTATCACTGGAGGAACTGTTGTATCTCCAGGACAGAACATTTTATATTTATGCCTAAGAGTGACATCACCTCTTCATAGCACAATGAGAAGTTATCCATTCACAATTTTATTTTGACATGCTAAGTGTTACTGGAGTTACACACAAAACCGGTCTGATGGCAGGGAAGAAATATAATTTACATCTTGAAATCCTCAGCAATGTCCGATTAATAGAAACTTTTCTTTGGGGAATTTAAGTACAGACAGGCATTTGCAGCAAAGAACATCAGTCAACGAGTCTTAAAATGAATCTTGAGGAAATGCTTTGTTACTGGGGAGCTGATAATAACAAAGCCAATGCCATTTCATTTTACAAAAGGGCACAACTTTTTGCTGAGCATGAGAGATAACAGTTATGCTAGTCCTTTATATATATTATAGTGGTTTTTCTGGTCTCTTTCACATGGAAGTTCGATAACAATGGCATTCTGAGACAAGGTATTAGAAAGTAGCTACACTATATAAAATGCTACAAAAGCCATTGTAGGTGAGGCGGTTTCTGCAGACAGTCCGAGATGATGTAATATACTCAATTTCTCAATAGATGTATCTGTACACGATTCCTTTAGTGAACAAGTGCATACTAGATGATTCGATACAAAGGACATCTCACTCACCCAAACTCAACAGGTTCAAATTAAATCTGGATAATTTAACAGAGCTATAACCCATATTTAACAGATCAAACAAAACTCATTTCTGATTGGTCACTGTCAGTTTAATGCATCAGTACTTTATAAGGGCAACAAAAAAAAAGGCAAAATAGGCACAATCATTGCAGTATGATGACCCAGTTTTTAAGACATATCTTTGAGAGCACAGTGAGTACAGTTATTTTACAATTAATGTACTTTAAGTTCCATGGGGTATTTTGTAATTTGAGAAATTAAAAAAAAACAAAACAGCTAGATGCACAAAATAGAATATAATAAAAAAACTTATTTGCATGCTCCCATACTGTTTATAAATTACATTATGATTATCTAACTGCTTTATCCTATGCAATTCTGGCAAATCAGTAAATGCTTCTGTTTTTGGTTTCTAATGGAATTGCCAGCATCTGTACTGAGACCATGTACAAGACATATGTATTTCTATCAATTCAGTGCAGACATTTATTTGATTTTTAAATTAAAAAGCAGACAAAACTAGTATCCACAATTTGCCCTAATTTAGCAATGAAAAATATCAGATCAGGGAAAACCGTGACTTTTTTCTCATTGCCCTATGAAAAATCTGACTTTTTTGCGTTTGATGCCTGAAAACCACTAAAAATTATTTTGCGGAAAAACCAGTGTCAAACCCTGAAAATATCTTCAAATGGTTAAGGGGACATCTGCCATTGACTTTTACATGAATTTGGAATTTTTTTAGATGGCATACTTTCGGATTTGGACTTGGAACAGATTTGGGGCATAATAAACCGCAACTCTTTTGGGGTTTCAGTGTCAAAACAGACACCGCAAAAAAAACAAATTAATAAATCTTTGATCTGAAAACAAAGATTGTTCAGTATCATGGTTTAGGGGAAAACTATAAAAAGCTATCTCAGAGGGTTCAACTGTAAGGAATGTGATCAGGAAATGGAAGGCCACAGGCACAGTTGCTGTAAAACCCAGGTCTGGCAGGCCAAGAAAAATACTCGAGCGGCATATGCAGAGGATTGTAAGATTGTGAGAACAGGCCTGCACTACCTGCTTTCCCCAGGATTGAGAGAGAGACACACAATAGCTTGCCCTATTTGGACTTGGAACAGATTTGGGGCATAATAAACCGCAACTCTTTTGGGGTTTCAGTGTCAAAACAGACACCGCAAAAAAAACAAATTAATAAATCTTTGATCTGAAAACAAAGATTGTTCAGTATCATGGTTTAGGGGAAAGCTATAAAAAGCTATCTCAGAGGGTTCAACTGTCAGTTTCAACTGTAAGGAATGTGATCAGGAAATGGAAGCCCACAGGCACAGTTGCTGTAAAACCCAGGTCTGGCAGGCCAAGAAAAATACTCGAGCGGCATATGCAGAGGATTGTAAGATTGTGAGAACAGGCCTGCACTACCTGCTTTCCCCAGGATTGAGAGAAAGACACACAATAGCTTGCCCTATTTGGACTTGGAACAGATTTGGGGCATAATAAACCGCAACTCTTTTGGGGTTTCAGTGTCAAAACAGACACCGCAAAAAAAACAAATTAATAAATCTTTGATCTGAAAACAAAGATTGTTCAGTATCATGGTTTAGGGGAAAGCTATAAAAAGCTATCTCAGAGGGTTCAACTGTCAGTTTCAACTGTAAGGAATGTGATCAGGAAATGGAAGGCCACAGGCACAGTTGCTGTAAAACCCAGGTCTGGCAGGCCAAGAAAAATACTCGAGCGGCATATGCAGAGGATTGTAAGATTGTGAGAACAGGCCTGCACTACCTGCTTTCCCCAGGATTGAGAGAGAGACACACAATAGCTTGCCCTACTTAAGGAGAGAAACACCTGTTACTCTGTCAAGTGTTGGACAGACCCAGACTGTTCATCTGGAGTAGGACCCGCCCAACACTCACTACTCCAGTAAACCAGGCCCTTTTCCAGCTATTACAGCTAGCCGCAGACCCGTGAGAAAATCCATTCACTACAAAAATGCACATTTACCTGGTTGCTTAAAAACAGTAGGACAGAAATCTGGGTGAAACATATACCCCTTCAACCAGTTTCCCAGCATTTCTGTTACACCCTAGATATCTCTGCACACCGATGAAAGTTTAGGTACATAATTCTGACAAACTTGCATTCCAACTTTTGTAACTGATCAAAGCATCATTTTTAAAAAAATTGTATAAATTGCAATAGAATTCATTGGTTATTCGTGGTTATTTACTGGATCACACAGATCTTTTGACACAATAGCTCTGACACTATGATGCCTTTGGTCAGTAAACTAACAGTTTATATAGAAGAGGGAGAATGGTATCACAAACCACAATGGAGCCAAGCATATGGGCATACATAAAACGATGGATTTCATTGTGCTTTCAGTTTACAACATGACATATTTTATCTATTGCAGTGCACAATGTCTCTCTGCAACATGTTGCACCATGTAACATATATTGCGCTATTAAGGTCCACTCCATCTGTTTGCTCATAAGCTACACAACAGCAAATATAATATTGCTAAGGTGCTCCATGCTATTCTTTTTTTTAACGTATGTTTTTATTTAAATTTTCAAACAAAATAAAAGAAAAAACATAATAACAGTATGGAGAAAACAGAATTGCAGGTACAGAAGGAGTGTTCCATTTAAAAACATTTTTAGGAAGTTTGTCTAGAATATACCAAGTTACATGTCAGTAGAGATAGCATCAATAGAAAAATAGTATTAAGTTATCTATGTTGTCTCATATCACAGATTACAGAGTAATTAGTCATGAGTAAGTATTACCCGATTAATTTGGCTGCTCCTGGGGGGGGGGTGATCGATGATCCTGTTGCTGTAGGAGAGAGAGATTTTGGATGTATATATCTGTTTCTTGTACTATGGGGTTGTCGGTCAGTAATTCTGTATCAAACCAGGTGGTATGTCTAAATGCATAAATAGTGAGATGTTTAATATGCGAGGGAAGAGAGGTAATATATGTCATCCAGGTTGAGAAAAAATGTTCTCAATGTTGTTCTTTATTTGTCATAGATTCTAGTCAATCCATATGGAAAATGTGGTGAAGTTTGCGTTTGACTAGTGAAAGAGGGGGAGAAGATGAAGAGAGCCAATGATGTAAGATAGTTTTTCTGGTTGCAGCAGTTAGTCTTTCAGCTAAAAGCCTTTCTGAACGTGTATGATTCAGTTGTGGGGGGGGGGTGTACGGAAGTACGGAAATACGCCTGGCGAAGTGCGGCGAAGCGGACGCTGGCGCAACTATGAATCTTAGTGAATTTGCCCCATAGTGTGTTTATTGGGTTGTTTTTATCATTCTGGGAAAGATGTTGTAAAGTCTTCATGGCAAAATCTAAAATTTGGATAGAGAGCAAGTAGTCATCGGATAGAAATGGGAGTTAGATTTTCTTTGGTAAGTATTGTGAATTTGTTGGTAGCTATGTATTGATCAGTCTCAGGTTTTTGCTGTTGCCAGTTTAGGTAGGTGGAGTAGCCTGATGTGAGCTTGAATCTGTGTCGTACTGTGTTCCAAGCTTTGTAGGTATCTATGAATAGGGGGTGTTTAAGCATATCCTGAGGAAGGTCTTTTAGTGGAGAATGGAGTAAATAATTAAGTGATAGACCTCCAGTCAGTGCTTGATCAAGTTCTATTGAGGTGTATACATCTCTATTGTGTAGCCAGTCACCTTCAAAGCGCATGAGTGATGCATCGTTGTAGTGACGTATATTTGGAAAATTCACCCTTCCCAGCTCTTTGGATTGTTGTAGCTTAAATAGACTTATCCTAGGTCTTTTTTGTTTCCATATAAAGGTGCGGAATATTGTGAGTAGTCTTTTGTGGTCTGAGGGCTTTATACTATATGGCAGCATCTGTAATTGATATCATATTCTAGCTCCATGCTATCCTTACTGAACACTTTACAGTGGTACTTGAAGAAACGTGAGCAAAAATGTGTCATTGTTGAATGACCTACAATCGTATTGTTTTCTTTATCTTTTCACTGTAGACCAGGGATCCCCAACCTTTTGAACCCGTGAGCAACATTCAGAAGTAAAAGGTGTTAGGGAGCAACACAAGCATGAAAAATGTTCTTGGGGTGCCAAATAAGTGCTGTGATTGGCCATTTGGTAGCCCCTATGAGGATTGTCAACCTACATTGAGGCTCTGTTTGGCAGTATACCTGGTTTTTATACAACCAAAACTTTTCTCCAAGCCCGGAATTCAAAAATAAGCACCTGCTTTGAGGCCATTGGGAGCAACATTCAAGGGGTTGGAGAGCAACATGTTGCTCACGAGCTACTGGTTGGGGATCACTGCTGTAGACTAATAAAAGCTTAATGCTTATCGGTTATTATGGGCCAATAAATGAGTGCAAACCTCTATTAACCAACTTAATCTGTTCCCATACAATATACCTAGATATCATAACATATGTTAACAATGAACTTTGACATGTTTTTCTGTTTATAAATACTAGATATAACAAGAGGGGTGCAGAGCCTGCAGATGCTTTGCAGATGGCCCCACCTCTGGCAAATCTTGCACACACAATAGTTGGCTGTGCATCAAAGAGTTCATTGTGCATATGTTGCAATGATGTTGTTTCTTTGTTGTGTTGATACCCCGCAGGAAGGCTTTGGGCCAGGTTCAAAGTTCTGTTAATTATGCAATTGTTGAACAAATATTTGCAAGTGAACTAGGACAATTTTACTGCTACACACTGCATATACTAACAACTATGTAACTATATACTGTATATATATAGATGAAGGTTTCTGTGTCAGACCGAAACCTTTCTTTTCGTTCATTTATATTTTTTGTTTGCCAATTCTTTATATTCTAGGAGCGCAGTCCTTATTTTTTTGGACTAACACCCAGGTTTTGTTGCTGACCCTTTGGACCAGGGCCGGAACTAGGGATAGGCAGAAGAGGCACGTGCCTAGGGTGCAAAGGTAGAGGGGCGCCAGGCACTTACCTCTTCTGACGCCTTCCCCTAGTTCCAGAAACAGTGTTCCGCTTCTCTACGCATGCACACTTGTGCACCCCCGACGCATGCGCACGCGCTTCCTTGGCGCATGCACACTTGCGCCTCCTCGGCGCATGCGCACTTGGCACAAATGTGGGGGGGGGGGCAGAGTAGGCGCTGGGTTGCCTAGGGCAGCCGGCCTTCTTGGCCCGGCACTGCTTTGGACTATTTTATATACATACTATACATACATAAGTAAAGGCTTGCTACATTATATATACAATACATAGCTTTACCAATATGCAAAATGAAACTGAAGCTATGACTGAAATGTTTAAATTGCAGCCATAACTAGGTAAAACATGAAACAGGCATGAGTTGGAATGCGGTAAAGCAAGGCCCTGGAAAATTGCCATTCAATATAAATGCGCTTTAGCTTAAGCTGTTACGGAACAGATGAAAGGATGTCTTTTATTGTGGAGACTCATTTCTTATATTCCTTTGTGAAAAAAAATAAAATAATCCATATTCAGTTCAATGCGAGTAACTGAGAGTTCAGTTCAATGAGAGTTACTGACAGAGATAATTGCCATAAAGCTAAAAAGATTGCTTAAGGTTAATGGCACAGGTTAATGGTTGAGTACCCCAAGTTTTATAATCCAATTTTTAGGGGGTTTTGTCCATGTACTTTTGCAAACAATGTATTTTGTCTATTCAGAGCGGATCACTTACATAAAATCTTTACAATGAATGGGCGCGAAATTGAATTGAGTACTAAAGGAGAAGGAAAGGCTTGGTGCACTTGGGGGTGCCAAATGTTAGACACCCCCAACACCAAGTGATTGTATTTACTTACCTGAAACCCTGGGCCGGTGCTCCTATCAGCAGAAAACTACATTGGATTGGGGTTATACCACTGAGCACCACGGAGCGCTCTTGCTTCATCTTCCACTCTCTTTGCGTGGCTGTGCATGTGCAGTAGAATGAAAAGCTGAACTTTAACTAAAAAGTAGGCTAATTTGTTCAACTGCACATGCATTTGCCCTGGGAAATTTGAAGCAAGAAGAAGCCGGAAGAGGATCGATCCGTGGTGCTCACTGGTATAACCCCGGGCCAGTGCAGTTTTCTGCTGATCACCGGCCCGGTGTTTCAGGTAAGTCAATAGAATCAATTGGGGGTGCCTAACATTTGGTACCCCCAAGTGCAGGAGGCCTTTCCTTTTCCTTTAAGGGATGTTTTTGTTTCTGCAGACATATAAGACAAAACCATAACACACTCCAGTTATCCAATGACATTTAATTTACTGCATTTTGTGCTTGGCACATACATTACTTGTGCATTGTATTTGGAGGTAAATATAACTGTTAATTAACTGTAATTTTGATCAGCAGACAAGGCTTTGTGTCACATATTTACAGCTTGATCTTTCTAGCAGTAAAATATAAATATACTTTTTGCAAGGAAATACAATCCTAAAGACAACATTAAGTTATGCTATAGCGCATAAGGTTTACAACTGCTATCATTCTATGACAGCACCCATTTTGAAACTTTACAATGCTTTATGATGCTTTAAATGCAGCATTGCAGTTGCTGAGCAGAAACCCACTTTCAAATCAGACTTCATAGGCATCAACAGAAGCGCTGTCCGTAGTGACCCACTGTCAGCAGGAATAAGGAAAAATAGTATTCTTATTTTTTGTCCATGATAACAGGTAAAAAAGAGATAGTAAATAGTGTATGAAGAAATCCCTGCAACCGCTTCATCATGGGCAAGATACATATGCATTAGCCTGAGGTCTTGCCACAAGGCACTTTAAACTAAATGTACAAATAAGTCCCTGAAGCAGAATTTTCCCAGCTCATAAAAACCACAACATGTACTTAACAATAATGTAATGATAATCTGATATTTCTTAAGTCAGGAACATATCGAAACATTTCAGTTCCATTTTCAATATGTTACTCTGAAGCAAGTACAGGTATGGGACCTGTTATCCAGCATGCTCAAAACCTGGGGCTTAACGGATCTTTCTGTAATTTGGATCTTGATACCCAAGTCTACTAGAAAATCCTGTAAACATTAAATAAACTCAATAAGCTGCTTCTGCTTCCAATAAGGATTATTATATTATAGTTTGAATCATGTAAAGGTACTTTTTTATTATTACAGAGAAAAGTGAAATCATTTTTAAAAATTTGGATTATTTGGATAAAATGGAGTCTATGGGACACAGCCTTTCCATAATTCAGAGCTTTCGGAATAACAGGTTTCTGAATAAGGGAACCTTATCATTAATAAGGTTTAAAAAAATGGTGCTTAAGAGGGAAACTGACTATAAAAATGATGTGAGACACATTTCAAAATGAGATTAAACACAATGGAAATTAGTGAAGTGGAAAACTACAGTACGGAACCATAACTAATTAATTCTTTCTGTAGCTGATAAATGCATCACTTGCAACCTGAAACATCTCTATGATGAGCATCAGCTTTCTTTTGTTAAATAACAACATAAAGATAGCAGAAACTATCAACAATGGCTGCGGCTGTATGCAAGTTGTATCTTACATTGTAGACCTCATTGAGAAGACTGTATTTTCCACAATGAGCAGGGTGCATTTAGGTGCAGTCTCTGGTGGTAAAGAGTATAGTACTGCTTAGTGAAGCACTTAATCAGTGTCCCAACGGATTGCGCTAGGCTCCTCTGAAGATTTTTTTGCAAGGTTACGCCACTGATTGTGGGGTAATTTATTGAAGTGGTTAAGCTGTGGCCTTTTTTGCTCCAAGAAGTTGGCATGCATATATATGCAGTGGAGCAATCAACAGTAACACTAATGTTAAAAGGATAAAAGGGTGAATAATAATAAATATGGGTGGCTGGTGGTCTTTGGAGGAGTGAACCCTATTGCTGTCATATAGAAAGAAAAGGTATTGTATTATGATCTATAATTTTTATTCAAAGACCATCATTTGGGACAAGCATTGACTAGATACCAGTACTGTTGGGTTACTGAGCTAGATAGCATGATACTAAAGGCCTTGTTGTCATACATTGTTGCAATAAACGACTTTTCTTAACTGGCGTTCAGCCTGGTTTGTGCTTGAGAGGAGTGTGAAGACAGATGCTATGCCGGAGCCTGAGAACCAGGTTGGTTTGTGGTTCAGCATTGGTAGGATCTTGTAAGCGGGGACGTCTGGCAGAGGGCGGGTTTGCAGCAGCCTTTCTTATTAACTGGATGCTAATGGCCTCAGCATTTAACGTGATGAAGCACTTTCCATGTTTTCTACTTAGCAAGTTTAGGTAATAATCATATGTGTTTGAGTGTGTTTCTTTTTCTGCTAAAGTTGACACAACAACACAAACATATAAGCTATTTCCAACAAAATAAATATCCACTGTTAAAACCTCATTACAAAAAAGCCATATTTACAGCCCAAAGGCATCAATAAGGTACAATAAGATTGTTTCATAAAGAAAATAATTAGTTGTCAGAGGTTTCAGAATGAAATATACGCATACATGTTTGCTAAAGCATCAGACACAATCTGACAGTCAGGGATTTGTGAGTTTACCTGTATTCGGTTACCATACAAGCAATGCAGTCTATTTGAAAACCATATAAAATACTGTCTAGCTTTAATATTCCCGTTCATTCTGAAGCATCTGTTTTGCAGCCTCAGGGTAATCTGGTCACCATGGAGAAATCATCCCCTTGCCATAGAAACCATCATTTACTGAGAACTCTCATAAGGCTTATGGAAGCTTGAATTAAGTTAATGCCAAATTAAACTATGGCATCATTTATCTGAATGAATCATGGATTATAGGTCAACAGGTAAAGAAAGTGCCATATTTCATCTGCTGTGTAGTAAAGACACTACCTTCTGAAAGTGCAGTTTACAGAATGTTTCCCTTGAATATATACTTAGCACACAATATCATGGCAAACTCTGAAACTAAAGAAACAAAGTGATTTTTTTTTGCAGGTGAGGGAGAGCACGGTGCACAGTTGTTATAGCTAGTGCGAATACCCACGATTCACCGCCGGCGAATAAATGTGCAAAATTGCAGCGAGAATTCGCCAGCATCAAAAGAAATGGACGCCGGTGTTCGTTTTTTTTGGCGTAAAAAAAAAGTGGACGCTGGCATCAAAAACGAGAAGCCGGCGCTGTTTCGAAAATTTTTCGGCAAAGCGAAACGCCCCAAATTCGCTCATCACTAGTTATAGCTCTATCACATTCTCCTTCCTCACCTTTTGTATTGGTATTGATTGTGATGTATGTAACTCCATATATATATGTTCTATGTATATAATTCATGTGATTTAGTAGTATAATCACATTTACTTTACAGCGCTACGCAATATGTTGGCGCTATATAAATACATGTTAATAATAATACTTCCTGGTTCCAGTAGGCAACAGTACACCAAGAAGGCTGTGTATCATGAGCTGTTCTTTATCTAAAAAATTTACAGGCTGTAGCTGGGGGAAGGGATAGGTTTAATTCTGCAGAATGAATCACAAAACATTTTGTACTTTTAATTAAGCCCTTTAATTAAGCATTAAATAATGCATGCATGTATGCATACAATATATTCAATGGCATTACTATTGTTACATCCATAAACAAATGGGATAAACTGCAAATGATCAGTGTAATCAGTGTGCTAATGAATACACTAGTAGCAGTTTTATGCACTGACATTGTCCAGTATCATGAGGATGAATTGCTCTAGGGCTATACTCACTGTACAAGTGTGACAAGAATTCTGGCCTGCATATTAGTCAGCATTACATATTGATCTTCTACAGTTTCGTGCTGGAAACATGTGATTTAAGAGCACACAATGGGAGCAGAATCAATAATGGAACATTTTATTCACCAGGGGGTTTCAAAGATAAACAAAGAAGATGAAACCCCTGATTTAAACATAAATAAACATGTACTAAGTGCTGCATAAATTCTTTGGACAATTACTTATTTTAACTCTATTTTTTCTCTGACAACTCCTGCAGCATAAATTCAATGTGCTCATTCTCAATCCAGTCTAAGGTTATTTAGATCCCCTTCGGTTATTTAGGCATGTTATTTATTTCTTGTAAATCTGTTCTACGTATCAGAACAATGCCTATGTATAGCTCAATGTAGCATTAGGCTTTTCTCTGTGGGTATTATCTGATGATAAACCATATTGTAATATTTTACATCGGACAGCAGAGGGAACCAAATCCATTGTTTTGGGTCTTAAATAGACCTGTTATTTGAAAAATCTGTCTGATTTGGAGATCTGTCAAGAGGTGTTTACTTCAATTTTCTATGACATTGAATACTGGAATTACAGCATCAAACAAAGGAAAAGAAAACTATTAGTAGAAAGAAAACAATGCTGCTTCTTTCATAGTTTGCAGTGAGTGCTTTTAGCATTATACAGATGTAACATACCTCTAAGGGGCCTGTTTATAAATATTCATTGCAAATTTTACACCAACAAAAAAAAAAGTGCAAAAAAATATAAAATGAATTGTTTTTTGAATCCATTTCCCTTATGCATATATTCCATATATAAAAGTTTTCTGCGACTTTATATCTGGGCATGCTTTTATATAGCGAACGGTGGCAAAAAAGGTAAACTTACTTGTAAAGCTATGTAATCAGTTTGGTTTCCCAAAATGTTCTGAAATACAGAGATTCTATTTTTGAGAATACTGATGTAGTTTTGCACATTTTTATAACAGGTTAAGCTGAATTAGAAACAGTATAAAACCTATTACACTGCATGTTTAACTAGCGTTAATTCGCCAAGCAAAGTGAAGTTAGGCTTGCGATGCTTAATTTGCATACGGCGCCAAATTGAAGTTACAATGGAGGTAGGCCAGACACGTAGAGATGCGCTCGTTTGGCGATTTCTCCAATCGAACGGATCAATCCCCGTAAGTAAATTAATAAAATATTATTTTTATGCTGGTTAAGCTGATATGCCCACACTGAGGCGGGCAATATCAGGCTGATCCGATCATTGGTCCCTATACGGGCAGTCAGATTGTAGGACCGCATTAACCAACAGATTCGGCCCGCGATCTAATGGGATTTTTAACCATGCTCGATCAACATCTGGTTGACTTTCAGCCAGATATCGATTGGGGAAGCCCATCGGAGGGCCCCACACACTGGCCAATAAGCTGCAGACTCGGTCTGTGTCGCATGTATGCCCAGCTTTAGTCTGCTGGACCAAGAAAAAATTGCTCCCAAGACTGCTGCCAATCACACTCATGCTTGCAAAAGAAATTGTGAGGAGATGGGTGTGCAATCAAAGTGGGTGGCCCAGCAATCCGTCAGGGCCCTGAACTAGTGATTGGCATGTATGTGCCCAGCACCATCGAGGGTTGTACCCTAGGTATGTGCTTCTTCTGTCTACCACTAGTTCCAGCCCTGGACTTAGTTGTCCAAACCATGTTACCAAACTGGTCAATGCGAACATAGCAAAGGATGATAAAACATTTCAGAGGTTATTTTCAGATAAAAAATGATCAGTAAATCAAAATCCAACTGCACTGGATTGGCAATTGGCAACATGACGTGTTCAAGCAACTCTTTAGACACAAGTTCTCTGCATCAATTGATACAGGCCACTGTGGGAAGCCTGGAGCTACTGTCACCTTCTCCAAGATTCCCGTTCATCAATGGACACATATGGGCAAACATCATGACAAGAGGTGGGATGAAGGCAGCAGTGATGAGCATTACTACATGGAAGTATAAGGAGCATCTTTGAATGCAAGTACCTTTAATAAAAGGCAAATATTTTAGTAATTCACTCCCCTGAGGAAGCTACTATTTTGACATAAGGCATAGGGCCAGCTGGCATAGGTCAATGGTGGTATGGATTAGCTGCCACCAGTTCCAAAACAATTAGAGAACTTAATAGGAGAATAATTGTAGGCATTCCACAAGCCACTGTGCATTCATTTTTAACGGCATGTGCCCTCATCCATAGATGTTCTCTCTCTGAATGTTACTTAGCTGTGTGGTCAAATTCAAAAAAATCTAATTAAAGTTATGTTTTCATTTATACCTTTCTGTAAGGCAAACCTTGGGTATGTGTCCTAAACTGGTCTACTAGGTTGTAGCAATCTTCAAGGGATGGACTTTGTTGATCTGCAGGTATTAATTACCATTCTTTTCCATTTTACATATGTTGCTTTAGTATTGTTTGGAGTTGCAGGACTGTAAACTTAGAAGAATAACTGATAACATGAACTTTGTCTCCTGTCCTAATCTAGCTACCTCTGTTTACTATAGCACACTCACCACTGCACTTAATGAGCTTGCTCCCAGCAAAACTTAACACACTAGACCCAAACTGCTTCAATTTGGCATACTGCTCATACAAAAGCTCTCCAGAGTCATTCACATGCATTTAACCATTGCTGGTGCCAATTCCATTTAGAATCTGACTTCTGGAGCTACAAATCTGCCCTACTCTCTTATAACACTAGCTTTTCCCTAGCTAAATGAACATGCTTTACTACACTCATTCCTAACACTCTTCTTTCCCCTTCCACATTGTGTGAATCTGCTCAAGATATTGCTGAGCACTTCTGACACCATCAGGAGTGACATTAAACAACTAAACCTCCCTAGACATTCACCACCCTCCCTCCACACTTTCCAGTCACTTCTGTGCTGATGAGGAAGTCTAAAAACATTTGCAATCCTCTCACCTTACTACCTGCCCACTTTATCCCATTCCTTCCAAACTTTTACGCAATGATAATCCCTGCTTAGGGATGGGCAAATTTGACCAATTTAGTTTTGCCAAAAATTTGCCGCCGGCGAAATGTCTATAGTCTATAGGCAAAACAAGGCGAAAAAATTCAGCCATCCCTATCCCTGCTTAATCAAAGGCTTAATTCATCTTCTCCCCTACTTTCTCCCTTCTTTTTGTTAGGGTTCCTCAAGGCTCTGTCCTGGGCCCCTTATTATTCTCTCTATACTTTCTCCCTCGGCAAACTAATAAACTCATATGGTTTCCAACCACCTCTATGCTGATACTCAGATCTATCTCTCCTCTCCTGATCTCAACCCAGAGCTTTTAACTCAGATCTCTTCCTGCCTGTCTGCTTTCTGTACTTGGATCACAATGCTACCTTAATTGAACCTCTTTAAAACGAAATGGTTCTCTTCCTCCAAATAAGGTCCATAACATCCCAGAAATATCTATCATTGACAATTCCACTATCCCCCATCTCCCCAGGATCAATGCTTTGGGGTTCTGCCCTGTCCTTTACTCCTTATATCCAGTTGCTTATTAAATCATGTCACTTTCACGTAAGGAACACAGCACTCTGTGAGTTAGTCAGCAAATTTAAGGGGGCCACATGGGACATAACTGTTCAGTGAGTTTTCAATTGATCCTTAGCATTCAGCTCTGATTGAAAGCAAACACTTATGACCCATATGCCCCTCCCCACCTCAAGTCACTGCCTAGTAACCAATCAGTAGAAACCAAGAGAGTTGCAAAGCAAGAAGTAGTGTTCTATTTTAGACATCCAGTCACTCCAGCCTTTATAGATTACATTTTTGGCTAACTTTATTGAAAACATTTTTTATTTTGCACAGCCTATCTAGTTACCTAGTTTTTATTTTTATACTGACCAATTCCTTTAAAAGACAATTATTTGAGAAGTCTACCCACATTCTTTTTAGCTACCAAATGCAATATCGTGTGCTAAACCTCCCACCATGCTTATTTCCGATCTTGCCCACTGCCACATCTTGTGTCTCATTCCCTTCCACTTTTACATTGTAAGTTTTTTTGCACAGGGCCTTCTTCACCTTTTGTATCAGTTACTGGTTACTTTGCTATGCATCTAATTATGTATTTTCTTTGTACATGTATATACATTTATTTTAAAGAGCCGTGAAATATGTTGGCACTCTAAAAATACATGTTAATAATAATAATAATAATAATAATAATAATAATAATAATAATAATAATAATAATAATACTGCAGTTCAATGTAAGCAAAACCAATAAATAAAATGGTTACCAGGGCTAAAAGTGATTACAGACCTTCACATTTTTCAACACATGCAACAAGTAAACCATGAAGCTAAGCTTATTATGGAATATTTTTTTGTTTATGCTTGTATTTCAGACATCCTATTATATGTGTTTATCAAGCTCTGTGCATTACTGGTAGCGCTATTTTCTATCTGGAAAGAAAACAGAGATATCTGTGCCTAAACTAAAGCCACATAGGCATATTATTAGCTCAGAAGTCCACTTGAGAAGAGATAGGAATTTTTCCTTGGGTTTAGATCATAATCAATAGCTTGCCATTGTTGGCCCTTAAGTCACTGAAACAAATTTTTATTTGCAACAATCACTGGCTGTTTTGTGCACAAACTCATACAACTTACTAAATATGCATTATTAAGCATTAATGATTTAAAAAAAAAAAAACATTTTTCCAAAGGTTACAGATCCTTAATATTGAATCTGGAAACATCCACCCCAATTAAACATGCTATAATAAAATGCCAGTAAATCTGGATAATTGGAAGTAAAATGATTTGATGTTTGACCTCTATATTTAATATCTGTCAAGTTCTCAAATGTAGAAGTCATAATTTCCTCAAAGAGCTTTAAATTACAACATTCTGCAATCATTCAAAGGCATACTGCATTTCTTCATTTGGTGAGTAAAAATATTCAATATAAAGCAAATATTAATTCCTGGTAAAGTGTTATAATCTGGAGTAATACAAGGTACAAAACTGCATCATCTGCTGTTACTAAACTCTTTGACTTATTCCTAAAGCAAAACACCCTTTCAATCCTCATTCATTTTCTTAGCCTCCTTTAAAGGAGAAGGAAAGGTTAAAACTAAGTAAGCCTTATCAGAAAGGTCCATCTAAATATACCAGTAAACCCCCAAAGTAATGCCGCTCTGAGTCCCCTGTCAAAAGAAACACTGCATTTCTTTCCTTCTATTGTGTACTCATGGGCTTCTGTATCAGACTTCCTGCCTTCAGCTTAAACCTCATTGCCCTGGGCAAGAGCATGCTCAGTTTGTTCCTCTTCCCCACCCCCCTCCCTTCTCTACTGTAATCTAAGCCCAGAGCAGGGAGAGACTCAGGCAGGAAGTGATGTCACACCACATTGATACTGCAGCTCCTATCCTAAACAAACAAGAGAGTTTCTAGAGCTTTTTACTCAGGTATGGTAAAACATTCTACAGAATAAATATAGCATTCTAGCTTGCACTATTGCAGCTAATCTATTGCCAATAAAATGCCTCCGTAGCTTTCCTTCTCCTTTAAGGCATGACTACCAATGTAAGCATTTCTCATTTATAATCAGGTTAATCCTGCTCTTACTTCTCCAATCATATTTGAACCCTACATGTTCATCAGACAAATACCTGAATGAGGATACTGTATTCTGCAGGAAAGAGATATTAATACTGAAGAAGATATATTTTTGTTGTGTGTCTTCTGCTTTAGCACAGGTAGAGCCTCTGTTATATGCAAACAGCAGATCAGGGTGCTTCTTGTCAACACCCAAGGAATATGATCAACTATGGATTTAAACTATTCTCTTGAACACACTTCTTAAGCATTCCCGTTGGTTATTTGGAGAGAGAATATAAAATGTTATACTCAAGTTCCTGTTTAGTGGTTTTTCTATTATTATATATATACACACACTGTATGTGTAACTCCATTTCGTACCTTTAATATTGTCATTTATTCATATTCTACTTATGAAAAATGGTATCATTCCTATTTTGTGCTCATCATTTATTTGCTAGGAATGGATTTGCATAGAATTTTGCCGATGGTGAACATTTTCTTGAAACTGCCATGAAACAGTTTTGAGTGTATACCTCAGTCAATGATTCTCTCCACTTAAAATAGTCTTCTTCCAGGCCATGTAATATGCTCTATTGCATTTTCTAAATGATGTTATGCTCAAACCAGCTCCATAGCTACTCTTTGGATCCCCCAAGTTTACTCATAGGCTAAACAGAGTGAGCACAGAGCCTTTGTGAAGTAATAGTGCAAGGACCCTATTAAACTTTAAAGTACATTGTACAAAAGGGTTTCTGTGTATTTCTGTACTTTAGCAGAGTTGCTCTGCAGGAAGAATGGTAAAAACTGGTTCATTTAATGGTGGTCTTATGTATTGGTGGTGGTCTGGACACTCTTTCTCTATTTCTTCTAAAAGCTGCAGTTGGGAGGATTAAGCCTGTGAAACCAGTGTTTTGGTTTTTTCAGTCTTTCTTCTATAAAAGCTAATGGCAGGGAATGAAAATTTACCAAACCCCTCTCTTTTCTATTTTTGTAGCTAACTTGGCCAGATCAGTTGCACTTCCATTGTACTTATTTTATGTAATCTTGGAGTACCCCCTCTCTTTTGTGCATTTTTATACTTTAGCAGTAGTGATGGGCGAATTTGCGGCGTTTCGATTCGCAGAAAAAAATCACGAATTTCGTAAAAAAATTGCGAAACGGCGAAAAATTTGCGAAACGCCGAAAATGCCAATTTTTTCTGCTTGCGAATTTTCGTGCCCGTTTCGTAAATGTATTCGCCGGCTCTATAAGAAAAATGCAAAACTTACATGATGTTCTAGCAAAACTATCCCTTTAATGGTGGTTTTATGCCTTTAAAAGTGGGTGTTGGTCTTAGCATTATCTCTCTCTTAAATGCCGCAAGTGGGGGAGGATTGAGACTGTGAAGACAGTTTTCTTTAAACGGCCAGTAAATACCATTGTCTGTCTGGCAGTACAATGCACAGAAGTGCACAGAAGTGATGTTATCCGCGGGTCGGGAGAGTTCTGGCCAACTTCCGCATCATCTCCTGCAGCCTCTATTTATAGGTGCTTGCCTGCCCTGCCCCACCCCCTTTTGTGGCATCAGAGATAGGCGGGTTCTATAAAAAGAACAGGTCAGGTAGGGTTCGGGTTGGAAGGGGTTTGGGATAGGTACGGGTGTGGGTCCATTTTTTTTCTGAGTAAGGTGTTGTATTTACCACACTCCTGTAATCCACTTCAATTGCAGTGGTGCTGGTTCTCGTTGACCTGACAAGGTCCCTTAGCAACAATGATTTTTGTATACGGATCTGCACTCACTCAATTTTCTGCAGTATCTTTTATTATATATTCACCAGTGAGTGAGTGCGGATCCGTATACAAAAATCATTGTTCCATTTTTTTCTGACCTGTACATTACTAGTGCACAGGGTCCTACATATATTTATCACCTCTAATAAGTAACTGATACAGTATAATGATCTGGTCTGGTCCTTTAGGAACACAATGTAGGACATGTATGTTGTGTGGTCCAGAGAATAACCCCTGCGGAATATCCTTGGAGAATATCTTGATACCTAGTAAAACATCAGTATTTCCCACTTTGTAAGCACTAACCAATTCTGCAGCTGCAATTTAGCTGTTGGTATGCTGGTAAAAAAGAAGAGGATTTATATTTATGAAGACATTTGCAAGCCTAGTATCTTTTTTAAGTCAATAGGCTAAAGCATTCGCATTATTCTTTATGCTAACATATTAATTTACCGGTAAGGATGCCATGGTCAATAAAACATCAGAAATTTAAGAACGTACTAAGTAATTGCAGCTGCCACTGTATATATTACTGTCTATTAAGGCTTATAATTGTCACCATTTTTTCAGTAGTCTAGCAAGTGTCATTTTAGTCACAGTATTGATTTCTAAAAGTCTCCACTTTGCTTTCATGCAGTTAATAACACACACAGCATATGCCATACTATCTTAATGTGTGTAAGGAACAATAATCAATTATCCCAGTGGTTGTTATAGCAGGAAAACACTTTGCACAGAGCAATCTATGGAACAGTAACATTGCCAGATGGTAAAGCACAGAGCTTTCACTTCACAGGAGGAATGTTTTTAGGTGCTAAAATCTGATATAGTTTCAGCTACTAATATTTGTTTTTTTTCCAGCACAGCTGAGAATTGTGTTCTCTTGATCCTCATTTTAGCACTTAAGTTTAAATATTGCAAAGGCCGCAATTAATTACAGTCAAACAAAAGTCCAAGGGCAATAATTTGTAATTATCACCTCCTCCACGCTGAGCTGAATTCCATCAAGATGTATGACACTGGGTTTCTTATTCAATATCTAAAAATACTCTTCGTTTTATTAAACTTGAAATTTCACTGGAGCCCGATATGCATAATTTTATCGTTTCTATAGGGCAGTGAATTACACAACAAGGCTTTTGCATTAATATGAGATAGTATATAGAAAATTGCTTTCCACAACGTCAATTAGGAATCTGCTGTACAGCGCTGCTTGCTTAAGTTTTGCTGTATAAAAATAAATATACAGTATATGCAGACATACATACTAACATCATACTAGTAGGTGCATTATTCATGATGATGATAAATGTATTGTGGGGAAAGCAATAGAAATAATTTACATGCAATATTAGAAGAAAACTTGAACTGGTAAATTAGTCTCCCAGTATTATTTAGCAGGCAGTTCCCTAATGTTATAGACACTTAACTGGGTTCTCAAATACAGTTAGGAGGGGGGACCTGTTCCTATTCCTGCTTAAAGCTATGCCCTTGGTGTTCACAATAGTGACCAGTAGATGGCACTATGCTAAAGTATAAAGCCCTGGGTAGCCATGTGCTCAGGGTCCATCTTGTGCTAACTCTGGCCTGAGCAGGCAGGCATAGCTCGAGTGGAACCTAGACAGGTCAGGTCTAGTCAGGATAGGCTACACACATTAAGAGGTCACTCTAGGAGTGACAGATAGACATGCTATTTAGCTGAGCAGCTTGAGGCTCCTGCAAGGAATGTGAGTGGGATTATGATCCCGGTTACTAATTTTTAAGAAGTAGGGACTAAGTGTACAGACCTAGGGATGTGAGTTTCCCCTCATGTTCCACTTAGGGAAAAGGCTGAAAGCTGGGTGTACCCGAGCAGCTGTTGTGTACATTGTCCCTATCCCCGTGGGGGACAGCTACTGACCAAAAGGAGCTGTGAGTATATGCCTATCCACTGTTCTGTATGATCCTGCTTGCTCTGTATGTACACTACATTGAGGATTGTTATTGCTCAATAAATGTGTTCATTGGTTAACTATAGCCCTACAGTAACAAATGTTCAAAGGGGACCAATACTAACAAAAAGTCATAAATCTGACTATAATAGATATTAAAAAGAAATAAGACTTGATTTTAAATGCAATACACACTTAGAATGCTAATGGATAGTGAAGGACTCACGTACAATGAGGGGCCTTGATGTGGCACGTGAGTTTACATATTTTTGTGTAAGTGGGGTACTAACGCCTCATTTTTTTTGTAATAATTATTTTTAAAGGCAAACTGTGCACTGGAAATTTTTCTCTTTATTAAAAAAGAAAATACTTGGTTGCAATAGATCACCAAGTAGCCACAAACGAGACTCCAAATTGTCTAAGGAGCATATTTATTATCCTTTTGTAAAATGAAACCTGCAGAAAAAACAGTAAAAAAAGCTGTGTAAAATAAATGGCAAATTTATCAAGGTTTTTGTAATTGTACGCCATGTGAACGCCAGTTTTGACAATGTTATTTTATATTGCTTCTGGTGAAAGTAACTCTATGAGAAAATATACACGGCAAAGCCCAATGCTGTATGGTGTATTATCCCACTGTTTTTTACACAGCATAATAAATATGCCCATAAATGTATTACATTTGTTATCTGGAATCCATCACATTTTCAGTTAAGCACCACTATCAACATTCATTTCTACAGACTAAATTCAAAGAAGAATTTCAGTAAATGAAGGATACAAAGCATAAAAAGTTCATATTTGGAGATGGGTTATTAAAGATTTATTTTAACAAATGTGATTGGTTGACATTTGTGGCCCCTGGTATCCTGCACTTGTACTGTATGTGGGGCTGACATAAAAATAATTGTATTACTTAAATATATTAATCTTCTAGTTCTTAAACATCTGTAGAAAATTGGACAAGGGAATACAGATACAGGTACATTTTGCATAGTGTAGGCTTTTTGACATCCTGTGACTTACTAACTTCCAACATGCCCTTATGGGAGTCACTGAATGCCTGTATATTGATTCAATATGATTGCTATGCCATTTAGTGGCAGGATGGTGGCTATAAGGGCCCAATACAAGAATGCTTGTGCCTTTGGCTATGAAAAACTGGTTTTATCACATTCACAAAAATAGCACTTACAATCCTTTCTCCACTGTTGGAGTGGTCACTGAACAGCTACGAAAAACTAGTTTTATCACATTCACAAAAATAACATTTACAATCCCTTCTCCACTGTTGGAGTGGTCACTGAACAGTTTCTGGTTTTTCCTTTGTGCAAATTTAATATTGCTTTTGCAAACCAAATTCATAAAACTATTTACTACTATTTAAAAAACAACAACCTAATTTCATCATTAGAGACATTTTGAAATAATGAATGAGGAACTGCTACAAGTTACAAGTTATGTCATGTAAGCATATAAACAATGGGAATGTTTTTCCATCAAACTGAATATGGGAAGACTTGGTCAGTGTCTGTGTATGCAAGTATTTCATTTACACTATTTTGATATGTTAATTAAAAAAGACATACATATCAACCATTAAAATGTGATGCTGTTTTAATAAAGCATCTTAATTCCCAACATTGGATACATTTACAGTTACCCATAGTCATCTAAATGTGTACATATCTATAGCAAAGCTCAACATTTTCTGACACTGATTTATATTCTAGGAAGAATGTTTAGTCTGTTACTCTGACCACAATTATGAAATAAAGCAGGAACAGTGCATTATACATGTAGCAAATGAATTTTCCATCTGTAGTGGCCAGTAATTCAATGACCACAATGGATAGGATTATGTCTTTGGGAATCCATAAACAATACTCAGTACACACAAACTTACATTGCAGCAATGCAGCCAATCCATTATTCTTTCTTCACTTAAAAACATTTTATTAATGACGAGTGTTTTGTATAATTAAAAATACATTGCCGATGGAGAAGCAGTTACTTCACTATAACAATAACTTCATGATTATTTATTATGCAATTAATATAAATGCAACTATCTCTGGTATCAAATCACCATTGTTATGTGAACCTAAAAAACATGACAGGGGTTCTGTATAGTAATTATATAATTAATTATATAATGGAACTTAATTTAGTATTGCTGTACTCTAAACCTCTCACTCACTCTCTCCTCTTCTTTTATATAAAGTAAAGATAGTAAAATATGGAAAGATAACAGGTTTGCCTTAACAATTAAAATGTCATAATTTTGATACCTTTTTGTTATGGGTTGTAATGAAATGGGTTTCTTTAACATTTGATTGTGTCAATTTAAATTCCGATTTTCCAATACACTTTGCCATAAAGTTACCCTTCAACCAAAACATTCTCATCTCCAGACAACTCAAATATGATGTTTGGTACATTATACATAAATGCTGAAATCAGTTTGTTAGACCTATGAACATGAATAACTGATACCTTGTCTCGCAGCAATTGTCACCTTATGTAACTAATAGCTTTTGCAGATCCTTATCATAAATTAATTGCTGCAGCAGAAAGGAAAATGTCCTTGTGATGAAGATAATTATATTATATATATCAACCTCCCTTTCAGTGTCAGACTGGCTCACAGGGATACCAGGAAAACTCCCGGTGGGCCCAGGTGTCAGTGGGCCCTCATGTTGCTAAACATTTGGATTATTTCATGGTCATTCCTTATTTATATGAGAAAAAATGCTTAATAGATGGAATAATTGATTATAGTATGTAAAGAAAAGAGACTAGGAGAATAGAGGTTGAGTGAGGAGAGAAAGAAAATAGTACTGAGAGTGGACCCCTAGTTTGAAGTTTTTTGGTGGGCCCCTGACGTCCCAGTCCGACACTGCTGCCTTTACTGTCTCTTGTATATGTTTTGTTAGCAGGAGTCCATTATGCAGGGGGTTATCTTTGCACTGATCTACCTCACAAGCTCCCAAATATGGAGTAGCTTCAATTTCCCTGCCTGTCTTGTTTAAAAAAAAAAAAAAAAACAATTTTTTAATGATTAACACAACAGGCAAAAAATATTCTCAACAGAATCCAGGTTCACTGAACTCATGCTGAACCATTTTAAGATGTCTTATAGCATTTCAAAGTTAAATGATTGACTTGGTACCCCTATTGCTTACGTGATTGCTTACAAGGTTGTAGTAGAGATTTTGGTAGACTGCAACCTTGGCTATATGCTGGGAAATGGTGTGTGGCTAGTCTCCTTTGCTGGTAGTAGACTATATATGGAGTTTGGGCAAAAAAATAAATAATAGACTACATCATGAAAGTGTGGATGCAACCTATGATGTTGAACCTTATAACTGCATATTATGCAATATGCTCCAATATCTTGCATACCTACCGCACATGTCCTCCCTTTGTCAGCAGTCTAATGTTGATCTCTACATTCATTTTGTGCTTAAACTTCAACAAAGCAGCTTTATTATATGCATTGCAAAACTGTTGTTGTAGCCTTTTATTTTGGGGCTATTATTGAATATCCCTAATGTCTTGCAGACCTACGATATGCCTCCTGCCTTTCCCGGGAGCCTAAACAATGACAAACTCTGCCTTTAGTGTTGATTAGCTTTCCAAAAGCAAACTGCATATTATCCATCGTAAAGCTATCGTAAAGCTATTATTTTAAGCATAACATTGCATCCTGTTGAAGTTTCCCCAATGTCTCACTTATGTACATGTCTGTCTTCCACAACAATAAAGAGTTCTGAATACTTCATTTAGTGTTGCTTAGGATGATGTGAGATGAGATTAGATGCCTTTAAACTCCTCTAGTGCAGGCAACTAGTTTTTACCAAATATGAATCCTCTTGTGTCATTGTCCTAAATCTTCACCATGGTAATTTAAATTATATTATATTAAACCAAGTGGCAGAAACATTGCCATTCCCTCTGGCTAGTCCTAAGCAGCTTTAGCCATAAAGTGAAATTAAAGTTAAGATCACATGGTCTACAAATAAATTCTATTATTGTCTATGGAGTGAATCTCTACTAGCTGTTTGTCACCTATGTGACTAAGCTACTTGTACCGACTACATGTAAGCAGACTGTGTACGTAGCCTGTGTAAGCCTAGCTTAACAATCTATACTTTACTCAAAGAACACCTGCACTGCCTGTTTGTAAAGTCAGCATCACGTCATCACTAGTGGTCATGTTCTTAAGTCTATGGAGAACTCACAGACCTTAATAAAAGTAGGAACCAGGCTGTGCACACGTTCTCTTCTGTCTACATTGTGTTTGTAATTCACCTTGTTTAAGCAGAACAGCCTTACACAATTGTATTTTGTTTGTTTTGCTTTGAACCCTGAGCTTTGAATTCTGGTTTACAGGCTAGAGCAGATGTTTTTCATGTTAGCTGGAATATTATACAGGATTTAGGCAGATTTATTTTCCTTAGAGAAGATTTGCAGAAGATTAAAACATTATGCCACTTCTAGAAAATAAACAGAATTTTTAACAGGGTAAGCACTGCATTATTCAGTACTAAATCAATTTTCAATTACCTGAGCTATTCAGAATACTGTCCTTAATATAATCAGGCAGGCATTATTCTTAATAAACCAAGTGTGAGTCTGCTGTGTCATGAGCAATTATGTATGTTAGAATACTGTCTGGTGTCTTTACTAAAGGGACAGAACATGCACAGCTTAGCATTCAATTAGCAATCCATTCTGCTTACAGCAAAGCCTTAATGGGCAGCAATAGAGTTAAATGATTATAGCAAAGCATGGGAACTTATTTGATTCCCTACAGACATATTCTGAAGCTGACACTCAATTTTCCCCCTTCTTTTTTCAATTAGCAGTTTGTGAACAATGGTAAATGAAGCAGCAGCAAAAAAAAAAATACTGACTTCAGAGAATAATACAAAAAAGGCTGCAAAAGGCACATTGTAAACTGCTTATCACTACAGTGTCAGCTCTTCCTTGGTTCATATGACAAGAGACATTCATGCGAATCTGTCAGCCTCTTACTTGGATTTTGACCTGAGACAAAACTGAAGTCCACTTTACAAGAGCAAACAGTGTGACAGGTGTCAGTGTTTTACACATTAATATATAATTTCCTAGCTAGCCCTTTCACCTACCATCACAATATAATTCATTGGTATACAGAAAGACAAGGATAAGGTGCAGCATACCAGAACGTTGCTGTTAGTATCAGAGGGAAGATAGGGGGGTCAGTGTTCTTAATTCAAAGTGACATCTCTGTTCCAAATCAACAGCAGCTAGGTGTAAAAAGCCCTGGTCCAGTTTCCTTTTCAGCATCTTCTTCCCTACTCCAGGTATCCATTGATGGGCCCATTCACAGTACAGTAAAATACTACAGGTATATGATCTGTTATCCAGAAACCCTTTAGCCAGAAAGCTCAGAATTACAGGAAGGCAATCTTCTACTCCATTTTAATCAAATTCAGTTATTTACATTTTTAAAAATTGCTTCCTTTTTCTCTGTAATAATAAGACACTACATTGTACCTGATCCCAACTAAGATATAATTAATCCTTATTGTGGGCAAAACAGTCCTATTGGGTTTATTTAATATTTTAATGATTTTTTATGAGACAAGTTATATAGATCCACATTACGGAACAACCCCTTATCCAGAAAACTCCAGGTCCCAAGCAATCTTCATAACTAGTGATGGGAGAATTTATTCGCGAGACGCCGGCACAGTTTTGCGCCAATTCGCCCATCACTATTCATAACCGATCCAATACCTGTATTTAGTATTATTTCAAACTACAAACATTCTTCTGAAAACATACGCATTGCGCTTACTACACATCTTCTTATTGCTCTGTTAGTATCCAGCAAAAGTTAATTATTCTAATTATATTTTAGGATCAAGTTCAGCATTTACACAGTGCGTCGTTTACTTTAAAACACTTCTTTTAATAGGTTTAAAATGCTGGTGTATGTTGAAGTGCTTAATTATTGCCTGTTTTACAATTTTCAGACACTTAATAAATATATTTGTTAAAAGCTAAAATGAAAATTAAGGGTTGAGAAATGTTCATACTGCTACTCATGTAAAAGCTTTAATTAGCTCACTGATGAAAGCTTAAAGATCTAAGTCATGTCAGAGCTATGAGTTAAGCTGATGAATACATTATACTACCTGTTCAATAAATACCAAGATAAAATAGCAAGGCTTTGTCTATATATTATTTCTTCTGTATTTTTTTTTTACTATATCTGTTATAATATATTTATATATGTGATATGGGCTCTTCAAGACCCATGCTTTGGCTTTCACATTCTAAATTATAGCAGAAAATGTTACACCTGACAACTCCTACCCCTGAGGAAACTTTTGCCAAGGGATTCTAAAACACTTATTTGTACCAATTTTATAATGTTAAAGTGTTAGCCTGATTCTTCTTCATAATTAGACTCCAACTGAAATGCTGCACTCTAGGGTGATATTTTTAATACCAGCTTGATTTTGCCATTTATAGGCAAAATTAGAAATCTTTGTTCCATTGGTTGTTCCATTGGTGGTTGAGTTGACATGTTTAATTAATAATTTTTTTCCTTAGAATATAAAATGTTTATTTCCTCCTTAATCATCTAAACCAGGGGTCCCCAACCTTTTTTTCACCCATGAGCCACCTTCAATTGCAAATAAAAGTTGGGGAGCAGCATGAGCATGAAAGAGGTTCCCAGGTGGTTTAAAATAAGGGCTGTGATTGGCTATTAGTAGCCACTATGTGGGTTGGCAGTCTACATGTGGCTCTGTTTGGCAGTACATCTGGTTTCTCTGCAACCAAAACTTGCTTCCAAGCTAGGAATTTAAAAAAATAAGCACCTGCTTTGAAGTCACTGGGAGCAACATCCAAGGGGTTGGAGAGAAACATGTTGCTCGCGAGCCACTGGTTGGGAATCACTGATCTAAACAATTGCAATGGTAAGAATTCAGAATATTGGAGTATAAAATCCAAATAGAATGTAGTAGGTAACTACTGCAGGAAGCAAAAAAAAAATTTCAGTGTCACTCAGGTCTTTAAAGTTTTATGCTAATGATTTTACTGTAACTGTATGTACAGATTTTTCAGTATCCCACATATCAAGTTTTGAAAGCAAAAAAGAGCAAGGCCAATACGTCTTCCCCTCATTTTGTAGGATTTGAAAATCAGATATACATGTTTAAATCTGAAAAATTATATCCGCCATATATTTTTCTGAATTTTCTAAGGATGTATCTCTTAATTGTGTAGCTTCCTGTCTCATGTCATATTTTATTGATGATGATGCAACTCTTTTTCTATTATTTTGTTAGTTATAGTGTGTGATGTGCAGACCCACTATATTAACAAAGCAGTACATTTACAAAACAGACTAAATTAAGTATGACCAAACAATAACTCTAGTTGGTAATTATTACCATTTGACATAATTGAGGACATAATCAGGGAGCAAGTGTTATGTATACAGTACATATTTAATTCAATTTTATTAAATTCCTCAAGCAGTCTTTAAAGGAGAGCAAAAACCTAAAATTGAATATGTATTTAATATACTAAACCTACTGTGCCAGCCCAGAAGTTCAGCAGCCCTATAACAGTAATGATACAGGCCATAACTTGTTAGACATTCTTTTCAGTGTCAGTGACACTCACATGGTCAGTATGATCTAGAAGCTTTTAAGATTGTCAGAAATCAACAGAGCTGTAACTAATGAAAGGCAGTTAGTGTTTCAGTTTTGCTCTGGGAGCCTTTATCAAGACAGGAAGCACAGAACTTCACTACTAAAGGGCTAATAAAGAAGCTCGGAGAATTATGTGCATCATTGCTATCTTGCTTATTTAATATTATTATTATTTATATATATCTTTTTCATTTCACTGGATGCTGTTATAGTGTGCTAAATGGTAAAAACAATATATTATGTATATTCATTTAATATCTTAATCCAAAAACTAAGAAAACAATTTAGGAAATAAAGTTTTCTTCTTTCCATTATAACACAATGAATCCATATGACATAATACAAGTTGATGACCTAAACAAAAACATAATTAATTTTAAGTGAAAAATAATGAATTACAAATGCAATATACATCAAACAACAACACAAATATCTTGATGGATGTTAGAAAAGTAGGCAGCTGGGTCTCAGTCAGAGGCAAACAAAAGTGGAATTAAATATACATGAATGTTTTCCTTTGCCTTGGTAAAATAAACCAGGTGAAGAGGCAGTGTTAACGGCAAGTAATCACAATGTAAATGGCACATTAAGAAAGAAATATATATGCATTTAGCGCAAACGAATACAATCAGGCTAAAGTTAACTTAGCAAAGTGCTTACCTGTTTGTATCTCTTCTGATACGTCTTCTTTCCAAACTGCTGGCAAATGTTGCGATCATTTTCCCTGTCGGAGCTGTAGTTTTGACTTATTTTGTTGTTCTTCTGGGATTTATAAGAGAATTCATTGCTTAAAACATCCCGTTTCTTTTTTGTTAGTGGTGTCTGCTGCTTTTCATCTGGCATCAAAGCCCCATCTTTCTGTAAGAATAAAATAAGTAAGTTAAAGGACTGGTAGTAACAAAAATTGTAATTATTTATTTTATTGTGCTTTTTTCCTGTTTTTTTAAAAATCAGATATTTTTGTCAGCAATTTGCCTTTACCTTTTTAGGAGTTGGACAATGTGTCTACTGAAATGGCCTAGACTAGAATGCAAAAACATAGAATCAACAGCACATAAGAATCTGGTCCTTGACAGCCAGTGGCATATATTCTGAGCATCCATGGCCACCAACAAGGTGGGTGAAAAGACGGTGCTTGTCAAACCTTCCCAATCCCTATCTAGTCCATTCGATGACATATATCACTTTGTCATGACCAAACTATGGTCCCCATTCATGGCCACCAGTCAGGAGGCACTGTGTTGGCAACTTTTATTGGCCCATGTATGGCCAACTTCAGTTAATATTATATATTTAATAAAATTATAACTTGATTATTATAAATCACCCCTTAAAGCCCTACCAGAAAGCATTCAGGTTTCAAATACAAATATTATGCTAAAATGGTATCATCATTTTTTTTTTATTTTTGTGGTGTTATTTGACCTTCAACATTCCAGGTCCTCATAGGTTGTGCAATGCACTTTTTTAAATGCCACATTTCTTTTTGTACCCTTCCAATAAAACATCCAAAATGCATAACAACGCAATAAGACTATACTAAATATAGTTTCATATTACAGAAAGCCAAGTTTATTATTATTTTTTTTTGTATTTGTAAGTGTCTTCTTCCATATTTCCCCATGATTATAATGGATCGACAGATCCTCATGTGTAAAATGTCTTACATGCAACAATCTCCATTCTTAAGGATCAAACAGTATTTTGTGCATTCTGTCACTCACAGGAGACAAGATCTCCCACAGGCCAAACTCCCCCCGTATTCTATGATTGTTTGGTAAGTATCTCATTATCAGCATCATATTAAAAAGGTCAAGACCCCTTTGTAGGTTGTAAGGGTTTTTTTTACCCATGCTATTCTCTTGAAACAAATGTAATATGTAAAAAGCATTATTTCCCTTATCTTTGATATAATAAACTCCTCTGGAAGAGTCGCTTTACAAACTGCAGATACTAAGTAGAAAAATCAAATGTCAAAGATAAAAGGTTATCCAAACAATGTTTCTGAATCATATTTCTCATAGTTCATTGCTACATGTTCAAAAAATGCTAATGATTAGCAAAACAAGCAACATTTTTATAACAAACTGTGATGCATCTGTAAAATGGAAAACATAATTATAGTACACATTCAACATGTGCATTATGTATTTTTATTGTGTTTGCATATTTAATTCTTCTAATACGTTTTCTGTGATGCAGCATAAATGCTTTGCCCAGGTACCACCCATAATAATTCATAAAATATCATCTTCAGGATGCTTCATTTATTTCTTCAAATGATAACGAATGTTTATACTGATAAAGTACATGATGTAGTGCTGTGGGTAATGATAACAATATGCTCTAAAGCAGTTTTTCAATTCCAAATCTCCATATCTCCTTCTGACCAACTGTTGCAGTCAGTTGGTCTATTTGAGCCTTAGTGGAACAGCATTTTTAGGGCATCTGCCTTCTTCCAGTGCACTAAAGAATACATAGGCCAATTATTTTTTGAAAACACTAGAAAAAGTGTTGAGTAGTGATGGGCGAATAAATGCGCCAGGCATGGATTTGCGGCAAACTTGTACATTTAGCCACCTGAAAATGTTTTCGCGAAACTGAATATAAAATTTGCTGGCAAAAAATCAGCCGCGACAAAAAAAATTGTCACGCATCATTATTTTGACGTCCGTTGACTTCAATGCTTTTCGTGAATTTTCACAAATCAACACTAGTGTTGAGACTTTGTTGGAATGGTTCGAGATTTGTATTTTCACCACATGATCTTGTAATCTTACCCCAATGAACTCCCTGGACCCTTGTAGATATGACTAGGGTTAGCACCTTCTTTCCCCCTAATACCGACCTTCGGGTCAGGGGGGGCGTGATGTCACTTGAGGGAGGGTTATTATTTAAAGGAGCGGGTTGGGCAGGAAAGTGTGTATGGGGCTGTAAAATGTGTTGGGAAATGGGTGAGCTGGGCAGGCAAATTGGCAGGTGTGGATCTGGGGTCAGAAGATGAGATCAGCAGCGGAAGGGGTAAGAGATTATTTCTATAATATGAAGTCCCCAGTAGCAGAAATTGAGAGGCACCTAGCATAGATAACTTATTTAAAGAGGATTGCAAACCCATTTATTTCAGAAGAAACATTTTTGGATGCTTAGCAAAGTGTCTTTATTCTTAAGCAATTATCCACCCTGAAACAATTAGTTTAACTCCCTTCAAAAAACAGAATGGAGCTATACAAATTACAAATAAAAAAATCAGAAATATTTATGGAGATTTTATTGGAAAAAGCTCAGTAGAAGATGTTTCATGCCAACAATATTAAGGCCATAAACAATTCTCCATAACATTATAAGAACCTCACAATGCCAAGTTTTCAAACTGGATTTGCACAAAAATTAAAAATAATTTTTTGGGGATTAGTCAAAATATTAGAAGCTGTACTGCACTTGAAATGTGTGTTTGTACAGATGATCGGCGCCTGTTAAGTGGACTACTTTGACAGATGTTATGTATAAAGCTTGTATTTAATGAGCTAATATTTTATGGTAATGGTTAAATAGCAGGTTGAGGAACAACGGAACAAAGAGTGGATGAAGAGAAAATATGTTCATTGTGATTATTTACTGTATTTATATATCGTTGAAACATTTATGCAGCATTTTACAGAGCCTATTCCTCATTTACTGCCCCAGTAATCTTTACAATCTTTGGTCCCTATCAGACTCACACATCCTACTAGGGTCATTAGAAGCCAAACAACCTATGCCTATGTTTTTGAAGGATGGGGTAAAAATACACAAGCTAGTTGTTCTCAAGGCAGCACTGCATGTAGAGTGTGAGAACCTCAATTCCTTGCACGCCATTCTCAGAGCAAGAAGAGCTGCAACTCAAGCCTCAAGAAGGAAATTCAATTGCAGCAAGGTACAAATGGTTATTCCACTTTGAACCTTGCCGCCATTTTGTAAAATAGCCCAAAACTGTTTTTAAAATGTAACTCAACTGATAGTAACATGGATAATATGTACTGTAAATAATATGCAGTAGGGCTTTTTACAATAGACTAATAAGGTAATTATGACAAGTATAAGTGGAGAGATACATCTATTAAATGCTATTAGTATTGATAAAGAGTGAATAATTAACAAGCTGTTGAGTATATACTGTATATTTATCCATAATTTAAACAAGTGAATTAGTGCCAAACAAAATCACTTTTTTTGGATAAGAGATCTTTCCATAATTTGGAGCATTATGTCTTAAGGCTATGAAAAACATTTAAACATTAAATGCCATAAGATATGGGTCCTTGGTTGGAATCAAGACTGGGGGAAATGATTGCGATACCTTGACTTGGAACACTTTTTGATCAGTGATACACAATTGTTACAGGTATGGGACCTGAATGCTCAGGACCTGGGGTTTTCTGGATAATGGATCTTCGGACCTTAAGGGGCCGATTCATCATGAGTCGAATATCGAGGGTTAATTAACCCTCGATATTCGACTGGGAACTAAAATCGTTCGACTTCGAATATCGAAGTCGAACGATTTTGCGCAAATCCTGCGATCGATCGATCGAAGGATTTTTCGTTCGATCGAACGATTAAATCCTTCGAATCGAACGATTCGAAGGATTTTAATCCAACGATCGAAGGAAAATCCTTCGATCAAAAAATCACAGGCAAGCCTATGGGGACCTTCCCCATAGGCTAACATTGACTTCGGTAGGTTTTATCTACCGAAGTAGGTGGTCGAAGTATTTTTTAAAGAGACAGTACTTCGATTATCGAATGGTCAAATAGTTGAACGATTTTTACTTCGAATCGTTCGAATTCAATCGAATTTAACCAATTCGATGGTCGAAGTACCCAAAAAATACTTCGAAATTCGAAGTTTTTTACATTCAAATTCTTCACTCGAATTTTGTAAATCTGCCCCTAAGTCTATGAGAAAATCATGTAAACATGAAATAAAACCAAAATAATGGTTTTGCTTCCAATAAAGCTTAATTATATCTTAGTTTCAATAAAGAACAAGGATTTTTTGGATAAAATGAAGTCTATTGGAGATGAGAGTTTCCTGGATAATGGGTTTCCAGATAATGGATCCCATACCTCTAAATGTTTGTTTATCTTTAAATGAAAATAGGATTATTTCGCCGCTGCGTGGATTTATGCTTTTTTTAGTTTAATTCAAGTATCATTACAGGATACAGTTTTATTAAGAAAAAGCATATATGCAAAAAATTAAGAATGGTATGTTTTAATAAGACAGGAAATTGCATATCTGTATTCCAGAGCTCTCTGTAAAACAGCTTTCCAGACAACAGGATCCCATACCTGTAATAGTAATACATAATACTTATACATGAGCGGGAAGTAAAGTAGTTATATGTCCATCTAAGTCAAGAATGGAGCCATCCACCAGGGACCAAAATGATCTGCTATACATGTTGACCCATTACGTAGTATTATAGCTATATGCATTCCAAACTGTAAATGCCTGCTTTTGTGTATAAATATTTTACTATAAAAAAAAAATTCTGACAGTGAGCATTTGTGTCCTTGTAAATGAAGTTGCACAAAGCACTTGAGATAACAGCTGCTGAACAATGCATATGATAATTCCTCTTCAACAAATAACTGTAGTTTGAGAACAGTACTGAATGATTTACACATTAATAGCTGTAAAATGTGCCTTGGCAGCAAACTAATAAGTGACTGAGGGCAGTATTTACATGATAGCAATTTATAAGAGAGAGCAAACAAATGTATTATAATTTATGCTTTTTTATTTACTGGTTGCTTCCAAGGAAATTGGTTTTCATGTTTACTAGCTTAGGTAAAGTTCGCACCATTGTGTTGTATATTTACAACAGTAGATACTAATGCAACCATGTAGTTGAACCTAATAAAATGTATAATGGTTTTGTATGGAATGTGTAAATATAGTTCCTTTAGCTAATTAGAGTGAGTGGTCATCCACATTTGAAAGACCATAGTCAATGTGTATGTGAAGTCAGAAGGAAAAGACAAAAGGGCTTATTTAAGACGTGCAACCAAAGTTGCAGTCATGAATGAATGCCATTCATTAAAGGGTACAATAGAACCCTGCTTTTACCTACCCAGAAATGACTGTTTTCTGCAAAATACATCGGCACATGTAAACACTGTTCATTTTTTTGCCCCCATTTTACATTTTCCCACCATCAGATTGATTTTTCCTGGTCCCCGTGCTGACTTACTCTTATCAACATGGATGTGGAGCAGGTGGGCGAGGTATTGAATATTGTTTGTTTGCAGAAAATACAACTTTATATTGGCTACCATTTTTGCTACATAGCTACACACAAAGGAAAGACCTGGGGGCCCATTTACTTAGCTCGAGTGAAGGAATAGAGGAAAAATAATTTGAATTTCGAATGGTCGAATATGGCTACTTCGATCATCGAATGGGCTACTTTGACCTTCGACTACGACCTTCGACTTTGAATCGAACGATTCGAACTAAAAATCGTTCGACTATTCGACCATTCGATAGTCGAAGTACTGTCTCTTTAAAAAATTCTTCGACCCCCTAGTTCGCCACCTAAAACCTACCGAGGCCAATGTTAGCCTATGGGGAAGGTCCCCATAGGCTTCCTAACAATTTTCTGACGAAGGAATATCCTTCGATCGATGGAGTAAAATCCTTCGAATAGTTTGATTCGAAGGATTTAATCGTTCGATCGAATGATTATTCCTTTGGTCGTTCTATCGTAGGAATATCGGTAAATCTTTCCACTTCGATATTCAAAGTCGAAGGATTTTACTTCGATGGTCGAATATCGAGGGTTAATTAATCCTCGATATTCGACCCTAGGTAAATGTGCCCCCTGGAGTCAATTAAAAGTACAATCAGTTATGGCTTCCTTATGCACAGTGTTTTCTAACTGCATGTTTAGATTTTAAAATATTTATATAAGGATTAAGTTATATGGGTTATTTACGAAACTCCGAATGCAAAATTTTTTATAAAAGCGGTCACTAAACAAGAAAACCACTCACTTAGATAATAAATTGAGGGTGTATAAAGAAATACCAAAATCAATACCAATATTGAAATCACTGGGACAGGAATTTGGTGCCCTTGGCTCTCCAACTGTTCTTGCACTGCCATTCCTGGAAACCTCCAATGACAGTTACAGCTGTAGAGCTAATAATCATATATTCCTGCTCTCAGTTATCAGGGGCCAAAAGGGATGTACAGTAACTAAGAGGAACTGCTTTTAAAAGCAGCATTATCCCTTATATTTAATAAAGAAGTGCAGTGTCCTTTTACTTAGTTTAGTAGATTATGAGTACCATTCTCAGTATACAGTTGCTTGTAGATATCATTATAGATTATGATATACCTTGTATACACACCTGTTCCAAAGGCCATTATTAAAAAGAAGCACATTTTCTACTATTCTGTTTATATAGATTACCTGTGTATTTCTACAGCTTTACCACATTGGGCACATTATAGAGAAACCCATCCCCACACCCTGAAGCCACTATTGAAACCCTATTGCAATGAAGTGGAGATATTTTATTACTTGTCACCTCTTTGAGCATAGGGTTAGGCAACGAGCAAATGGACTAATCAACGTCATTAGCAAAGCACTCCCATGTACCTTAATTTATTTTTTGGGCATTTTACACTGAAGTATATACAGTATATGAAAATTATGAGTAAACATTTATTTTTTCATGCCCTTGAATTCCCAAATGTCACAACAAATAGACCAAGTGCAGATTGTTTAATTAGTGTGCAGTGCGCACCCTAGGCAACCCAGCCAGTCGTATCACCCCCCCCCCCTTCCCGGTGTATGTAATCACTAATGCTTGATGATATGGAACACCACCAGGCAGCTAGGGGAAATAGGTCCAGACTCAGGGTAAGCAACAGAGAAAGAATGATATTTTTCTTACTATGCAAAAAATGTTTTTCGAGTGGCGTTTCAATTTAAGATGCCTTGGTAATGGTACAGAACAAGGGCAGTATTTATTCACTATTTGTAATAAAAGATATAAATGTAAGCTTTAAGAAGTAGAAAATTGTACATCAAGAGGGCTTCAGTACATTCTTCTTAGTCAACATGTACTTCAGTTAATTCACATGTTACAGTTATAATACTAAACATAACATTTATTCAATTTAAATGAATAGTTTGCTTTACAAATATTTGTCATAAAATACAGTATGTCCTTCATTCCTCCAGCCAAGAATTGTTGACTGTTGATGCTACAGTTATTGAAAACCTGACAGCTATATACAATGCATTTTACTATAATATGTAACTGTAATATGTAATATGTATAATATGTACTGTATGTAGTTTAAGTATTTAACCTAGTGTTAATCAGACAAATGAACTGTTTGCCTTACAAAGGTTCATCATGAGATAAATAGTTTGCAATGATGAACTGTCATTTGTCATTCTTCAAGCCTGTGTTATTATTTATGATTATTATTATTATTTATGTCATGCAACAGTTACAGTGACCCTACAGCTACAAATCATTTCACAATTCTATTCAGACATAACAGTTTATAGATTCTTAACTAACACTACTAGCATGACAGTTTTTAATGTTATTGGGAGAGTTCCTCCTATTTACTGAAAGACAGGCAACATGTTTAATCAGAGTAAAAGAACTAAACAAATTATATATAATATTATATTAATTATTATATAATAAATTAAACCAGCTTTTACACAGTACATCTCCAGATGTAATCTAAGATTACTGGATAAAAATAATTAATTGAAAATATTACAATTGTTATTTATATTTGAAAAAGGCAATTCAGCTTCATAAATCTTATTAAAGTTTACCTTCCATACACTTAGGGGCAGATTTACATAGGGTCGAATATCGAGGGTTAATTAACCCTCAATATTTGACCATTGAAGTTAAATCCTTCGACTTCAAAATAGTTTGATCGAACGAAAACGATTAAATCCTTCGAATCGATTTTAATCCATCGATCAAACGATTTTTCTTCGACCTAAAAAACATTAAAAAGCCTATGGGGACCTTCCCCATAGGCTAACATTGCACTTCGGTAGGTTTTAGGTGGCGAACTAGGGGGTCAAAGATTTTTTTAAAGAGACAGTACTTCGACTGGTCGAATGGTCGAATAGTCGAACGATTTTTAGTTCGAATCGTTCAATTCGAAGTCGAAGGTCGAAGTAGCCAATTCGATGGTCGAAGTAGCCACAAAAATCATTCGAAATTTTTTATTCTATTCCTTCACTCGAGCTAAGTAAATGGGCCCCTTTTTGTCAGTTGTTTTCAAAGTTCACCATATGCTATTTCTGGTGTACTATCTGAAAACATCTGAACTGATAATCAAGATTATGTCTGTCAATTATTATTTAGGGGCAAGTATGTAGCACCTATTGACCCTAGCCAATCATAGAGCTACATTTAACATAGATATTTCAACTCCTGTTTTGTCTTTACCTAGGCATACTATTAAGAGAATGTAGCACTGAAAATTCACCATCATGGTTCCCAGGAGTTTGGCATAATGTCACTTTCTGGCACTGCAGAAAAACACATTTCTGATCCTCCCTTCACAATATCAGATGCCCTGCTCCCTCGGGAGATCCTGGCAAAAGGGAGAAAGTGAGGAATGTGGGTCATTATTGGGAAACCACTTCTCAAGGCATGCAGTCTCTGTAATACATGACACATCAAGTATTTGATTGAGGGAAATCATTTGTATGTCGGCATGCAGACAATTCCCATATAAAAGTTAAATAATTCCCACTTAATGTTAAGTAAAGGTTTCAAAAGCCATTATGTAGGTGGTATTTCTCTGACACGTATTGAGCCGTAATTGAGATTGGCATACACAAAAAGCAAAACGCACACATCTACACATTCAGCCCCCTACTGCTCTATTATTTCAACAAATGGGAGCCAACAGGCTGCCCAGTCATTTACAGAGAGGAAAATAACTCACATCATCTTTTTCAAACAGAAAGGGATACAATTACTTGAAATGGCTTTCAGAGGAAATAATACAGTGCCAAGTTTTTTTTTAATCCTACAAGCAATATAGTCACGGAGAAACCATACAATTTATGAAGTTCTATAAACCTTGACATGTCAATAAAAAAAATTGGACTTTATTATATAAATATGATTTGGTACAGGCAATTTAGGGGATTTTATTTTTTTCTTCTAAAAATGAATTTAAAATCTTGTTAATAAAAAATTGTCACATTAGATAACATGGAATTTAAAGGCTGATGAAGACTAGATGATTATTATCTATATCTAAGAGCAGGTAAATCCTTTTTTGGATCCTGGGCTGTTAGTCTGCAGGTTTAAATGAAGGAATATGCCCAAACAGCTTGTAGCATATTTGCTCTACATGCCATGTATTTTCAAAACTAAACCATGATATGAATTAAATAGCATGTTCAGTGGATATTATTCTTGTATTGGTGCATGATTAAGAATGAAACCCTGCTTTTTAACAGCCATAGAAGACTATGAACTAATGCATGTCCCTGCAGCCCATTGCAGTTAGAATTTTCAAATCAAAAGTCCAGTTGGTTGCTATGTTTTGCTAAATATTCCATGTGCTTGCTTGAAACATTCTTGACTCATGACTCATGGTTAGCATGAATTTCCTTAGCATACTTTGGGGAAAAATATAGAAAAACAGTCATTTTGTTTTGACAATAGAACATTGTTTGTATTGTAATCTTTTTATAATTTTTAGAATGGAAAATATTAACATAGTTAATTAGTTAAGTGAGCAACAACATGTCCTATAATATATAAATGCCAAGATGTCTGTTGTCAAAGGATCAACTGCCATTCAAGAAAAAATGTGTCAAGCTTGTGTCAGGCCATGTCATTTTATGTTTTGATTACTGTTAGGGCCACTGGCCCACAGTTTAGATGTGCAGACTATAGAGGAGACGGGAACTAGGGCACATTTTTACTTGGGCAGAGGCAGTTAAGGTAGGCACATGGAACTGGAACAGGCAGGTTAGGCAAGATAGCTAAAGGAAGAAGGCACTGTAACAGGTCTTGGAAGGGCTTGCAGTATTCAAGAGTTGTCACAAGTCAGGTAAAAAGTGGTAACCGGCAATTTAAAGCAGAAAGGTATGTACAGAATACGATCTACAAACAGGGAGCAATTGAATCAGTGAGCTTTAAATATTTCATTTTGCACAAATTGTGCTCACTCCCGACCCCTAATACTAATGAAGTTGCATTCTGCTATCTCTCAAAATGTTTCATGAATCCTTGTAAAATCAAAATACAGTGACATATTTACACAAAACCAGCTGTAAGTACCCTCCTACTAAGCCCACCTATTAAACATAGAGAACATGGAATATGTCAAGTTGCTTCTTTCAGCAATCAGAATTAATTCCCGCATTCATTAGAACAAAATGTGTCTCCTATTTCCATCAGTCAGGTCACTTTGCTGATTTCTTTGCCAAACATAATATATGTTTTACAGATGACCTTTGAAAATCCAATTAATGTTGTGATTTCAGCCATTAAATGCCAGGTTATGGTACGCTATCCTTGTCAGAGAGACAACAAATACTGTATATGACACTAAAAGGCTTCTCTCAGAATATAAACGGAACACAAATATTTTGTGAGTATTTTAGACTAGCTATGAAGTGAATAATACCAAAGAATCGAATCAAGCCTTAATGTGCCCATTATAGTTGCATGGAAAAGATGTAAGGTTTGCTTTGTGAATATTAAAGGGGATAAATAATCTTCATACCTCTCTTCCACATAGTTATATTGGGTTGTAAAAAGACAAAATTCCATCAAATTCAACCCCTCCAAAAGAAACCCAGCATCCATACACACACCTCCATAACCTCACATAAAATATGTATACCCACATCTATACTAACTATAGCATTTAGTATCACAATAGCCTTTGATATTAGGTCTGTTCAAGAAATAATCAAGCCACTCTTAAAAACATTAACAGAATCAGCCATCACAACATCACACGACCTGTCCTCACTGTGAAGAACCACCTACGCTGCTTTGAATGAAAATGCTTTTCCTCTAGTCTAAAGTGTGGCCTCTGGTGCAGTGATCCTCTTTATGGGTAAAAAGGTCCCTTGCTATTTGTCTATAATGTCCTCTAAAAATGTAATCATGTCCCCAACAACCCCATCTTGTAATCTTGAGAAAACAACCCCAACCTTAACAGTCTACCATCATAATTTAAATCTCCCATCCCTCTAACCAGTTTGTTGCTCGTCTGTGCACTCTCTCCAGCTCATTTATAACCCTCTTAAGGACTGGAGTCCAAAACTGCACTGCATACTCCAGATGAGGCCTTACCAGGGACTTATAAAGAGGCATAATTATGTTTTCATCCCTTGAGTTAATGCCCTTTTTTATTCAAGACAGAACTTTATATGCTTTAGTGACCACAGAATGACACTGCCCAGAATTAGACAACGTGTTATCTACAAAGACCCCTAGATCCTTCTCAGTTACAGAAACTCCCAACACACTGCCATTTAGTGTAAACTTGCATTTATATTATTTTTGCCAAAGTGCATAACCTTGCATCCATCAACATTGAACCTCGTTTTTCTGTTGTCTGTTTTATCTGTTTTCAGATTGCCCAGTTTTCCAACTTAGTCAGATCTGGCAGCATCCTGCATGGAGCCTATAGTTCTGCATAATTTAGTATCATCAGCAAAAATAGAAACAGTACTTTCAATGCCCACCTCCAGGTCATTAATCTACTGATAAAATCAATGGATTTACGAGTTATCCATGTAGCTATGACCCCAAAATGCTCTCCTACATCTCAAGCAATAAGGCCCAACCTAACTGCTAGCTGATCTAGCAGAAGGCAAAAAAAAAATCTGAAGCCTTTCCAATTTGTCTCATACGGGGACAAAATTCCTTCTTGACACCATAATACCAATCAGACGAGCCCCTGGATCAAATTGGCACTAAGTGCTATTTTCAGTAGCCCTGTATTTTCTCACTTGACAAAAAGCCATCCAGCCTCTTTTTGATGATATCTCATGTATCTGCCAGTACAACAAATCCAGCTCACAGTAAAAAAACCCTTTTCAAAAAAATTAAGAGAGAATCTCAGTTATCTTATAATCAAAACAGATGTCCTTGTGTCTGCTGGAAAGACCTACTGATAAATAGGGAGTTTATTGTATTGTCCCCTTATATTTATACATTCCCTTATCTTTACTTAAGCGCTTCTTCTCCTATATAAACAACCTCAACTTGGCCATCATATGAATGTTAATGTGACAAAAAGAGATCAAAAACCTTTGCGATCTTGGTGATTATGGTGTCTAATCCTCACCTTTTTAAATTACTTTTTAGTAATAAAAATATTTTTTGATTTGATTTGAGCCACTTCACCTGGGGAAAAGCTTATCCTTGTTAAAATTTGTTGAAAAATTGATATGGGACAGAGAAGATCAGTGAGAGCCTGGGTAACATCAGTGTATCCCCTGTTTTTCAAGCTTTTGTGCATACAGATATATGTATAAATGCTTATGTTAAAAAATCAATATCTATATCTTTTTAAATTTCCCTTGAACAACAAATAAACATAAATGAAAGAAGCAGTCAACATCACAATTCTTGCACTATTTGAATCCAAAGATATTGTAAAGATTAAAAAAGAACATGAATGTTGATAGTGATGCGGAATCTGCAGATAGACCTAGTGGTTATAACATAAAATAAGCTCAAGAGCTGTAATAATTTTGGCTAAGAAATACTCATACATCATATAAACTGCCTTCTAGAATAGAGAATACCAGTCACTCATAACATTTATTCAAATGCATGAATGGTCAAAACCATGTATATTTTAACATCAGTGTATGAACATATAATGGGGTGGCACTTTGCTTAATATAACTTTAGCTTATGAACTATTTGTAGCCCACACTACCGGTGCAGAAAAGAGGAGACTTGTTGTCTAGTTGAATGCTTGGTATGATATTAACTGGAGGTTCTGTCAGGGGGACTATTGGCTCCCAGCGAGAGAAGTCCAGACCAAGGAGGAAGCTTTGGGTAAAAGTCCAAGTTCAGCGGTATCCAAAAGAGGTCAGGCGAAAGTGTAGTCAAATTCAGGCAAATGTTCAAAAGGCAGGCAGCAAGAATCAGAATCAGGGTCAAAGCAGAAGTCAGGAATCCAGGAAACAGCAATATAGGAATTTAGGAAACCCAGGAACATAAGTCAGGAATTCCTATAATCTGGCATCGAACCCATGACCTGGAAGTTTTTTATACAAATTGCTGGCGTCAAGGTGCTGGCGTCAACCCACGTGGGTCATGGGTGCACCATCGGGCACTCCTGACAGGTCCACATAGTCCTGCAGCCACAACAGTACCAGTACAGTTTATTATAAACACTGTAGTGATTCACATGGTATAGCATCTCCCTACTGATCATCTCACTTTCCTGAGACTTTTAATTTATTCAGGAACCTACTTGACACAGCAAAACAGTCCAAACAAGGCTGTAGCACACATACAGCCATATGCAGAAATAACCTATCGAATCATTTTCCTCTGACAATTTGATACTGACTAGTGAAGTACCGCCAATGTATTGACTTCTTTCTTTTTCCCTGGTGGATTCTCATTTGCTCAGCTAGCTGTTGTACTGTTATCTCTTACCACCTACAGTGAGCTCCACAGAATCTGACCTACTGTGCAACCTGCTCACCTACGTCGTCCTAATAACAGGCTAACCTCAGGCACCTTGGCTAAGTTAGCAATACTTCATCAGGGGAAAACCACCATTTTTTGCATTGAACATTTTTTGTGATTTATTAAACCCTGATGGTGTTAAAATTCAGAATAAAAAAGTACTCCAACACAAAAAAAATCGGATTTTGATAGATAACCCCCTTAATGACCAAGAGCCCTGGTCAACAACAAGTTATACTGATCGTTCCCTGCACTGTTAAGACAGTTTCCACTGCCTGACAATTATAGTCATAAGCACAATCTCAAATGAATTGTAGCTATTAAAGATGTCCTAAGCGTTATAGAAAAATGACACTGGCAAATTCATCAGGTGAATGTGTTGATTCAGTACAATTTATGTGACTGTTTCAAGCAGTTGAAACAACTTTCTGCTCTGTGATCAGTAGTATTGATCTCTAATACTGCTGCTAACTAGTGATGGGTGAATTTATTCGCCAGGCACAAATTTGCGCCGAATTTGCGCGATTCGCCGCCAGCGAATAAATTCGCAAAACGCCCCCGAAAATTTGCGGAAAATTTGCGGAAACGGCGCAAATTCGCCCATCACTACTGCTAACTAAATAATGCAAAATATGGGGTTGCTAAATATTTAGAAATATTTTTTGCTGCACTAGAACAAGAGTTTGGTAATTGTATTATTTCTTGTAGAGTAGTAAGCACTGCTGTTTTGTGAGAAAAGTTGCTTGATCTATCAATCCATTTTTTTTGTAGAATAAGTAAAAGAAAAAAGCATTTCTTAATTGCTGAATCCTTATACTTATCCTGATATGTTCTCTGGATATGCTCTTCTGCCTCATCCAGTGGGCACCATATCCAGAACGCTAATAATTCTGAGTAACCGGGGAAATTCAATAACTATGTAAATAGGTATTCATATGAATGTATTATAACAGTTGGAATTTTAAATCATCTGAGCAAGAAAAATGTTTACGACTCTAATGACAATATTTAAATGTATATGCAATGTTTCTGAAAATATTGACTACGTATCCCTTTAACAGGGAGAAAGTGATAATTAAGTTATAATCAGACGAAACACAATACAGTGTAATTGTCTGAAATGTATAAACATATTACCCTTAGTGGCAGTCACAGTATGAAACACAACACCAATCTTGAGTTAAAAGCGTAATAGGATTATGATGTTAATTTTAAAACTTTCTCATTTACTGTAATAGAATTTGACTTATTATTAGTAAATCCAAAGTGGAGCATCATAACAATTTACTGTATCCCTAATCCCTTTAGCACATTTACATTTTCTTCAATCGGTGAATAGAAATTTTCCTTCTAGTACCCTTGATTGTGTCTAACAATGAAACCAACCAATTTTACAGTACATAAATTATTAGATTATGCATAAATACCAGAGTTTGTTGTTATACTGGGAATAAAGTGTTTGAGCAAGGCATTATTCATGAAATGGGAGCTTGATTTGAATAAGACATCTATTTTAATTTTCTATTCAAAATTTTTTAGTTTTGCATATATACTGTATATCCAATTTTCCAAGCTGAAACACAAATATCATAAGAATAAAATAATATAAAAAATATATATATATATATATATATGAAAACGTTTGGGAACCCCTCTCAGCCTGCATAATAATTTACTCCACTTCAACAAAAAAGATAACAGTGGTATGTCTTTCATTTCCCAGGAACATCTGAGTACTGGGGTGTTTTCTGAAGAAAGATTTTTAGTGAAGCTTTTTATTTTTAATTTTATGAAATTAAATCAAATGTGAAAAACTGGCTGTGCAAAAATGTGGGTACCCTTATAGTTTTGCTAATTTGAATGCATATAACTGCTCAATACTGATTACTGGCAACACCAAATAGGTTGTATTTGCTTGTTAAGCCTTGAACTTCATAGACAGGTGTGTCTATGAAGAAATGGTATTTAAGGTGGCCAATTGCAAGTTGTGCTCTGAAGAGTGACAGCATGGGGTCTACGATTCCTGACACCTGCCTTGAACTTTTTGCCTGACTCTGCCCACGTCTTCTATAAATCCTTGCCAGTACATAGTTTAGAGACTTTTTACACCCCGAAAGCCCGGGCCCCAAAAGGGCATTGGTGAACCCCGGAACCCACAGGGTCCACCTGTGCCTCGGAAGGTATCACCACTGAACAAGGTCTCTGATAATGTGGTCGTTCAAGGAAGGCCACAGGCACAGTTGCTGTAAAACCCAAGTCTGGCATGCCAAGAAAAATACAGGAGCGGCATATGCGGAGGATTGTAAGAAATGTTACAGACAACCCAAAGATCACCTCCAAAAACCTGCAATAACATCTTGCTGCAGATGGTGTATCTGTACAACGTTCTACAATTCAACACAATTTTCACAAAGAACATCTGTATTACAGGATCAGAAAGAAACCCATTCTGCACTCACGCCACAAACAGAGTCGCTTTTTGTATGCAAAAGCTCATTTAGATCATTTTGGAGACAAAAATGTAGTTATTTGGATATAACAAAAAGAGCTTTGCATGGTGGAAGAATAACACAGCATTCCAAGAAAAACACTTGCTACCTACTATCAAATACTATCAAATACTACCATCATGTTGTGGTGCTGTGTGGCTAGTTCAGGGACTGGGGCCCTTGTTAAAGTCAAGGATCGGATGATTTCAACCCAATATCAACAAATTATTCAGGATAATATTCAAGCATCAGTCACAAAGTTTAAGTAAGGCAGAGGTGGGATATTCCAACAAGACAATGACCCTAAAAAAACTTCGAAATCTACAAAGGCATTTATGCAGAGGGAGAAGTACAGTATTCTGGAATGGCCGTCCCAGTCCCCTGACTTAAATATCATTGAAAATCTATGGGATGATTTTGAAGCTGTCCATGCTCGGCAGCCATTAAATTTAACTGAACTGGAAAGATTTTGTATGGACAAAAAATACCGCCATCCAGACACTCCTCAAAGGCTATAGGAGGTGTCTAGAGGCTGTTACATTTGCCAAAGGAGGCTCAACTAAGTATTGATGTAATATCTCTGTTGGGGTGCCCAAATTTATGCACCTGTCTAATTTTGTTATGATGCATATTGCATATTTTCTGTTATTCCAATAAACGTTATGTCCCTGCTGAAATACTACTGTTTCCATAAGGCATGTTATATATTAAAAGGAAGTTGCTACTTTGAAAGCTCAGCCAATGATAAAACTCCAAAGAATTAAGAGGCGTTATATACTGTATATATATATATATATATATATATATATATATATATATATATATATATATATATATATATATATATATATATATATATATATACATATATATATTAAATGTATTTATATATAAATTTATATATAAATTTATATATCATAAATATATTGTCTGCCCGGGTGCTGGTAACAAATAATGTAATAATCTACAGCACTCAACGGGTCTTGTGCAAACAAAAATATGTTTTTTTATTTAATTTACAAATCTGACATAAATATAGTACATAAAATATATCTATGCTAGAAACATCTAAAGAGTAGAATGAAAAGATTATTTTATGTTGTAGAATATGTATCTATTTATTTATTCACTGTTGAAAGATATTATTCCCACAGTGTTACTATCTCTGCAGTATGTATAATAGCATTTAAAAGACCTTCCTAATGTGGGTCCAATATAGGTCCATGTTCAGTGCAGTTTGTGCCATGAGGGCATAGCAAAGCTTTTGGCCATCCCTTGTAACTTTAATGGCTAAATGTCTGGTTGTTTGGCCAACATTTTGGCTCTTTAGTTTAGAGAGTGCAGTTTGCCATAGTTATCCTTTATTGATGTAGTCCTTAAAGTTCACCATAATTATCCTTTATTGATATAGTCCTACCAGGGTTGGCACTGGGGCCCCTCCAGCCCCCCGTCACATGTGTGCGCATGAGCACACGCAAGCACACTGTGTTTTTGCCACGACCAGCTGGTCAAGGCAGGAGGAAATTCAGAAGTGCAAGGTGCAGATCTGGGCTGGCGGGCCCCACGAGCAAGGGGCCCACCTGTTTTTTTTCTGTGTTTACAGCTGGCCCAGTCTGACCCTGTTCCATACAAACTCAGCATTTTATATACATCAGTGTCTGTCACAGTGTAGTTTCCAGTCTCATACTGTACCTCCCAACTGTCCCTTTTTTTCTGCTTGACAGTCCCAATTTCGACAGCTCAGCCTGCAGTCCTGTGTTTCTTACTGAAATGTCCCAAAAAATGTTGCCATGCTACACGCAGCTGATTTTTTTGTCCCTCTTTACATTTTTCAAATGTTGGGAGATATGCAATCTAAGGTCCCTGTTTCATTCATGCACACTATGGTCAATTTAATTAGAAAACAATTAAGATTTATCCTATATTTGTATGGGGCAAAACACATATGCACGGGGAGAACATACAAACTCATTGCACTTAGTTCCCTGGCTGGAAATGAACCAAGAACCCTTGCAAGGCAGCGGTAGAAATTGCTTTATCATATTGCACATTTCCACTACAGAAACATACCTGTATATAAGGCAAAGCTGTGTAAGATTAAAAAATGTTTACAGGCATAAATGAATGCATATTTATTCACTAATAGTTTTACAAAGGGGAATACATATAAGTGTTTCTATTGCTATCCATTTGTATAACCGTATATATTATTGAATGATATGTAATTCATAAAGAAGACCACCAAAAAAAACCTCTCCGGCTCTTTTGTCTGCTAGAACGTAAGAATAATGTTGCTCCTCCAGAGACTTCATTTAATGAAATTTACGTTGGTCACTATGACTCCAGGAGGCTAGCACATTATTCTGCAGTCAGCTACTTTAGAGTTTAATTAATGGCTGCCTTATTATAGCACCTTTTGTCCTTGGCAGAATATAAGTGCTTCCATACCTATTACTTTAAAATGCATATTCTATTATCAAAATTATATAGTTGCTTGAGGAAAATGAACTACCACCTAAGACCGACTGCAGTCGTCGGGCATAATTTGTATTAAATTACACAGTAAGACAATCACAACGGCACGTTATAAAGTAAAACGGCAATCTATTTGTATTTAATGCTGTACACACAATTCAGCACAAATATGCCATGAAAAACAGGTTAAATAATTGTACTTAATGTGGCAGAATCAATTTCAATAACACAAAACTGCACCTGCCAGTGCAATGTGGTAAATCTTTGGTAAATTTCAATTAACACTCAGATATTAACAAAATAGAACAGTCTGCTCCCTATTAGAAGTAAGAGCATTTGTTCTTCACAAGTCGAGGTTTCTTTGTAGAAATTCCAGCCTATTATCATTAAGGCCCTCAACATGAGCAGGTGTGCACACATGGCGACAGGAATTTGCTAGTGGTTGGGTGCCAAGGTTTAGAGAATAAAAGGAAATCGTTATCAGTAAGTATCAAAGGCATTTTATTCCACTTTAGACATACTGTGCATCTAGAATATTACAATGTATTATTAGGACTCTGAACATCTTTGAATCGGTTAACATTAAGCTATATCAAAAAGCTCCTTGCAAGTAGCTATACTGCATGCTCTGCTTCATTTTGCGTGTGCAGCTTTTGTACATTTTTATTAAGTCTTTTTTTGTGAGTTTTAAGGATACAATTCTCCTTGGCTTTAGCCAGCTGACCTCGGAGTTAGTTATGGGTTCAGAAAAGGGAATTCTTGTGATGTACTTCTCTCTAATTCTATTTCCACTTTGGGTAGGGGACTGTCGATTAATATTGTTTACAAATGAGTATGGTTTTCCTGCCAGCACCTAGTAAGTTTGTTATGTATTTCTTAAAAGTATCTTAGAACAATCACCTCCCTGTTTATACGGGGCTTCATGCATTTTAAAATAACCCTGTGCACCCTAGTCACTAGTGAAGTAGATATTGTGAAAAGGAGGAAGCCATGTGATGGGTCTTTTGCTCACTCCTTTGCACAGGTCAAACAGTGTCTGGATACAGCAGTAATTTAGCACTGGTATTTCCAATTAAACAGTCTCTGAAACACATACAGTAGAACTAAGAAACAGAAACTAGCAAAGAAACTGCCCCTGACTAGTCACTATTTAAAATTAATAAAGCGTCATATGTATCAGTTAATTCAATACCCTTTGATAGATACATTAGAAGCATTAAAATGAGAAGACAAAAAACAGGGAGCTAACAATTTGAATGGGGTGGCTACATTGACATAAGCCTACACCACCTGCACAGAGCTCTGATGACTTTGCGTTAGAGGGTTGCAGCATTCAGGTAAAGCATAACATGGGAGGTTAAAAAGAATGATTTGATTTATTTTTAAAAAGTGTATGTTCATGTAGGAGGGTAAAGGTTTTGCCATCATTTAATTGCTTTGCTTTCCCCAGCAGGGTTCTTTTCAGACTAGAAGTGGGCCTTTTTTAAAGTTGGGAGGGAGAGCAGGTTCCTTGGCAGTACAGTACTTAGCCATTGGGTGTCAGGATACCCCTAATTTATAAAAAGGGAAGCCCACATGTGAGCATCCTCTTTTGGCCTTCTGACTAGTGGGAGGTTGTGGTGTGTGCCCTAACAGGGCCTGGAACAGAGGTCGTTTCCAGTAGGTGAAGTAAATATACTCTAGGAGTGAGAGGCAACACCAGGGTATGTAGAAGAGCAGCCAGATGCTCCAACAAGGAGGCTATCAAGTGTCAATGCTGCTTGTATAAGGACTTGAGCAGTTAGGCTCCGGAATAGATAATAGAGTAATGTAGAACTGTAAGTTTCGCCTAGCACTGGGGATTTTTGTTTTACCAATGCAGTGAGTATTGCCTCTGGGTTTTGTGAACAATACAGCTGTGTGAGTAATAACTGATTAAAAAAGTGATTAAAACATTAATTGGTTTGATATTTTACCATCTAAATTAGCAGCCACCAACATAAAGTGTTTATCATCAGCCCATTAAAGTGTTTTTAAAGAACTACTGGCCCCAGGTTATTTAAAGAATCTGTTTTATGGTGGAGCTACAATGTTGTTAACCCTTCCTCCAACAATGCAGTTAGGGCCCACCTGAGGGAGGAATCCTATGTAACACATGCTTATCAGGAGTTGTTACTGCTCCCAAGTCAGTCTGGATAAGATCTGTTACAGGGCAAGGTAGTAGAAAACAGCCGTTCCTAAAACCTGCTACATTCACACCATATTAAAACAGATTTTATTATGACTTTAAAAGATCTAGTTCCATCACGGTACACATCACTTCCAAAACACAATTATAGTATTTCAGTGGGTAGTTTTTTCATTTACCCATGAGATGTTAATTCAGTTCTGACATTTTATAGTTTATGGGCGCCAAGTCTTTCATTTTTACTGATATCTTTGTTAACTGGCACTGGCTACAACTCATTACTCCTCTTTAATGTATATGTTACTCCTAGTAGGCCTTAAAGGGCATGTTTATCTTTTGCAAACTCCTTCTTCCTTCTTTTTTTAGCAAAATGAACACATTAATGTTTTATTAACTTTATTAATAATTAAAATAATTTTTTGTTGCATTTTGTTGGAGCCCTTTTCTATTTTTGCAGAGAAAATTTTGACCAAAAAATCACAGATGGCAGAACACAAAGTATTGCTGCAAATCCATGCTTGATGAAAACTTTTAATCATCACTAGCAGCCAACTGGCTGCAGGACTGTGACAATGTAACCGGGAATGTATTGTAGCTCTTAAATCTGCCCTCTCCTTACTGAGGATTCTTACCTGCTGCTGATCTCTGCATATACAGTACAGAGGAGGAGGTGATTGTGACCATCATCTCCAGAGTCAAAAACCCCAAGACACTCTAGGGTAACCGCTGAAATCTTTTTTCAATAATTGATGACTGGAGCACTGGGGAAATTCACTACAACCCTTCCCCCTAATTATTCCAGTTTAAGGCATCATACAACTGTACTTTCGGCTTGATACAGGGTTCAGCATTATTGACCAAATTGCTATCATTCTGTACATAAAAAAGTTGCATATTTTGCACTGGTGTTTAGGCACCTGGAAATCTGAAACAAACATAAAGGGCAGAGACAGACGAGAAGATTCTGCCCGGCAACAAATCACCTCTTATTCGGGAAACTAATCTCCCCAAACTGCCTCCCTGCCCGGCTAGAATCTAAATCGCCGGTGGGATGGCACTTGGAGCGCTTAGTTTTCAGAAGTCGTCTGAAGTTTCCTCATGAGGTAACATCGGCCAGCTTTCGAAAAAGAAGTGCTCTGAGTGCCATCCTGCCGGCGATTTCGATTCTGCCCGGGCGACTAAATCTCCCTGAATCTTCTCGTCTGTCTCTGCCCTTAGAGGTAAAAACCTACTGCACTTTTCTTCAGAAAAACTTTTGTATACTTTCCATCAAACATAAAATATATAGAACGTATTATACCCCCTATAAAGGATACTACATGTTATTATGTACTTTTGGTGTTTAAAATTGCCAGAGTTATAACAAGACAAAGTTAACACTGGGATGTAGCTGTCAACTTCATCATGAACTTGAAAAAGCATGAACCAAATCCAATAACAATACAATGGAGATGAATGGAAGAAAAGCAGACAAATAAGTGAGGATTGTAAGAGCAAACCTCTGAGGTAAAGGAAATGAAGTAATAGAAGAGTAGATCATCTACAGCTACAGTATGTCCTGTGACTGTGCTAGCTATGTTTATCTAAGTAAAATAAATAAAGCATAACCTTACTTATGAAATGAGCAAATTCCTCTTTTAAAGTAGATTTCCCTTGGAAAACTATTTAGATGGTCTGTCATTCTCTATTCCCTAGAAATCCAAATTAAAAACACAAGTCTTTATTAAACTCCAGTCCAGGGCTTAATCCGTTCATAAAACACTATGGCAGTGGCTGCACGGTTGTCTGGATCACATAAGAGAAGAGAGCCAAACCAAATAATCAGCATGTAGTGAAATACCAAATCATAACAGTTGTTTAAAAAATCACGTATGGGGATTCAGCATGCATTTAATTACTGGGCACTGTATGAAGAAAGAGTAGTGTTGCATTTTACATACAATAGGGATTTCTGACTAATGAATTTATTTTGCAAGACTAAGGGGCCAATTCATGAAGCTCGAGTGAAGGATTCGAATTAAAAAAACTTTGAATTTCGAAGTGTTTTTTGGGCTACTTCGACCATCGAATGGGCTACTTCGACCTTCGACTACGACTACGAATCGAACGATTCGAAGTAAAAATCGTTCGACTATTCGGCCATTCGATAGTCGAAGTACTGTCTCTTTAAGAAAAATTCGACCCCCTACTTCGGCAGCTAAAAGCTACCGAAGTCAATGTTAGCCTATGGGGATATGGGGATATTCCTTCGATCGTTGGATTAAAATCCTTCGAATCGTTCGATTCGAAGGATTTAATCGTTCGATCGAAGGAATAATCCTTCGATCGTTCGATCGCAGGATTTGCGCTAAATCGTTCGACTTCGATATTCGAAGTCGAACGATTTTAGTTCCTAGTCGAATATCGAGGGTTAATTAACCCTCGATATTCGACCCTTCATACATCTGCCCCTTAATATTTTTTTTTTTCAAAATGATTCTAGGAATCTTCCTCAAAGCCAAGTTTTCCCAGAGTAATCACTGCATGGCCTTAATAATGAACATATGACTTTTCTCACTGCATGTTATTTTCATCACAATCTTCTATTATGTATTCTTCCTCTTGGGCCATTGCATTTGCTTTACATACCAAGATGAGAGTCTTCCCCTATATTTTGGTTGTCTGTTTGAAATTGTCCTGCAGTAACAGAGAATACTCGACAATGTAAGTGTTTTGCACAGTTGCAGATACTTTGCATTGTGTATACAAAAATGTGTGAGTTCAGAAGAGGTCTTCTTCTCCATAGCTTTGGAGGAGAGCACTATATATAATGTTGTTGGAGACAACGTTTATTCTAAATGTCACAATATTTGGTACCTGTTACCAGGTTTTAGTTGGTTGGTTGTATAAACCATAAGTTTATAGTGAATAAGTTTGTTTTGCCTTAAACATCTATCCATAATTGAGGACAAGGGCAATGACAGATGCATCTGCTGAATTTCAGCTTTATTGCAGGAAAATGCCTTCTACCTAATTTTCAGCCCCAGGGAGGCCAATTTATCAGTATTTAAATTTGTGTTGTTTTTGAGTTTTTTTCAATCAAGACTAAACTCATATTTAAAAACAACATGTCTACATATACTGATTAAACAATCTAAATATAAAAAGCACACAAAAAATAAAAACATGGACCAAATCCGAATAAGAATAGGAAGACCAACAATCTTCGTTTACTCATGAGTTTACAAGCAAAAAAGCTTTAAAAAATTCTAACTAAATATTTGCTAAGGCCAGCATCCATTGACTTCTACACAATCTCAGCATACTTTTATATCTTAGCTTTTTGTGTTGTTTACACTTCATTAATAGCAAAAAAATTGTGTTTCAAAACCATTCTTCACATGCAAGTTTGAATTGTCTGCCCCCTTATGTCCAAAGCTGACCATATGTGAGCCTTCTGACTATATCAGGTGGGCCAACACGCAATTGTAATATTAATTGCCTCTTGATTCTAGAACCTACACTGAATTTCTACCTTAAAATAGGGTCAATATGAATGATCGCATGCATAATGCTTACATTTCCATTTGCAGAATATATATATATATATATATATATATATATATATATATATATATATATATATATATATTCTTTTTTTGACAAATATTGATAAATCTAGAAAAAGTAATAAAAAATATGGAGGTCACCAGTTCTTATTAGTAAACTATACCTGAGCATCAATGGCAGATTAGCACTCTATAAAAAATACATAATAAAGCTTCTGATGTTGTTGCTGGGATAAGCCCAGGTAAATCTGTATCCAAACAATATAATAGCATTAGATATAAAAGATGGTGGTGTTTGCATGCTAATATGAATAAATGGCATTTAGGAGATTTTTTTTTACTGTAACAATTTGTTTGAAAATCTTTATTGCACACAATACAAAATAAAAAAAAATGTTTTAATGTAAAATCCCTTTTTTTTTTCCATTGTGTGTTCCAGATAAAGTTAACCAAGCTGTAAAGGCCAAAATACTGCTGTTATTTAGGATTACTTCCCCTTAACACCATTACATATAAATAAGTATATAGCCCTAAACAGCACTAGAATAAAGAACTGTGTGTAATACTGTAAGAAGGCAGCACCACTAATTTAAAGGGACAGTATACCCCTGGGCAACATAAGCGCAATGAATTTGGGCTTGTGCTGAACATACTTTTTTTGGTTTAATCAAAAAAACATATAAGGTTATTTTTGTTATTTCATGAACTAAACAGGTCAAACAGCAGAACATTAGATGCTATGTGTTTGGGCCTTGCTAGCTAGATACACCTGTAACAGATTTTGAAATTGACAGCAAACCCTGTGTATATACAAGTAGCTTTACCTTTTGGAGATGTGAATTCATTACATATAGCCACATCACTCAATATAATGTAGTTCATATAGATAAGGGAACACAGGACACACCAATATTAACTGATATGTTTATTGTACAGTATCTTACCAAATGCAAACAACATTTCAACCTTCCCTCGCATGGGAGGTATGTACCCCCTCCAAAAGTCGCTTCCGTTTGGAATTGTACAATAAAGCCAACACAGCAGCCAATTTATGAAGCTTTAAATCTGGTTGAGTTTGAAAGGGGGAAAAGGGTGAAAAGTATAGGTACCCATAGCAACCAATCACATGTGATCAAACAGCTGACCAGTAAACGCTAGCTGCTGATTGGTTTAGTATCCCAGAAACAAACCCTGCTCCTCTTATTAAATTACCCCGCCCCCCAAAGTCTAATAATAAATAAAAGGGAAAAATCCCTGTATCTTTTCCCTGCATGTTCCAAAGCCACCTTTCTATTCAAGTGTCTCTGGCCCTGGTATATTTCCGTATCATGATGGTTTTTTTAAGTCAAATATTATGCTTACTCTTGCTAAATATTTCCATTTACATGTAGATTTTGACCTTCCCATCAATGAAAAATAGATGATAGCATAAAATATATATTATCTGGTCTTAAAGGAAGGGAACTGTGTTCTGTTGATGAAATAATAATGTTTCAAGCCTTTTCTGATTTCAATCTTGTGACAATAACAAGTAAATCCTCCAATTACTGAATTAAGGTTATGAAAGTAATTTAATGCAAGGCAGATGATTGTCAGTATGTAAGGATGAAGTGTAATTTATTTTACAAGACATCTAAACAAAAATAACTTTGCTAAAAATATGTATATTTATATATTTTAATTCTGTATAGCTCATAAACTATACTGTTAATTAAGGACAATACTGTGTACTGTTCATTTTCAAAACCTCCCAGACATTACTGGTAGCAGGAGCGCAATAATTTGGATTCTAATTCCCAAAATATTCTTCAATAAAATTGAACAATTATTAAAATAATTCAATAGTGTTATTTTCTCCATGCTTTCATAAGGTACCACTTTCATAAGGTTTTCTACTCTATACAAAATTAATATTATTCTAAAGCAGTAATGTAAAGAACACATTTTTCTTTCCTTACTAGCACTTTTGTACTTAAAAAAAGCAATGTTCTGAATTTTCTTAATTTTTTTAATTTTAAAAAGGTTGAAAACATTAAGGGTGTTATTTATTAAGGTCCGAATCTATCTCAATATCGGCTGCTACAAACTCCGATCTAACCCGCTCGGGTTTTTAACGCTTATTTATTATTAAATTTTCCCGAAGATTTGCTTAGCGGGAAAAGCTCCGATTTTCAAGATTGTTTTGTGAATTTTCCCCGAAAGCTCCGAATTTTTCGGAGTTTTCACCCGAAAGCTTCGAAAACATTGTGAAATTGCCCGAAACCCCCGACACAACCAAAATCAATGGGACTGTTCCCATTGACTTTTATGCAACCTCGACAGGTTTGTGATGCCCTGTTTTTATATTCTGGCTTTTTAGCCCTCGGGGTTTAAGAAATTCCGATAAATTCGTGATTTTTTTTAAAAGTCCGATTTTTTAAAAAAAAAATCACGAATTTTTAGGATTTCGGGGAATTTCAGGTATTCGGAGCTTAGTAAATAACCCCCTACAATCTCAAATGTGTGCTTATTTATTAAAATAATAATTTCATAACATGAACAGCAACTTGAACACAGTGAAATCATATTCTACCACATTTTAAATTGATCTCAGAAAATCAAATTGAAAAATAGCTTGCATTTTGCCAATTTAATTCCCATTGACTTCTACATGAATTTACCAAATGATTCCAAATGAAATGTTACTATTCAAGTTTTGAGTTTTTGTGCATCTTAACTCCCAAAGTTCCATTGAATTTTATTTTTTTTAGCCACAAAAAACTCAAATTGCACTAAAATTCAAATGCTGATTGAAATGTGCAATTTGTAAATCAACATATAATAACCAGAGTCATAAATAATGTCAAAATGTCACACCTCATAAAATACTGGATACAAAAAATGTAATATCAATGTTTAAATGTCTGTTGCAGAAGAAGATAAAAATTGCACATAATATATCAATAAAGTTTAATGGAGATGTAGATGAAAAAATTGAGAATGATAACCAAATCAGAATTTAAGAAAAACTGATAAACATATAATTATTGATGTATTAGTAAATCACTTGTGTGAGTCAATGGGTAAGAGTGGAACAGCTTGAAATGCATCAGGCTGTAATTATAGCACTGTAATATATTGACACTTAGGGGCAGATTTATCAAGAGTCGAATTTCGAAGATAAAAAACTTCGAAATTCAATCATCGAATAGGCCAAATTCGATATTCGAACTTTTCTTTTTGAATTTTTTGGCCGTTTTTGGTAAATTCGTTCGACAGTTGGTGAAATAGCTCGAATTAAATGATTCGAATGATTTAATCGATCAAACAATTTTCAAAAAAAAACTTCGACTTTTTAAAACTTAGCCAAGTTTTAGCTCTAGGTTCTAGGAGGTTCCCATGGGCTAACATAGCAATTTGGCAGGTTTAAAGTGGCGAAGTGATGAAGGCTAAGTTTTTTAAACAGACAGTACTTCGATTTTCGAATGGTCGAATATTCAAAGTATTTTCTATTCGAATCGAAGTCGAAGTTGGCCTATTCAATGGGCGAAGTACCCAAAAATACTTGAAATTCGAAGTTTCTTCATTTGAATATTCACTTCGACCCTTAGTAAATGTGCCCCTTAAATTATGACTGTTTTTAACTCATCTGGAGCTGCCACTTGATTCTTTTCATGAATGTACAAGGATATATAACAGACCGTATAATCCCAAGGGTCAGCTAATGACCAGATAAAGTACATTAGAGAAAAAACAAATATTAATGCTAATGCTAGTATGCTAGGGGTGGCGTATATTTTTTTCTCAATAGCTTTAAAACCTCTGATTTGCTACTTACTGCATATGCTGGAAACAAAGATGGTTGCTTATTCCAGAGCAGTGTGAATTCTATTATGCAGCAAAACATACTTTTACTGAAAGTTATTTCACCAGTATTTATATCACTTACAGTATTTTACTAATATTATATAATATTATTATAGGCTTATAATACACAAAAGCCATAAAAATCCTGTAAATTATATCCTTATAAACGGTGAGTTCTGATGTCATCAGTTATAAACGGTGAGTTCTGATGTCATTTCTGTCACATGACTCACTGAACTTATAATAAATAAAGTACCCACAGTTGAAAAATATGAGGATATTAGAAGTTACCTCGGAGTTCCATGACCTGTATAAAAGACGAGGCCGAAACTCCTCGGTAACTATGGGGCCGATTCACTAACTTCGAGTGAAGAATTCGAAGGTAAAAAACTTCGAATTTCTAAGTTTTTTTTGGGCTACTTCGACCATCGAATGGGTTACTTCGACCTTCGACTACGACTTCGAATCGAAGGATTCGAACTAAAAATCTTTCGACTATTCGACTATTCGATAGTCAAAGTACTGTCTCTTTAAAAAAAACTTCGACCCCCTAGTTCGCCATCTAAAAGCTACCGAAGTCAATGTTAGCCTATGGGGAAGGTCCCCATAGGCTTGCCTAACTTTTTTTGATCTAAGGATATTCCTTCGATCGTTGGATTTAAATCCTTCGAAACGTTCGATTCGAAGGATTTAATCGTTCGATCGTAGGAATAATCCTTCGATCGTACGATCGCACTATTTGCGCTAAATCCTTCGACTTCGATATTCGAAGACGAAGGATTTCAATTCCCATTCGAATATCGAGGGTTAATTAACCCTCGATATTCAACCCTAAGTGAATCAGCCCCATAATATCCTTATATTTTACAAGAGGGGGTACTTTATTCACTATATATTTTTAAATTAATTTCCTTTAGTCAGTAGTTTTACCCGCATCCTATATTTACGTTTTCTGAATTTAATTATGCAATAAAATGGACAAAGTTTGCCTTCTTTACCAACTAATAAGCAAATCACCAGTTTACATGGAAACATGATTGGTTTCTATGGTTTACGGCACCTGGCATGTTATGCTTTTTATTGCTTTTGGGGGTTAATCTTAATGGAGATAATTCTTAATGGAGATAAATATTAAAAATACATAAAAAGTACTCAACTATGCAGACATCAAAAATAGTAATAAGTCAGACCTCATAAGCATATATTATATTGACAAAACTACCCCTTTATAATCTGTATCCATATATTAATTTAATTTGTCAATCATTAGCTGATCACTAATTCAAACCAACGATATAGGATGATTATAATCTTATGAGTGAAGAACATTTGAAAATATAAAATCCCCAAAGTGACAAATTCCTTTTAGGTGTTTAAAACAAACTGAAAAAGCTAAATCTCCCTTGGGATATTACAATGATGGATGGTGAGTTACATGCTCTCTACAGTACAGTATTTATATGATGTTCTGCATCCAGTCAAGAGAAACCTAATAAGACAGATGAGATGAGACTCAAGATAATTGTGTTCTGCTGCTTTTCCTACTACTAATTTATTTCTCTTTTTACATGCTCCAAATTTCTATTATATGGTGCACTGCCGGGAAAAGAGCTGGAATAGATATAAGTTGAAATGAATTTAGCAATTCATCCCCAGCTACACTGCTAACTTTCTTTAATAATATTCATTTCCAAACCTGCTGGTGTTAGGGAACCGGTTAGTTCCTGAGCTGGTGGGATATTTTTGTGTAAACATAAAAAACCAAGTTCTGAACGTAATAGCATATTCTAAATCATACTTTTTAAGAGCTCTGACAAATAAAATACATTTTCAAATAGCTTATTATAATGTATAATAGAAGAGACAGGCAAGCTGTAATAGTTTAATGCAAGAAGATTGGGCTTTTGTGACACAGATATCTGCCAAGGAACAAGTATTTCAGAAAGCTAATTTGCCTTCAGTTTTCAATGGGAATTCTAGAGAGGTGTCTGAAGCATGGAATTAATCTCTCTCTAGAAATATAACAAGACATTTTTTGTTCTGTGGGAATACTGGTATGTAGTAATGGGACTATCATTCTGAGAGTCCCTTTTATAGCTATCTCACGCTATATAAAATGCTATTTGTTCAAGTGACAAGACAATTATATATTAAACCGCTGTTTAAGTATGTGTCTAATAGGTATGTAGCTTTATTATTTGATTAACGGACAGTGAATTTCATCGCTGAAGTCATAATTTTTATGATGCCTAGATTAAACATAGATAAACAATGGGTGTTTGCTTTATTCTTTGATTTTCCTGGATTGTGGAAGGTAATCTTGTACTATTGATGCAAATAACATAACTGTAAATGTAAAGTAATTTTAGCATGGAAACTGGACCTTGAGGGATAGAATTTGGGACAGTATAAATCCACAGTAGTAAATACTACAATTCATAACCATTAAATAAAAATAGGGGCTGGACAAAATATCGGCACTGTTTTTTGAGGGGATAACTTTACTGTATGCACAGAAAATATTTTTAGTTTACATTTAAGGAGCATGTGTCATTACTATACATATATAGTACCATATACCATAATGGTTGCCTCAACTGCTTAACCCACAAACAGAACAATCTGTTCATTCCAACTTGGACCGTTGCTTTATGCTTTATTGTTGGAAATGTCTCACCAAATGGCTAGGTTGAGATAAGTAAATATCTGCATAAAAGTCTAAAGTTCAGAAATCAGATTCAGCACAGAGGATGCACAACCTGCAGTGTGATATGACTTCATCTAGATGCTGGCATCTGACAAGCTCTTCTGCAAAATTGTTACTCAAATTGTGTGGTTCTCTGCTCTTAAACCAGTGAATAAATATGATACACGGGCCTTAACATTCTGTATATACTTATACAAATATTCCTACATTTCCAAGCATCATCACTAAAAATGTTAGGGCTGCAGTTGTAACAGTATGTTTATGAAAGATGTGTTGCCTGTGTTACAACGAGTATATCCTATATATACACATATACATATATCAGAAGAAAGATGAAAGCACTCACTGCATCAGTTTTGTAAAAAAAGCTCTTTTCTGAGGCATAGCGGATATCGACATCCTGACTACGATCCCTAGAGGATCTAAACACATCGATGTCCGCAATGCCTCAGTAAAGAGTTTTTTTTTTTTTACAAAACTGATGGCATGAGTGCTTTCATTTTTCTTCTGATGTATACAATTTGGTTAGTACCCAGCAAATTTACTGATGGTAGGTGAGTGCCGGTATTGAACACACACACACACATATTTAACCTGATTCTGATGAGCGTGCTTAGGTCTGTAGATAGTTTTGGGAATGAAGGAAAAGCTTATATATATGTGTGTGTGTGTGTGTGTGTGTGTGTGTTCAGTACCGGCACTCACCTACTGATGGTAGGTGAGTGCCGGTATTGAACACACACACACAAACACACACACACACATATATAAGCTTTTCCTTCATTCCCAAGGTCTACAGACCTAATCACGCTCATCAGAATCAGGTTAAATAAAAGCCATGTTCTGAACAGACTATTCATGACATTGTCAACTGTATTGAACTAATCATTCTTAAAAATTGACTCATTTAGGTGTAAAGATAACAACATAAAAATATTTTCATTTCAAGCTAATATTGCTGTATTGTTAGTACAATTGTGATATTTATTGAAAACTCGGGAAATATGCTCAGAAAGTGTCTGAATCTAATGGAATGCAGAGTAGGATTGATGCAGTCTTCTATGCTGTATGCAATAGGGAAAAACGTATATTTTTCTCATGTAAGTTCTTTGTGAGAAAATGTCATAACATTCCAGAGGTTAAGCTTTACGTGAATTATGTAACCTATCATTTTGCAAGTGAATACTAAGTCTAAATGGATATGCTAGGTATAAAATCGTGTTGGGTAACAAATGTGTTCTTTTAGAGGGAAATAAGGAACTGAAGACTTTTCAGAAAATACATATTTACTACAGAATATATCAGTTAGATAGAATGATTGAGGTATGATTACAGTTAGATATATACACATGAAAAAAAAAAGGAATGGGAATGGGAATATACATGCTAGTATTTATTAGAGAAAAAAATGCAAAAAGTTCCAAGAAAAACACTTGGTAAGTAGAAACTGGTGAGTTATAGAAATCTACGGTTAATGTCTCTAACATCTTTTATTTCCCCACTATATTATTATTATTACTATTATTTTAATGAGGCTGAAGATTTTAGCCTCCTTGAAAATGAATGGAACAATTTCATTCTAGTTTGTGAGGGTTTCTCCCTGCAACAAAATGGACCGCAAATATTCTATCACATTTTGTTAATAAACAAGGCAGTGCTCAAGGAAAAAATTTGTAATCATGGAACAAATTTTACATGCTTTCTGTTGCATTTTTTAAAAGCAATCCCAATATTTCTTCAACACTGAAAATAATAAATAGGCTTCTATTCAAGCCTCAGCTTCCAACCTCTCATCCTCCCCTTTACTCCATGTATCTTACTCACCCTTGTCCTTATATTCCACCTATCCCAAGCAATCTTTTTTGTATGATCATCCATACATCCATCATAACCTTTGTTTCTTCTTTCTAAATCTCCAAAAATAAATATAAATGTATTTCTTTTACCAAGACATGCCTGAAGCCACAGACTGAAAGGAAACATTTCAAATATGTCTGTCTGTTTGCCAGTTCCCCAAACCCTAAACTATTTGTGTAATGCAACACCTCTCTCAGCTTGTTCAATTGTGGAGTGGTGAATTCAAAGTCCTAGAATCCAAGTCTTCACAATAGAACAGAGTGAAGGTTGTGTTGCATTACACTGTAAGACTAAGGGATGTTGAGAAATGATACAGTGTAACATGCTTTACTTTATGTCAATCTGTGGAACCATTTATGCTGAGTAAAAAAAATTATATTTATACTGTATTTATATCTGAAAGTTCAGATATAATATAATACTTTATATCTATATTTTATTATTATTATTATTATCATTATTGTATATTATATTATAATTTTCTATTTTAGCTTGTATAGTTTTATAACAGTGATAGTTATAAATTGTGCTTTTGTATAACTAGAAAACTGTAGCAGATTTTATCAATAGGACACTTGCAACAACTTTAATAAATTAAAGTCACTCTTTGGCAAAAGTGTATATTGGGTAAAGCCATAAATCCAGACTATGCTGTTTATCCTGTCAGGAGAATAAAGTATCTGAAAGCAACCTTTTCCCAGTCTCAATAAAAGCACTCAGAGAAATTACATTAACCTTTACTATTGTGCATTTGTAAGCCATTATTTCAATTACATTCTAACAAATGTTTTTACAATAATAATTTTATATTTAATTTTACACTTAAGCATTCAAGAGGTTGTATCGTGTCAGAAATGTTTAAAGAATTATTCTATGGTGCTATTCTGAGCACTTTTGTAAAGTGCTTTCAGTATGTTTATGAACAGTTTTTTAAATTGCACAATTAAAAACTCAGATGAAATAATAATAATATTTTTTTCTTTGGGGTACAATATTTTTAGAAATATTTTTTTTAAATAATACTGGTCAAAAAAATTATAGGGTTGCCACCTGATTTTGATCTTGACAACACGGTTTTCAGAAGGACTGCCTGGGTCAAAACTGCCTGCCCGGTTTTCTAAATTAGGAAAACCAGACAGGACTCCATGAGATTGATGGCAGTGATGACCCTGTGAGATCATCCCCCTTCACAGACTTAGCAGCCCTGCCACCACCCCAATAGCACCAACCAGACAAAGCCCAGGAGGTAAGTATTAAGTGTAGCTGCAAGTCTGCAGAAGCAGGCCCAGAAAGTAGAAACTGGAGTGCAGCACCCTGGTAAGGTCAAAAGTAGCTCTGTAATTATTTCTTAATTCAGAATATGTGCAACTAGTGATGGGCGAATTTATTCACCAGCCATGGATTCACTCCAAATTTCCATGTATTTTTACTAATATTTTTGCAAAACTGTACTTTGCAAGCAGAAAATTTGCGTGACAAAAATGAAAAGTTGCACGTCATAATTGGCGTGAATAAAAATTGTCTTACGTCAAAATTATTCGGACGTCCATTGTTATTAAACACAGAGACAGATGTATTGACCAGGATACACTTGTTTGAAGCATTAGTAACATCTCTTTTTATCCTTTTAAAACACCATTTTAAAATAACAGTTGGTTCAGTGTTTATTATTGGATCAAACTGCCATGCAAGCGTTCTAACACACAAGGCCAAAGTTTTATTGATTGCATGCTTGAGAAAATGATCATCCTTTCATGCTTCTGGACAGAATTTGTGAAGAGAATGTTTGTAAAAACAACATATTTAATCTGTAATTCTTTCAAATCATGTCCACCAAAATAAAAAAAAGGATCCCAGGTAGACCAAGAGCATTTTCTCAACAACATGCAAATTACTAAGCATCTCCCTGCCCATTCAAACAGAATATTAAAATATCATAGTTTATATTTGGAGAAACAATTAACATTCAGAATACTCTCTGTAAACACACCTACTGTATATTGCTAGAGGAATCCTGAAAAAAAGACAAATTCTCAAACTATTTCAAAGCTGTTTCCATTTAAGAAATATATATCAAAATACAGCTATTACTGAGAAACCCTACCCTACTGTAGACTGTAGTTAGTCTATGGTTTTTAAAATGGTCCACTTTATGATGCACAGTTTAAATGTTTTTTATGCAATTCCTTTTTTAGCTCCAATGAGCTAGTTTTGAATACTGTATATCAGTCTCTCCTATCTGAACATATGTTCCACTGCAAGGATTGCAAAGTTTCCATGGTACAGTAAAGAAAAAGTCTCATTGGCTATTAGAGGTTACTACTTTCAAACAGTAAGATGCCATACAAAGGTATTTTTCAGGTGGAGGAATAATGAAATGAGATGACTGCTCATGCACCATAATTTACAAAAAAATAATGCTAGAAAATACCATTTTGAATGGTAGAATTTTCCCACCACAGATTCAAATTTACTGGCCTATAATTGCAGCTCTTAATCCCTGTTGTATACACCATAGAAAATAACTGATTTAGCACTTTCCCTTTTCAGTATCTGTTAAAACCATGCTGGTACAATTATTTAAAAGAGCGATGCTCTCAACCTGCATGTTTTACTATTACTAATTTTTTTTAAAAAAAATGGGGTTAGACTTAGCCTCTGTTGCAATGCACTCCTCGTTTTCTATGTTTGCCTTTCAGATTGCTGTTAAACAGGTATGGGATCTGTTATCCAGAATGCTCGGGACCTGGGGTTTTCCAGATAACGGATCTTTCCGTAATTTGGGTCTTCATGCCTTAAGTCTACTAGAAATTCATTTAAACGTTAAATAAACCCAATAGGCTGGTTTTGCTTCCAATAAGGATTAATTATATCTTAGTTGGGATCAAGTACAAGCTACTGTTTTGTTATTACAGAGAAAAAGGAAATCATTTTTAAAAATTTGGATTATTTGGATAAAATGGAGTCTATGGGAGCCATTCCGTAATTCTGAGCTTTCTGGATATCAGGTTTCCAGATAAGGGATCCTATACCTGTACAACGTTTACTATAGTGTTTATATTCATTAAATACAGCTTCTGTTCCCACAGACTAGTTTTGAAATGCTGTTCTGTTTTATATATTAAGCCAAATAGGGTGCTTCTTGGTGCTTCTACAATTATTTCTTAAGGAATAAACTGAGAACAGTAACAATTTAATATAATTTTTAATGACAATCATTTCTGTTCAGAGTTTTTAGCAGAAAACACAATGTTTTGAAGGGCAGCCCTTAAGGAGCTAAAATGTGTTTTTCTGAAATTCAGGGTTTTTGTTTGCCCCAGTGTATATTTGTTTTTTGCACCAAACATTAAATGGTCATTGTTACCCAGGGGTTCAATTACTTGCACATTTGCTATACATTCTGGGTTACTAGATCTAGTAAAGCATGGTTTCTGGTTGGCTCTTCAACAACCTGTGCCATTTACAGTAATTGTCATGCAACAAGTTTATAAACTCATTCCCATTAACTTTCCTGGTAATACTGTTGCTCCAGTCAATATCTGGGTAATTAAAATTAAAATTACAATTATCAATACTTTCACCAGACTAGCAGCCTTTTATATTAGCATCAGGAGATTAGCCTCCTCCTTCTCACTTAGATTAGGGGGTCTATAGCATACTCCAAAAAATTTATTTTCTGGACATTTTACTGTCAGTGAAGAGCTCCACTGATAAGGCTTTAGCCCCCTTATTTTCTATCATTATCTCTTCCTTTATATAAGCTTTTAAATCTTGCCAACAGACACACATATCCCTCCTCATTTTCTATTGCCTCTGTCCCTCTAAAACAAAGCACGGCCACTGATATTAACTGCCCAGTCATGTGACTTATTCAGCCATGTTTCAGCAACACCAATCATGTAATATTCCCCTCCAGAACGAGTACTTGCAGCTTGTCACATAGGCCTAGCAGCTCCAAACGGGAGTAGTCAGGAGTCTCAGGACCAAGAAGGAAGCTAGAATAGTCCGTGTTCGCAGTATCCAGAAGGGGTTAACCAGAAGGCAACAGGAAACAGGCAAAAAGTCCACAAGGCAGGCAGCAAGGATTATAAACAGGGTCAAAGCAAGGGTCAATAGTCCAGAGTTAAACAAATAGAGCAGTATAATAAAACCCAGGTACACCAGAATTGGAAACCTATAATTGGGCAAAGAACTGGTACGCCAATGCGCAGCGTCATGACGTCACACGTTTACGCGCCAACGTCAAGATGCCAGCGCCACACGTGTCGCAGACATTTAGGCCACCACGTGGAACCCAACGGGAGCACCGCTGAGTGCTTTGAGCACTCGTGACACAGTTCTCCCATTTTACCAGTCAGACTCCTTGCATTTTATACATTTTATAATGGTACCTGCATGAGAATTTTGTAAATGCAACACGTGGTCCTTCCAGTACCCCCACTAAAAATTCCCTCCTCCATTTTCCCCTTACTATGCCCACTACCTCATATAACCTGTCTTCAATGGAATCCCTTACTGCACACCTAACCACACTGCATGTTTAAAATCTCCTCCAACACTAGCTACCATTTGACTTGGAGGTGCAGCCCATCCATTGCAAAGAACCCAGTTCTCCAAAAACCCAAAGCCCTCCTCCCTACAACAATTAACGCATTAATCTCCCTAAGCTCCCACTGTCTTCTTAACCCCCCCAAATGCCCTTATTAGAGACACTCTCTCCCAGGGTGCTCTGAGAATCAGCCTGCTCCATACATGTCAGTTCAGAGCTGTCCTCCACATCATCTTCAGCCAAAATAGCAAATCTGTTGCTTTGGACTAGCTGTGGACAAGCCCCCTACAGTCCTCTATTTCCCCTTTTGACTGCCACAAACCTTACTGCCCCTTCTCCACCCCACAACACTGGCCCCTGCTAATGGTTGCTCTGTGAACCTCTTTTCCTCCCCCACATTTGCCGCTGCCCTCAGTACTGCAGGTCCCTCCCCCCTTTAGTGTCTGCAAATGTGAATGTGTGAAATACATTCTGAAAACATGTATGTATGAATGACCCCTGTGTGTACAGTAAACATACAGATGAAGCCACTTTGGTTCCAAATCCAAGTGGCTTCATCTGTAAACAAAGATTTACTGTAAGCAGAAACAGACAAGACAAAATCTATTTTCCCCTAATTCTGTGTAGATGAAGCATTAGCAGTAATAGTAGTATTAGCCCACATGGAAAAATGAAAGAATTTGAAATCTGTTGTTTCAGCATAATCTTAGATCTGTATAAAACCAATCTAAGATTATGTGACCCCACAGATTTTATGTTCTTTCAGTGTTAGCCTATGGCAACAGAGTCTGTATTAGACCTGCTTACCAAAGAGCAGAATCAGAATCCAATAAACCATATAGAAACAGGGAGGATTCCTCTGTTTGGAACTACACCAAGGGCCAAGCAACATAAAACAATGTTATTAACCTTATTCGTTTATTAATTGCCTCATGGTTAGCCTTCACTACAGGAAGCAAGACTTACATGACAACATTTTGCTTCAGGGACATTAAAGTACTTAGACTGACCTGTGCTGCACCTCATAAATCAACATATCTCTGCTTTTTGTCCATCTTCCTGTGTTCAGACCTTTCATAAGGTAATTTACTCTGTCCAAAAATATTTTTACAGAACTTTTGCTTTTATTCAGCAGGACTTTTTGATGCAAGTCATGAATATGTACAGTATGAACTAAAGCTATTGCAACACAAAATATCCCATTATAACACAATAGCTAGTCGATATTAAAAAAAACCACATCTGATTCAAGGAAATATTTTATATGTTCAGAAAAAAATAATGATTCTATATAAGATAATTCATATTTGTTTAAATCTGTCAAAATAAATTACATTGGATGCAGTTTTTTTTTTTTATTAATTTGAGCAGTCGTAGGTTTTGAAGCAAACTACCAGAAAGCGATCGTTCCATGGGAAAATAATAAATGTACTTGAGCAATTCTAATGTACTTAAGACTGTTAAGTGCCTTGCTGTGAACTGTCCTACAGTTCTCTCTGTTCTTTATTTTAGCTTCAGCTGAGTCCCTCATTCTACTTAGAAAATGGGCAACTTTCTTAATACAGCTCGGTATGACTGTACAGTATCTGGTTGAAAGATGATCAGTTTTAGGGCAATGTTAATACAGTATTGCTAATGAAGGTGAAATTGCCCTTCAAGCTGTCTCAGTTTCCCCAAGAGACCTGCTTATTTTAAATAGTTACAACTCTATCCTTGCATATCTTAAATTGTTACAAATGTACTGAAGTGCAGGTGCTGAGTGTTCTAGGCTCCCTGCCATAACCGCTCTTATTTTTATTATGTTTCAGAAACTTTGTAACTTTCTGGCATCAGTGAAGGAGATCAAAGAGAAACTCTGGACTTTTATATAAAAAACTGGGAATGCGGGCCGAGCTCTCAAATTCAGAACTGTCCGACAGAAAACGGGATCGTTGGGAGGCATGACATTCAATTGTTTACATGCAGGTATCTCCAAGTGTAAGCAACCAACCATGCCACTCACACAAGGGACCTTTATCCTTAATCACTCTTTATGTACAAAGAATCATACAAAGGAGATACGCTGACATACTAGGGTTCCTCCTAGCTAAGCAACACACACCTAATCCCTTGCTATTCCTACCTTTAGATTCATTTAGTGCAGTGCCATTGATACTTATGCCACACTATCATCTTGCTTCAAAGTTTCTACAAAATAAACAAAATCCATCTCCTTGGAAATATTCTCTAGAGCATAAAATTGGGAAAATATAGAGAATGACACCAATGACTGTCTGGGGAAATTCATTTTGATAGATTTTCTCACACTGCAGGGAAAAGTACTGTCCAAGGTTAAGTACTGGAACTAAGGGCTTTGTTGGTATTTTGTCCTGGATAATATTCCTGCTATTAGTCCATATATCAAATGGAGTAATCAAAGCAAGCTAGTGCATTTGTCAGCATTCATGAAGCAGAGATGCTTTCCCCAATAACTGCAGGGAGTCAGTTAGTTCATTCTGTATCCCCATAGCCACAAATGCCTACATCTTACTATAGATTTTTGACAGTTGCTTTTTTCCCAAATTAGCCATTTTCTACTTTTGTAAACACCATTTTAACATTTGTAAAAACAAAGAATGTTTTACTTGTAAAACATTCTCTTTCTTTCTCAGATGCATTTATATATACAGTATATATATATATATATATATATATATATATATATATATATATATATATATATATATATATATACTTTACTTAATATAAACCAAAGGAATTTTCAAGTGACTGATGTATTAGTAAATGATAATTAGGGATGGGTGAATTTGACCCGTTTCGTTTCACCAAAAATACGCTGCTGGCGAAATGTCGCAGACGCCCAAAAAAATTGTCGCGCGGCAAAACTGTTTTGATGCGTGTCTTTTTTTTTTTTTGACGCACGCCACCATACAAGTCTATGGGCGTCCTTTTTTCTGCGAAACAAGGCAAAAAAATTCGCCCATCCCTAGTGATAATCTGTCCTGTATGACATAAAAAGAGCAGGCTTGGTGGGCTTTGGCGCTACCCGATCAAGGAGCGTGTATAGATGCAACTACCTTTTATAAATGCCATTAATGTGCATGCAAGTTTGCTGCCATCTTAGCAGACTCCACATTCTAAATGACTCATAGGGGCGTATTTATCAAGGGTCAAATTTCGAATTGAAAAAACTTCGAAATTCAAATTCAAGTTGAAGTTTTTTTTTTTGGTTGAATAGGTCCATTTCAGATCGAATAGGATCGTATTTGAACGAATCGTACGAATTGAAGGAATAACGCATTAGATCGCATTTCCCAAAAAGGCTAAAACAGCATATCGGCAGGTTTTAAATGGCAAATGGTTAACGTCAAATTTTTAAAGAGACAGATACATTTTGATATTCGAATTTTTGATTTTCTTCAAATTTGAATCAAATCTGGATTATTCGCCATTCGAAGTACACGAAAAATAGCTCGAAATTCAAATTTTTTTAATCCGAAAATTCACCTCGACCTTTGATAAATCTGCCCTTTACTTTCTCATTCTTACAAAGAAAAAGCAAATCAGTCAACATTTTTATTTAAACATGGACACAGTAAACTCCGATTCACGATAATAGATCCATTAGCTGAGCCGCATATTCTTTACTGTACCTCTTCACTCGCCACTTTGATTTTATATTATTGATTTTATTTAAACCATACTGCACTACAGAACTGGAGTAACGGCAATATAATCCCCTCTTCAACTGACTTGACCCTGTAAAGGAAATCATTTTATGGTTATTTAGCCCCAGTGGTGCTGTATTACACACATTTGTGATTATTGAAATAAGCTTATTAAATTGCAGGATTGCAAAGGGAGATCTTACAAAAATCCTGCTACAAAAGAGGATCATAGATATAGTCAAGGGTTTAATAAGCACTTACAGACCTGCCAATTCACAGGAGTGTTTTGCGATGCAAACACATTTGAAATCGCCCATGGAGCAAAATATATTTGAGATCTCAGTGTGATTTATTTAAATAGCCTAAAAATGATACTCTATTATGTCTTTCTGATAAAAGTGTTCTGTAACCACTGACAGAATGTACACAGTGCATTAAAAGAGAATTTGTGATATTGTGACATAGATACAGCATAAGGAGAATAAATTGCTGTTAAGCTTCTCAAACTAGACTGGGAAATATATTGAGAGAATACTTTTTGTAACTATTACGTTTTCGGCTCCTATACTCGAGCCTTCTTCAGGAAGTGAAGAAGGCTTGAGTATAGAAGCCGAAACGTCGGAATAAAACCACTGCTTTTTTGCACCTTACCAAGTCCTGTGAGTGCGGTTTATATTTGTTTATTTGTTTATCACAATATAACCTGCACCCAGGCGGTTGTTGAATTTTTGTGTGAGTGCTCCAGCTTTACCCAAGTATATACAGTATATGTATATATATATATATATATATATATATATATATATATATATATATCTGATACTCCAAGTCCAATGGCAGGTGTTAGGTAAAATTATGTATAATATGTAAAATGGACCAGCACTGTATGAGGTCCGAATTATGGAATGGCAATAATCAAAATTTTTTAAAATGGTTTCCTTTTTCTCTGTAATGATAAAACAGTACTTTGTACTTGATCCAAATTAAAAAGTCCAGATTTTGACAGCTCATCCCGCAGTCCCGGGTTTGTTATGGAAATGTCCCGACTTTCACTTTGATCTCCTGCACTGAACAGCCAGGAAAACCATACAAAGTTTCTAACTTAATTGGCTTTTGGCAGAGAGCCCAGAACAGCCACCAGGTGCACTTGGATGATAAGCAGGTCTCTTGGGGAAAGTGTGACTTACAGTTTAAAGGAAAACTATACCCCCAAAATGAACACTTAAGCAACAGATAGTTCATATCATATTAGGTGGCATATTAAAGAATCTTACCAAACTGGAATATATATTTAAGTAAATATTGCCCTTTTACATCTCTTGCCTTGAGCCACCATTTCGTGACTCTATCTGTGCTGAGATCACCTGACCAGAAATACTTCAACTTTAACTGTAACAGGAAGAAGTGTGGAAGCAAAAGAGACAACTCTGTCTGTTAATTGGCTCATGTGACCTAACATGTATGGTTTGTTGGTATGGTTGTGAGTACAGTGAATCCTACGATCCCAGGGGGCGGCCCTTATTTTTTAAATTGGCAATTTTCTATTTATGATTACCCAATGGCACATACTACTAGAAAAGTATATTATTATGAAAATGGTTTATTTACATGAAGCAGGAGTTTACATATGAGCTGTTTTATGCAATATCTTTTTATAGAGACCTACATTGTTTGGGGGTATAGTTTTCCTTTAAAGGGCAATTCGCCTTCATTAGCAAAACTGTAATAGCACATAAAAACCACAAAAATGTGTTCAAACTTTCATAACCTGCCAAATTTTGTAAAATGAACATGGCAATGTTGGGAGGTATGTAATAGGTCCCATACCTGTACTATTATTATATAATATTTAATATTGCATTATTACAGGGATTAGAAGGCTTTACATTGCATGTCTCGCATTGTGAAGGGCTTTTTGGCTCCTTTTAGGTTGTATCACCCTTACCAGATTGTTTTTTCTGCTTTACTGCTCTCCAAGTGCTACCCACTCAGAAGCAATATTCCAATATCCTGCGCTGATGTGATCTAACAAGATTGAAACAGACTGTCTGCAAGTTTGGATATATGGCTCTGAACTATTAGGCTGTATCTGTGCTATAAAACCAGTGGTTCTGGATGCTTACTTGGCCACAGGGACATAAAAGAGTGATTGGCATGGCTCTGCCCATAATGCCTTATGTGAGATTTAAACTCTCATTTTTGGTATGAAGGCAGTGCTGTGTGTATGGCATGTTAATACCTTCTGTTTTTGGAAGGTTTTATGCTTAAAAATCCAACAAATTCAAAAGGGACTGTTTAAGAAAACTGTTAAGAAAATTAAACATTTGCCTTTGAAAAAGAAGAAAACAGAAATAAAACTTAAAATCACATGATGTACGACTGCAGTGAGTAAAAGAACAGCAGGTCGATCTAATCTCTATCGCATCAGCTGCATTATTTATTGTAACTGACAGACCAAGGCAATCATTTCCTTATACAAAAACCAAGCCTAGCAGAAAAATGCCAATATAAATCCAACCAAGTGCAACATCAATTAACCTGGTAGTATAAGAGGATATCAGGCTTTCGTGAAAGAACTTATTTTAGGTGTGGGTTAAGTGTACAACATCTGTCTTTCTGTACTTGTAGAACAAGCTGTACCAACAGCCATAAATTAAACCCAAAGCTGCTTTACTAAATAACTCTCTCTCTCTCTCACACTCTCACTCTCTCTCTCTCTCTCAGATGAAACTAATTTAACTATAAAGAATCAGTTCTCTTATGTTGGGTTTGCCCTTGAGTAAGGCATTAAGAAAGCATGACACTTGTGGTTTTGTATTTTCAATGAAGCTTAAGGTAACCAGGTCACGGCTTGCATTCATGTTGTCAATTTATTTAGTTTGATGGATAAGACATTACAATGAGCTTGTTATGCAAACAAAAAATGGAAGCAAATATGCTAAACATAGATAACTCTAGCACCGAATTATCACAATAAAAACAATGTGATTATACTGCAATTATAATTAATAAGAAACTGAGGTATAAATTAGAGCTTTCCTAATAAACCTTGCATACATTATTCAGTGTTAATAAATGTAGCAGTAAATTGAAAAGTTAATATAACAGGTTGGGAGTGGGACTAGAAAAGAGAAAAGGTAAAGCAACTGGTATCAAATGCTGTTTTCATGATACATGGTTTCGATTAGAAAAACATCCAAATCTCGGTTGAACTGTACCAAACCATCTATAAACTCAAACAAAACCAGAGACAAACCAGACCCAGAGGGCCAGTGCACAGAAACACATGGATAATGCAAACTTGCGTTTGTCATAACACGCAGGCTTACCCTTAAAATCATCTAACCAATGGCCAGTGCAAGTTACTGAACAATCATATGCACCAGGAATGGTAGACATCCTTGCTCTCCTTTCATTCCCTATATATATATATATATTCTTGTGGACCTTCACTTCAGTAGTGTTCAAATTGTTGAAAAGTGTTGAAAAGCACTTTTACAATTAAGGACAGTTGGTGATGGAAAACTTTGGTATGAGAGACATCATTTTTGGTGCCAATTTCGAAATGGGGAAGTGTGGGGTATAAATACACTAAATCACTTTAAACATTTATCCTTAAAAGGCCCTAATGTGGACCGAAATGTCGGATGCATAAGATATATATAATAAAAGCAATTTAATTTACCACAAACTGGAGTGCAGGTCCATGAGAAGATTTTTGTATATTACTTGACCCTGCACCCACATTGACAGAAATTATCAGCATCCGAGTGTGGCTGCTTGTGATTGAATATATATTTTGATGTAATATATTTAAACTGCACTTCACTATACATAAATTATTTTTCTCCTCTTGATGGATTTTTTTTTTTGCATATCTTTACCAAGAGGCTTTTGCTAGGCTTAGACTATAGGCCTGCTCATACCGGTTAAAATTCGATTTCTGCAAAAGCATTTAGGAGAAAGAAAACCATGTTTCTTAGCAATGTAGGTCTCACTTGGGTAGTAGCATGCTATTATTTACATGTACGTGTAGATACATAGCCTGCTGACATTTTTTTTTGGCATGCCAACATGGTTTAGAGGCCCAGAAATAATCTAAAGCTTTACCAGGGACTACATGAACTAACTATGAAGGCAAAAACCTATCTAGCTCATCCAACACAGTAATAATTAAGAGATAACTTGCAATAACATGGTTACAAGGCAAGACCATGGTTAGTATTAATGATACTACTTTAAACAAGTGTTTAATTACTAGCTTTTTGTATTGGTGTGGCTTGCCCAATGTGTATAAAATGGTTCAGATCCATGTCTTATTCTACGCCAAAACTGCATCACCAACTGGGCTTCTTGGCTTCACTGCATACAAGATATCAATAAAAGATTTTACATTCCTTTACATTAACATTAACATTAAGAAGGGGTGGTGATGTCAGTGAGTGGGGCTATGATGTGTGGCCAGCAATTGGTTAGCTGTCATGTCATTCAGTCCAGAGCTCTGTCCAAATTTCCCAAACCTATTTTTATACTATACATTACAGTCTGGGTTTTTTTCATGGCGAAAGCTGTTGAAAAATGTTGCCAATAGTAATTTATTGTCACTGAAAATAATTAATTATTATTGTTCATTCTTAAGTTAAGTAATGAACAGGTCAAACACACAGTTACACAGTTAAGTTGGGTTGAAAAAAGACCAAAGTCCATCATGTTCAACCCCTACAAATGAAACCCAGTGCACATACCTACACACACTGATAATATATATAGCAATATCTATACTAACTATAGAGTTTAGTACTACAATAGCCTTGGATTTTATGTTTGTCCATGAAATCATCCAAGCAACTCTTAAAAGCATTAACAAAATCAGCCATCACAACATCATTCAGCAGGGCATTCCACAATCTCACAGCCCTCACTGTGATAAACCACCTACCACCTGCTTCAAATAAAAGCTATTTTCCTCTAATCTAAAGGGGTGGCCCCTGGTCCGATGATCCATTTTATGGAAACATAGATCTCCCACTAGTGATTAATAATACCCTCTAATGTACTGCTCTCTCCAAGGAGGTTGTGAGATACACAAGCCAGCTTAGAACAGCAGCTTCTCTTCCACGGGGTAGATGTATAGTACAGTAAGAATTCCTAAGTGTAAGGACCACAATCTGGAAAAAGAACTCTATTTCTTTGCAAGTCTATTTCTTTGCAAAGAGGCTTCACTTGATAAGAAACCTTTCACTGAGGTATCTCTTTATTGGTGAGACTATTCCTTCACATCAATATTGTCTCCTATGACTGTTGGGGAATCAACCTCTCTAAAACTGCTTATCCTTGATATACCACTCCATTCTCAGATGCAGTTGATTACATAACTGATGTTATAAGAAGTTCCTTATTCAAGTTACGAGAGTTAATGAATCATATTTTCCCTTAAAGTAGTAGTTTACACCCATATTCAACACAAGTTGAATAGGGCATAGGGATTGTGTTGAATATTCTGCCCCTTATTAATGAAAATCTATGATGTTCATATAGAGTATTGGAATATATGTTCAAGGCCCTGCCCCCCTGGTTAAAGGAAAACTAAAATTAAAATCATGGGGGGAGGGGTGCACCAAAATATTAGGTACCCCCCGTGATTATAATTGCGCACCTGATACCCTGGCATGGTGCTCCTGTTTGCTAAAAACAGAGTATTTCTTTAGAAGATCCTTCTTACCACTTTCTTCTGTCTTCTTTTATCCCAATTCAGACAGGCGCATGTGCAGTAGAGTGAAAGTCAAACTTAGACATAAAAGGCCGGATATTTCATGCTTCTATACATGCCTCTGTCTGCGCATGGAGAAAAGAAGACAGAAGAGGAAGATACATTGCACAGAAATACCCTGGGCCGGTGCAGTTTTCTGCTGACAAGGGTACCAGGCCAGGGTATCAGGTTAAACGATTATAATCACTAAGAAGAACCCTGCAGTGCTTTGATGCTATACATGGTAAGTAAAGTATTTTAGGGGTTTTTGTTGGCTTTTGTTTGGCTGAATAACATGTTAGTGTGTGTGTGTGTGTAATTTCACAGTTTTACAGACTCAAGCCAGACATGAAGATTTTTGCATTTAAAAAAAAAACCTTTACTTTTTGAAAATGGTTCTCGAGTGAGGCCATGCCATTTAACACAGCCTGTCTATAAAATTAAATAATATTGTAGGGACCCATAGAGTTAACAATGACTATATGGCTTTAATTCCCTAACTTCTGGATCTCCCTAGTTGCTGGGCAGATTCCCATGTAGCTAGAGGCAATTTGCAAAGATGTATTATTGTGCAGGAGGCGCTGTGACCACGTCCTGTCACATTCTGGTATAGTGAGAGAGAAAGGGTTAAACCTTCCTCTTTGGCTGCTGGATGCTGATCCAGCTGGTTGAGAAGAATGCACTGCACTGCTGAGTTTTTTTTAAAACATATTACAATTACATGCAAAATGTCTTTTGCCAAGTTGTGCACATCCTATACAACTTATCAAATGGGTTGTAATTCATATGCAGTCTCCAATTGACACTGGCTTCAAACACATTATGCATACTATTGAAGTGAGTCTTCAAAGTGAGGTTCAAAAGTACAGCCTCTGCTTCTGTCAATAAAAATACACTCATTATAACCACAAAGAGAGATGAATACACATCTTGGGTTTATTTTTAAACAAGAACTGAAGTACTGTAACTTTCGAAAGGTAGTGAACCAATTCAGCTGTGTCATGGAAAACATGGCTGTTAGCATTTTCACTTTATATGTTTGTTTTTAAAATAACCAAGAAAGACAGCAGGTGTTCTGAAAAGAATAACATTAACGAAGAATTAAAGCCTGACATAAAATGCAGTTTTTCTTGAGACACTGCACTATTTAGATCTTTTAGGTGAAATGGGAAATATTTGATCATTACTAATTAAATAAAATGATTAAAATGGTACCAACCCATGAAGATTGTTTTTTAATCATTATATATTTATAACAAAATTCTGGTTGCAAATGATATAGTCTTGTTTTTTAACCAGCTAAAACACCACATACTGCAAATATGTCATGTCTAAACGGATGAACATGGTGTTGCTTTGTTAATTAAAAAGAGTGTTAGTTCAAGGGCACATGTTTTTCTATCATGGTCTGTGTCAAGTACCTCAAATCAACACAACACATGGTGTTCTGTATAATCAAACAACCTAAAAATCATTTGTTCCATTAACAATCACAATGCATTTTAATTTCCAAACAGAAAACCTTGCACACAGTTTAGAATATTTCATATGCTATAAATCTATTCCTTTATTTGTTTGGGTTTAGGCACTTGCCATCCATATCAAGCCTGCTATTTGCTCCGATATTCATTTTGTGTTAAGACAGGATATTGTATGGCCTCGAGGAGCAGCAATGTTCCCTTGAGATGGATTCTTACACATGCACAAAATCACATCATTTCAGCGATGCCACGGGAATATTGTTGTCAGAGAAACCATGAATTTAAGAAGGATTATTTTAAAACTGTGTAGCCATGGATTTCTAATAGTGATATGGTGTAATGTTAAATAGTTTTCTAACAATGTAGCTTCTATTAGAATGAGGTATATGGCGAGTGCCATGAGGCTGCAATATCATTTTAACTTTCATCTGTGAAAAGTGAGATAAATTGATCAAATATTTTTCGTCAAACAATGTGAAAAGGCTACTGTCATTACATACTAACTCCCATTTATTATAACTTTATTAGCATTCTATTGTTTATTAGTGATGGGCGAATCGTGGAAAATCCGAAAGTTTCACGAAAAAATCGAGAGAATTGGAAATTTTCACGCATAAATCTTGAAAATCGGAAAGTTTCACGAAAAAATCGCGAAAATCGGAAACTGACGACAAAGTCTATTGCATAAATTTTGACGCTGGTGTTAAAGTCAATGGGTGTCCAGAATTTTTTGACAAATTTTTGCGGGAGATTTTGTGAATTTATTCGCCGCCGCCGAAACGTGGAACTTTGCTGCGAATTCGTGCCAGGCGAATTTATTCGTCCATCACTATTCTCTATGTTTTTGAGCTTCTGTTGTTTATCAGAACGGACTAGAAATAGTCATACATACTGTATGTGTGCCAGGAAATGGATTCCCCCATGCAAAAAAAAAGTTCTTCACCTTTCTAGTGGAGTAAAATATTTCCATCCAAAGTACACAATAGTGAGCACAGTTTTCTGGCTGAGGACACATTTCATCACTGTTGCATTAAAAAAAGTCTATTCAGGTACTTTCATCCTTCCTGTCTGCTGCTCCAAAGTGAGCAAAGTTCTACCTATTAACACGGGGGAACCCTGCAGCTACCACCTCTGGTGTTAGCTCCAGGGTTCCCACAGCAGCATGCATCAATTACTGCAGTGTAGTTAAGAGTAGGCCACACATGTCACTTGCACACAGAATGCCAGAAATTACACCAGCTGAAAGCTTGATTGCAATTACAATTATGTTGCTCCATTTATTTGCTCAAGAGTATTCAAAATATGGTATGGTATGGCTTTTTTAAAATTTATAACGTTACTCATGAATAAGATGGAATATAATGGAACACACCTCCTAAAAAGAATAACATTTTGCTTCCCAAATGGAATCTGTAATCTATACAAACATCGGGCTTGATTTAATACAATACAATCAATGTGCGATAAAGTAAAGATCTGTTTACCTCCAAAAATAATGCAAATTTGATCTATTTCAATTCATTGTGATAAAGAATTTAGTGAATGCAAGAAACTGTCCCTTTTGCAGAACTGAATTATTGCTGTTTCTGGGTTTTACTTCTATTTTTAGCAGACACTATTGTTGGCGAACCTTTTTTCACAAATCAAGCCGCAACTTAACACACAATATTCCACCTACTTCTAGCATTGCTTAAATACAACATAAGTCAAGTGCACAAATTCTTTAATTTTTTGATGTGAAAAATAAATGACAGTTGCCCTCTAAAGGTCAACACCGCCTAACATTTCTATGAACATCTTTGTTGGCTCAGCCCAACCAATCAAAGATTATTAGTTAAAGACCACACCCTGACATAGCAAAGCTATAAAAATGACTTTTTGTTCTGGAAAATGTGCTCTTTACCACGAGGGGGCAATATATCGATTGCACCCATGACGTTAGGCAAATCTCCTTGGACATAAAAGTCCCTTTTAACTTTCAGCCAATCCTGTCTGGTGTTGGAAAAATTGATAAACACATGATATCTTTTTTAAGAACTTGTAGAACTTGTAGAGATAAAGTAGATTTAACATGCCACTGACAAGACACTCTGAAAGCTACCCGATGCCAGAAAATGAAAGGTTGCCAATAACTTTGTGAAGCCTGGAACTGCCTATTTGATGGTGCCAGAGGATCAATATAATTTTTAAGACATTCATAGAGAATAGAATGTGACCAATAACCCAGAATACAAACATATTAAGGTGTGAGACTGAACATTCTAGAGTTATTGGCAGCTGAAAAAAAATTAGAGTTTATGTCAGACCCATTCCAAGTCAACTTGCGAACAAATACTCAATGGTTGCTAGTGTCCAAAAGGAAGAAATGAATGTAGTACTAGTCAAGTGTTATACACACACATTAAAAAAAACATGAATGAAAATGAAAAATAAAGCCATCAGGTCATATATTTTGAATAAATATATTTTTTAAGAACAACAGAACATTTGAAAGTACTTTTGTGTAGCTGTAACTGCTTAAAAAACACTTGTGTGCTTGTGTCAGAATAGAAGACAGAAAGAGAGCGAAAGGCCTTTAGCGATAGGACAAAGAGCACCAGTTCATGGTGGTGTCAGGGAAACCAGAAGATAATGCAAAATACTTCACTCAGCAGTTTCAGATTCAATTAAATTGTGAAAAGTAAGTGTTCCCGGCACTTTCAATGCGCCATTAGTGTAACATACCCTGGTGGTCTAATGGGGTGGGGACACCCGCCGCACCTCCGGCGGGGATGCCCACTGCGTGGTGCTTCTTCCTCATAGTGCCGGTTTTCCTAGGGCGCAGGCCCGGACTGGCAATCGGTGGGTTCTGGGAAATGCCAGAGGGGTTGCTGTATGGTTCCATAGAAAGTTACCATATAGTGGGCTGGAAGGGGGCTGTTTAGGCTGGTAGGGGGCTGTTTGGGCCTATGTGGGCTTGGAATGGCAGGGCCTATTTTGACTCCCAGTCCAGGCCTGGGCGCGCACATCATCATGCCCGTGGAGCGAAATTTAGTATTTAAAGGGGCTTTGGACTTGTGATCATTGCCTGTTGTTAGGTCTAATCTCACTCACAGGGTAACACACAGAACGCCAAGCATTATTCGCAAGCCTTGATTCCCTCTGGTGTTCCGTCAAGTCACCACAAGAATACTTCAATCATGGGATATGGAAAGCAAAGGCAAACAGCAAAATACCTGCTAATCAGTGCTTTATTGTGCGTCCACACGACATGTTTCGGGCAGCAAAAGGCCCTTTTTCAAGTCAGGGTCAGACAGGCAGTGGTCTAATCTGTCTGTGAATATCCCGGTTTTGATCCCTGCCTGTCTGACTATCCTGAACTCTGCCAATTCTGACCCTTGCCTGCCTGACTATTCTAAACTCTGCCGATATTGACCCTTGCATGCATGACCATTCTTGATACTGACCACTACCTGTCTGACCTTGCTTAAACTCTGCCAGTACCGACCACTGCCTGTCTGACCCTGATTAAACTCTGCCTGTACTGCCCCCGGCCTGCCTGACCACGCTTATTATCTACTCCTAAAACTGTTGCCTTCCATCCAACCTTGTTAAACCTACGTGCCCCTTCGCTCATTCAAAACCTTTGCTTTGTTACTCTCAAGTTAAGACCTGGTGTCATCTGAGTAGCTGAGGGCTCCTTCCGAGGCCAAAGCCAGCTGCTACAGGCAAAAGATTGGACCATTACCAGGGAGCCTAGCACTTGTTCTGGATTTAGGGAGCCGTACATGACAATTAGGTTGGGAAAACATAGATAACAGAAAGATATATTGGTTAATGTGATAAGTGTTTATTGCAATGGATTGCATAGCGGACTCACAAAAAGTCTCACTTATCATATTAAACATACCATATAGCGTTGTACTGAATCAAGCCCATTATGTACAAATGTTTATAATTGAACTGAAATCAATTGATCTCCAAAGAAACCAGTTTTAACACCAAAAATTGAAAGTGTATCAAAGTTATTAAAATATAATGTACTGGTGTGTTTGCTTCAAAAAGACTACCGTATATACTCGAGTATAAGCCGACCCGAGTATAAGCCGAGGTTCCTAATTTTACCTACGAAAACTGGGGAAACTTATTGACTCGAGTATAAGCCTAGACACAACTACAGCCCTGTCTCCCAGCAGCGCACATTCCGCCAAAGCGACCCCCCCAGCGATCAACCGGACTTATTTGCAAAGTTGATGGTGACAGAGAATTGCCAAACGGATTGGCCCACTGTTCCACTACCATGTGCAGAGGGTGCTGTCACTGTTAATCTTTCGTATAACCAACAGAGGGCGCTGTGTGATATTGCCATCACTGTTAATCCTTCATATAACCAACAGAGGGCGCTGTGTGATATTGCAGTCACTGTTATTCTTTCATATAACCAACAGAGGGCGCACTGTTATTCTTTCATGTAACCAACAGAGGGAGCTGTGTGATATTGCAGTCTCTCCCCAAGCGAACTGTTATAGGAATAATTAAAAGTTACTGCAATCTCAGCTACTGCCCACTGAATCTAGTATAAGCCGAGGTAGACTTTTTCAGCACATTTTGGATGCTGAAAAACTCGGCTTATACTCGAGTATATACGGTAATATAATTTATACAAACAAGCTGCTAAGTAGCAATGGGGACAGCCATTTAAGCTGGAAAAAAAAGGCACAGGTTATCTAGCAGATAACAGTTAAAACACCATTGTATTGGACAGGATTTACCTGTTATCTGCTGTGTAACCTGTGCTTTTTCTTATTTTTTTCAGCATGAATGGCTGCCCCCATGGCCACACAGCAGTTAGTTTATATAAACTATAGAAGTTTTTCTGAAGCAAACACACAGCTTTTACCAGTGCATGCTAAAAATATATTATGGGGGTTATTTATCAATACATTTTCATGAAAAAATCTGGTGTGGGAAAAGACTTCCGATTTTTTTCAGATTTTATGCCCGAAAGCTCTGTCTTTTTCGGATTTTCACCTGAGAACAACAAAATCTTAGGAATATTCTATGAAACCCAACACAGATTGGGATATCGTCTAATTGCAAACGGGACATCTGCCATTGCCTTCTACATGATCACGGCAGGTTTCAGATGGAGTACTTTTTTATTCTGACTTTTAACACCATTGGTTTAATAAATCACAAAAAAAGTGTGTTTTTTTCTCAGAAAAATTGTTTTTTTTGTGTTTTTAGTAAATAACCCCCTAAATGTTAATTATTTTAAAACACCTTCATTTTTGGTGTTACTGTTTCTTTAATTATTCTCTTTTAATCATGTTGATTTATGTGATTACAGTATGCTTATGTACTGTACATTGCTGACAATGAGTATAATGTAAAAAAGTATAGAGCAAGTCTTTTTAAATGCCATAAGTACACAGCTGGCCCAGGCAACATGGTCATTCATTTACTGTATCTCTGTGCCATTCCACCGATCTGTAAAGTCAAACAAGAAACTGTCTTTGTTTGATCTTTTGGAACATATAAAGAGAGCAATCACTTTTGTAAATATAAAAGCAAAAATAAACAGTCCTGCTGTGTATGGCTCCACACTTTAAACTATAAATACTGTATTTCTCAACTCTAGCCATTATGAGCAACACCAGGTCATTGATCAAAAGCCAAAAGAATTTCCAGTTGAATTGCTTTATATTTTTTTACTACATTCTAGCAAAAGAGAAGTCAGCATACTTATCAAATGGGTTTACTTTATAATATATAGCAAGACTGTCCTTTCGCGTTACTCTTTGAGACAGTTGAAACACCAAGAGCAAGACTTTTTATCTAGCTGTGTCAAGTGCCACCATCAGACACTTCCCACTTTAAGTAGAAAAAAATCTAAATGTAATTCTGAGGTTTCTGAGCTGTGGGTTAACACATGCATATTATATGGCTTGCACACTGGGATAGTTGCTTCACTGAATCCTAACTTCTGGTGTATCATAAAACTTTAAAGGGCTGAATAGCTTATCATTATCCACTAAAGAAGCATTCCAAAAGCTGTAGAAAACATGCACTTCTGAGTGGCCAAGTCAATTGAAATATATGTTATTTTAATGCAGCCTGTCAAGGTTAAGTGATTGATTAAAATACCAATTCAGTAGGTTGTCTTATAGTAAAAGGATGGACATAAAGGCAACGTTTAAGTGGACAGAACACTTTAGTTCCTTACATTTTTATGCAATCTTTTTGTTCAACCCACTGATTTAAAGTCTGCAGTTCAATTGCATCTGAGTGTTTCAAAATTAATTATGGTAATGTACAGAAATATTTATGAGCCTAAATGTATCTTTTTTTTTAATTATTATTTATTTATTTAGACTCAAGAGTTGATTTGTTTATTACATGTGTGAATGGATGACATGGACCCTATACTGCTGAGCTTCAGACATTTTATACATTTGATAACAGAGTGCTACTTAATTAACTTTAAGGATGTAAGATAATTTTTTCTCCATTTCCTGGTCAGCTTAATATTCATGCTGAATCACTAACTGGAGGTGGCTAACACAGTCTGCATTGCCTTCTAAGTAGTTATAATCGTCCAACTGAATAAAAATAGACCTGCCATGTGTATTTTATATATTTTCAAATTTAATGCAAACATTTGAAAAACCAAAAGGATTGTTCATAAAAATGGAAAATACAAAGTGAAAAAAAAGGACGCAAAGCAGCCAGGTTTGTTGCACTTTGTCCCTTGCTTCAGTTTGAAGTCTTTAAAGTTCTTCGCCAGGCATAGTTTCGCCAGCGCTCCGCAAATTCACTAAAATCCGAAGCTGTGCACAGGGATAGCGTAAGGTTGCGAAGTTGCGCTAGCGTTGATTCGCTAAGTGAAGCAAAGTTACGCTAGCGAAGGTTAATTTGCATATGGCGCCAAATTCAAATTTCAATTGAGGAATACGTATCAGCACTACAAATGCCTAGAAAACCTTCAAAATATCAAATAAAATTTTTATTTTGCCCTACACATGTGCCCACTGTCTAGGTAAGTTGCCATGAGTCAGGAAATGTAGGGGGGAAGGAGGGGAGCCCCAAAAAATGTGCGATCTTTTTCAGCCTATCACCCATAACGTAGAAAACACGCCAGCGTTTTTTGGGACTTAGAAAAAATTTTGACTTTTTTTGAAGCAATCCCTATCTACTCTATTGCGCTTCACCTGGTCTGAGGTGGCGAAGGAAGTCTAGTGTAAAAGGTAGCATTCAGTACACTGCGCGCGTTAGTGAATTTGCGTAGTTACGTCCGTAGCGATAATTCGCCAGGCGTAAGGGTGCGAAGTAACACTAGCGAAAATGCCAAACGCTAGCGAAGTAACGCTAGCGTACGGCGCTTCGGCGCTTAGTGAATTTGCCCCATAGCCTTCTGCTTTGGTGCCAGAACATGTTCCAGTGTTTCATAGTAGAATGGAATTGCTATTTCATGTTCAGTTGCCCTTTAGTTTTGATCCAGATAACTGTGTGCTTTGTGTTAGCTTTAAAGTAAGCAGTAACCTGTCCAACGCAACCATTCAAACAATTATTCTGGAACAAGTTTTATCATTTTCTGACTGCTGATACTGGAATGCCCACAACGTTTTGTCACTGCCAAAGGCAAACATTCAGTTTTTGCTCAGATTCCATTTTTTATATGTGATATTTGGAATACAAGTGCACTCTGAGATGCAAGTCCTTCAGATCTTTGACAGATACAAATTCAGTTATATCTCTTCAAGCTAAATTATACAGAGTGAGAAAGTGTTACTGACACAAGGAAGCCAAACAAATACTTTTCAGTTTACATTATCTGTGTTGATTGTTTCTAAAGGATAATCATATTCATCCCTCTATAAAGCCATGTATTTACACAACAGCTCACTAAGAAGCAAGCATGTCTGAAGTGCACCAAAATGCATCTGACTTATCACCAGGAACATAAGATAAAGAACAGAAAAACACAATAAAAAAAACTAATCTATAATCCTTTTTGAAAACAAAAACATTGTGGCATTTAGGTCGTTAATAATCTCCATTTTGGTGACTGGGTTCCTAGAGACAGATCACTTACTGTATATTGTATATTAATATTTTGGAGATAAAAAGCAAATAATATTGTGAGCTTCCCAGTTCACCTAACCGGCTCAGCAGGAAAATACAAACATTTCTGCAATTAAAGAAGGTTTAATTCTGTGTATGCTTGGGAAAGTTATTTAGAGAAGTTGATTGGGGGCATTTGGTTTCTGCAAATCCTATGTTTACTCTTTATCTGCCCAGGTATGGGACAGACGTTATCCAGAATTTTAGGGACCTGGAGTTTTCCAGATAATGTATCTTTAGATAATTTGGATCTTCAACCTCAAGTCTACAAGAAAACTATGTAAACATAAAAAAACCAATAAGCTGGTTTTTGCTTCCAATAATCAAGTACAATGTACTATTTTATTATTACAGAGAAAAAGGAAATCATTTTTAAATTTTTTATTATTTACATAAATAATATAATTCAATAAGAATTCCATACCTGTACTAAGAAGCATTGGATAAAATAGCATTTTGTGTAAAAAAATAATTTTCAATATGCCACGTCTTCCGTTTCACCTCATATATTGCAACTTCTATTAAGCCTAGACTCACTGTGCCTGAAATTATTAGGGAGATAGCAGTAGCGTAGAGGTAACCTGAATTGAACTGCTGAGAAGGAAGTTTTTTCCCTTAAAGGGGTTGTTCACCTTCCAAACACTTTTTTTCAGTTCAGTTGTTTTTAGATTGTTCCCCAGCAATAAGGAATTTTTTCAATTACCTTCCATTATTTATTTACTGTTTTTCCAAAATCTAAGTTTAAAGTGTAATGTTCGTGTCTCTGGTGTTTGAGTCTGGCAGTTTAGTAATTCAGGTGCAGATTCTGAACTGTTACAATTTTGCAACATTTAGTTGATACATTTCTCAGCAGCATCTCTGGAGTATTAGCAACTATTGTATCAAGTCTAACAGCTGCCTGTAATGAAACCCAGAGATTCTGCTCAGCACGGACAAAGAGAAGAAATGTATCAACTAAATGTATCCATTTATAACAGTTTACAGGGTCGGCAACCCCACCTCCCAGGGCTGCTTCAGAAGGTGAAAAATTACACTTTTTCGACTATTCGACCATTCGATAGTCGAAGTACTGTCTCTTTAAAAAAAACTTCGACCACCTACTTCACCACTTTAAACCTAGTGAGCTACAATGTTAGCCTATGGGGACCTGCTAAGCTTTTACTGATCAAAGGAAAATCCTTCGATCGATGGATTAAAATCCTTTGAATCATTTGATTCAAAGGATTTAATTGTTCGATCGAACGATTTTTCCTTCAATCGTACGATTGAAGTATTTGCAGTAAATCCTTCGACTTCGATATTCGAAGTCGAAGGATTTTACTTCAAGGGTTAATTAACCTTCGATATTCGACCCTTAGTAAATGTGCCCCATAATGTTGGTATGATTTTTCCCCATGATATATATATATAGATTCTCACAAATAGTGAGATTTCAGCTTGGTAATTATAACGGTGAACTATTACAAAGACATTGCTGTTTTCTGTAGCTCATTTTTAATGAGTAATATTGTTGTATGTATTTAACCTATTTAACTGAGTTTATAACAAGCAGAATGCAATTTTTTTACTAAATGATATTTCTCACTATTCCCTTAGGGACCATTTCAGGTTCACTAATTCCTAGCCAGACATAAAAAGCCTTCTTGTTCCGTATTTGCTTAGCATAAAAAAACACCTTATTAATCCTATGGGGAAAGGAACCAAGACTAGACTTGTAAAAAATACACTGGTTCTTTCTCTGTATTTCATGGCAGTGTTTTCTTCCTATAGAACCTGTTTTTAAAGAAATCTGAACCGGCAAACTCGGCAATCCAGTCTAGTATGACGACAACTTGCAGATTGTACAGCTTGAACAGATTCTCCTACTACTCCACCACAAATAGGTATTCCCTACTTATATCACCATGAAAATTATTTTTTGTATTTTTTGAAAAGAATTGTAGAAATGTACAATACAAATCCTATGCCTATTTAATTGTATCTCCTTTAAATGCTTGTAAAACCCTTACATTTTATTGGTATTTCTTTGTTTATTGGATGTTGCTCAAGAAATACTAAGAATAGCACCTGCTCCACACTATTAGCTTTTAACAGAAAAGGGTGTGTAAACACACTATAACAAAGTATAACAATCATACTCATCGTACATGCCACATATAATAGGGTGCCTACTTTCATAGTATGATGGAAATTATTTTTAAGTGTTTACAGCTAATCTTGTATTTTAGAATCTATAGCAAATAGTGCTTCGATTAAAAAAAAAAAGTAATCTTTCTAACTCTGATAACTCTGTGCCAGTTTAAGATTTACGAATAAATCTTATTTCTGCCAGGTGTTGCAATATTTTCCTTTGAGCCAGGCTTCTCTCAGTCATTTGTCAAAGCTGGAAATCTTTTTCTGCAACATGAAACTGAGGCATGTGAAGGGATAAGTACGCCAAATGCTCAAAGAATTCATCAATCACTTCTAACATGAATCAACTTCAAGTCATAGTTGTTATTTGTATGTATTCCCTTCTGAATCATGCTGCTGAACAAAATGATCAAAAACAAGACAATTCTAGAAATCAAACTAAACCCCAGACCTTAGCAATAGAATGCAAAAAAAGGAAAATAAGCTCACGTGTGCAAAGCGCACTCTTCACAATTTTTTGATTTGCTCATTTAGAAATCAAAGACCACTTTGTACTAAAGAGGTTAGTAACATCTACATGCCTGGGCTGGCTTACAGAAAAAAAATATGTAATGTAATTTAACAACAGCCAAGTCAAAGCTTGGCTCAGTCTTTTATATCCTTAACTCATATCAACATTTACAACTATAAATACAACTCAGATCCCACAATAAAAAAGGTCTGTACAAAATACATTATACAGGTTTGTCTGCTACTGTGTATTATCTTACCATAATAACTGCTCCACAAGGCCTCTCCAATGTCAACCGCACCTTTTCTCATGTGGCCAAGGTATATGGAGCCAGAGTGTTGCAAAGAAAAAAATCCTTGAGGCATGATAAATCAGGCCTTATGAGTTGGATACATTTCCAAGAGCTCATTCATGGAACTGTGGGGGGGGGGGGGTCATCAAGAGTGATGAGTCCCCATAAAATTTATTTGGGTTGGGATGAAGATTGAATTGTTGGTTGAAGATAAATATTAAAATGTTTATATAATCATATTACTTTTTAACCAAAATTTGGCCTTTTTCATATGCATTGTGTGTAGAAGATGTAATAGATCAACAATTTCAAATGTTTTTTACTAAAACATGCCCACCATGCTCTCCTTTTAATTTGTACAGCTTTTTCCTTAATTAAGAGAATTACAGACTTTATATCTTCTATATTTTAATATCCCATGAGATGTTTACTGTGTTTATGAATATAGTTAAAGTACAGATGGTAGGAGCTGGCTGTTATCTCAACTTTTAAAACTGTATTTTGCTGATCATTTTTAGGTTTGCAGAAAGTTGAATTGCATGCAATATAGTAAATACTTTTTTTTAATATAATGCTTATAACTAAGACTGTAGTTGTACACGTTTATCATTCAATATATACAATCTTTATATACGATAACTGACAAATCAAGTTAAAGCTTTGTTGCCATGAAGTGGACCTCATAAAAATGAATGACAAATGCATATAAAAACAACTGTACAATAGTTATAAGAAGTGATTTGTTACGACATGTTGAACACATATCAGGTGCTGCTATTTTTAAAAATAAAACACCTCATTTTGTCAGCACAGCAAAATAAATACACAAAAGGATTGCATTTACTGATATAAACTTAACAGCTAGAGACAGGAAGCGCCATGGTGATATATGTTCCAGGGATTGTTAACAGAGTGTTATGTTAGACAGCCAAGAGCAGATTTAGATTAATAGCCGTCACTGTTATTATCTCTAAGACATGTCAAAAAAACACATGAACCCACAAATCAAGAGATGGCTCCTCTCAAGTTGAGTGAAAGGTATTATTTTATTTTCACATCTTTGACAAAGGTTTTTTTTTTTACAGAAATCAAAATTCTACTATTTTATTTCTAATAACGTTGGATATTTACCCCACTTCCAGCTTAGTTAAGGCAATTAAAATTAAGTCTTTGTACTACTACTGTAGGAAAGTATATTTAAATAATGCAAATGGATGAATTATCACAAAAATAAAAACGTCAGAATTTCTTTCTGTATCTCGGCATGAACTTGTTCATACAATACAGTTTTGCAGCAAAATATATATTTTCTTCAGCAGTGATCCAATCTAGAATTTTTCCATATGATCTGTTTTACTGGAATAGAGATGCAGACGTTATTGCTATCCGACCCCTTGCCTTCTATGTCATGTCTATACTATAGAACTGTATATGCTATTGCACAGCTAAAAACACCTTAAAGCAAAACTATACCCCAAAAATGTATCTCTCTATAGAAATATATTGCATAAAACAGCTCATATGTAAAGACCTTGCTTCATGTAAATAAACCACTTTCATAATAATGTACTTTTTTGTGCCATAGGGTAATCCTAAATAGATTTATTTTATGAGAAATAAGGGCTGACCCCTGGGATCCTATAATTCATGGCACACACGAACAAGCCATCCATGTTAGGTCTCATGAGCCAGTTAACGGTTGAAGTTCTGTGTTTTGCTTCCACACTTTTTCCTGTAACAATTAGAGCTGCAGTATTTCTGGTCAGGAGATCCCAGAGGTAGCACAGAGAATATCATAAAATGGGGGGGGGGGTCAAGGGAAAATGTGTATGTATATTCCAGTTTCATAAGACTCTTTAATATGCTGCTTAATATCACGTAAACTCAGTGTTCATTTTGAGGGCATAGTTTCCTTGAACCACAATTTAGTTTTGTCTTTCCATTTACTCAAAAGCATTTTGGTTTGTTCAATCTTCACTACCTGTATTCCATTCAATGGTGAAAAAGCTTATATACATATATATATATATCACTGGGAAAATGCAAGTAGACCTTGAACAACCCACTAGACAATCTCAAATTAACATGCTTATTAATATTCACACCATTATAAATGTTCAAGTTATATATTGTATACATAAAAAGGAGACTCTAAACTTAACTTATGAACATGAACACATATAATATCTTATGAAGCATCAAAAGATGCGTAGACACCACAAAGAAGGCCGACAAAGCAATCCAAAAAATACTGATGACATTAAAATGATTAAAATGAACCTAATAAGAAAATCCAAATAATAGCAGTCCCAATAATGGAAAAGCAAATGCTCAGGGAAAACTCATACAGGTTTAAAAAAAAAAAAAAAATATATATATATATAGATATATATATATATATATATATAGATATATATATATATATATATATATATATATATATATATATATATATATATATATATATATATACAATGGTAGATTATGCCCCAGCACTCTCCTCAGCGCTTCAGTGAAAATCTCAGTGCAAGCTCCCTAGGGGACGCCGTCTCGTCTCCTCGTATAATAACAACAAAATAAATGAAGCAGCACTCGAATGATGCAAAAAAGTGTATTAAAACATCACAAAGCGACGTTTCGGACAAGCCAAGTGCCCTTTCTCAAGCTTAATGAACAACAGTATTACACAGGTGAAACATATTTAAGGCAGTGAACAGGAAATGACCTCATAGCCTATATCTCACTAAATTAGCATATATACATTTATAAATACAAAAAAAGGTCATAGTCTTTATTTAGACCTGTTGGATGTAGCGACTTAAGTTTATTGATCCACCACACCTCCCTCTTTTTCAATCTCAGCTCTCTGTCTCCTCCTCTTTTCAACGGAGGTATCGTTTCCAATATCATAAATTTCAATTGATCTGCAGTGTGTCCCTTTTCTATGAAATGTTTAGAAACAGGTAACATGGTATTGCCTAGATTAATGCTTGAGCGATGCTGTGAAATACGCGACTTTACCATCTGAGTGGTTTCACCTATATAGATGAAACCACATGGACATATCAGTACGTAAATCGCAAATTTGGAGATACATGTAAAGTGTCCCCGTCGATGTACAACTTGTCCAGTAAGAGGATGAGTGAATTCTTTACCCTTAAGGACATATGGGCATTGTGCACATCCTAAACAGGGAAACATACCCTTTGACCTGCCACCCCAAAATACATTTGTCTCCTTGGGTTTGGCTTTCAACACAGATGAAGTGACCTGCGACCCAATGGTCTGACCCCTACGATATGAAATCAAAGGGGGTGCTCTGAATTCTTGTATCAATGGATATGCATTCTGCAAGATATACCAATGTTTTTGTACAATCTTCTTGACAGCATCACTTTCTGTGTGAAATTGGGTGACAAAAGGTATACGGTCAGATCTCCCCACTCTTTTATGAGGGTGTCTCACCCTATACTGTGCCTGTTGTATAACTTTCTCTGGATAACCCCTAGTTCTGAATTTGTGACACATAATTTGTTCTTGTCTATCTTTCTCATTGTCGTCACTTACTAGTCTCTGTACTCTTGAGAGTTGACTGACTGGTATAGATTTTTTAATGTGGGAGGGGTGTTTACTGGTATAGTGTAAAATTTGGTTCCTGTCTGTCGGTTTAGTATATAATGAGGTACATATCTGGCTGTCAGAGCCTTTGTAGACAAGGACATCTAAAAAATTTATTTTGTGGAGATCAAAGGAAAGTGTAAAAGCAATAGAGGGATGTATCCTATCAATCCTGGCATGGAACCGCCGAAGGGAGTCAACGTCACCCCGCCACACTAAAAAATATCATCGATGTATCTCCACCAAGCCAAACAATGGCTGGTGAAATCAACATCGAGATATATATAAAGTTGTTCAAGCCTAGCCATAAAGGCATTGGCGTATGACGGGGCGACGTTGGATCCCATCGCGGTCCCACGCAATTGTAGATAGTAACGTTCCCGAAAAGTAAAGTAGTTACAACCTAATATAATCTCCAAAGCCTGTAGGAAAAAAACCAGCTGTTGTGTCGAATACTGTGCTGATTCCCTAAGAATCCATTCACAGGCTTGTAAACCATCTCTGTGTGGGAAAGATGTGTACAGACTGGTCACATCTAGTGTGGCCAGAATCACATCGCTATCTCCCACACAGCCAAGTGATTGAAGTTTTTGGAGAAAATGTCCTGTATCTTTTACATAAGACGGAACCTTCTGTATCAATGGACCCAATATCTTGTCCAACATTGTTGCAAGCGGACAAAAGACCGAGCCTATTCCAGCCACTATCGGCCTCCATGGGGGATGTACTGGATCTTTGTGGATCTTAGGTAAAACATAGATAGTCGGTGTAATCGGACTCGACACCACCAAGAATTTCCTAAGTTTATCTGTAATGACCCCACTATCTACCATATCATCTAATAGTGTTCTAATCTTTCTAATGATTCCCAAAAGGGGATCACCAGTTGATACACATCCTCATCAGCCAATTGTCTCTCAATTTCAGATATATAGTATGCAGTATCCATTATTACTATCGCACCCCCTTTATTACTATCGCACCCCCTTTATCAGAGGGGGTGCGATAGCAAAGGCAGTGAACAGGAAATGACCTCATAGCCTATATCTCACTAAATTAGCATATATACATTTATAAATACAAAAAAAGGTCATAGTCTTTATTTAGACCTGTTGGATGTAGCGACTTAAGTTTATTGATCCACCACACCTCCCTCTTTTTCAATCTCAGCTCTCTGTCTCCTCCTCTTTTCAACGGAGGTATCGTTTCCAATATCATAAATTTCAATTGATCTGCAGTGTGTCCCTTTTCTATGAAATGTTTAGAAACAGGTAACATGGTATTGCCTAGATTAATGCTTGAGCGATGCTGTGAAATACGCGACTTTACCATCTGAGTGGTTTCACCTATATAGATGAAACCACATGGACATATCAGTACGTAAATCGCAAATTTGGAGATACATGTAAAGTGTCCCCGTCGATGTACAACTTGTCCAGTAAGAGGATGAGTGAATTCTTTACCCTTAAGGACATATGGGCATTGTGCACATCCTAAACAGGGAAACATACCCTTTGACCTGCCACCCCAAAATACATTTGTCTCCTTGGGTTTGGCTTTCAACACAGATGAAGTGACCTGCGACCCAATGGTCTGACCCCTACGATATGAAATCAAAGGGGGTGCTCTGAATTCTTGTATCAATGGATATGCATTCTGCAAGATATACCAATGTTTTTGTACAATCTTCTTGACAGCATCACTTTCTGTGTGAAATTGGGTGACAAAAGGTATACGGTCAGATCTCCCCACTCTTTTATGAGGGTGTCTCACCCTATACTGTGCCTGTTGTATAACTTTCTCTGGATAACCCCTAGTTCTGAATTTGTGACACATAATTTGTTCTTGTCTATCTTTCTCATTGTCGTCACTTACTAGTCTCTGTACTCTTGAGAGTTGACTGACTGGTATAGATTTTTTAATGTGGGAGGGGTGTTTACTGGTATAGTGTAAAATTTGGTTCCTGTCTGTCGGTTTAGTATATAATGAGGTACATACAGTATCTGGCTGTCAGAGCCTTTGTAGACAAGGACATCTAAAAAATGTATTTTGTGGAGATCAAAGGAAAGTGTAAAAGCAATAGAGGGATGTATCCTATCAATCCTGGCATGGAACCGCCGAAGGGAGTCAACGTCACCCCGCCACACTAAAAAAATATCATCGATGTATCTCCACCAAGCCAAACAATGGCTGGTGAAATCAACATCGAGATATATATAAAGTTGTTCAAGCCTAGCCATAAAGGCATTGGCGTATGACGGGGCGACGTTGGATCCCATCGCGGTCCCACGCAATTGTAGATAGTAACGTTCCCGAAAAGTAAAGTAGTTACAACCTAATATAATCTCCAAAGCCTGTAGGAAAAAAACCAGCTGTTGTGTCGAATACTGTGCTGATTCCCTAAGAATCCATTCACAGGCTTGTAAACCATCTCTGTGTGGGATAGATGTGTACAGACTGGTCACATCTAGTGTGGCCAGAATCACATCGCTATCTCCCACACAGCCAAGTGATTGAAGTTTTTGGAGAAAATGTCCTGTATCTTTTACATAAGACGGAACCTTCTGTATCAATGGACCCAATATCTTGTCCAACATTGTTGCAAGCGGACAAAAGACCGAGCCTATTCCAGCCACTATCGGCCTCCCTGGGGGATGTACTGGATCTTTGTGGATCTTAGGTAAAACATAGATAGTCGGTGTAATCGGACTCGACACCACCAAGAATTTCCTAAGTTTATCTGTAATGACCCCACTATCTACCATATCATCTAATAGTGTTCTAATCTTTCTAATGATTCCCAAAAGGGGATCACCAGTTGATACACATCCTCATCAGCCAATTGTCTCTCAATTTCAGATATATAGTATGCAGTATCCATTATTACTATCGCACCCCCTTTATCAGAGGGTTTGATGGTAATATCGGTTCTTTGAGATAAATCCCTCAGTGCATCACGTTGTGCTTTAGAAAAATTATGTGTCACCCCTAGAGGACTCGCCCCTACCTGACACATCTGTTTCACTTCTGACTGGATGTTTTTAATATATGTTTCCACAGCAGCATATGTAGTAGGTGGAACATACATACTTTTGCTATGTAAACCAAATGTGTCCATATATATATATATATATATATATATAGCCTTCAAAATGGAGCCGCTATCCAAAAGTTCTTTTGATCAAACTATTTTATTGAAACATCACTCATGTAACCCAAAGTTTCGGCCGACATTGGAGTGCGGGTACATTTTGAAGGCTGCATATTACATTTCGACCATATCACCCACTATTAATCATTGGAGGAAGAGTGCGGGTACTATTGTAAGAATTATATATATATATATATATATATATATATATATATATATATATATATATATATATATATATATATATATATACACACAGTAGAAAGTGATTTAGTTTAATTATCTATAACATTAACATATGTAATTTACATTGAATTCATATGAAGACCACTTTTTAAGCCCATGGACACCCAGTCTGCAAGACTGTGTATGGTGGTGAAAAGCCATTTTTTGAGTATATACAGTATATCATTACACTGTAGATCTGGAGTGGAGATAAGTTGAATGCCAAATTTAGATGCCAAATTTGAGCTTGGAAGCTATGCAATTAAATAGTCAATAATGACTATACTTAAAAATGTTAAAACCAATCATTTTGTTTGCCATTAACAATATAAACAGCATTGGTTTCGTACTCCATTCAATGCAAGAGCCTGCTCTCATTTACTGGCCTTATTGTTCTTTGTCTTTGGTATGCATTAATACTGTGCATTAGCCATCCCACTACTTTTAGTACTTTCAGTACATAAGCCTCACAGTCTGAGTGACTCATGTTAAATGTGGTTTCTGAAACTCCCAGCCCTAGATATCCACACAAGGCATTTTTCTATTTAATGTGAACAAAATCCTGACCCTGGGTTTATTCCACAATTGGGAATGCATGGCAATTTAGAATTTATAACGTTTTCAATTTTTTTCTCTTTTGTAGCACACAATATACAATTTGCCTTGTTTCTATTTTTTAAGTTAAACATAACATACTCCTGGATGTGTTTCATTGTACATTCTCAAGTCACATATTGAAGGCAGACTCAGATGCGGTGCCGTTTTGATAGCTCTTTAATTGTTCAATTTTCCAATGGCCTTTTAAGGTAGAAGTTCCTAAGAAACCAAACCCCTACTTTAGTCACCATAGAAACTAGCTCTCTATCAGTTCTATTTTGAGTCAAGCAGTCTGTTGCAGGCTTCTCTTTAAAGGCATCAGTGTTAGAGTTTGCAGGCTCTAATTGTCTTCAACAAGAATTGTCTTCCACTTCATACTTCTCCTATATTAGGTTTAAACAACATGTTCACCTCTGCCTGTGTGCTGTCCAATACTCAAAATAAATGCAAATAAACATAAACACACCTGGTTCAACATATTAAACATATTAAACATTGGTACAACATATCGATTGTTCTGTTTACATCATTATATTATTTATGTAGTAACGCAAAGTATGTAGTCTCAGCATTCACTTGTAAAAGTAAAAGAACCAGGTAAAAAAGGAAAAGAAAGGTCAAGGAAGAAGAGAAAGAAAGTGCAGTGAGAGGTATACATTTTTTTTGAGCGATAACAACAAGCTTCCCTTGCACATAAACTACAAGAAGTGTAGATGTCCGGAAAAACCCTGAAATATAATAATATAATTTATTAATATTATATTAAACATTTTAAACAGAAGCATACTGTTGTGGAATGTGTTGACTGGCTCTTGTGGAAGAATTTCCATGTAGATGCCAACTACAATGGCATGCAATACAAGCCATTGTGTAATTTTGCAAAGCTAGAACCCCTTGACCTTGTCATCATGTTGTGACATGATCCCATAAAATCATATCCAAAGAGTAATGCATCTATAATTCTATGCAGTCCACACCTCAATTGTCCCCATTTTGCACCCATCACTAGGGGTGTTATTTATCAAAGTCCAAATTTATCTCAATATTTTCTGGTACAAACTCCGATCAAATACGCTCGGGTTTTTATGCTTATGTATTATTAAATTTTCGAGAAAATTTGCTTTGCGGGAAAAAATCTGATTTTCACATTTTTTATTTTTATTTTTGGATTTTTCATCCGTTTTTCATGATTTTTTTCGGATTTTTCACCTGAAAACTCTGAATTCGTATGTTTTTTTGCCTGAAAATACTGAAAACTTCGGGGTATTGCAAAAAACCTAGCACACATCAAAAAATCATTGGGACTTCTCCCATTAACTTACAGTATATGTCAGGGATCCCCAACCTTTTGAACCTGTGAGCAACATTCAGAAGTAAAAGGAGTTGGGGAGCAACACTACCATGAAAAATGTTCTTGGGGTGTCAAATAAGGGCTGTGATTGGCCATTTGGTAGCCCCTATGCGGATTGTCAACCTGCAATGAGACTCTGTTTGGCAGTGCACCTAGTTTTTATGCAACCAAAACTCCAAGCCTAGAATTCAAAAATAATCACCTGCTTTGAGGCCACTGGGAGCAACATCCAAGGGGTTGGAGAGCAACATGTTGCTCACAAGCTACTGGTTGGGGACCACTGGTATATGTGCTTCAAACAGGCTACTGACTAGAAAAAGCAACTAAAAGCAAACAAAACAAATGAAAAGGATAAGTATTTGTTATTAACTGTTATTTTATAGTAAGGTTTTATATTTAAATACTGTGGTTTATTTTTTATAGTTTTTTTCTGCCTTGGGTGCTAAATAGCAATTTTGGTGTACTATTGTGTTGACAGCAAGTTTGTCACAACCTGCTTTACTTTGCAGTTAGTTTTCCCTCGGTTTGAGGGGGTGGGGTTTGATTAGTTGCACCTCAACAGACTATATATATAAAACCCCTGGGACTCCAGTGGAGCTAGCTCTAGTGTTTGCTCTTAAAGTGGGGGATCTGTAAGTGGAGTTACAAACACCAGAGTTACAAACACTGGAATTACAAACACCGGAGTTTTAAACTAAAGGAGGTTCAAACTAGGTCACAAGTTTATTCTAAACCCTAATTTTTTTTATTCCTGTTTTGATCTGTAACTGGGATAATGAGTGCTAGCAAGATTGAAGGTCTGACTCAGTGCACATTCTGCCATATGTATACAGATTTGGAACAAGAGTAGGGATGGGTGAATTTATTCGGCAGGTGCAAATTTGCGGCGAATTCCAGCGATTCGCCGCTGACTAATAAATTTGCGAAACCGCAGCGAAAATTCGAAGACGCCGTTTTGCAAATTTCTCAGGAAATTCGTGAATTTTTTGGCGAAGCGAAACGCCCCAAATTTGCCCATCACTAAGCAAGAGATCCAAACTGCTTACCTCTGTGGTGGTTGTGAGCAAACTGCCACTTTTGAGGTTCGAGTTAGAGCACTAGAGCAAGAAATTGCAACACTGCGGTCAATTGACAATCTTGAAAGGAGTCAAATGTTAGGGCACAGCGTGATGACGCTGAGCGTCAAACATTGCGCGCGCGCCCAAATAAACGGTCGTGCGCGCACAGGCAACAAGCGCTGAGACTGAACAGAACCCTGCAAACCCCTACGCCTGCGCGCAGGGCGAAGGCTTAGCTGCACCCAGTGGTACCTTACAGCTTAGCTCTGTGATTGCCAAACCTCTTTGCTTAATTTTTCAGGATTCTTTGAGGGCTGGCATAGTGCCGAGATAATGGTGAATGTAGTACTGCTATCCAAAAATGGATCCCATTCTCATCCTCAAAACTATGGGCCAGTTATTCTGGCATCAGTGGTGGGAAAGCTTTTTGAAGGGTTAATAAAGGATAAGATACTGGACTTCATAGCAAATCATAATACTATGAGTTTGTGTCAGCAAGGTTTTATGCGCAATCGATCTTGCCAGACTAACTTCATTTCTTATTATAAGAAGGTAAGTAGAGATCTTGATTCTAGGATGGCAGTGGATGTGATTTACTTAGACTTTGCTAAAGCATTTGATACAGTGCCACACAGAAAGTTACAGGTTAAATTCAGGAATGTTGGCCTGGAACATAGTATTTGTACCTGGATAGAGAACTGGCTAAAAGATAGACTACAACAGGGATCCCCAACCTTTTGATCCCATTAACAACATTCAGAAGTAAAAGGAGTTGGGAGCAACACAAGCATGAGAAATGTTTTTGGGGTGCCATATAAGTGCTGTGATTGGCTATTTGGTAGCCTGTATGTGGATTGTCAACCTACATTGAGGCTCTGTTTGGCAGTGCACCTGGTTTTTATACAACCAGAACTTGCCTCCAAACCTGGAATTCAAAAATAAGCACCTGCTTTGAGGCCACCAGGAGCAACATCCAAGAGATTGGAGAGCAACATGTTGCTCACGAGCTACTGGTTGGGGATCACTGGACTACAAAGAGTGGTGGTCCTAATTGGACCAGTGTTGTTAGTGGAGTACCGCAGGGCTCTGTACTAGGTCCCTTGCTTGTCAACTCATTTATTAATGACCTGGAGGTGGGCATTGAAAGTAATGTTTCTATTTTTGCAGATGATAATAAATTGTGCAGAACTATAGGTTCCATGCAGGATGCTGACAGTTTGCAGAGTGATTTGTCTAACTTGGGAAACTGGGCAGCAAACTGGAAAATGAGGTTTACTGCAAGTTATACACTAAATGGCAGTGTGTTGGGAGTTTCCTTAAATGAGAAGGATCTTGGGGTTTTTGTAGATAAATTGTCTAATTCTGGGCAGTGTCATTATGTGGCTACTAAAGCAAATAAAGTTCTGTCTTGCATAAAAAAGGGCATTAACTCAAGGGATGAAAACATAATTATACCTCTTTATAGGTCCCTAGTAAGGCCTCATCTGGAGTATGCAGTGCAGTTTTGGACTCCAGTCCTTAAGAGGAATATAAATGAGCTGGAGAGAGTGCAGCGATGTGCAACTAAACTGGTTAGAGGGATGGAAACCTTAAATTATGAGGGTAGACTGTCAAGTTTGGGGTTATTTTCTCTGGAAAAAAAGCGCTTGCGAGGGGACATGATTACACTTTACAAGGACATTAGAGGACATTATAGACAAATAGCAGGGGACCTTTTTACCCATAAAGAGGATCAACGTAACAGAGGCCACCCCTTTAGACTAGAAGAAAAGAACTTTCATTTGAAGCAACGTAGGGGGTTCTTCACAGTCAGGACAGTGAGGTTGTGGAATGCACTGCCGGGTGATGTTGTGATGGCTGATTCAGTTAATGCCTTTAAAGGAAAACTATACCTCCCAAACAATGGGATAGCAAGTTAGATTGTGTGGACGACATCAGCAGGCAGGCTCCGGGGAAACCAAACTTGATTTAAAAAGTCCAATCTTTATTAGGTATAGTAAAATACACTGTAGGAGCAGGCAGGGGAACAGGCTTAACGCGTTTCGTGACCCAAGTCACTTCATCAGAAGCTAAAGTGCCCCCTGCAGGGATCTAGCTAATAAAACCATGTCAATTAAAAATGCAAATTAGTATAAGACCAAAAGGCCACTAACGTTTATCAATATATAAATGTAAACAACTCTGTTACCATATAAATCTATAATTGAATCCCAGAGAAAAAGCAGGCTAGCAAAATGGAAACATGGAAACATAAAAACATGGAACAAATAAAGTAATGGAAACAAAATAAACATAATTAATTACCATGCAAAAATACAACTGAAAAAATACAAAAATGAATAAATGAAAAAATCAATTAATGGAAAAATGTATATGAAAAAATATATATATATGAAAAATATATATATATGAGAAAATATATATATATCCAGAGAATAATTATATATGAAAAAGAATATGTAGAACAAAATATATAGAAAAAAAAAAAAAAAAAATATATATATATATATATATATACATATGTATATGCATATATTGAAAAAATTGAAAAAAATTGAAAAAATTATATAATGAATAAAATGGAGTGAGTAGAGAGTAGGACTGACTCGGTAAAGAGGGACACTTCAAAAATAAACACATCCAATATGTGTACCATTATGAGTACAAAATAAATCAAAATATAAAGATAGGATGCAAACGGATTAATGCCCGATAAAACAAGTCAGTTCCCAGTCCCTATTCAAACCATTTGGAACAATGGTATCCAAATTATAAATCCAAAATGCCTCTCTACGTGATAAGGATATCTCAATATCTCCCATCCTCACATCATTAACCACTCTATCGATTATCTGAAAAGATATACACAGATTCCCCGCATGACAATCCAAAAGATGTTTGGCCACAGCGGACCTAGTGTCACCCCTGGACACGCAATTAAGATGTTCAGATATCCGTTTCCTGACAGGTCTGCTCGTCTTGCCTACATACTTGGTGCCACAAACACAAGTAATCAAATAAATCACAAATTTTGTGCCACAATTGGCGTAAAAGCCTATTTTATGACGTCTGTGGTCATTGCTGCCAGTGAAAAACTTCGATGGTCTCATGTATCTACACGAGCCACATCGAGTAACACCGCACCTGTAACATCCCTTAGTTTCCAACCAATGTGTGGGTCGTGTATGTTTGGTGTCCATATATAAACTAGGGGAAAGTCTGGATCCTAAACTTCGCCCTTTTCTATATGTAAAATTAGGTTGGGATGGTAAAAGACTTTTAAGATGGGGGTCCTGTGTTAGAATTTTCCAATACTTATTAATAGTCTTCCGAATGAAAGGAGTGTCTTTCGAATAGGTGGTAATAATACGGGGACATGTTCTATTGGAAGGATATCTCACGTTTCTGCGTTGCCCCCGTACACCACCCTTGATGTTTTCTCTCAAAAGGGTTTCACGGCTAGTGCCCACGGCCCTATCATATGCCGATTTAATATCCTGTAGGGAGTAGCCACGTTCAGTAAAACGGTCCCATAAAATCATGGCTTGGGTGTTAAAGGACTCCCAGGTGGAGCATAATCTCCGTAATCTCAAAAATTGACTGATTGGTACACTTCTCAAGGTACTAGCCGGATGACAACTGTTGGCATGGAGCAAAGTGTTACGAGTAATCGGCTTGCGATATAGATCAGTAACAATGGTATCCCCATCCACTTTAAATTGGATATCAAGAAAAGATAGCTCGTGAGAATTGATGTCACTGGTAAGTTTGATGCCCCAATCCGTATCGTTAAGATAATCAATAAACAATTTGATATCATGAGCCTTACCGTCCCAAATCAAAATCAAATTGTCTATATAACGGTAATAGCAGACAATTTGAGAACGAAAGGGGTTACCATCATCATAAATGAATAATCTCTCCCACAGTCCCATGAAGAGGTTGGCGTAAGATGGCGCAAATCGTGCGCCCATAGCCGCCCCCCTCTTCTGGAGGTAGAACACCCCATTAAACGTAAAATAGTTGGTATTCAATAAAAATTCTAGGGACTGTAGGAGAAATTCATTTTGAGTATCAGTATATCAGCCAGTGTGCTGTAACCAAAACTTGATGGCCAAAATCCCCCGGTCATGATTAATGGAAGAGTAAAGTGAACTGACATCAAGAGAGACCCACACGTATGATGATTTCCAACAAATATTTTGAAATTTTTTAATACAGTCTGTGCTGTCCCTAAGATAACTAGGAAGTTCCAGGACAATAGGTAATAAAAGGCGATCTACATATTCAGATAAATGTTCGTTCAAAGATCCTATGCCAGAGACTATAGGACGTCCCTGTACATTTTCAATACTTTTATGGACTTTAGGTAGCCAATGAAAAATTGGAATACGAGGATTTTTACGAAATATATAATTAAATTCTCTGTCAGTCAAAATTGATTCACCCTTGGCCCATAGTAGTAAATTTAGCATAATGTCCTGGAACTTCCTAGTGGGGTCACTATCCAAAGACCGGTAGGTCTCTGAGTCCTGAAGCTGTCTCAAAGCTTCCAATTCATAATATTCTGTATCTAAGACCACGACAGATCCCCCCTTATCAGCATTCTTAATAACAATCGATTCATTAGACTGTAAATTTATAACGGCTTCACTCTCTTGTCGACTAAGATTCTGACCACTCCTGTTTGGTAATGGCTTGTGTTTAGTCAAGTCATTAATCACTAGCTTCTGAAACATGTCAATGTAAATACCCCTACTTTGTATCGGATAGAAAGTAGATTTCTCACCCAATGTAGTATGTGTTACAGAGACTTCCGATGACTCATAGGTATTGGATTCAAACATCAAATCCTGCAGGGTATTAACCGTGCAGAGTTCTTCAAATGAAAAAACAGGGGGTTGTGTATCACCAACTGAGGTGTCGGAACTTCCCTCACCAATCTCCAGAACCGGGGAAATACCCAAACCTTCTCCATTAGGAGTACCCTCAAAGGAAGGAACATTACTCACATGTGAATGGCCCAAATTAAAATGCCTCATCAAAGTGAGATTACGTATAAATTGATTAATTTCCAATATCACATCAAACGATCGCATGCCACTATCAGGGACAAAATTAAGGCCATAGCTCAACACTTTTAACTCAACATTAGACAATGTATGACTCGATAAATTAATCACATTGCATATTGGTGTGGGCATTGACCCATCTCCCCCCGATACTAATGGCGCTTGTAGTTCTGAGTCCTCCTTGTCAGTTCTCTGCCTCCAGAGTCCACTCCTCCTGGCTGGCTCCGTGTTTTGACTCTCTCCCTGTGTGCCTGGATATTCTTTTGACTCGTCTTTTCTTGCCCTCTGTTGTCCTCCTCTAGATCGTCCGGGGAAAAATCCCCCTCTGTGTGTAAATATGAGGACGAGGAAGCTGAACCATCTGAAGTATAGTTATCTTGATCATTGAAATGCACTTTTTTTTGGTTCTTTTTCTTATACGATTTATTAGACGGATGTCTGGGACGAACATTGGTAAATTTGGATCAAACCTCTCGGTATTCTACCGGACTTTAAATAATTCTCTAAAGTAGAGATGTCCCACCATAACTGAGTCTCTTTAATCATATATTTCTCAAGTTTCTTACAGAGATCAGTCACATCATCTGTATGAGAATGCAGGAAAATGTCATCTCCCAGTGATTCAGAGAAAACATCAGCTGCCTGTCTTTCCCGAGAAGTCATGGTAGTATGGCTGCTAAAACAAGCGCCCATAAGTTCCACCCTGCCTGCTTGCTTCAATACGGATTCCCCTTCCATCGTGAGTATTACGTTTATATGAACAAATAAATAAATAACGTTCAGAGTAAGTGAAGGGACTTGCGAGTCCCAATAATAGAACTTGTACTCACTCGTATGTAGTGCTCTCTTATGCCACACAGGGTAAGCGATTCCCGGCCAGAAGAAAATTACTCACACGTGCACATGGGCAGACGAGCAGACCTGTCAGGAAACGGATATCTGAACATCTTAATTGCGTGTCCAGGGGTGACACTAGGTCCGCTGTGGCCAAACATCTTTTGGATTGTCATGCGGGGAATCTGTGTATATCTTTTCAGATAATCGATAGAGTGGTTAATGATGTGAGGATGGGAGATATTGAGATATCCTTATCACGTAGAGAGGCATTTTGGATTTATAATTTGGATACCATTGTTCCAAATGGTTTGAATAGGGACTGGGAACTGACTTGTTTTATCGGGCATTAATCCGTTTGCATCCTATCTTTATATTTTGATTTATTTTGTACTCATAATGGTACACATATTGGATGTGTTTATTTTTGAAGTGTCCCTCTTTACCGAGTCAGTCCTACTCTCTACTCACTCCATTTTATTCATTATATAATTTTTTCAATTTTTTTCAATTTTTTTCAATATATGCATATACATATGTATATATATATATTTTTTTTTTTTTTTTTTTTTTTTTTCTATATATTTTGTTCTACATATTCTTTTTCATATATAATTATTCTCTGGATATATATATATATTTTCTCATATATATATTTTTTCATATATATATATTTTTCATATATATTTTTCCATTAATTGATTTTTTCATTTATTCATTTTTGTATTTTTTCAGTTGTATTTTTGCATGGTAATTAATTATGTTTATTTTGTTTCCATTACTTTATTTGTTCCATGTTTTTATGTTTCCATGTTTCCATTTTGCTAGCCTGCTTTTTCTCTGGGATTCAATTATAGATTTATATGGTAACAGAGTTGTTTACATTTATATATTGATAAACATTAGTGGCCTTTTGGTCTTATACTTATTTGCATTTTTAATTGACATGGTTTTATTAGCTAGATCCCTGCAGGGGGCGCTTTAGCTTCTGATGAAGTGACTTGGGTCACGAAACGCGTTAAGCCTGTTCCCCTGCCTGCTCCTACAGTGTATTTTACTATACCTAATAAAGATTGGACTTTTTAAATCAAGTTTGGTTTCCCCGGAGCCTGCCTGCTGATGTCGTCCACACAATCTAACTTGCTATCCCTTTGCGTCTCCGCAGCCAGAGCGGCTTTGGACGGATCGCGTGTGTTTGCAGGCCCAGTAACGCTCTCGCATTCTTGACCCACGGGGATGGCGTCTGCCCATGTGCACCTCCCAAACAATGTAGGTCTCTATAAAAATATACTGCATAAAACAGGTCATATGTAAAATCCTGCTTCATGTAAACAAACCATTTTCATTATAATATACTTTCTAGTAGTATAAGCCATTGGGTAATCATAAATAGAAAATTGCCATTTTAAAAAATAAGGGCCACCCCCTGGGATTGTACGATTCACGTGCACACAAACAAATCAAACAAACTATACTTTTTAGGTCAAATGAGTCAAATACAAGAGTCCTCTGCACTCAACCCATTATCAATATATTTAAGACAGCGACATTTTGTGCATACTGCTACTAAAAAATCCCTTACCCTTTAAACAAAACAGGGATTGTTTGTCCATATATTGCAATATATTTAAGCTGGCCAACTACGTCAAAGTCATCCCATATCTGGCCAGTCCTATGCTCAATTTTATCTGATTCATTAAGAATTCTATTGCTTCATTATCAGGGATGGGCGAATTTGACCCGTTTCGCTTCGCCGAAAATTCGCCGCGGGCGAAATGTCGCAGACGCCCATTAAAGTCTATGGGCGTCAAAAAAAAATTTTGTCGCGCGGCGAAACTGTTTTGACGCTCGTCTTTTTTTTTTGACGCACGCTGCCATACGAGTCTATGGGCGTCATTTTTTCGGCGAAACGAGGCGAAAAAATTCGCCCATCCCTATTCATTATACATTTTACAAAGGGACTAGGTTTTACCTGCAACTTACTTGCTGCTTTCATAGTAAACCTCCATACTTGGCTGCCCTTTTATTAGACAGCCAAGTATGGAGGTTTACTTTGAAAGCAGCAAGTAAGTTGCAGGTAAAACCTAGTCCCCTTTAAAACCATTTTAGGGTTTAAATTCAGTTTGTTTGCTGTGCACTGTGTACCCCACCTGAGGAAGGTTCTCGTATTTGGAACCGAAACGTCGAATAAATACTTTTAACACTTTTTGCATTCATAAGTCCTGTGTGGTGCGGTTTTTGATATTGGTATATATATATATATATATATATATATATATATATATATATATATATACACAAAGTGTGACAAAGTGTCAGCACTGAAACCTTTAAGGAACCAGAGGTGCAAGACCAATAATTTGTATATGCAGTGAAATATACCTTTTTCAAGGTCCCCAGGTAGGACCGAAACGCTGGATTAAGATGCTATATTATCATATAAAATAAAAAGAGCACGTATATTTCACTGCAAACAGAGAGTGCTGATCCTTTACATATGCATAGTTGTAGGGATGGCACCTAGTAATAACAGCGAACAAGATTTCCTTTTCATTCCTTTTCGAATTTTTTCTAGTTTTGTGAATTAAAAATACAGTATCAGTCACAATGAATAAGAGTCATAAAAAAACATAATAATGTGTACCTAGAAGATTTTTTATTTTTCATCTGTGTATGCAACTATGTAACTGCCAAACCTACTACTACTTAATCTTTAAGGAGTTTTTGTGTCTGGCAAGGTTTTGAGAGACTGGTGAATGTGTTTCCATTATTCTGAAAGGGATTCTGTTCTCAATCTAAAAACTGTAATGTATTGGTAGGAAAACATCTGGAGGGGGGTAATAAGGGATACGACACTGAAATACATTTAAACTCACAATACTATGGGGTAGGTTTAACAAAGTATGAAATCAGATCTCACCACAGAAAAACTCAACCACTTTTTATTCATAATTGTGGGTTTTTTTCAGAAGTATATTTATCAATTGGTAGAAGTTAGAGTTCACCATTGGATATTAATATTTGAATTGCATTTAAAAAGGAATAAAAAGAAAGTGGATGAATTTTTTAGTGGTAAGTTTTAATTCCACACTTTTACCAATCTGCTCCTATTAGTTTGTGCCAACATTGTTTTATGTGCAATGGATCTTGCAGAAAAAAAATGAATTGCCTTTTATGAAAAGGTGAGCAGGAACCTGAATATGGTGGTAGAAGACATAATCTACTTAAATTTTGCTAAAGCATTTGGCAGCTAAAAGCTGACAACCGTTTACCCCAGCAGTTTTAAAATTGTGCAAAACAAAAGGAATCACAAACTTTCCAGCTGTTTTGTGAATTTTTTGGTGAAGTGTAACAGGACAGATTCAATCAATCATCACTAATCCCTGGTTAGGCCTTACAGTATACGGTGCAGTTGTGGACCTCAGTACAGGACAGGATGGGCGAATTTGCGTTGTTTCGCCGAAAAATGCGCGACTTTCATGCGAAATTCGCGAAATGGCGAAAAATTCGAGAAACGGAGCCGTCGTCTCGTTTTTGACGCCAGCGCCCGTTTTTTACGCCAGCGTCCGTTTTTGACGCCGGCACCCGTTTTTTCGAAAAAAAACATTTTGACGCCGGCGAATTTTTGCAGTGAATTTTCGCGGGCGTTTCACGAATTTAACGCCCGCGAATTTAATCTTCCTCTAGTGCTGAAGGTGCTTTCCTTATATCCCTAACTTTGGAATCTATTTCAATCTGGCTTGTGAAAATCAAGACTCTTTTTCTAGTGGTGATGGCCTCAGCTTCTAGAGTAGGGCAGTTGCAGGCTCTCTCCTGTGGCGCAGGCCACATCCTTTTTCTGCATGATAAAGTCCTTCTAAAGCCGGACATGTCCTTCTTACCCAAAGTAGTGTAATCCTTTCATTTGAAAACTGAGGTGATTCTCCCTATATTCAAGTCTGATCACCAGAAAGTGGAAGAGATGCACAAGATTGATCCAGTACCTTGGCTGCTTCATTACCTGGAAGTTTCAGGATGTTCTGTTGTTGTGTGATTGGCTGTAATAAGGGACAGGCTGCTTCTTCTTCTACTATCAATCAATTGATTTGCTTATGTCAAAGGCTTACCAGTCACAGTGCAAGCTAGCTCCGGAAGGCTTGAGGGCTCAATTATATAGGACGGCTGCTGCATCCTGGGCAGCATTGGCAGCGGTACCGATGTCACAGATTTACGAGGTGGCTTCTTGGTCTCGGCTCAGACCTTCATCAAGCATTATTCTCTGGACTTGGCTGTCTCCAGTAACCATGCATTTGCAGCAGGGTCTCATCTTGTCTTCATGTCTTGAATTAAAGTATTTTGCCTTCTATTGGGTCTTTTGACTTATTCTTTTATTTGCACACCCTGAAGATTGTGATGGCTTGGTAGATCCAGGTGTAATGCTGTAATTCTCCTTTCCTGGCCACTCTCCATTTCAGCATTTCCCACCATTAGTAGGTGAACTTGGTATTAGACAAACTGGGTGAGTCTTGGGGGTGCCTTTAAAAGTTTGGAGGGGGAGGTACTGTCTGGTCTGGGGGCAGGGATGGGAGGGGCCTCCCGGGTGTAATACTGATATGGAGAGTGGCCAGGAAAAGGGAATTATTGTAAGTATGAATCAATTTAGACTTTAGACTGATAAACTTTATGCACAGCTGTTAGTTCTAAGAGGGCTTGACTGCCTATATATTAGATAACATAGGTCATCTTGCAGGCTTGCGCAGTAATGCTTACGCACATTACGTCACTTCTGGGCATTCCCATTACATTACTTATTCACATGCACAGATAGGTGAATGATCATACATAATCATAGTAGGCTTTATTTCAAATCAAAACACTGTTCTCTACACTACATTGTACCATTGTAATAAAAGCCCACAGCAAGTTTCTGTTTGTATTTCATCTCTTTTCTGATCTCTCTGTGCTTGCTATTCTGCCTACGCACCCTCCTTCTTGCAAAACCTCCTATAATTTTGTGTTTATTTTCTATTTTGTTAGATTACTAACACAGTCGAGGCCTTCATTAAGTCTGCTCTGTCATAAGGACATCTGGGAGTTAAGCAGCCCACTTGTTCATTAGCCAGTTTTACCTTTGAGAGTTTCTATCAAAGCTGCTGGATTTACTCTCTAATTCTTCACACTGTACATGCTGTGGTAATGTTATTAGTTTTGTTCCTGATGTTACATGCATTAGAAAATCCATTTTAACTCTGTCACCTACATATTTTACAATCTCTTGGTATGGATTAGTGTCTGAGTGAAGAGATGATATGCTTCCTTGATCAATGGAACCGGTGAACTTTTTTTTTTTACCAAGACCAATAGTAGACGAATTTTATAAAGGAACAGGAACAGTTTAATTTCACTGAAAGAACAGGCTATGGAATGGAATGGAATAAATGGAATGGAATAAAATAACACATTCAAACTGAGAAAAAAGGGGAAAGTAACAGTGGATGTAAGCAGTTTCCCAGTGTGGTCAGACTGACTTATTACTAATTTCATAATAATACTATGGTTGGACACATCCTCTGTTACTAACTAACTTGTTACTGATTCCCAAAACAATGTTGCAATTTCTTGCATGTCTTGTATTGTTAGACTGCACACTGGCATGGGCAGAGATCCATAACCATCAAACTCATATTTTAAATGAAAACTTAAGTCTAACTAAAGAAGTCGGCTAGAGATATTGTACATTATGTTTTGGGCTTCTGTATCAGCCCAAGGTAATCACAGTTTAGCAGGGGAGATCTGTGTCTCCAAAATGCCCCAGTAGCTCCCCGTCTTCTTTTCTACTGATTCACTGCACACGCTCTTTGCTGCTGTCACTTACTGAGTTTAGGGACTGAATCAAAATATATAGTGCACATAGAATATAAATGTCACAATATAAGGTGATTAGTAATTAATACAGCTAATGAAACATGGCAGCACATAAACCAGTGCAATTAGCATCAGAAATTAATAATCAGCCCTGTAGCATCAGCTTATATTACAAACCAACCTAATTTTCTGCTTGATAATTTGCGACAACCCCTTAGCTTATCTTCTCACCATCTACTCATAGCCCAATGAGCATGTGAGTGTTGCAGACACTGTCCAAGATGGTGACCCCCTGTGACAAGTTTAAAATCCTGGATCATTGCTGCTACTTAGAAGCTTAAACTTTAGGCTGGTGCAATAAGTAATGTATATAAAATATGGAATCTTTAGAATATTTAGTTTTAGGGTTTAGTTCTCCTTTAAAGTGGATCTAAGCCACCAAATTAATCTAAAACAAAAAAATAAAAATCTAAAAAAAATAAGCCACTTGCCAAAATCTATTTGCTGTGTTTCTTACTATTATACAGTTCAAGCTCAATTAAATTAAGTACCCATAGGCAATTTTTTATGTTCTATCCAACGACTGAATTATCAAAATTGAATTTGCAGTGTCACATACACCTGCTTAATTGGGGTCTGCACCATAAGTGTGGATGCTTTGCCGATATGATTCCTGATACTAAAATGTCCTGCTTGAGCATAAAAAAGGGAGCTATACAGACTGTGTGTCAAGTCCTACCACCACAGAGCTGCACTGCATGTTTTGGGTCAGCCCGATATCCATCCAGTCTCAAACTGTTTGTTTTGCTGTACGTTGTGCACGCCACATCTCCCAGATGCTACACCATGCCTCAAGTTAGACATTATTTTCTCGCAAATGCACTTCTCTCCAGAAAACCTTACACTAATAAATAGGGCACATTGGGATTAGATTAATGTCACTCCATGGATTTAGCACACCTACATAGTTGGTCAACCTATACTGTAGTTGAGGTTCTACTTTATACAGTAATTCCTCAAGAATTTCTTATTCCTTATGCAGTTTCCTAGACAACAACTCCCTGTTGAAAAGTGAAGCATGTTAAGATGGACAACACATTGGATTGTAAATGATTGCCGACCATGAAATAGCCAAGTAATGGGAAGCTGAAATATGAGTGAGTTGCTATCAATCTGTAAACAATATCCAAGTTCATGCTAAGCAAGCTGTTAAATGTATCTGGAACTAAATGCAGCTTGAGCAAGAGAAGATGAAGAAAGAATAAAAGGCAACACAAATTTAAAGGGGACATATAGCATACATTTTCACAATGCTTTAAACCATTTCAAATAATGTAAAATAGAAGAGAGTGTTTTTATTTCAATACCTTTTGCATCAAAAAACGCCTGTATTAGCTTGAAAACTGTTCTCAGCCCTCCCCCTTTGAAACTTCCTGTCTCAGACTCTTCAGTATCTGAACTGCAGCCGACGGCTCTTTCTGTATAAGCTATAGAGCAACAGCCAATGAGGGAGGAGTGGGCGTGTCGGTGATGTCTCTCTCAGTCCTTCCCTGCAGACTTCTGTTAACCCTTACTGCTGGTTTTCCCTGAACTGCTCCTTTCTCTTCCTCTGTCCTATTTATTTAACCCCCTCTCTGCCCTGTTTGTTTTCCTCCCCCTCCCTTCACTGCTTGTTCCTTTCTCTTGCCCTGCAATAATTGTGGAAAAGAAAGAAAAGCAAATTTCTGTATAAATAATACATAATCTGCTGCTAAAATTATTTTATTCTTTTCTGGGGGCAATGAGCAGTATGAGCAGTTAGTGTAAGTACCATAGTCATTTTCTACCCAGTATTATGTTGTATACAACCAGCAATCAATGTCTTTTTGGGGTTTCCTTTGTTACTCCCTGCATCTGTTGTTATATGTTATACAATTCCATCAGCTGCATTTATTCCCTTGCAACTCCCTGCACCTCATTATAAATTGTTCCATAACAGCTGCATTTCTCCTTGCAACTCCCTGCACCTGATCATAAATTATCCCAGAACAGCTGCATTTATTCCCTTGCAACTCCCTGCACCTCCCTATAAATTGTTCCATAACAGCTGTATTTCCTCTTGCAACTCCCTGCACCTCCCTATAAATTGTTCCATAACAGCTGCATTTCCCCTTGCAACTCCCTGCACCTGATCAAACATGATCCCAAAACAGCTGCGATTATTCCCTTGCAACTCCCTGCACCTCCCTATAAATTGTTCCATAACCGCTGTATTTCCTCTTGCAACTCCCTGCACCTCCCTATAAATTGTTCCATAACAGCTGTATTTCCTCTTGCAACTCCCTGCATTTCCCCTTGCAACTCCCTGCATCTGATAAAAAATTATCCCAGAGCAGCTGTATTTATTCCCTTGCAACTCCCTGCACCTCCCTATAAATTGTTCCATAACATCTGTATTTCCCCTTGCAACTCCCTGCACCTCCCTATAAATTGTTCCATAACAGCTGAACTTCCCCTTGCAACTCCCTGCACCTCCCTATAAATTGATACACAACAGCTGCATTTCCCCTTGCAACTCCCTGCACCTGATCATAAATTGTTACACAACAGCTGCATTTCCCTTGCAACTCCCTGCACCTGATCATAAACTGTTCCACAACAGCTGTATTTCCTCTTATAACTCCTTGCACCTGATCATAAACTGCTCCACAAGAGCTGCATTTTACCTTGCAACTCCATGCACCTGGTCATAAATTGTTCCAGAACAGCTGCATTTTACCTTCCAACTCCCTGCACCTGGTCATAAATTGTTCCAGAACAGCTGCATTTCCCCTTACAACTCCCTGCACCTGGTCATAAACTGCTCCACAACAGCTGAATTCCCCTTGCAACTCCCTGCACCTGGTCATAAATTGTTTCAGAAAAGTTGCATTTTACCTTGCAACTCCCTGCACCTGGTCATAAATTGTTCCAGAACAGCTGCATTTCCTCTTGCAACTCCCTGCACCTGGTCATAAACTGTTCCACAACAGCTGCATTCTCCTTGCAACTCCCTGCACCTGGTCATAAATTGTTCCAAAACAGCTGCATTTAACCTTGCAACTCCCTGCACCTGGTCATAAATTGTTCCAGAATAGCTGCATTTCCCCTTGCAACTCCCTGCACCTGATCATAAATTGTTCCAGAATAGCTGCATTTCCCCTTGCAACTCCCTGCACCTGGTCATAAACTGCTCCACAACAGCTGAATTCCCCTTGCAACTCCCTGCACCTGGTCATAAATTGTTTCAGAAAAGTTGCATTTCACCTTGCAACTCCCTGCACCTGGTCATAAATTGTTCCAGAACAGCTGCATTTCCTCTTGCAACTCCCTGCACCTGGTCATAAACTGTTCCACAACAGCTGCATTCTCCTTGCAACTCCCTGCACCTGGTCATAAATTGTTCCAAAACAGCTGCATTTAACCTTGCAACTCCCTGCACCTGGTCATAAATTGTTCCAGAATAGCTGCATTTCCCCTTGCAACTCCCTGCACCTGATCATAAATTGTTCCAGAATAGCTGCATTTCCCCTTGCAACTCCCTGCACCTGGTCATAAACTGCTCCACAACAGCTGAATTCCCCTTGCAACTCCCTGCACCTGGTCATAAATTGTTTCAGAAAAGTTGCATTTTACCTTGCAACTCCCTGCACCTGGTCATAAATTGTTCCAGAACAGCTGCATTTCCCCTTGCAACTCCCTGCACCTGGTCATAAACTGTTCCACAACAGCTGCATTCTCCTTGCAACTCCCTGCACCTGGTCATAAATTGTTCCAAAACAGCTGCATTTAACCTTGCAACTCCCTGCACCTGGTCATAAATTTTTCCAGAATAGCTGCATTTCCCCTTGCAACTCCCTGCACCTGATCATAAATTGTTCCAGAATAGCTGCATTTCCCCTTGCAACTCCCTGCACCTGATCATAAATTGTTCCAGAATAGCTGCATTTCCCCTTGCAACTCCCTGCACCTGGTCATAAATTGTTCCAGAATAGCTGCATTTCCCCTTGCAACTCCCTGCACCTGGTCATAAATTGTTCCAGAATAGCTGCATTTCCCCTTGCAACTCCCTGCACCTGGTCATAAATTGTTCCAGAATAGCTGCATTTCCCCTTGCAACTCCCTGCACCTGGTCATAAATTGTTTCAGAATAGCTGCATTTCCCCTTGCAACTCCCTGCACCTGGTCATAAATTGTTCCAGAACAGCTGCATTTACTCCCTTGCAACTCCCTGCACCTGATCATATATGAATATGAAGGAAAACAAAGCTACAGCTGCTGTTCTGCAATATCATAACAGTGAATACTAATGGACACTGTTTGTATAAGTTTTATAATGTAATAGAGGCAGGGAGTTACACAGTGTATAACAATATATTATGGACTATAGATTATGTCCAGGGACATGTGTGACTGATGCCTATTTGCTGTGGAACACAGGACAATACTGTTGTACTTTAAATAAAAGAAAATACTATTATATTACTATTACAGTTTTTATTAACCTTCACATATATTGATTAATGTTGAGCATTTCAGGGATGCTGTTATAAGTGAATGATCAGGCAGCAGCATAAGACAGTTATGTGCAGGCTGGACACACAGGACAGAGGGTGGGAGGGGAGGGGTTTGGCTGCTACAGCTCAGGAGTTCAGCCTGTCAGTCAGTGCTGTGACCACTTCCTGTGAGAGAATGAACAGACACTCCCACTCTTCATTTCAGCCTAGCTTCTGACCTGAGAGGTTCTCTCTGCAGCTCTGATATAATGACAGTTCTAGGAGGTAAAATTCTTTCAAAACGTTTTTCTTTCTGCATCATTACATGTTTTGAGGAAGGATGTGCAATATATCTGAATATGAAGGTTATATGAAATGTCCCCTTTAAGTTTTTTCAAGCACTTAAGCTTGATTATGATTGGTGTCATTTCTTTTTGGCTCATCAGTTAATAAAATGTAGTATTAAAAGGGAAGAAGAAAGAACATAAAAGTAAAAAAAAAGAGCAGCCGAACAGGCTGAAACACTACAATTAAAAACCACCAATCACTGTACAGAAAGGGAAGAGAAGTATGTCAAGCATATAATGCTGCAAATTACATTATCTGCTCTATGGAATGGAGCCATTTAATAAAATGTTAAGGGATCGGGTATACACTTGATATTACCTGGCTGAAGGTTTTGTTACATACTGTACTGGAAAGAGAATCAGCAAAAAACTGAAAGGGCAAGAATAAACCATACATGTTAATTGTTAGCAACTAAAGCTCAAAAGAAGGGATTCTAAATGTATGCATTGGGACCCAAAAATGAACTCCCTGACTCTTCTGAGACTGTCATGATGATTCCCATAAATACAATGAACTGTCTCCAATAGTATCATTTGTAGATCTTTAAAAATAGATACATCATTAATTCCAAGCCAAATCTTGGTTAGCAAACTTTACTTCCAGTCAACTGGGTCCCACACAAAAGAGACAGTAAAAGAAAGGAAGAAATCAATTAGCATTCAGTAAAAGACCTATACATTTGCAATGCATGCAGTATTCAACATCAGCATCTAATTTCTATTGATTCATACTTTTATTTCACCTAGCTTGTGTGTTTTAAATGCAATTGAGACAGAGGTAAGAGCACTGCTGGGCAGTAAATGTGTAGATTAAAAGGCGATCAGTGGAGTAACAAGAATGTGAAACATTTTTTAAAAGAGAGTCCTACCTTAAGTAGGACTGCTCGCATGTGCACACTCCTACCATATGGCAGACAAATTTTTCTGCGCTATTACAACTTGGATGACTGTCCCTGTGGCTGCACAGCAGTTTTTACTGATAAAAAAGAACTTTGGCACACACTCTACAGCAGTGATCCCCAACCAGTAGCTTGTGAGCGACATGTTGCTCTCCAACCTCTTGGATGTTGCCTTCAGTGTCCTCAAAGCAGGTGCTTATATTTGAATTCCAGGCTTGGAAGCAAGTTTTAATTGCATAAAAACGAAGTATAGTGTCAAGTAAAGCCTCTTGTGGGCTGTCAGTCCACATAGGGGCTACCAAATAGCCAATCACAGCCCTTATTTGGCACCCCAAAGGGACTTTTTATGATGTGTTGCTTCTAAACTCTTTTTATATTTGAATGTGGCTCACGGGTAAAAACGTTTGGGGACCCCTTCTCTACAGACTCGCATATGGTGGTGACATTTAGATGACTTTATTTGCATTAACATACACAACAAATTTGTGTATACTAACTATATTGGTGTTTTTTGAAGCAAACATACCAGTTTTACCAGTGCAGGGCAGTAAATACTTTTCTATTTAATTTAATACTCTTTATACCCCCAATGATGATAATGATGTCTAGTTTACACACTCTTAGGCAAAAATGTTTCCTAAAAAAGCATATCTATAGTGATGGGCAAATTTATTTGCCAGGCGCGAATTCGTGGCGAATTTGCGTGATCCGCCGCCAGCGAATAAATTTGCGAAACGCCCGCGAAAATTCGTGGCAAAAATTCGCCGGCGTCAAAAAATTTTTTCTCAAAAACGGGCGCCGGTGTCAAAAAAATGGGCACCGGCGTCAAAAACGGGCGCCGGTGTCAAAAACGAGACGCCGGCGCCATTTCGCAAATGCGCCCATCACTACATATCTACTGTGTAAAAAATGTCTGTGTACAACATAACAAACCATTGAATTCACTACCACTATGTATTGTGATGCCTGGGTTTGACACCTGTATATAAAATGTGCCTAAAACCAATCTTTCAGATTTAAATAAATGAAGTCAATTAATTCAAAACGAGTCAATTTTCTCATTAATCTGACTTTGCCTTTCAGTGGTGTAATTAGCTGCAATTTATAAAGAAAATGCCCTTCTTATCAATATTTAAATTCCTATTTAGAGTGAAGGAAATGTTGCAATTTGTTAACATTTCTTGTCTGGAACTGGCTGACTCTTTTCTGACTTTTTTTTTCATTTCTTTGGAAATTCAAATTGTTAGCATCAATGATAACAGTTACTTAAAGATAAATTAGCTGACTCTAATCTATTACTGATTATTACAGGATCAATTCAAATATCTGGCATACAATTATGCCATATAACCTGCTTTATCTAAGATGTTTCCTTATATATATACAAGGAAATATTTGGAAAAGATCAAAGAATCTCTTTCTATATCTGCAGGTTTACTTCAAAGAGATGATAAAAGCATCATCTTACAAAAATCTATTGAAAAGGAGCAAAACCTCATTACACCTAAAGAATTCAGAACAGAATGGCTTCCTATCAAAAATAAGAAGCTTGTTATGAAACAGAAGGGACCTCTTTATTCTGTGTTTGAGCACTTGGTGAAGAAGCCTATGTAGTCTGAAAAGTATATACTATACAACTGAACTTTAATTAATATAGTTCAAGGTGCAAAGCACACAGATGCAAGGAAGCCCTGGAATTTACATGTGCCTTGAGGTTAGGGCCCCATTTATCAATCAATCATCAAGAAAATCCAATGAGAGTTTCCTTAATTCATACTGCCTTCTAGCCAAAAAAGCTTAGCAATTTTTGTAATTTTTTACCAGTCAAGGCTTTTTTTAAAAAAGAAAAACTTTGCCATTAAAGCTCACACAATCATAAATGGGGCAGTGTGCTACTTCCAGGGCTCTATTTGCGTGATGCAACTATACCGTACATACATCCAATAAGCACTTAAATCTCCCTAGTTTCTGGTATTTCTTAAAACTGATCTACAGCCTTTTCTGAAATCAGTCACCTTAGCCAAAAGTAGTAATGACAAGGCCAAACACAGAGTTATTCCTATTATAATCATCATCAATATTCTCAACTGAATTGTTGTATGAAATTTTTTAACAATACTTTTACACTTCATGGAAACTTTTTCATTGAATTCGTTGAACCTAGGTAATACATAAAACTTATTGAATCATTTTGAGTTGTAATATACATATTTTCTACATGAACTCACTGATTTTTTTTACATTCAAGTTTTCAATTTTTTGTGCTTTATAAGGCTCATACAGTATATTTGAAATTAGAGAAAGTAGAATTCGCAATTGAAAAACTTGAATTGATGTAAAACCTCAAATTTTACCTAAAATCTGACCGTTAGTATTTATGGTAAATATACAAAGAATAGTGCAAAAACACATTTATCAAAGAATTACGTTAATGTTTGTCACAGCTCTCATTTCCTTTCTATTGCATTTTAGAGCCATGTTTATCAAATGGTGAGCTCTCACTTTCACTTATTGATAAATTTGGCCCAAAAAGTCCCATACAAATAAACATGAAGCAGCAGAATTTCACTCAAGCAAACTATGGGGAGATCTAATTGTACTTTTGATAATGTTCCTTTTTTAAAATATAATGAATCTTGTAAAGAAGATTGAGACTATTAAAAGCCATTTAAAATATTTACGTTTGGAACGCTTTACTTATTTCTTGGTTTGGACGCATTGCTGCCATACGCATGTTGGTTCTCCCAAAGATTTTATATCTATTTTGAGCATTACAAATATCAGTCAAAACATCAGATCTCATTAAACTACAAATACACATGTAACCCCTTTGGCCACCCCCCTGTGCCAAAGGTTATACATCATTCCATTCCTTACCAATTACAGATCCTGATTCCCCTTTGCTAAGTAAAAGGGTACTGGAAAACTCTTCTCTGGCAGTGCCTCCACCTAATGGGATCTGGGAATACACCTGTGGGTGTCCCCATTAGGAAAACATTAAATACACACACTTATTTTATAAAAATATAAATTTTATACAAGGAAGTGCAGATTAAAGGGGAAATAAACGGTAAAAGTACACATATGCATGTAAAAGCATGAGCCACTACCCTGGTGACCCTGTACCAGTCCTATCCTGGTAATTCATTACCAGGCAAAGTCACGCACTACTCCTTTGGTGACAAAGAGTCTCTGTCCCTTTTCCCAACAAGAGCACAAATAGTCCAGGTAGCACTATTTCCCCAAGTACCTTACCCAATGGACAAGGTACTGGCTCCCACATGGCATGGTACACAAACAGCCTGTGACACAATAGAAACCCCGCTGGATACTTTCCCTTTCCTCTACTCTGCCCTGCTGCACCCACAATGCTCTGGCACCAGCCCCTGGGAAACCCCATAGCTCAGCCATGTGGCTCTCTGTAGGAAATTGACCCTTCGGGTCCCTACACACATATGACATTTTATATGGAAATAATTTTCACAGATTCAATAGTAGTAAATTAATATAGGGCAGCTATATTAGCACAAACTATTCCATGGCACAATGCACTTGTCATTCTCAGATGGGTAGATATTGAATATGCCTTAATATACCATTTACAGGCACTATTATGGGCAATTACAAATAGTATTCAGAAATTTAATATTACCAATCCAATTATTAAATTTCATTTTCAACTCTGGAAAACATTGAAGAACAAATTGATTCCACAGGATCAGTTACATGCAACCGTTTATAGGTAACCCTGATTTCTTTCCTGGACTAAATCAATGGATTTCACTGGTGGTCTTCTTACAAAATCACCAAACTAAATGATTTGTTGACCTCCCAATGTTTGAAATCATGGGTATCCCTTAAAGAATCATTATCTATCCTTTCAGATGAATTTTGAGATACTCACAACTTTCCCATTTTGTTTATATTAACTACAACAGCAACCTACCCTCTCCTTTTGAGAATCTTTGTATAAACTCCTTATTGACCAAAGACAACATTTCAATGGAATATTCATTATTGACAGAAATGCAACCATACACCCCAACCACTTTATGTTAGCATGGGAAAAATACTTCATTCTGTCTTGGTCCCAAGAGGATTGGTCTAAGATATTAACAAATGGCATATAAAATACTCTCACAATGGTAAATGATCCTGAGAAGTAAGAATGCCATACATCCAGATTCTTCTTCAAATTGCTTCAGTGGCTGCTCTGAAGTAGGTGACTACAAATACTCTTGTGGTCCTGTCTGATAGGTATATCTAAAGCTGCAAATCTCTTATTGTCTCAACTATGGGCTGCAGCCTACTGGGCCATAGCATTGAACTGGATTACTCCCCTGTTATCATTAGTACAATTTATTTCCAGAGCTAACTACATCCAAGTGATGCAAAAAAATCACATACTTTCCATTACAAGATGCCCAAACCAATATACAGATTCCAGGCCTTAACTGATTCATTCTTACAGCACACTTGTAAAGCACAAGACCTTTTATCGCTTTATGTACCATAGTGATGAACACTATATGTATTTTAAAGATATGTAAAAATACATTAGTTATTGGAAGTAATTTGTATTTTTATTATGTTCTGTTTTTTTCTTATTTATTTTCTTTTCTTTTACTATTTTTGTTTTTATTTTCTATATCCCAATTATTGGGCTAGCAAAATAAGAAACTGAGACTACATTGGCAATATTGTACTCATATTTATTACTTTTATTGTTTTGGAATGACAATTATATACATCTGTTGAACATAAACAAAGAGAAGTTTATTCAATTCTATAATGTGTCTAATAATCCACTAACAAGTAAATAGTCTACTAACGAGCAAAATGTTTTTGATGAAAAGGAGAATAACGTTTTTGTCTCAATGAAGCACGTAAACAGCAAAACCACAGGTCTATTATTGATGGGGAGTCCAATGTTTGGATTAGTCTTATTAGACTTTATGGGAGCACTTATGAAGCCAAATACTTCACTAAATAAATTATGGCAAATGTGTAGGAAAATGATATAAGGTATTGATCCGCAAGTGCAAATTAAGACCCATTGCAACATGAATAATTTAAAATTAGCATCAAATAAATAATAGGAAATTCATTCCAAATTTACACGCATTAATATATAAAATGTGTGCCCTCATTGGTGCTTAGGTGTATGCGTGAGAGCAATTAAATAGTGCACATTTGAAATGGTGAGTTAGAAGCTTATCCAGTAGGTGAGAATGCATTGAGCAGTAGCTATTATTATACAGTATCTTCTTGATCCTTTTCGGTATATGAATGACAACATTACCCCTCCTTTTCAGTTTTGTTGTGTTACTTCCACAAAGGTGTAATAAAAATGCCTAATAAATGCACTGTGAGAAGAAAGATGTTTTTTCACATTATTATATATTCACTGACAGCAGAAACATATTAAAGAAAGTAATTAGTGGGACTGTAAGGTGAGCAGTGTGTATTTGTAAATGTGTCCTCTCTTTCAAGGAATTAAAAGATCAGAAACAAAGATTGTCTTTATAACTGGCTTTGGTTTCACTCCTTTGTAAGCTCTGGCATCAAATTATATTGTTGTCCACTTTTGTATTGAAAAAGAAAATGACCTCTAAAGGGCAATACTATCAAGCTTATGGCATGACACAAAGACTGAAGCCATTCAGTGTACAGTGTTCTGTTAAACCAAAATGAAACATGAGATGAACTATGAAGTTGTAAGGTTGTTATAAGGTTGAACTGGTGACATCGCTATGTCACAGCAAAATCCTTAATATAAATGTGCCTCAGACATCAGTTTAATACTTATTTGTAGTTCTTGGATGTGTTATTATTGTCTACTGTTGCCCATTCCTGGTTCTTGACTCTTTAGTCTGTTTCTAACAATACATGCTGCCAGCCCAGACTATTGACTGTCTAGTTCATGTTCAGTTTTCCACCTACACTCAGATGATATGTATTTTATGAAGAAGGGGGTAGATTGGGGTTAGGTTTTCAGTAAAGCTGTTTCAGGTTACATTAAGTTTGCTAGTGTTGGCCCCGGAGTTCAAAAGTGACCTACAGTAAGTAGGGTAATTTTGTGATACCTGTGAAGATTCCACCCAAGGTGCCCGGCATCATACTGGGGTGTCTAATGCCCACCGGAACTGTGACCTGAAGGGCCCTCCCTACCATTTAAAGGGCCCACCCTCTCAACATTTGTCCCCTGCACTGCATAGTGTATCTACTTTCTCCTTATTAACTTGCAGCCAAAATCTGGTAAGAGGAGGAGGCCTTGCACTGGGGAGCTTCAGCAGCTTTTCCTGGTGTGCAATCTGCCCAGTCTGACCCTGATGGTGCCCAAAGGGCATTCCAGGTGTTTATGAGTATTAAAACTATTGACTTGTAATACTGATTAGCTGTTTAATAACTAGGCAGTGTTGTATAAATATGAGATTTACAAACAAGTAAGAAGAATGATGAAAAGAAGACTGTAAATGATTTTAGATTCTAAGACATATTACTAGCCATACAAATCAGCAATATATTAATGATAATATTTCTGTATAGAAATGTGATAAAAGGCATACAAATAATCTAGTTGTAAATGCAGAACGCTTTTACGACTTACAAGCATTTCCAGACACTGAAAAGCATTAAGAGATTTATACTTGAGCTTTAGAAAAAGGTCAACAATTGCATTTGCCACTCCACTGCCAATGTCCTTGGATTGTGCAATTCACAAGTGACATGCCTTGTTTTCATAGAAGAGCTGCTTTTAATAGCATGCCTTGATGGCAAAGCAAGAGGAAACAGATGAAATTCAATCAAGCAACTCTATAGGACATGATACACGAAGCTCTAGCCTGACAGGCTCTCTTTCCAATAAACAAGCTGAGAAAGCTGCTTATGCAGAGACTCTGTAAGCATGCTTTGTTAGCAGAACATTGGCATCTCCTGCTGCAGACACTGCTATTCATTAGATGTCCAGTGAAACAGTGCTTAGTGTTTGCGAACACTTGTTAAGCCTCCAAACAGGATTCTAATTACACCATCTTGCTGTCAAATTCACTTCGTTTTTAACATCAATTATTATTGTTGATTGTACAAACTTAAATGTTCTTATTCAGATTACAAAGAGGTCCAGGGAAAGTCAACATAAAACACTTTCCTCATAACTCTGTGCATTTAAACTGAATTACCCTTTTATCCTGCTCTTCACTACCATAAAGCTAGATGTCTTCAGCAGCAAATAAAACACTTACCTAACCTTTAAGATCAAGCAAACAGCATTAACAGTACAGTAAAATCAAATAGTATGAGAAAAGCAGCATAAAGTAAAAACTTAAAATGAGATGTATGGCCTGGCCAGGCACTCAGGGACAGCAAAGTCCAATTGTTAAACTGGTCATAGGGAGACCAACATTGGCTGCAGTGTGATGGAAGTAAAGTAACAGTTATAAGCAAAAGAGAACAACATAATACAAAAGGGAATTGTCAAAGCAGAAAAGAGAATGATAAGACAAAAGAATACATAGCAGAAATGGATGAAGGAAACAGAAGTAGAAGTATACACATACTATAAAGAAGTAGTTTTTCTGGGCAGGAAAAAAAAGAGCTAACGTTAAATTATAACAAGGATATTCTTTTCTTTACTGTTCTATTACTATTGGCATTCTATTTTCCTTATTGTTAAACAATATTTGTAATCTGTATCTCCGCATTATTGATACTGCTTTTTTTGCAACGTATTACTTGCTGAATGAGTACTCATGGAAAACAGGAACAGCAAATGTATTTTGATTTTCTTCTATTTCTTTATTGTAAAACAAAATAAAAATATTTAAAAAATATATATATATATAACAAGGAATGTTCAGTGCACATTTATAATTGGTACCGTATATACTCGAGTATAAGCCGAGCTTTTCAGCATCCAAAATGTGCTAAAAAAGTCTACCTCTGTTGGTTATATGAAAGAATAACAGTGACTGCAATATCACACAGCGCCCTCTGTTGGTTATATGAAAGATTAACAGTGATGGCAATATCAAACAGCACCCTCTGCACATGGTAGTGGGACAGTGGGACAATGCACACAGTAATCCGTTTGGCAATTCTCTGTCACCATCAACTTTGCAAAGAAGTCCTGTTGATCGCTGGGGGGGTCGCTTTGGTGGAATGTGCGCTGCTGGGAGACAGGGCTGTAGTTGTGTCTAGGCTTATACTAGAGTCAATAAGTTTTCCCAGTTTTCGTAGGTAAAATTAGGTACCTCGGCTTATACTCAGGTTGGCTTATACTCGAGTATATACGGTACTTGCATAACATGACCAATCCAAATGTGTGTGTTATAAAAATATATATTATTTTATTATATATATTATTTATCAAACATTACACTATTAGAAGTCACCTTGGAGTTCCATGGCCCATTTAAAGAATTGTAGATCTCCTCATATATGCATATGGAGGGTTTCAGTTTGGATAAAAAAAGAGACATGCATTTTTGCTTGTTAGCTCTAAAATAATCTTGCCTCTGCAGTGGAAGACAGACCTAAATAATAAACCAAGAACAATAGAGTATGAAAACATCTGCTGCACCAAAATTCTGTGTTGATTACTATGACCTATAAAGTCACATTAATCACATCAACACTGACCTGTTTGCTATAAGGTGACTTCTATTACAGCAGTGATACTGCATACATACAAGCATGCTTTATATTCTTTTGGAATTGAAATATGTTAGTCTGCTCTGTATTTGTCATCCTCCTACTTGCAGTGACTAGGTTTTATTAAATCATCAGCTACAGTTGTAAGCGATTGATGACTATAAAATTGCAAGAAAAAAAACATTTTGTTTGTTTTGCAAACAATTGACACTATATTAACCAGAAAAGCAGATGGATTATGGTATCCAAGACTAATTACTGTGTGCAACGGCAGTGAATCATTTCTGGACTATGGCCAGAAATGTGGTGCATCTGGTTACTCACATGGTCATACACAATGCAGGGAGTGGCGTAGAAGAACAAAAACAAATTGCACTAGGCGGAGGTTTCAGTAAAGGTCAACTGAACACACTGACATATACATTTTCTGATTAACTACAGTTATAAAAACTATTTCATGAACTGTTATTAAATGGTTTCCTTTTTATACATAGATGACTGCAAAATGTTTTGGAAATTGCTTGTTTAATTCCTGACAAGGGTACAGCATCTATGCACTAATTCATTCTCTTTCAGGATTCAGTCAAACTATAAGGTGATTACAAACATGTAGCGGTGAAATCATTGGGATTTTAGTGGTGCCTCAGCGGCACTGTATATGTGATGTCATTAAGGTGGCAACCACTCAAAATAGAAGGCATTATTCAATTTGTGTTTAAGGAGAAAATTACAACATCACAACTTCCAGAATAATCTGAGTTATCCTAAATGATCCTAAATTACTGATTAATCAGTGAATATTCCATATATATTATTTGAAAATATCTTAAATTAAAACTGGTATAGTTTCTGCCATTTCTGCATTCTGTTTATATACTTTAAAAAACTAGTTCACATGCAGTCTAAATAAATTGTATACTGCCCTTAGGAAAACAATACTTCAGAGTTACAATACTAATTTAAAAGTAAGGGGCAGCATTATCAGTATATTGTACTGGGCAGCCCTGATGTATTCCCAGCCGTTCAATATCTTTTCCCATTCATCAAAACTTTTTTTTCAGTCAGTACCACTTTCCAATTAACCAACTGACACTTTTGTTAAGACCACTTTGTCAGTTTGTTAGAATGTGTATGGTCTAACCACCATTGTTCTGTTGGAGCAACAATGATCAACTATGCTCAACAGCATCCAGAAGTACACTCGCCTATGTGTATTGCATGAATGGAAAATAGATATTTTCCTCACTGGGATCAATTGTCTCCTATGTCACAATTTAATAATGTAAACTAGAGTCCTGCGCGGGTCCATTTTTTGGGACCCGAACCCGACCCGTACCCGCAACCTGCAATCCGCAACCCGCACCCCGCATTCTTACCCGATTGGACCCGCAACCCGACCCGACCCGCAAGTACCTTCTCTGCAACCCTGACCCGCGACCCACTGACCATCAAGAATCAGGAAGTGCTGTCATTATAAACCGGAAGTGACATCATCGGAAGTAGATATGATAAGAAAAAAAGGAGTAAAACCGGAAGTGCTGTCATTGTGTGGAAGTGGACGTGACCAGAAAAAAGGAGCAAATATCGATATTGAGAATACCCGCAGCCAGACCCGCAACCCGCAAACCCGCCTACCCGCGGGTATACCCGCACCTTGAACTTCAATGAAAACCCCGTTTGGTACTGTAGGTTTTTGCGGGTAACCCGCAGGTACCCGACCCGCTGCAGGACTCTAATGTAAACCCACTGCAGAAGCAGATTTATTAAAAGTCAGTAATCCTACCATTATCTTTGGGATTGTGGGAGGAAAGGGATCACCTGGAATAAAAACAAAATTCAATGGGAAAAATCCTAATTTCTAACTGCATTTAAAGGAGAAGGAAAGGGGTTTTCTATTAGGGGTGCCAAAAGTTAGGCACTCCCAAGTTATTGTACCTAACACCCTGGGCAGAATACTGTACTGGCCTGGGGGTTATTCCAGCTCTATGGAGTGGTGAAAAGCTGAACTTGAATAAAAAAGCCAGCTATTTAATTCTACTGCACATGTGTCTGCCCCAGGAATTTTGGAGAAGCAGGAAGACAATCGCTCTGGAATAACCCCGAACCAGAGCAGTTTTCTCCTGATAAGAGCACTCCAGGGTGCCAGGTAAGTAGATATAATCACTTGGGAGTGCCTAACTTTTGGCAGCCCCAAGTAAAAACACATTTCCTTCTCAGTTAATTGACATTGTCTTGAATATTACACATTATTAAAAAAGCTGTTAATGAATATTATGAAAAGTCATTTATTTGAAACCACTACTACAATAAATTCAATCTCTTAAAATTACAAAGATCTCTTCTCTGCATTAAATAGCCATGATGAATTCAATGTTTTATATGAGTGTGCTTTTCCTCCATAAGTCCTGTTGTCACTTACATAAATCTAGCTGATTCTACCCATGCATCAAAGCCACGGTGCTGTAGTCTGTCTGGCATGATTAGATCTTGGAACTGTGGTTAAAGTGTGCCGACAAATAATAAGCTCATTTGTTTGCACAAACATAAAATGTAGAGTAAGTAAAGTAGGCGCACACACATACACACATAACAGATGAAGGATTCATTAAACTGTGCACATAATAGAAGGAAAATTATTTCCATCTGCTTGACTAATCAAAGGAGAATTTGCGCATTCCATGTAAGTAATGTCATACATAGAGAGACGCTGATAATATCAGATATTATGTAGAAGGGAAAGTATTTTGCTAAAGCAAAGAAAGGGAAATAACAATTCAAGCTACCATTTTAAATGTATGCAAAAAACATGCTTAACAGTCGTTCAGATATACATGGAAGGCCACAGCTTAGTTTCTCCACTTAAATTTAAATAAATAATTTTCACATATTTTAACACTAAAATGAATTGTACCACTACCATGGTGTACTGTATGAGCCACACTGTCATCTGAAAAATGCCAAGTGGTTAGAAAACAGATTAGCTGGAAAGCAATGAAGTGGTTGGTTGACATTATTGCTCAGTTACAAAAGGAAAATTTTTTAGATGAAACCATAACAGAAATAAATGGTTATCTTTTTCTCTTTACCGGTCTATAGAAAAATTAATTGATGTATTATAATAAACAAGCCATTCCATTTTGCTATTTCATGCCAACAGTATAGCTACATGTTTCCCAGAAATCAATTTGTCCTCTCATAAAGAAACACTCACTGAAAGGACTGTACAAGAACAAAATTGGATTTTTATGAGCAAAACCTTTTTCTCCCTCTGCACTTGAATATGGAACAGATTAACTTCAACAAGTTTGAGACTATATTTCTATTGAAATAATGTATCTAAGAGAAATGATTTAGATTATAAAACCAGCACTGTAGATTGGCATTTATTTATTTTTTTGCAGGCCCTATGAATTTACTTCTAGGAATGACAAACTATGTAGATGTCATCACCAGTAAATGATCAACTGAGAAAATCCTTGCAGGAGAAATTGTTTTTATCTTTGTATACAGATGTATTATAATATCTGAATTATGAGGTTTACAATTTACAATTAATATCAATTAATTTTTGCTTATTTTAAGAGTTATCATTTGGTTTCCTATAATTGTGGGTATATAAAGAGGGTACTGCTAACACAAAAAGTCAGTTCTTGCTAAGACTGCCATCAGAAATCGTGAGGCCCCTTACAAAAAAATTTGCTGGACCCTATGGGCTCCACCCACCCCAGGTCAGCCCCAGACCCCTCCTACTCCACAGTAAATAGGCCACACAAACACGAGCGCTAAAACAGTAAAAACACTTTTGGCAAAAGGATTATAAAGACTGCCACCAAGTTAACAAAAATCATTGGTGGTCTGCCCCTCCCCTACAAGTTACGTAGGGGAGCCATGTCCCCCCCCCACAAGAGACCTCAGTTCTTACGGGATAAGGGGTATTTCTCTAATTTGGATCACCATAAGTCTACTAAAATTAATTTAAACATTAAATAAATTAAATTAAGGTACTGCTTTATTATTACAGAGAAAAAGTAAATACATTTAATAATTTGTAATTATTTGATTTCTGGATAATGGGTCTATGGATAATCGATCCTATGCTGTACCAGGTTTTCATCCTAGTGGCTTTTCAAGTGCAGCCAAAGATATCCTTTTCTAACACTACAATATGTTATGTTACATTATCGTTGTGCTCTTGGGTACTGCCCGCTATGAAAACACAAGTGTTTTATGCCTGTACTAGGTCCCTTAATACAATATAGAAACCATAGTACTAGTATATCTTTGGCACAAGAGCAAAATTTGTAAATTATATGATATTTGAAAAAGGACTGCTTTCTTCTGCTTATGAAATGGAGAAAAGGACAAGGTCACTGAGTTGAAGGAAGGAACTAGAAAATAGAATCTAAAACAATCAGTCGGATGCAGGCAAACAGGGGCACCAGACAGGTAGGATTCCCAGGATTCAAATTTTTTTTCCCCACAAAAACCCACACATTCATACAAAAACTCGAATGCTTGGTATTTATTAAGCACAAAGAACTTGAAAAACTTGAATGCAAAACTACAGGCAAACATCTATAAGTTTGCGAGTGAGTTCATGTAGAAGTCAATGGGAGTTGTCCTAGACATAATTCAAGCAATTTTTTTAATTCAAGAATTTCGAGGTTTTGTCAAGTTGGTAAAAACCAAATTTTTCAAGTTTTTTGAGCATGTGAATTCACAAATTATTTTTTTTTAGTTTTTACATGATTGTATGGAATCATTTTTTTTTTATTCTATTTTTTAATAAACAGACAGACATTCAAGTTTTTTTAACATTTTGAGTTTATTCGTAAAAAAACTCTAAAAACTCACAAATTAGATTTTTTATAAATAAACCGATAAATATATGGTTTCTCTGGTGATGTTTATACTATTTGCCCCATTCAGTAAGACAACATTGGTGGAACCTTCAAAGACAACTTATTACACTGTGTATAAATGTACACAACACTCCAGTACTACTTCAGTGCTGCTGCCCCATGAGACAAGTAGTTGACTTGAGTTGGACTTTAAAGTATTAAATGTTTACGCAAAGAAAATTTTTTTGAATGTGAATGATCTGCAGTGCTTTATACATCAAAGGTAAGTTTTTAATAAATTGGCTAATCATTCCCTCAAGGCATTACTTCATGTCAGAGAACAAAAGCAAACGAATGAAGGCAGATATTGGAGTTTTATATTTACCAGGCGCTGTTACATCTTCAGCAGTTTGTTCTGACAGCATAAACAAATCCCAAAGCCTTATTTGCTTCATTGCAACAGGCAGTTTTTCAAATTAACAGAGGCATTTGCAAGCTTAATATAAAATATTAATGCCTAATTTATTCAACAGTTTAATAAAAATTAAAACTTTTAGGTTAATCATAAAACAAGCCATTTTAATTAAAACAGTTATAAAACAATTAATCCACTTGAGCTGCTTTGGATTAATGCCAGTCCTATTGGTTTAATAGATGTAAGCATATATTTTTTTTCCCTTTGACTTAATGAATGCTAAATATGTCACTAAAAATATGTACACTGTATTATGAACAGTTGGTCCATCTGCTTTTCCTGCAAGTTTATATATGTGATTTTCCTTTGACAGTAAAAACTGTTGGAAATTCCCACTAAGAATTATAATTAGTAAAATATTTATTTTGTATACTTACAAAAATACACCATTTAAAGGCAAAATAATCTCCTACAAAAGGCTAGACTAGAGATGATAAAAGGCTGTTGTATAATCCTAGAGGTAAAGAACACTATAACCACAGGCAGAGGTTGATTTTGTGTTTGGGATGACATTTCTTCATAGTATCGCAAGTCTCTGCAATCTACCCTAAAACACATGGAAAGATAAATACAATGATCATTTCTTGCAAAATACCTGCAAACAAGGCCTGCACAATAAATGCAGCACCAATTTCATGAGTGTAATAATTAGAAGACATTGAAATAAAAACAATAGTAACAATTTTATACACATGACAAGTAAAATCCAGCACCAATTCTATGTTGAGTACCTCTGGAATGCTTGCCAGAATTATTATAGTAATAGTAGTTTCATAATATAATACCTTAGAACAGATGGCAAGATAAATGCAGTATAACACTTCCACCCTGTTTGCTGTAGAAAATTCATTGGAGCTTGATTTGGGGAGGCAGCCTCCCTGAGCCTTTAATAAAATCCACCCATGCCTATGACCGTGAAGATCCAAGCTTACAAAGTGGTCCCTAAAAGACTCTTTACATTATAGAATCTGTTTATTCCTGCCATGTAATATATGAAGGCATGTAGAGTGGGCCATGTCCAGTAAGCATGGAATATACAAAAAGATTGCTGAAGGCAGAAAGAAGGCTGTGCTAGATCAGAAACCCAAAAGATAAAATATGTGACCCATTTCTTGCTAGTAGTTTGCATCCATGTGTATCTCTAAAAAGATATGTATGTTTCAGAGGGAGCATAGACCTATATACACTTTTTTTTTTTTTTTTTTACAAAAAAATATATACTGTACATTCTTCTTATTCTATTAAATGGGTAGTTCACAGTGCTGGAATTGGGGCGGGATGTGGCGGGATGGCATGCCGCCACTTCTTTTTTTGTACTATATTGCATCCCATCAGGCAGGATGCAATGATTTAGAATACCAGAACTGTTGCCCTAACTTTCTGTATCTCGGAACTTGTTTCCGGCTGACAGTTGGCAGTGAAAAGGTTACCTGCGGCTCAATTCCAGCACGGAGAGGGTTAAGGCTCGCAATGTGTGCACATTGCATTTAGAAAATAATACGCCGCAGACAGGGGATGGGGCGGGGGCTGATGGAAGGGGGAGGTGGAGTAACGAAACAAACCGCAGCAGAGGGACAGGATTCCTCCTCAGTCACGTGACGGACGGGCCTCTGAAGATGGCACGCTCGCAAAGAATTTGTCTCCACCCTCTCACAAACCAGCCCCTGAAGTCCCCAACGGAGTAAACTTATGCTCGTACTTGCATGGTGGAATGTACCTAGCTAAGGTCAACGGGGAGGGGTAGTGGAGATTTCTTTTTGAAAGCAAATGTAGCGCCCCATCACTTAAAGATCTAGGGTGGGGTGTTGGTACCTTCATGTCTTACACACAGAAGAAGCACTTAAAGGGGTGGTTCAGATTTAAGGTAACTTTTATTATCTTATAGAACGCCCAATTCTAAGCAACTATTTAATTGGTTTTCATTCTTTATTTTTTTTTATAGTTTTATAGTTATTTGCCTTTTTCTTCTGACTCTTTGCAGCTTTCAGATGGGCATGGCTGACTCTCTTCTAAGCTTCTAAGGCTACAAATGTATTGTTATTGTTACTTTTTATTACTGATTCTTCTATTCAGTCTCTCTCGTATTCATATTCCTGTCTCTTATTCAAATCAATGCATGGTTGCTAGGTTGCTTAAAATGCAAATTCAAGAGCTGCTGAATAAAAATCTAAATAACTCAAAAACCTTTAATAATAAAAAATGAAAACAAATTGAAAATTGTCTCAGAATATCACTCTCTACATCTTACTTAAAGTTATCTCAAAGGTGCATCCTCAGTATTACCTAATACTGTGTCGGACTGACAGTGAGCGGCCACTAGCGAGATGAAAGGAGCTGCAGCTTTTAAGGCTTTTATTTTACACATGTACCAGGTTCCCCGATGGCTACCAGTGAGAAGCCCATTGAGATTATAGTGAGCTGAAATCTGTCTCCGGGAGCTTTAATAAACCCTGCCCAGCAGCATCCTGCTACAAGAGGGGAGCACATTCTGCATAAATCTAGAGTGCCAACTAAATCAAGAAGCGGAACTATGTTTAGTGGTGCAGCGTTGCATTAGGTGCATTAAAGGGGTTGGTCACCTTTGACTTCATTTTTAGTATGATTTTGAGAGAGATATTTTGAGACAGTTTGCGATGGTTTTAATTTTTTTTTTATTTTGTGTTTTTTAGTTATTTATCTTTTTATTCTGCAGTTCTCCAGTTTGCTAGGGTCCAAATCAGGGTTGGGAGTAGGGTTGCCACCTGGCCGGTATTTTACTAGAAAGTATTGGTGGGCGAGGCTTATTCTAATGGGGTGGGGCTTATATTTGTGGGCGGGGCCAAAAATTTGCACTGGCATTGGTCCCAATTCAAGCACTGGTAGTTCACCTTCAAAAAACTTTTAGTATTTTACAGAAAGGCCCATATTAAAATTATCTTCATTATGAAATTTTTAATAGATTTTTTTTAATTATTTGCCTTCTTCTTCTGACTCTTCTTCCACAGCTTTCAATTGGGGGTCAGTGACCCCATCTAAAAATAAACTGCTACATATTTATTGTAATTTTTATTCATCATATTTCTAGTCAGACCCTCAACTAGTTATATTCCAGTCTCTTATTCAAATTAATCATTAGTTGCTAGGGTAATTAGGACTATACCAACCAGCTGAATTTGCAAACTGGAGAGCTGCTGAATAAAAAGCTAAATAACTCAAAAACCACAAATAATGAAAACCAACTGCAAACTGTATCAGAATATCACCCTCTACATTAATACATAACTACTACTGCACTTACTACTTTTTATTATCTTTTGCAGTAATAGAGAATTCTTTTGCTTTCATACATACTACTTCCCCTATAAATAGCGGTGCTATTTTAAATACAAACAAGTTCTGTCTAACATACTCTCTCCTCCCTTCCCACCTTTGGTGTAACTGCAGTGCAGAAGGGGGAACAGTAACTGCAAGAAGCAAGGGAGGGCCTAGGATCCAAAATACTTACTAGGCCCACTCTTGTCTGTGGTCTCAGTCTGCTCCCCCTTAGCACTGAACAACTGCTCACAGAAGCAGAGGACCAATATGCAGAGGGTTTATCTGTGCACTGCTAATTAACTGAATGGCAAGAGAAAGCTGAAAATATGGAGAGCATACTCTTGATTAAAAGAGCACACCTTTAGAACTGGAAATGAAAAAAATATGGTGGTGTATTTTATGGCTTACATTCATAACAATGTTTCACTGTTTGCACATCAAAATACTTCAAGGGCTAGGGACAACACTGTTATTTTGAGAGTGTTATGCATTAAAGGACCAGTAGCACCAAAATGTTGCATCTGTTGATCTATAACATATTAAAGGGATACTGTCATGGGAAAAAAACATTTTTTCAAAATGAATCCGTTAATAGTGCTGCTCCAGCAGAATTCTGCACTGAAATCCATTTCTCAAAAGAGCAAACAGATTTTTTTATATTCAATTTTGAAATCTGACATGGGGCTAGACATTTTGTCAATTTCCCAGCTGCCCCTGGTCATGTGACTTGTGCCTGCACTTCAGGAGAGAAATGGTTTTTGGCAGGCTGCTGTTTTTCCTTCTCAATGTAACTGAATGTGTCCCAGTGGGACATGGGTTTTTACTATTGAGTGTTGTTCTTAGATCTACCAGGCAGCTGTTATCTTGTGTTAGGGAGCTGCTATCTGGTTACCTTCCCATTGTTCTGTTATTAGGCTGCTGGGGGGGGGGGGGAAAGGGAGGGGGGTGATATCACTCCAACTTGCAGTACAGCAGTAAAGAGTGATTGAAGTTTATCAGAGCACAAGTCACATGACTTGGGGCAGCTGGGAAATTGACAATATGTCTAGCCCCATGTCAGATTTCAAAATTGAATATGAAAAAATCTGTTTGCTCTTTTGAGAAATGGATTTCAGTGCAGAATTCTGCTGGAGCAGCACTATTAACTGATTCATTTTGAAAAAATTTTTTTTTCCCATGACAGTATCCCTTTAATAATGAATGTATTGGCAACAAATGTCCTATTTTATATGAGAGAAGTTTTTATTATACAGTCTATTAGAGAGCCGTCTTTTACATTTGACCTTAGTTAATCTTCATGGGTAAGGAATTAATTGCATTCTAAAGAGATTATCTGATATGTAACCTGTGATCAATGTCATCTGTTGATCCATAACATATTAATAATGAATGTATTGGCAACAAATCTTCTATTTTATATGAAAGAAGTTTTTATTATACAGTCTATTAGAGAGCCATGTTTTACATTTGACCCTAGTTAATCTTCATGGGTAAGGAATTAATTGCATTCTACAGAGATTATCTGATATGTAAACTGTGATCTTTTAGCCCCCACAGCAGTTTTATATAAACTATAGTAGTGTTTCTAAAGCAAACACAAAATTTTTACCAGTGCATTGCAACAGCACATTATATTTTACTTTAACACAATTTCGTTTTTGGTGTTGCTGTCCCTTTAATTCCCCAATCTACATACACACTCACATACACTCCTTTGACACATAAGTGCACACATATGCTGAAATGATCTGTAAAAATCATGCATTATCTTACATTAGCAAATAAATTCTAAGAGATGATGCATTTTACAATAGAAATAGAAAGCTTTCTTTCCCCAGTCTCTAAAAGGACCGTATAGCTACTTTAACAAAGATTATCAAGGCAGCATGGAAAGAAAAAGAACTTCACTGGCATAATGAAAATGCCTTGTTAACAGAATATATGTAACATCTGATTCCCTGTGAATGGCTCAGACTAAATTTAAAAACTGAGCCCATTAAATTCCACCACCATCACTGTCACATTAACTTAAATTTCAGCTCCTCTTTAGATCAGAGACTTCCAATCACAAAAATTGAATTTTCTATTGTGTTCAATGTTAATTTCTCTTATAGCCCAATATTTTTAAGACTTTAATTTCTTTATTTAAAGGTTACAATATAAAATAGACCAGCATTCGCGGTGGCCTATTTATTTAAGATCAAATTTTAGAGATTTTAAAGGTTATTTAAAACCATGATTAAACTCTATTTCTCTAAAACCACAAATGCCATGGAAGTTATTAAAAGATCTGAATATATAAAAGTAAAAACAAAAAAAAACAAAACGATTTGTTAAAAAATATGAGAACCTAAAAATTTGAATGCTGCGAGCAATTACTAGCCCACTAAAACCTGTTAAGTCTGGAAGGCTAAAAAAGGGTCCAATAGAAGCAGTGCAGATGCCAATGACTTCTAAAGGACCTTGCAAGCTTTTACTTTTTGTACAGAGTTTTTGTGGTTCCACGCTTAATAAATCTCAAATGTTTAGAGTAATAAAAAAAAGAACACATTTTTAAAGAAAAAAATACGTTATTAGTGATGGGCGAATCTGTCCCATTTCGCATCACCAAAAATTTGCGAAATGGAAAAAAAGATTTGCAAAACCCATTGAAGTCAATGGGCCTCAAAATTATTTTGACACGCAACAATTCTTATATGCGCGACTATTTTGTCTAAATGCATTAAAGTCAATGGGTGTCCGAAAAATTTTCATGCGCGACAATTTTTATGTGAGTGTCAAATTTGTCACAGTGAATGTTTTTCTCAGTTTCACGATAATTCGCAGTGAATCCATGCCTGGCGAATGTATTTGCCCATAACTATACATTATATTATAAAGCTTTACTAAATGGCATTAATCATGCTGGATAAAAAAAATGGTAGTTTTTACCTAATGTTTCTTCGGCAAGAAGTGTTTTCTATTAAACAAAATTTTACTGCAATTCGTATAATACTTCCCAGAGCCAGCAATTCAATGGGCTAACATGATACTGCTAGCTCAAATCATTCAACACTGTTTGATACAGCAAGCTGAGCGCTAGACGAATCCATCAGCTATTATATTACAAGCATGTATAAAAAGCGTGAACAATAATTCTGGGTTGTTTGCACTTTGTAAGTAAACTAACACCTGGCCTTTTCAACATTGCAAGGAGATTATTATAAAGCCATTGAATATGTCTGGAAGAAAATCTTGTGTGTCTCTTTGTATGGTTTAATTGTTATATTTTTGTTGAGCATGCAATTTATAGGTTCTTTGTTAAATATGTAATATATTCAAAATTATCTGTTTTAGTTTAAACATTATACTAAAAAGAAAAATACACCAATGTAATATACAAAGTCAGTCTAATCTGTTTATTTATCTCATTGTCATAAAGCATGAAGATGGCCTTTATATTTTTTGTTTTGTGGTTATTTAGATGTTAATTATAGGCCTTTGTTGAGCATAAGTTCATTTAATAGGGCATGAGCCATACATACTATTTGCTTAGTGATTTAATTATAAAAAATAGGTATTTTGTTATTCTTGAGCTAAACTGGCAAACAGGGAAATATGAACTATTCCATGTTTGGTCCTTGTGAGGTAGATAATTCAGGGCACAGATAATTCTCCTGCATAATGGACTCCTGCATGCACATTGGTCACAACATAGGATGAAGGGAAGGGGGTTGAAAGGTCGCAAGGACCAAACATGGAGCAACTTTAATATCCCTGTTTGCTTTGTGAATATTTGTGAATAAAAAATAGGCAAAAAGTATTTTCAGCATAAGCCATATTCATTGAACCTGTATTGAACTAGGAAAAATACTGTATTTTGGGGGCCTGGTGTGAACTATGCTCATTCATATCCACAACCAAAAGTCATCTAGTGCTTTTAGGGGCCAATTTACTAAACGTCAACTTTTTTTGGATCAGGCATTTTGTCGCCAAAAACTCAGAAAATTCATGGGACAAAAAGCATTGCTTTTCCAGGCTTTATTATGGGGCAAAACTGCAACAATTCCAAATCCGAAAATACTTTCGTTAAAACCTGTTGAAATTACGTAGAAGTCAATTTTTAACTGATTTTTCTTTCTTTCATGGTTTTTGGGGGTTTTGGGTGTTTTTGATGCTGGCTTTTGTGCAACAAGTTGAAGTTTTCGACTGACATTTGTGGAAATTAGTTTATTTATGGTTTCTTAAAAATAAAAATGAGAAAAATTCACATTTTGCCAACTTGTCTCCCAAAAGGTGCTGCCTAAGTAACACCTTGATTTTTGGTCAAGACACATGCAAGATGGGTGTGCATCCTGCTTTAGGGCTATACCCAACATTTGGCAGGAATCTCAGCTTTCAGTCACTGCCGAACCACCTTGATGCAAATAAGGCTTGCTTTAAAATCACCTATCAAGTTCTGCCTATAATGTAGTGGCTGCAGAATCTCAAGAAGAAGCAATCCTTCCTACCTGAAGCAAGGATGAGATAAAACCACTGTCACCCAGTGTGGCCCTTTGTGGTTTAGCTAGCTGCTAAATAGAAGGCTTCAACCCCAACAGCAGTAACATCATTAAATGGCACTTATCAACTGGCTGCACCACCAAGTACTGATTTGCAATCAATTTTCTATGTAATTTCCCAAGTGACAAGATTGTGCTGAGCATACTTTTGCCTATCATTTTAATCACTAAAATCAATGGTTTTAGGACAAACTGGGTGATTTAAGCAATCCCATGTTTGGTCCTTGTGAGGTAGATAATTAGATTGCCAGTGCAAATTGCATTATGTATTCCTACTAACAAACCAGTCATAACAAAGGGTGAAGTGTATGCTAGTACTTATCTACCTTCAGTTCAAGATTTAATTTCCCTTTTAACCTTGCTTAGCTCAAGAAATAACAAAAACTACAAATTATTTATGACTAAAACAGGCAGAAAGTATTCTCAGCACAAGCCAAATTCATTGAACTCTTGTTGTACAGTACAAGGGGTTATACTGTACATTCCCTTTAATATTTCTGCGGAAACCGGAAATTCTGAATTTAGTTTCTTTGATAACTTTACGCCAATTAAAAATAAAATGTAAGTATATGAATTAAAATCAAGCATGACAACATCATCTTTAGAAAGGGTTTTCAATTACATTTATGGATTCTACTTGTATAAATTAAGTCATCTGTTGCTTAACAGATTGTTGTTCATGAATTTCATACCTAGTTCCAGAAATAGACACCAAAGTTCTGTATCTTCAGCTACCAAGATGTAGATATTCTAAGCATGAGTGTGTTTGCAAATAAGAGTTGTTTTTTTATTACAAAGTTGCATTATCTTTTCTGAATATGCAAATATGGAAGTGTGTTGTTCTGTTGCACATAATATGCTAATTTGCTTGGTATTGCTTCAAAGGTTGATATGATATTGGGCATTCTGTACGGCAATTGAAACCATAAATCTAGGAAAAATGTAAACTGTAATAAAGCAGGAGTTTGAACCTTTGGATTTGTATATAATTATTGAATATATTACTAATGCTTGATTCCCAAAGAAACATTATAATTATTACAATAATGCTGTTTTCATAACATTAGCCCTGAAATGGCATTTCTGATTACTAATTTAAAATATACTGTTGGATAAAAGAGTAGAGAAAATTAGATTAGTCTGATATTCTGTTCAGTTTAAAGTCTACTTTTATATCGTATGTCCCAATTACAACCTCCTTCAAATATCTTAATGCAATCTATCTATACTGCTTGTTGCATTATTTCAACCACATGATTTAAAGGGAAGTCACTGATCATGAGGATCTACATTTGGAAGAGTATCTTTCCCTTCTTGGCAGAGATAATATTTTGTTCTGTAAGCCGAGGAGAAAAAGAGGTCCAATACTGGCACAGAACCACCAAATCAGACTATACTCGAGTATAAGCCGAGTTTTTCAGCCCCCAAAATATGCTGAAAAACTCTACCTCGGCTTATACTCGGGTCAAGCGCAAAAATGGTCGCTGGCGTCTACGAATAGTCGCCGGCATCTAAGAATAGTCGCCGGCGCCTAAGAATAGTCGAGGCTTCATGGGGGTTTGCCCCTCACACTCTACCCTGTGTTTTACTGGAGCAAATGCAGGCAACGAGGAGGGGGCTGGAAGGAATTACTAGTGTTAACAGCGAAATCATTAATTTCAACAGCATTTCCTTGCCAGCAGAATTTAAGAGCTCTAAACTGAGTTCCATTTAATCCTAATGGAAATCTTCCTAGCACTCTACAGAGATAACGACAGTAAAATTCCTCCACTTTCTATTCAATCCTATGGGATTTTTAGAGTCGTATTTATTGCATGGTGAACTTTCATCCCACTGATAAATTAACCTCTAAAAATTCCATAGAAATTTTAATATAATGAGGTCTAATATCATACTTTGATAAATCTGCCCCTGATTTAATACCAAATATTTAATACCAAAAGAAAAATGAGAAGCATTTTCATATTTTGAAAAATCTGCCTTTTAGACATATAGCATATTATGGAATAAATACAACAAAGCATAGCACATACATTTACATGGATTGAAAAATGAAATGGTAGAATACCATATGATCATGATCTTTAATACTATGGGGCAAATTTACTAAACTTTGAAGTTGCGCCAGCGTTGGCTTTGCCACACTTTGACAGGCGAAGTTTCGCTAAAATCCGAAGTTGCGCTCAGGGAGGTGAAAGGTAGCAAAGTTTCCCTACCGTTAATTCCTCAAGCAAAGCTAAATTGCGCTAGCGATGCCTAATTTGCATATGGCGCCAAGTATAATGGACGTATATGTAGCAGCAAATACATTACACTACACAAGCCTGGGAAAGCTTCATAAGATAAAATAGAGTTGTTATTTTGCCCAATTCATTTGCCCAGTGTATAGTTTAGGTGCCATATGTTAGGAAATGTAGGGGGGAAAAAATTTACAATCTTTTTCAGCCTATCACCCTTAAAAAAGTAAAAGACGCCAGCATTTTTCAACTATTTTTCTACCCTATTGCACTTCGCATGGTCTGAGGTGGCGAAGGCAAGTCTGGCGCAAGAGGAAACATTCAGTACAATGCGCAAGTTAGTGAATTAGCGTAGTTATGTCCCTTCATCATAGCGCAACTTCGCCTGGTGTAAGGGTGCGAAGTAGCGCTAGAGTAGGTCCACTTCGCTAGCAAATGTACGCCAGCACCCATTAGTAAATCAGTGAAGTAACAAAATGACATCACGCTGGCGAATTTTCACTAGCGTTAGCCACTTCGCCCTTTAGTAAATTTGCCTCTATGAATGATGTAAAAATATTTTACTATCGGTGTTACTACAACGGAGCTCTTCAATCACATTTTTGTAGAATTATATAGCATACAGTATTTGACATCTAAGTTACAGGTTAACTATCACTGGTGAATGAAAGTATCTTTAGAGATGAGTCAGTCAAATTTAGTGATCTGCAATTAAGAAATTGAATTAGCTTATTTCTTAATCTGATTCATGTACAGTTTGGCATGTTTCCTGAAAAAATTTAAAGAGATGCAAAGAAAAAATGATTATAAGGAACAGTTTATGTAATTAATTGCATCATCAATTATTTATCACAGAGGAGTGACAACGTTTATGTGATTCAAATTCATATCAATCTGTAAAACATGATTTGTAAATTCATACAGAATTTGTATTTTGTATTTGTTTTTTTTAATTCTTTTCAAATTCAGTCCCAAGTCTCTGGTGGAGACTTCTCTCACTATAAGATGATTAAATAGGATATCAGTGAGTATATCATAGTAACATAGTAACATAGTAAGTAAGGTTGAAAAAAGACACACGTCCATCAAGTTCAACCTGTCCCAAATTTATTAATTGTGATACTATACAAACCCTAATACAAACTCACTACTCTATGTCTATGCCATACTAATGGTTTATAATGAATATTGCTTGTTCATGATCACTTTGCAATAGAGTTGCTAATCAAATATCAGAAAATCCATTTTTTTTCTAGATAACTTACAAAGACATTGTAGCTTAATATTCAGCTTACGTCTCCTCTAGGGACACTCCAGTAAGGCAAGATTCTAGGATAACCATCTATTTATGCATGAATAAAACAGATGTAAAGCTTTGTCTTTGTAATACTTTAATCATTTTTTCACTCTACTTTATCTCTGACATTTTAAGCAAGAAACTTTGTAATCTATTTCAATAAATCTAGTCTTGTTATTGATGTGTTTAATCAATGAGAAGAGAGGTCAACTTCAATTCATAGCAGAAAATAAATATGTCTTATGTTTTATCAATAGAAATTAGCTGCTCATGTTCAGGCAGATATTACACAGAGTAGAGAGGATCAGAATCATAGCATACCTTAATACTCTTTCATTAAAGGCAGCTTTTACCCAACATTAAGTCTGTTGACATAGGAACTAAGGCATCTAGAACATTCTATAGCCAAACCAACTCAACTCTAATGCCCAGGTCAGGAGACCTTTATTTCAGGTAATGCTCTTATGCCAGGAGGCTTTAGCATTTAAAATTATGACCAGAGGTCAATAGTTAGGGACCGCCATATCGGTTTTACCTTGACGTGGTACGGTGGCTTATCAATCTTATGATCATAATTTTATAACTAAAAAACCCCTGTCTTTGTAAATACATGCATCTGCATAGATTACTGATATGACAAGGGACCAGGGAATGTGCATTGATCAATTTTTCTTCTTATTATTGTTAGCTACTTTTCCATAGAAATGTGGAACAGACACTGTAGTTCATTATGGCAGGGAAAACTTAAAGAAGAATGAGGAAGAGTCAACACAATTTACATAATGTAAATTTAAGCAACATCAATCTACTGGAATTTACAACCAAATTTTCAGTGGACCTGGTGATGTGTATAACATCAAAGTTAGGTTGGAAGTCTAGTAAACACTGGCTTAGGCTGTAGAACACCACTTTACTTTTCTATACTTATATGCTGATTCTATAAAAAATTACTAGACTCCAATATTTATTCATGCCAAAGGGGCAAGTGGGAAGGGTTGGGCGGGGAAGAGAAGGTGGACACAAAATGTGATTAAAATGAGAAGGAGAATATATGAGAGATAAAAACAAGCAAGGAATTTTCTATATTCTATATTCTACCAGTGCTTGTGAGGGTGTCTCCAAGTTACTTAGATTTCTTCCAACATTCCAAAAAAGTACAGATTTGTTACTCTGCAACATATTATGTGGAAAATGATTTTCACACTGTTAAACATAGAACAACAATGGGATGTTTTTAAATTGCTGTTTAATAAATATACATGTCAGTATATTCCCTTGTAAGCAAGGAACGCAGGTGTAATTGGGCGGCATGCTGCCCCCCTAAAATTCTGCCGCCCTTGGCCACCGGCCTTTGTGCCCTTTCTACAAATCTGGGCCCGACTGGCTAAAAGATTAAAAAGATTGGTGGTAAATGGAACATTTTCTAATTGGACCAGTGTTATTCGTGGAGTACCGTAGGGCTCAGTACTTGGTTCTTTGCTTTTCAACTTGTTTATTAATGACCTGGAGGTGGGCATTGAAATTACTGTTTCTATTTTTGCTGATAATATTAAATTGTGCAGAGCTATAGGTTCCATGCAGGATGCTGCCAATTTGCAGGGTGATTTGACTAAATTGGAAAACTGGGCAGCAAACTGGAAAATGAGGTTCAGTGTTGATAAATGCAAGGTTATGCACTTTGGCAAAAATAATATAAATACAATTTAAATACTAATTCTGGGCAGTGTCATTCTGTGGCTACTAAAGCAAATAAAGTTCTGTCTTGCATAAAAAAGGAAATAAACTCAAGGGATGAAAACATAATGTTGCCCCTTTATAGGTTCCTGGAGTATGCAGTGCAGAGGGATATGAGCTGGAGAGAGTGCAGAGATGTGCAACTAAACTGGTTAGAAAGATTGAATACTTAAATTATGAGGGTAGACTGCAACGGTTAAGGTTGTTTTCTCTGGAAAAAAAAGACACGAGAGTGGTCATGATTACACTTTACAAGTATATTAGAGAATATTTTACACAAATAGCAAGGGACTTTTTTTCCCCAAAAAGAGGATAACTGCACCAGAGGCCACCCCTTCAGGAAAAGAACTTTCAGTTGAAGCAGCTTAGGGAGTTCTTCACAGTGAGGAAATTGTGGACACTTTACTTAATTTTTTAGGTCTCATTGAGGTCTGGCATGGTGCCTAATCAAAAAGGGATCCCGTTCTCAGCCTCAAAACTATTGGCCGGTGAGTCTAACATCAGTCGTAGAAAAGCTTGATAAAATACTGGACTTCATTGCAAATCATAATACTATGGATTTATGCGTAATAGATCTTGCCAGACTTATTTCATTTTCAGTTGAAGCAGCTTAGTGAGTTCTTCAGAGTGAGGACATTGAGGTTGTGGAATTTACCGCCTGATGATGTTGGGATGGCCAATTCTGTTAATGGAGTGGCTCGAATGATTTCTTGGACAAGCATAATATCCAAGGCTATTGTGATACTATCTATAGTTAATGTTTGAGTATATATTGTTCATGAGAATGTATGGAGGGGTCTGTGTGTGTGTATGGATGCTGGGTTTCATTTGGAGTTATCGAACTGAACTTTGGTCTTTTTTCAACCCGATCTAACGTATGTTACTTTGTAAATATGTAACTTATGTAACTGGCTCTTTAAAAAAATAATACTGTTTGATGGGGGCCATTTGGGTGGTGACAGTGTTGTGAATGAGAATGAGAATGTTGGTGGGCTCCATGGACCCCCTGGTAGTTCCACTGCTTAGAAAGAAGTGATAAATCAAAAGGTGACAATAAATACAAATATGAGAGAAAATGAAAAAGCAAGACCAAACAGCAGACAAGATTGGGCTAATTATAGTGTTAAAAGAAGGGAAAGAAGGGGAAGAAAGGCTAAATAAAGCGCATAGTGAGGGCCCATGATTATAGCTTTTCTGTGGGCCTAAAAACCTCTTCAAATATGAATGTACAGCATGCTACAGTACATGTTGCAACTAGTGTAAGATTAGGCAGATCTTAAAGCTGATGTTTTAGTTTCATAAAACAAAGACGACTTACATGTTTTCTAAAAAAAGCAATTACAGTTAGGATTGCCACCTGGACAGTATTTTAGAGGTCTGCCCTGCAAAAATGACATTTGATGCAAAGGACGGAAAGATAAAAATATAAGATAATAGTATAGGGCCTATGTTTGTTTTCCAGAATAAAATTACAACCCTACTTCCAATATTACATTTATAGACTCGATATTTGTCTAAGATATACTGTATATTGTATATTGTACACTCCCCTAACCAGGTTGTTTTTTTTGCTTTAGCACACTGAATGATAATGTCCACTTATTGCTTGAAATGATGGATATGCCAAATAGGTTCTTCTGTGTTTATAAGGTGTCTATGGAGATTAATAGTAGGCATACAAAACTTGCACAGGCCTGGCTACCGATCAAATTCAATTTGTATATATTCCTATTTACAATTCCTCTTATGCTTTCTGCCTTTGCACATCTTAATGGATTAAGTATACACTAAAAGAGCATTATATGTAACAAGGCAGTTTATGTAGACCTGGAATGTGTTCGCCAATAAGATTAACAAACCTAATAGGATTTAAATTACTATCAAGGCCATTATTGTGTCCCTTACACACTGCACGCTCCAGAAACTTTAACCATCCTGATTTAATCTAATCTAATCAAGCCTGCCTAGGTACAATATTTTGTGCACATAGTAGACAAACACAAGTACAATGATAGAATGTTTAACAGTCCAGCAGCATTATGGCAGTCAGAGTCTATTTATGAAATCAGGAGAACAAAAAAAAATCTTATTTTCTGATTTTAGAAAGAAATTGCCATCTTAACTCAATCTGAAGTGAATGAGAGACAGCATAACAAGCCATACAACTAAATGTGCCTTCTCATTTCAGATGAATTGCTGTGGGGCTAGTAAAGGTGGGTAGACATTGTCCAATAGAAGCTGATAACCCGACTACTTCAGATCGAGTTGGTAGCTTACTGGCCAATGGCCTGTCTGAAGGTACAGTATCTGTCTGAAAATCAGCCAGGCTAAGAAATCCTGTTGGGTCAGAACTACATTGACCTGTTGATGCAGTCCTTTCCAAACATGTCTGCAAATGCCCCAATAAGGGTTGACACCTGTCCAGTTTTGACCTGGACAGCCCAATTTCCAGTATAGTTGGCCTGGTGAAAACTGCCTGTCTGGATTTTAACATTAGGACTTTGAAGTAAATGCCTTGGCAATCAGATGATCGGTGATCACCATGCTATAGTCCAGCCCCCTGATATCACTGACCCGCCCCTGGTGTCACCACCCTACTCCTGAAACATCACTGCTCCACCCCCAACCAGACTTTGTATTGTCAAAAGGAGACAACCCTAGCCCCTATTACAAAGCAATTCGAGTCAGCTAAAGATCCACTCATTTCCACTTTCATTTGACCCCAGCTTATTTGTATAATGCGTAAACCCAATAAATTACATTATCTGTTATCTGCTTTGTAAACATGTGCCTTTTTGCCCTATTCAGCGTGAATAGCTGCCCACATACAGCCAACTTATTTATATCTAAACACCATTTTGTTTTGTTTTTTACCAGCATGTCATATTTCAAAGTTTTTAAAATACTTTCATACTTTTCAAAATACTTTCAATGGTGATTCTTTTCCTTAAAAAAGAGTCTTTCCCAAAATTTGCACCCCTGTTGAATGGCATAAAACATATATACAAAATAGTAACTTTCACAAAGCAAACTGGTCATTATTCAGAGAATCTGTTCCTTGGATAAGAAGCTATGTGTGGATATTAATGTTCTGCTCTGCCTACACTTCTAAAGGGCAATGACAGTTAGGGGCAGATTTACTAAGCTCGAGTGAATAATTCAAATGCAAAAATATTCGAATTTCGAAGTATTTTTTTGGGTACTTCGACCAATCGAATGATTAGAACGATTCAAAGTAAAAATCGTTTGACCATTCGATAATCAAAGTACTGTCTCTTTAAAAAATCCTTCGATTCAATACTTCGCCAAATGAATGTGCCTATGGTGACATTGTGGGATTTGGGCACTTTTTATGATCGAATAAAAATCATTCGATCCATTGCTTAAAATCATTTGAATCATTCGATTCAAATGATTTTATCGTTCGATCGAGCGATTTTTATTCGATCGTTCAATCAAACCTTCTGCGGTAAAATCCTTTGAATTCGATATTCGAATTCGAAGGAATTTACTTCGAGGGTCGAATTCGAGGGTTTTTTAACCCTCGAAATACGACCCTTGATAAATCTGCCCCTTAATAAAATATAAGAGATGAGTAAGTAAATTGATCCTTTACATATTTCCCACACATAAAGTTGCCTTGTTTCTAACAACGCTACTGTCATCTCTTCAGCCATCAAAGCATTTACCTACAATCAGCAGCAGACATACTTAGCAAACTTTAACATATCCGCGCTCAACGCTGTCACAATTAGTCATTCTGTAATGTCATGAAAAGTAATCTTCTCCCATTAAACTCTTCACATGCTCATTAAAAAAGCACTTACAGACTGGAAAATGTTTATAATACATTATTTAAAAATGCAAGAGGTAACTAGGCTTACATTGGGCTAAACTAACAGTTTTGTTTTGAATCTGTGAACATTCATGATAAAATCTGTATGGCCATCATGCAATCTGTCACCAACAGAGATTCTAGACTCAGTTTTATAGCCTGCTATCTGCAATATATTATATGGTTCTTCAAGGCTAACCTGGTTTATGTACATATTAGTATTACATGGCATGACTGTCTTCCAATGAAAACAAATTAAATGAGTGAACTATATCTGTAGGTTAATAGTATCTTGTAAAGTTTTCCCTAGTGTGTATGTATATATGTTGTTGACTGACAGTGGAACATTAGATTGTGAGCTCCAATGCAACAGGGACTGAAATGACTAAGTAAACATTCACTGTAGACCCCTGTGGAATGTTCTGGGTCTATACAAATGAAAGGTAATAGTTTAAATACAGTATAGCGCCATATCATATACTACTTCTACTGGATACTGGTATAAATGCTTTCTTAAACACTGCCCACTATTATGTTTAGCTTCAATGCCAATGCTTTGAGTAGTTAAATACAGTTCTTTATTGTGGATCATAGAGTTCAGTGTTCACAACCACCTATATAACCCCATACTGATTTCTTTCAGTATGTCCTGAAAAAGAATGAATGTTAATAGAATCATATAACCACAATATGAGTCTATGGCAGATGCAACACACTGGTATATTTAACACTGTAATAACTGTCACCTAACATATGATTGCTTGCCAAAGCATATCCCTCAAGGAGAATCTAAATAAAAGGAAACCTATTCCCCCAAAATAAATACTTTATCATTATATGATATTCTCTGTGATGTCTCAGAGATCACCTGACCAGAAATACTGCAGCTCTAACTGTAGCAGGAAGAAGTGTGGAAGTAAAAGACAGAACTGTGTCCATTAACTGGTTCATGTGACACAAAATGTATGTGTGTCCTTGGTTTATTTGTGTGCACCGAGAATCCCAGGATCGCAGGGGACAGCCGTTATTTCTTAAAATCGCAATTTATTTATTTAAGATTTCCCAATGGCACACACTACTAAAACAGTAAATTATTCTGAAAAAAAGTTTTTTTTACATGAAGCAGAGTTTTACATATGAGGGCGGTTTTATGCAATATATTGTTCAGGGGTATAGGTTTCCTTTAAGGATACAGAAAACAAAAAACATATTACTATGCATTAGGTGGTTAGCAGGCATTTGTAAAATATGCATCATTTGGTCATGAGAGTATCAACAACTCAAAACAAAAATCTCCCCTGTTAAAAGGAGACAAAAGATTGTGACTATTAAATACCAATTATTTTATGTGCAGATAAATCTAGTGGTTCCCTCCAAATTTATAGAAATTGAAAATACATTAGGAATTAAAATATTTCTGAGGTTCTAAAGCAAAAATCTGCTTAAAACACAGTGTACACAGATTCACTATAACCAATAAAAAACTGGACACACCAATAGGAAATTATTTCAATGGCCCTCATCACTCCATAAAGGATTTAAGAATTTTGGTTCTTAAGGGCAATTTTAAAACAGATAATGAAAGAAAAGTGTGGGAATACAAATTAATGGAAACTTTCAATTCTCTGAGGAATGGACTAAACCTGGGCCTTGGATTTATGGCTAATTATGTGGACTAAGAAAGGACTACACCAGGTCAGGAATACCAACATGTCTGGATATGGAGGAAGGGATCATATGGAATTCCTTTGATTCTACACTCCAAAAATTCAGCCCTAATTTATACTCAGCCTCTTTGACCCATATTATCTTGTACCTTATCTACGTGTCTCTTGCAGATCCCCTCCTAAATGACTTTGACACCTTACACATAGATTGATATTCCTTTATGTTGGTCATTTGACCTATGAGCTGAATGTTGTATGTATACCAGAGAACACATCAGTTTCATTGTAATCAGCTTGAAAAAGGAACTACAATGTTCTGAAAGCTTGCTATGATTATATTAGTTAGCCAATAAAGGTATCACCTTTATACCACTTTTGTTATTTTGTTGCCCTGTAACATTTTTACTGGCTAACACGGTACAGCAACTTTACCTATAGTTATATAGTTAAATTGGGTTGAAAAAAGACAAAGTCCATCAAGTTCAACCCCTCCAAATGAAAACCCAGCATCCATACACACACCCCTCCCTACTTTTAATTAAAATCTATATACCCATACCTATACTAACTATAGAGCTTAGTATTTAAATAGCCTTTGATATTATGTCTGTCCAAAAAATCATCCAAGCTCCTAAAGGCATTAACAGAATCAGCCATCACCACTAGGGATGGGCGAATTTGACCTGTTTCGTTTCGGCAAATATTTGCCGCCGGTGAATTGTCGCAGACGCCCATTAAAGTCTATGGGCGTCCAAAATATGACAACATTTTTTTTGACACGCGTCTTTTTTTTTTTACGCACGCCGCCATACAAGTCTATGGGCGTCATTTTTTCGGCTAAACGAGGCGAAAAAATTCACCCATCTCTAATCACAACATCACCCCGCAGTGCATTCCACAACCTCACTGTCCTCACTGTGAAGAACCACCTACGTTGCTTCACATGAAAGTTCTTTTTTTCTAAAGGGGTGGCCTCTGGTACGGTGATCCACTTTATGGGTAAAAAGGTCCCCTGCTATTTGTCTATAATGTCCTCTAATGTACTTATAAAGTGTAATCATGTCTCCTCGCAAGCACCTTTTTTTCCAGAGACAACATCCCCAATCTGACAGTCTACCCTCATAATTTAAGTATTCCATCCTTCTAACCTTAATACCATTCTCATTAAAGTAGGTACATGTGTACTGTAGGTACATCAATAAAGTTATACTCTACTGTAGTATCTGGAAACGTAGTGGCTTGATGCTTTAAAGTGGCATTACAGTACAGATCAGTTTTACCAGTGCAGGGCAACAGTACATGATCTTTTCATTACTTTAAAACACTTTCATTTTTTGGTGTTACTGTTCCTTTAACTTATAGACTGACCAAGTATAAGCAACTTTTCAATTGGCCTTAATTTTTTCTTTTTTTATAGTTTTTGAAATATGCTTCAAATGCTCTGTAAGGCTTCAAATGTATTGTTATTGATACTTTTTATTACTCATCTGTAATTTGAATCAGGCCCTCTGCTTCAAATCAATGCATAGTTGTTAGGGTAATTTGGACCCTAGCAAACAGATTGCAGAAACTGCAAATGTGGGGAGAGGCTGAATAAAAAGCTACATAACTCGAAACCACAAATATGAAAAAATGAAGACGAATAGAAAATTGTCTCAGAATATCAGTCTCTACATCATACGAAAAGTTAATTTAAAAATGAACAACTCCATTTAACACCATTACTGCTTCAAAGCTTGTATAAAGTCAGACAAATGGCTGGCACTTCAACATCATATTTACCCATTTAGGAACTGAGGAACTACATTTTAATTTGAAGCAGAGCAGGTGGTTCTTCACAGTGAGGATGGTGAGGTTGTGGAATGTCCCGTGGGGTGATGTTGTGATGAGAGAATCTATTAATGCCTATAAGAGGATGTTAAGATATTCACTGTCATGGGAAAACATGTTTTTTTCAAAACACATCAGTTAATAGTGCTGCTCCAGCAGAATTCTGCACTGAAATCCATTTTTCAAAAAAGCAAATTTTTTTATATTTTATTTTGAAATCTAACATGGGGCTAGACATATTGTCAGTTTTCCAGCTGCCTCCAGTCATGTGACTTGTGCTCTTATAAACTTCAGTCACTCTTTACTGCTGTACTGCAAGTTAGAGTGATATCACTCCCTCCCTTTCCCCCACCCCAGCAGCCTAACAGAAGAACAATTGGAAGGTAACCAGATAGCAGCTCCCTTACACAAGATAACAGCTACCTGGTAGATCTAAAAACAACACTTAATAGTAAAAGCCGAATCCCACTGAGACTGATTCAGTTACATTAAGTAGGAGAAATAACAGCCTGGCAGAAAGTAGTTCAATCCTTAAGTGCAGACACAAGTCACATGACTGGGGGCTCCTGGGAAAATGACAATATGTCTAGCCCCATGTCAGATTTCAAAATTGAATATAAAAAAATCTGTTTGCTCTTTTGAGAATTGGATTTCAATGCAGAAGTCTGCTGGACTAGCACTATTAACTGATGCGTTTTGAAAAAAACATGTTTTCCCATGACAGCATCCCTTTAATATAATACTCAAGTATTTGGGTTAATTTGCAAATATTACATTTGTATTCAAATACAGATATAAGAACAAAGAACAATAAATAAAAAAAAATGCTTTTAAATAATATATAGTGATATTCTGTTGTACTAAATACATTATACAATACAAACCACTTTTTATAAGTCACGCCATTTTTATTTATTATTACCTGGTTGGACTGGAACATTCATACTATAGCTGCACAAAACATATACTCCTTTTCTTAAGTAATCAGAAAGGCCAGTGTAAAAATATTTTTGACCTTAAATGCATTTTTTCCCCATTTATTTCTTCTGTTTTTCCTAAATAATACTTTATTATGTATTAAAATATCTGGATAGAAACAGCCTTAGGACAATGGTTAGAAAATAAATAAATCCAATGCAATGATAATAATACTCTGATATTATGCTGCAGAAAAACAGAACAGAACAGAATTAAATCCCTTTCTACTACAGCACACACACATTCTCAAAGAAGCTATGACTCTTTGGCAAATTGCATGACAAACAAAAAATAATATCTGACATCTGAATGTACTTGCTTATAAAGGCAGTGCACAAGTGGGTCACTGACAGCATAGATGATATGTTACAGTAACAAATCACATCTCATGCTTGAAAAAAGAATCCTTCACAATCAATTTTTTTAAATACAGCTGCTAACAATTTAACCAACATGCTGCCATTTTAAAATATTTGCAAACCTAAGTGGTCATATATAGCATTATAATTGGCTGTAAATGTATGAAGCATTCATATAAACAAAACTTTAAATGAAACTCACTTTAATTTTAGGCATCGTACTTACTGTAAATCCCGAGGAAGGATAAATGTAAATTCATAGGGTTGGATGATTGTGACAACCAAACAAGCATGTATCTAGACTCTAGATGAGGTATGGTTACAAAACACAAACTATTGACAAATCTTTGCTTAATTAACCCTTTCCAATGACTTTAACAAATATATGTTCTATACAGAGGATAGAATATATTCGTAAGTACCTAAGGTTGTCACCTTTCCTCATTGCAAAAGCTAGGCAGATGGTGATGTCATTATGGGAGTGGAGTGATGACATTACTGGGGTGAAGTGGGGAGATCATGAAGCAATGACTATGATGCTGTAATCAGAGATTGGTCAATCATCACATCAGTCTGGGAGAGTCCTGCCTGGTACACCTAATATCTGATGGGCAGGCAGTTTTGACCAGAGAACCGTTCCGAAAACCAGGCAGTCCAGTTCAAAACTGGTGGCAACCCTATATGTTACTATACCTTTCAGTATAATAAAAACTTTAACAAACTGGACCACATATCAATTACAATAATACAATAATAAAGTCTTGCCTTCCAATGTTTGGAATTTGTCTTGGCAAGTCAAATAACACCTTGTGTGTCATTGCCCTAAAGCACCGGTGGAATTGTACCAAGAAAATAACCTTTACTAGTTAACGCAACTTGATGGGAATTACAGACCATTTTCAAAATGGCAGACTTTTAGTTTATTTGTACAGGGGAAATCAGACATCAACCTAATTTTCTGATGACAGCCATAAGAGAAAGTCCTACCTCTTACACCAATTTCGAGAGCAAAGATAAGGGAGGCTTGAAAGCAAAATGACAGAACCATTGTCAGTTTGCAAGGGTACATTTGAGATATGGATGAAATACTGTTATAATTTACAACACAACTTTTTGTAAAGAACAAGTGATCTTAATAGGATCTCTTGCATCATACCCTGAATATTGTTTTTATGTGGTTTTTTTTTGGTGCTCTGATATCTGCGAATATTTTTTTTCTGTTGCTTTAACTAACATCCACCCATTCCCATTCAGTCTCGGTGCCCAATTTTAATTGAGCTTTAAAATAGTCTATGCTTCCTGACTGCACTTAATTAGGCAGGGCAGTCCTGATTTTCAGATCCCGAATGGGTCAGAACATACAAAAAAGGGAGTAAAATATGAAAACAAGGATTTTGTTCTGATTTTTCCAAAAAGGCTTGAAACATGAAAATAAAGTGTTTCTAAAGATACATACCTATCTAGAAATTATGCAAACATTTTATAATAGTTTTAAAGAAAATATCCATTAAGCTTTTTCAAGATATGATGTTCCTGTCGATGACAATGGCTTGGTTCTGTCCCTGAAACTGTTACATATACTGCAACATACACACATACTGTATGATGAAAATGTCTGCTTAATAAATATGAAGCATTTGAATAAAGAGTGAGACACAGCCTAAGTACTGTACCTCAAAGAGAAAATATTAATTGTTAAGGTGAATGAAGCAAGTGGATTTCAGTCTGTGTTTATGTTTCTAAGGAAATTGAGAGAAGGAAAGCATTAGAGCTTTTTAACCTTGCCAAGCTTCCACTATTGTGTATGTTTCATTGAAGATGGAATTCTATCACATCTTGGCAGATCTCTGAGCTGCGTCAGGCAGTTGTCACACCAAGACATTTCTCCATCTGCTCGCTTACACAGTCGATCTGCTGCATATGTGAGTTCTGAGTTTAAAGTTCCTTTCCTTGTTGAATACTTTTGAATCCTCTCAGTTGTATATGCAGTCATAGTAAATTATATTTACTTTATATGGCCACTTCAATAAGGTAGTAAACAATGGTGGAATTAGATGTCTCCAAGGGGCTTCCCTTCACTTACAGCCTATATTATTAGTGTGACCCTGCAGGTGTTTGGTCATTTTTTGGTCACACTGCAGGTGGGGCATTACTGAAACCCCTGCATGTTTAGGCTAATAAGATTTCACAGCAGTATGGGCAGGGAAGACACAAGTCTGGAAGATAAATTGCCCTTTAATAGGGGTTATGTGCAAAAGGAATTATTTTTTTGCATTTTTTGTTTGCTATTTGTAAAACATATAAGGAGTCATTGACATATGTGCAAGGGCACAAAGGGTCACAAAACCTCACCCTTTAGAATGTTTGTCTGGGTCTGGCTGTATTCTGCACCTCACAATAAAAACAGGCCAGCCCTTAGGGAATGTAGTAAGTACAGAGCTCTGCTGTACCCTGCAACCTGCTTCCTCCACTGCTCCCTAACTTGTAAGTCTCAATGGTGGGCAGGTTGTAAAGGTTAGTCTCTTAAACCAGGACTCTTTCAGACAAAGAAAACTCTCTCAGAGAAAATTTATTACACACATGTGTGGGTCAGCAATGTAAAAAGGACTACTGGCCCCGAGTACAATTTCAAGACATAGTTATACTACTAATTTCAGAAAGTTCCAAATTAACATATTTTAAAATCATTGGATAGATGGTAACATAGTATAATCTGATTGGTACATTTGTATATAACCTACACCATCGACTAAGTATGCCTTAGGTCAGAGGTTAAACATTAACAAATGTGGAAACCTGCACAGATTCCCTTTTAAGGACATGAAGAGTTTCGTTTAGATTATCTCCAAATTCTCATTAACCCTTACAAGGTCAGGGGACTTAGCTGTAATGTGATGTATTGTAAGGCAGGGTTCAAAGAGCAAAAACATGGTGGATTGCAGCCGCTTTTTTTTTTGTACATTATGTCCTGCATTTAACATCTTAATGATGCCTCAGGAATAAAAACTCTCTTATTCTAGATCTATTATTTTTTTTATCTCTAGTGATCTAGTAATAATATTTACATGTAATGAAACAGTCAATGCCAGAGGAAAAACGAAAGCCTAAAGCAGGCCATAGACGCAAAGATCGAAGCTTTCTTTAGATTTTCGGAACGTGTGCGGAGAGTCCCGACGTTTTTCATCTAGATAATATCTCTGCGTGTATTGCCGATCGTACGATTTTCAGTGGGAGACTGTTACTAGCTTTGTCTAGCATACGTCTAATCTAACTCTCTTGCTTTTATTCATTTTAGCAATGGAAAAGAAGGATAGCTAAAACCCAGAGAAAAGGGCAGAGATGAAGAATAAGTAAGGAAACTCATTTACATTATACTCATGGTATGGAACGAATTGAAAGGCAGTTATTGCAGTTTGAAGAACTACACCAACAAAGAGCCTTTTGATTAACACAATTTAGCCAAATAAAGCCAAATGTTCCTCACTTCCATTGCTAGATTATGTAAATCAAATGAATTGAGATAATCACTCATAAAGCAGTGGTGGTAAAATATGTTACATGTGTATCACAAACAAAATAGAAATTACTCCCAATATAAACATTTGTTTGATGTTTGGGTAAAATTATGTACATTTTCAAATTTGATGGTAATTCACTATATATAATTTTTTCTCCTGTTTAGTACATCTGCTCACACTTTAAAAACACACATTCATGATCTGCACAGGAAAAAGCACTTATCTAAATTCAAATATTTATATTTATGGCTTACTACTGATATGGAACTTTTAAGTCTTTAAATATCATATCAATCAAAGCAAAGAACACCATGGCATAATGAAACAAGTATTCATAGAAGTAACTGACCAATCAAAAGCATAAAAGGTTTGTGGGAGCAGCCAGATGTCATGGAAATTATTCTGTCTGAAGCAGTGAGGTATCAGCTGAAGGCCAGTATAATCAGGAGTTGAGGGTTGCCTGGGAAAAAAACATGTAACTTAGCAATTCCCCTGAAAAATGACAATTCCAGGAAAGATGCAAGTTTTGTACTGCACGATATATAGAATTTTACATAAGAGATGAAGAGCTGGAGAGGGTAAATATGAGACTCCCTATTTCTGAAATTTTTTATATTTTATTTCCATGCTGCACTTTTCTTGTTGGCTTGTGCAACAGTTCAGTTTTGGGTAGGAAGCCCTTCAGTCTATTAGGCTAAGCATTCCATGAAGACCAATTACAATGATTTCAATAAATTATTTAAGCGCACATCTAAAAAGAGAAAGACATATAGTTTATGTTACACAATTCTAGGAGATAGTGCCAACTACATGGTCAGATTGCATGTTGGTTTGCGTCTGGTGCCAGGCCAGTTTGCATGGATACATTACACAGCTGGCTACATTAGTTCATAGGGATATAGAAATAACAATGCTCTTGTTGTCTTTGAAAAGGTCTGCTCTTCTAGTACAGTGTTACATGATAACGTTATCCTGGCTTTCTGCAGACTGCTTTATTTTATAATTAAAAAGCACAAATTGGAAAGCAAAAAATTCAAGTGCCAAAGAACGTGCTTCTTTAAATTCCTACCTTTATTTTATTATAATACACAAAAGTCAACGGTGAGTTCTGATGTCATCAGTTATAAACGGTGAGTTCTGATGTCATTTCTGCCAAATGACTCACTGAAACTTGTGTATTATAATAAATAAGGTACCCCCAGTTGCAAAATATGATTATATTAGAAGTTAACTCGGAGTTACATGACCTGTATAAAAACACTCGGCCTTCGGCCTCGTGGTTTTATATGGTCATGAAACTCCTCGGTAACTTATAATATCCTTATATTTTACAAGAGGGGGTACTTTATTCACTATATATGCTTTAGCCTAATGGTCATATGTATAGTGGTGTCTTCATTTTCCTATTTGCTCACTTTCCATGGTTTCTTTGATAGTAATACATAGTTAGCTTGAAAATAAAGTAGCATTAGTATTAGCTGAAAGGAAGGTGCCATAGGGTTGCCACTTTTCATGGCAGTGAAGTCCAGGAAGGGGGACAGGCTGGTGATGTCATGGGGCAGAGCAGTGATGGCAAGGGGCAGGGTTATGACATGGCAATCAGCCTATCACATGGCCTATCACCACGTCAATCTAGGAGAATCCTGCCCGGTTTTCCGGGCAGTTACTTCCAACCTAAGGTAAGACTTGACTTAGCCTTAGTATGAGAGAATGTGGGCAAACTGGGGTTTCATCACTTAAAAAGCATCACAGAAAATCACAGAACTGTGGCTTTATTGGGAGCTTTTAAGTAAAATGGGAAAACATGGCCCTTGTTCCATGCTCTAATGTAAATTAATCAATTCAAATATTTGCTTCCTTCATCATGATTTCACATGCAACCGTCTGAAAAAAGCCAATCACTGATTGGTTGCTATGGGTTACTGCCCATGTGCAAATTCACCCAGTGTTTAAAAATGAGCTCCAGTTGTTTACCACTGCTATGTTACTAAAGAGCAGCTACAGTATTTAATATAATTACTTCTCTATGCTAAAATTGCAGCAAAAATTCCACAAACTAATTAATCACTAATTAACCATGCATGGAATATTTCACAAGCAGATCTGAAGTGCAGGAAAACTACACTAGAATTGCCAGAGGCAAGAAAATGCAATATATTGTCGAGCATTTAGCCAACTCAGTTTTATAACTCAGCAATCACACACAATTAAACACAAACTCCCAACATTCATGTCTTAACACAAACTACTTCCAATACCTTGCACAGTAAATCCCAAACACAAAGTACACATTACCACATACCAAAGTCCACTGCTCATGTTTTTACTAATACTCAATAACAACATTCTCCACTGAGAATGAATAAAATCCTGTGTATGCAGATTCCCCCCCCCCCTTTGGGTGGATTCTGTTCTCAAGCTCACCTTGGTACTACTACCTTAACCTTGAGGAAGAACCATCCCATTGATATTTGATTAGTTCTTTGTTTTTCTGTGAAGAGATATCTCTATGCGCTCGCAATGGTAATGCACTTTTATATTCCCAAGTTTATAAAAAATCTGTGATTTATTTGTTCAGGGTTCTGACACTTTGTGAGTTCAGAATCCACAGACCTTGTGTCAAATTAACTTTATCTTTTCACCTCAAGTGGTCTCTGGTTCTTGAAGTTCCACAACATCACGGAGCAAGATACCACTTCTCTTCACTTCCAACACAGTTTTATATTTTCTTATCATATACCCTCTCCTAACAGTGACCACACATGCAGCCAAGTGCTTGACCCATTTTACCAAATACTCCAAATAAATCACTGGTGTTCTAACATTTCTGCCACACTACCAAAAAAGGATGAGGTTTTGAGAGCATTCCACAGCTAAGTAAAATATACAAGTACAATGCAAGTGCAATTGATCTGGCTAAAAAAAGCTAAAAGAATGCAAAAGAGAGGGGATTAATAACTGCACATTCCCCGGTCCCCTGTTTCATTAGTAATTCAGTATCTATACAAGTGCATATATTTTTTAAAAACAGGGGGTTTTAGTTGACAATTTTATGATCACAAAGTTGACAAGCCACATTATCACTTCAAGGTAAACCCCATCTAATGGTCCTAAATATTCAGTCATATTTTAAATAGGCTGGCACCTCCCTGCAAGGTTGCATTTCTTGGGAAAAGTGTATCCAAACCCGGGCATTGGTATCAGTTACATTCTTGAATTACCACTACCATTAGTTTTTAAAGGAGAGATATTTCCAATATCATAGCATTTGTTTCACAGGTTTAATCCTCCACCACTTGCAGCATTTAATGGAGAGAGACTTCCCAGACCAACACCCATTTTTAAAGACATAAGACCACCATTAAAAGAAGGGTTGTAGGGTGCTATAACCACATGGATGATTGGCCATTCTTGCTGCAGAATATTAAAGTGTACACAGAAAAAAAGCGTTATGGGAGGATAATAAAAGTCCAAGTGATCTGGCCAAATAAGCAACAAACGTACGAAACAGAGGAACGATCAATGCAAATTCCTTGATCCTTTGTATTTAGTATCTGTGCTGTGCAAGTGCATATATTTCATATAAAGTATGATTGGAACAATATAAAGAAAAGGAACAGGTCATAAAAAAGGAAATATTGAAGCTCGTGGCAGAAAATATAGTTCTAAAAATCCAATGCCGTACTGCATTTTCCATTACTTGAAAAAAAATAGACAGCAGAAGTGCATAAGAGGTCATAAACATTTAATGATCCAATAATTGTTATATCAGAATAATCACTGTTCGTAATTAACATCCTTTGTTCTCATCCATCTGATATTTTCAGCAGTCTTTAATAGTTTCTTGTGACAATCAGCATTTTTAGCATCTTATAAAATGAAGTCTTTAAAGAGATGCAGAGACAAAATGATCCCATATATTACAGCTATTTCCTCTCTCTCATTTGAAGTGAACCATCACCGACAGACTATCAACGTAGATTTTCTCCATAATGTTTAATTGCTCTTTTACTAGTAAAATGCAATTCCAGTTAATACATTAAAAATACCGGACAGCAGAGCTACAGCAAATGCTAAAAAAATAAATAAATTTCTGTGAGAAACAAATATGATATTATTTAAAGGGATTCTATCACTGGAAAAAGGTGCTAGACATGTTGTTAGTTTCCCAGGTGCCCTTAGTCATGACTTGCTATGCTATGCTATACTTCAGTCACTCTTTACTACTGCAAAGCAAGTTGGAATGATATCATCTCCTTTCCTTTTCCCTAGCAGAATATAAACAGAAACATGGGAAGGTAACAGGATAACAGTACACTGACACCTGCATTCTTAGGTGTAGATATGAGAATAGCATTCAATAGTAAAAATCCAGTTCTCACTGGGTCACCACCAGTTAAACTGAGTAGGAGAGAGCAGTTCTATTATGAAGTGGTAGCTCTTCTCAAAGCATAGGAACAGGCACAATGACCTCAGACTAGTGTTGCCATCTGTCCGGATTTGACACGGACAGCCCGGTTTTCAGAAGGGCTTCCCGGGTCAAGACAGTCTGCCAGGTTTTCCAAATAAGGAAACCCGGGCTGGATCTCCCTTGATTGACATGGCAAATAGCCAATTGCTGATCGCCACATCATAGCCCTGCCGTATGGTGCTCTGTCCACAATGTCTCTGGCCTGCCCCTCTGATGTCATGCCTCTGCCCCCTGCCCAGATCAATGGCCACAGAAAGGTGGCAACCCTAACATAGACGGCTGCATGCACACCAATATTGCAGCTAAAACATACATTTGTTGGTTCAGGACTAAATTGCAAATGGTAGAATAAATTATTTATTTATTATAGTATTATTGTCATTTATTTATTATGTAAATTTAAGTGTAATTTAGAAATAAAAATTACATTTTAAAAATCATGACAGAATACCTTCAATGACAAAGGAATCCTTAAAAATTTATATCAATAAACTAAAATTTTCAGGGATTGAGGATTATTATTGTAGTTTAAGAATGTGGCTTTTATTTTGGTAGCTCAGCTGGTTTGTGCAACTGAGTTAAAGAACTACAGTACATCCCATTATATCACTCATACAATACAGACCTATATTGTCACTCGGCTGTTATATTTGGGTGCTTCATGAAAAAACTAATTATAAGGCAGAATATAATGAGTGTAAAATGGAAGCACAGTAATAAAAATGATTATTCAGGAAAGAGCTAGTGAGTTTTTCTATTGAAACATTGCAATTACATTTAGATCCCTACTATTGCTATCTAATTATCTTAATAGAGTCTGAAATACACGTTATACTTTAAAAATACATAAATATACACCCTACAATGAGAAATAATTATATCTGTTTATTAAAATCTTAAATATATTGCATCTTAGTCATGTGTGTGACTTATTAAACCAAATAGTCTATAGAAATAAATATTTGAAGGGACTCTATTTCAAAGTAATATTTTATGTCATTACATCCAGAACAGTGACAGTTTCTTTATTTTGGTTAGTGCATACGAATGTAGGGGACTGGTTATATTGCCTTTTGTTCAGAAACTCCCCTAAGGATTAGACAACTAAAAGGAGTCCTTAGTGATATGTGTCTGTTCCTATGTTAAAGCATACCCCCTGGCAGTTCAGAGACTGGATAGAGGGTGACACTGTTCCAAAGTATATAAGCTGTTGCTTATCAGGATTATTCCTGGAGTTTCCCTTAGATATGCAGGGGGACTGGGGTCCTATGCCTATGAGGCATAAGGGCAGACACACGCTAAGATTCGGGGAGATTTAGTCACCCAGCAACAAATCTTTTCTTATTCGGGGCAACTAATCTCCCCAAACTGTCTCCTGTCGGCTAGAATGTAAATTGGTGTGCTTCATTTTCCCAAGTCTCCCGAAATCGCCTCACGAGGAAACTTCGGACTACTTTGGAAAACAAAGTGCTCCGAGTGTCATCCTACCAGCGATTTTGATTCTAGCTAGCTATCCGAGCAGCTTAAAACCCCACCAAGGAGATATAGTAAGGATTAGAATTCTGTGTGCCCTACTGCCCAGAGTTGGGGCCAAGTGTATAGATCTAGTGGCTATTATGGTTGGATTATACCTGAGAAGTATAGTTGTACTACTATGCCTTCACTTTATGAGATGGCTCATACTTAGAGATAGTCACATAAACATTTTACCGGTAAAACGTATAGTTCTGGGAGAAGCAGATATCTCCATTACTATGGCCTTACACTAATTTAGGAATACAGTGGTCTTCCATTTTTGGTTAAATGCAGGGGAGTTTTCCACCACACACCCACCTTCACTTCCTTGTATTTCAATTTACTAATGTCGTTAAGCACACAACACAGGCAGTTCATAGATTTTTGTGCATAGATTTCAGTGCAGCTACAAAGGCAATATTTTTAGGTGACTTGGTAACCCTACGGTATCCAGCCAGACATTAATACTTGCACATATTCTAACCCATAGCAATTAAAAATAGCATAAATTAGTTTTACCCCTACAGTCAGTTGCACTAAAGCATTTGCCCTTCCAAGTACTGCACTATTTTCCATATATTCACACACCACTGCTCACACCTTTGTGAATACACAGGGCTAACTAATGTATTTGGAGGAAGCAATATTAATTGGCATCTAAATCCTTATTTCATACAGGTAAATGGAAAAACTACCAATTCATACAGTATACAAAAATATGCAGTGATAACCCAATATTTTCACAGATAAATAGTAATGTGTATGTCAAAATATTTAACTGCTGCAATAAAGCTGTAGACTGCTATTAGTATTTATTGTAATCATTAATATATGGAAATAACTCTGTATATAACTATTGCATTAAACTCAGTTCAAATGAGTCATGCTATTTTCACCACTAAACTGTGCTTAAGACAAGGTGAAATACAGTTTTTCCTTTAAAAAAAAAATGTCCTTCACAAACTGTTTGCAGGTCATTGAGTCGATGTAGAACTATAACCACTGCACTTTACTAAATGACCTTTATAATGTTTCAAAGTGATAGCCTTGATGCTTCAGTGAAGCATGTCATCACTTAAGGGACTTTCCACAATGGGTACAAGAAGCAGAAATACTGTATAGAGCAATTATGATGGAGTGAAAGAAAAAATATCAGCTGCTTTCTAAAGAAGAGGGAAGCACATACAGTAGTTCAGTCTCTATGCACCAAATCCTATGAAAGAAATCAAACAGGTCAGCACATTATGAGTGTATGATAAAATTATTTGAACAAGCAGAATTTCATTTTAGGTTTTTTCTGAATGGACATATTATTCTATATTCCTTTCTTAAATACAGGAAATTTCATTATAAAATGGAGAATTGAAGAAAATAATCTGGCACTAAAAGAGCAAGAAGACTAAAGAAGAAGAATCTGTATGGATACTTTACTTTTATAGGCTCTGGTTCTCTTTCATTACTCTTAGTATCCATGTGTATGCCCCTATATCAGTCCACTAGTACCTGGTTTATAAGATGGAGGGGTCACCTGTACATAGCCATAGTGATATCAGGTACATAATAAATTCGCAAAACTGCCACTTTCCAAAGAAAACGAGACTCCGGCGGCGTTTCACAAATTTTTTGCCGTTTCGCGACAAATTCGCTCATCACTAATTACTGTATATCCCCAACAATGACTGGCTTTTATGGCAGATTTTTCAAACTGAGGAATACAACACCGCACTGGTTTAAATTACACTGTAATTATAAAAATACATTTATTTATTCAACATTTATTTATGCTACTTTGTTTGATCATTCACTATGTTGGAAGGCTATGTTCCTGTCCAGTATAATAATAAAACTGGGTCCTGATTATACTCAGTATTGAAAGTGGTTCTACACATTACTTCAGTTCAGTTACGGTTTTGTGAGCAGATGTTTGTGCAGTCATAAACAATACACCATGAATGGCAAGCACATAAGGCTGTAGAGTGACATATATAATGGAGTGGGGGTGTGGAGACCAATGACCAACACAACTTTTGATCACCCTGTTCTGTAGCCTGAATCAGATAAGAATAGTCCCTTCATGTGTACGCATGTATACGTAAATTATATGATTCGTTACTTTTAGCACAAATTGACATGCGTATGACATGCTGACCAGTCATTTTTGCTCATAATGATGGGGCACTTAAAATAAATTCTCTCTAAAGATCTAAGCAGGAGTGATTCTTCTAATTGGATGAATATTAAACCAGTAATGTGGAGTCAGAGGCATTAAATGTGCTGCCACTAAGAAGGGTCAATATTTATTTGATTGACCTGATGATCTTTCAAATTGCTTTATTTTGGTGTCCTTTTTATGAAGTGATTTTGATTGATCCCTCGGTTTAATTAATTTGTATGCTATTTTTAAATTGCTATTAGGGTGATGGGTTTCTGATATGCATTGTGTGCATTTGTGCTGTATTTATAGAATGTGTGCAATATTGGAATGGTCTGTGTTTTTTGTGTGATGCACAAATAAGAGTTATTTATTAGTATATAACATTTGGTAATTATTTTGTAGGGATGGTTGAGAACCTTATATTTTTTTCCATCTTGTTTACTTTGTGAATTATAGCACTCCTAGCTATTCCAGGCCCTCATTTTAATAGGAATTGTAGAGTGCAAAGGGGGTTTATACACAAAACCATCAAATGATGATTCCTCGTGCAGAGACTGTGATTTTGCAGACCACCAGCAGTTCAGATAGAAACTGATTTCTGACTTTTACATCAATGGATTTAAAAAAAGAATAGTGTAACTGGAATATCGACATAAAGAATATACAGTATAGTTCCTACTGAGCAATGTGTATTTTAGTCTTCAGTAGGATTGTCTTTTTTTACACAACTACATTGGTGTCAGCAACAAATTAATCTAGTAGGCACGGCCCCCTCTCCCCACAAAAAATCTTTTTTTTGGGGGGGATTTCTTAACTGGAAAGTGGACCCTGCAGGGTCTGCTTCTTCTATAGTTACACCAGTGCCCTCGCCCATGCCCACATCTGCCATTCCTACCCACAAGCAGCAAAATACTATTTTTTTATCTGTAACTCCCAGAAACCCAACACAATGCAGGACTTTTCCAGTTCCACATACAGTAAATCAGTGAAAAAGTCACCATTGTCATCAGATTTGTCTCCACACTGCAAAAGAGTAGTGCATTATTTTTACAACAACTGCAATGTGACTTAGGGGCCCGTTTACTAAAGTGCGGTAAATCTGACTTTAAGTTTCAGCATGTTATCGCTGAGAATATTTTTCCGCCAGAATATTCGCAGCGACAAAGTTTACTAAACAGCGATGCACTCAGAAGTCATTGCGATCACTTGCGGTAACTATGTTAACCAACCAGCTTACGTTATCGGTAATTTACCGCAGGTTGGTAAACTGGCGTTAACATATTTGGCGACAAATTTGTCTATATTTTTTGCGCAAATTTTTACCGTGCTTTAGTAAACAGACCCCAAAGTCCTTTGTTATGATAATCAGAAATTAGCGTCTCAGTTAATCAATCGTTTTATCAGCAGTTTTCTTACTGTCCCTTTACGATTAGCAGGAGCAACAAAATTGATTTTATTTTAACAATGGTTTAGGAAATCTGCTGTTACAGTCAACTCAGGAAACATAAAAAATACTTGAGATGTTGGGTATTCAAGGTCTAATACACACATTGCTGCTAATATCTGCACTATCTGCAGTAAAACTTCACTTTAAAGCTTAAATTGCTTTCAGTTCAATTCTGCAAGTTAATATATAGAAAAAGCAAAGTTTAAATGCCAAAGCAAGCAGCACTCAAGAAATTAGTCTGCACATCTATTCTCGTCGTGTTCTCTCCCTCATTTACGGAACAATTGATTTTGTATGAGCGAAGTATTTCTGCTTTGCGATCAATGGCAAAGTAAAGACAATTGATTAAAAATTATGTTTACAAACCTAACAGCTTTATAAAGAACATTCACGACAATGTCTAAGCTTCCAGAATACAAAGCAGAAGAATGAAATGTGAGTAGCAGGTGCAAACAAATCATAAAATACAGACAGAAAATCCTCTTCACCCCCCTATATTAATATATGAAGCATACATCACAAAGGACTCATGATTCTTAGGGGCAGATGTACTGTACAAAAGGGCGAAGTGGCCTTGGCGAATTCGCAAAGTTTCGCAAAGTTTGCAAACAAATAGCTTTTGTGAACTTTTGCAGTGTATGTAATAAAATTTCCCAATCAGCTGAAATTTCGCTAGTGTTAATTTGTCAGCGTGAGCATTTCTTAGCGATCTTTCGCTAGTGTTCAATTTGTTAGTACTCTTAAGCTGGCCATAGACGCAAAGATCCGATCGTACGAATCAACGTACGATCGGACTTTCCCATCTCCCGACCCTCCACTAACCATTCAGATCAAAGTCTTTACCATTCCGATCAAATAAGAACAGATCACCCAATGTTCTGCCCCTGACAGCAATCGTACGATACTTATGTCTGACAACACTAGTGACAGTCTCCCTCTGAAAATCGTACGATCGGCAATACACGCAGAGATATTATCGGCAGGCGACAGAAATTTTCTAACCTGTCCGATCGACCAAACGACCGATCTCCGGCGGACGAAAAATGTCGGGACTCTCCACACACGGTCCGAAATTCGTACGAATCCACGATTCGTACGATCGGATCTTTGCGTCTATGGCCAGCTTTACCCTTAGTTCAATTTGAATAGGTTGGGTACATACAGTTCGTATAGACATCTTTATTTGAGACATTGGTTAAAATACTTGAAGTGGCTACTTATTATTACACATGTTCTAGGAAGCAAAATAAAAAATTAAGACATCCTCTAATGTCCTAGACATGTGCCCATCCTAAAACAAATGTGGCATGCCCCTCAAATTGGTTAGAAAATAGTTTACACAAAAATCTTGTAATATTTAGGACTTTTGAAGGCAATCCAGCCAGCGTTTTTTTACAACTTTTATGACTTTCCGTCATATAGGAAATGATTTCACTGACATAAGATTGAGGATGATTTAGCTTTGTTTTATCAGTTCACCAGGTCTAAGGTGGTGAAGGAAACTCTTTAGTGAATATGTGGAGTAATGATCGTTCGCTTGAACAAAAATGCACCTTGCCATGGGGTGCAAAACTGCGTTAGTGATGGTCTCTTTCACTGGCGAATTGTCCTCTACACCTTTTAAGTAAATTGGTGATGTTCCTGTGGATGAGATTTCTGGCGAATTTTCACTAGCGATGGCCACAAGTGTTCAAGGTCTGTAATCGATCAAAAAGGACCCAAACACGGTTGATAATACTTGCAGTGTTCTTTAGGAATATTTTTTGCAGAGTTCTGCAATAAATCCACATGATTAAAGCTGTGTGCAATTGTTTTTATTCTTTTCTGATAAATGTAAGAGAAATGCTATCACATAAACTGTTTGTATAGTGGATTTGGAAGGTCTCCAGATGTAAGTTCCACTTGCCCTGGTCTAGGGTCTGTCGGCTTAGTTAATCCACCATCCAATGTCTACTCCTGACAGATAAACGGCGGATATTGCTGGGACATTGTTTTCCGCCCAAGTTAGGATTCTTTCTGCCTCTGCCAGTGATGCTGGACTTCTGGTGCCTCCCTGGTGGTTGATGTATGCCACTGCAGTCACATTGTCTGACTGTACTCACACTGCTCTTCCTCTTAAGATTTCTGTCCTGTATTCTAGTGAGTATAGGATCGCTCGGAGTTCTAACAGGTCGATTGGAAGAAACCTCTCTGTCTGGTTCCAGCACTCCTCCCCACCCCGAGACTGGCATCTATTGTTATCACCATCCAGGAGTGGTTGGGGAAGGGCTTTCCCAACAATGTCCGGTTGGGTTGTAGCCACCAGTTGAGTGATTGTCTGACTTGTTCTGAGATTAGGATCTGCCTGTCCAGGTTCTCTCGGTCTCTTCTCTGCTGTCGTAGTATCAACTGTTGTAATGGTCTCGTGTGAAGTTGAGCATATGGAATTGTCGGAAACAATGCCACCATTGTTCCCTGGGTCTGCATGGCAGTTCGGAGGGTAGTGACTCCGGTCTTCTTGAGGGTCGCGACTCTGTTCTGTAGGGTGCCTATCTTGTCCCATGGGAGAAAGGCTCTCTCCATCCTGGAATTCAGGATTAATCCTAGGTATTCCATGGTCTGTGCTGGGAGTAGGTTGGAGGTCTTGGAGGTTCCCTTGGAGGAATTCCATGTCGACCCCTGTTTGTTGTGATATCTCTGACGAAAGCCTGTTTTGGATTTTTCTGTCTGAGGCTTGGACCTCTGTCCTTGGCGAAAAGGATGAAAAAAGGGGCATCTCTTGATTGGAGGCCTCTTAGGCTTGTTTTGAGGGAGGAGGGTGCTCTTACCCCCTGTGGCCTGAGATATTATCTTGTCGAGTTCCGCTCCAAAAAGTTGCTTTCCTAGGAAGGGAATACTCACTAGTGACCTCTTTGAAGTGAGGTCTGCTGACCAGTTCTTAAGCCATAGGAATCTACGTGCTGCTATGGATTGTGCTGATGCCTTGGCAACCAGCTTTGGAGAATCCAGTGCTGCATCGCATATGTAGGCAGTAGCATCCGCTACTTGAGAGAGAAGAAGGTCTGTTGTTGGTTCCTCAGATCCCAAGAGCTGTGTCATCTGTTCCACCCAGACCTCCATGGCCTTAGCGACCCATGCGATAGCGAACAGAGGTCTAAGGGCCGTTCCTGAGGCTGTGAAGATCGACTTTAGGAACCCCTCTAGTCTCTTATCTATTGGGTCCTTGAATGATGCTGCATCAGCAGCAGGGATGGTGGTAGTCTTAGGTAGTCTGGAAACTGGCGGAGGGGAAGACCATAGGTCTATGCATTCCTGTGAGAAAGGATATGCCTGGGAGAAGCGTTTGGATACGCAGTCTTCCAGGACCTGTTAGGACCTGTCCTTCCTCATCGGAGGAGGTGTTGTGGTCCCCCTTGGGCCCCGGAAGGGAGTCGGGAGGCCGCTTAGAAGAAGTAGAGCATCTACTCTGTGTCTGTGAGGGTTTGGAGAGATGTTCCAGCACTCTGTCCAGGGTCTCTGGAATGCGGGCTAGGTTTTGGAGTCCCCTCAGGGATAGGGATAATGCCCGCACAAGCTCACTGTCGGATTCCCTCTGTGGTAAGGGTTGAGCAGGAGTGTGTGTGGGAATGGGGGGAGCAATGGTGGGCCTGTAGGCCAGACAAACAGGCTCAGCTGAAACTGTTGTAAATTTGGTTGTGCATACTGCACATACCAGATAAGACACCGAGGGTGTCTTATGGCAAGGTGCAGAGAATTTGGCTAGAGCTGCCTTCTCAGCTATGTCTGCCATGGCTAATTTTTCCCAACCTTGGGAATAGATAAGGAGGCAGGGAGAAGGGTCACTTTGATCCCAAATGGATGGAAGCTGTGGATGCGGTGTGTCCGGCGTGTCTGTAAGACAGAACCTGCGCCATTAGAATGGTACCCGAATAAGAGGAAAGCAGATATCGCATAAGAAAACAATGATTTGCCTGTAAGATCAGGATGCTGCGTGCCTGCAAGGAGAGGCCGTGTTGTGGAGCCAGGGAGATGTGCAAAATGGTGAGGGGGAGTGACTACAAGTGCGGGAAGGATGATGCGTCCGGGACCTGCCTCCCCACTGCGTTGAAGAGAGAGGGGGATGCCGTGTGTAAGGGATCCAGCAGCACCAGTTGCTAGTGCCTTGGGAGGTAAGGGGCTTGTGATGGAACACTGCTCCAAGGGTTGCTGCTGTGTGGGGTGGAAGGTAGGATATAAAGGGGGTCCTACCTGTTCAGCCAGTTTGTAGTGCCTTTTTGGAAGACTTCCCTGTATACTCAGGCTGGTGTAGTCCTCCGTAGAGTGGGAACAGCAGCCTCAGGGTTATGGGAGCTCATGCCTGCAGCCTCCGTGGAGCGGGAAGGCAGAAAGGCAGCTGGATCCTCTGGCTGAGGGGGCACTGGAGTTAAACTCTCTGGCCCCAGTGTGGCATGACCCACACCCTAGTTAATGCCATTTGCTCATGCCACAGAGTGTCTGTGTTCTTCCTCTGAGGACACTAAAGAAGCTGGAGAGAGTAAGAGGAGGCAGGGAATGAAGCCCAGAGCAGGAGGAGGAGTCAACTTTTAACTATTAGTGTCCACTTTCCAAGCTGCAGGCTCTTTATCCCCACGGTGCCTGTGTCCCCCAATCTAGGTGAGAGAAAAAGTCAATGCATGCTACAAATAAAAAGGACAACTATGCCTAATCTACAACAAAATGCATATTGCATAAACACAATAAAATTAGTATTGACGGACACTGAGCTTCAAATGTAGACTACAGTCAGACATAATATTGATTTTCTTCATAAGAAGAACACAAAGTCAATTGGTTTCTTAAAATGAGCTCTGCTTTTGAAGAATAGATTTTTTCATAAAGACATCCATATACATTATAAAGGATATAATTGATTTTTAATTGGTTTTAATTTACAGGTTGATGTAGGTGCTAATCTAGTTTAATTTATATTCTTCAAAATATGGTTTTGAACCTGGACGTCAGTTTCAAACCTCAAACTCATTATGCCTGTATGCTTGCTATTTTATCTTTTAATCAAAAAGAAAGAAAAAGAATCGACCCATGTATCTGCACCCTCCCTTCCATCACATCCAATAACTCATGTGTGGTGTGGTTAATAAAGCTTAATTTTTATTAAATTGTTACCATTAAAAACTAAGTGTCCAGTACATATCAATGAAATTAAAACAAGGGAAAAGGCAGGGGAGCGGACCAACAGAAGGCGGTGTGTTGGACTAATGCAACTGTGGCTAAATAGCTGATCAGAAGATAAATCAGCCAAGTGTACAATGTTGCAAATAGTAACCTAATGCAATGATAAGTTATCTGTCCGGTATTACAATGTTACATCATACATGACCTGTTAATTTGAGACGTTTCGAGCCAGCATTGTGCCCTTTCTTTAACAGGTAGTCCTAGAGAAAGGGCACAATGCTGGCCCGAAACATTAACAGGTCAAGTATGATGTAACATTGTGAACTTTTATCTTTTTAATACACTTTTTTCACTATTTTTGCATATACTGAGTGCTGCCTTTTTCTTGCTTGGATACTTTGTATATAAGTGTGGGAAGGATTCGGACCAATATTTGACACATAATTATATAGTTTATTGTACTCATCCAACGAAGTTAAGTGTAGGATGGGGTTGGGGGTTGAAAAGGTAAAATTAACCTAAGGTTCTTTCTATCTAAATCAAAACAACATAACATAATACATGTTGCTATTAATAACTTGTTAGGAGAAAGAAAAGGGATAGTGTAGAAAAGAATGAAGGTCAAGAAGACATTTAAGCAACGTATGTTTCCCATCTTGGGTAGTTGAGGGAACCGAGGTATCAAAACGTCCTTGGGGGGGGCGAGAGAGGATTGCTTGTCGCCATTCCTCTCGGGACTAGGATTAATTTGTTGAGATCATCCAATGATAGTGAACTGGGATTCTCACTCTGCTTCCCATTGTTTCTGTTGAGGTGGTCTGCGTCATTGAGGAAGTGGATCATCTGGAGGATTGTAATCCAGCTATGCTTTGTGGCAGAATACTTTTTTTTCTCTTGGGTGTTTTAGAGTATAGGTTCAGCTTCCATACTACTAGTAGCTTGAAGGGGTATCCCCAATTATATTGGATATTGTGTTGTCATAGGTATGAGGTTAGTCCCTTCAGAGATCATCTTTTCGCAAGGATGGACGGAGCTATATCTGGATCTTCTGGTCCTCCACTACAATCTCTCCCTATGGTTTTGTTGCCTCACTAAGGGCTGCTTTGGTGCAATATTTGTCTTGTCACACAATCACGTCTCAGGGAGGTTCTGTCGGTTATGGTTTCGGTCTCAGTGTTGGTGTCGGTGTGCCCTAATGATTTCTATGTCTGTATCTGTTCAGTCTGGGAGTAGATTTTGAAACACTTCAATCAGTAGTGGTTCTAGGTTTCGGGAAGACCTTTGAGTCTAATATTCTTGTGTCTCTTTCCTGTATCCTCCTGTTGGGTTTTGAGATTGTCAATCTTGTTAAATAGATATAAGTAGTTTTCCACCCGATGTGCATATTTCATGAGATAACTTATTTGGTGTTCTGCTTCTTGGAGTCTATTACCTAAAGCGACTATTTCAGTAGATAGTTCTTTAGTTGTGTTAGCATGCTCTGTTTTGATTGCCTTTTCTATACTATGGTATAGGTTTAATAGATATTGTTTGGATACCTGGCTTGTTTCCCCCAGTTCCTCAGATTCCTCCTGTATGGGGCTATCTTGAGAGTGGTCTCTGCTTCATTTGGTAAAAATGTTTCTCAGATCAGAGTCCATGCTGTGTTTCTTTGTGTTTGGTCCCATCATCTAGATAGGTTTAGACAGACCCGTTCCACCTCTGTAATGTTGGATGTGCTTATATAGTCTTGTGGTTCCTCCTTCCCGGTCCGTGGTTAGCCAATCCCCCCATACAGATACACATTTTGTATATACAGTATAAGGAACTACAGGGCAGCATATCCAACCAGATGATTATCTGTAATCCTAGCTAAATTGAGGTCCTGGATTAAATTTCTTTCAAATTGACTACAATTCCTACCCATATATATTTTCCTTTAGCACATACCATGGACATTTCTGCCATTTAACGCTGGAATTCTTTAAGTGACTGGATACAGAGGCAGCTTCCGAATAAACAATAACTGATGGCATAAAGAAAATGTTTGAGTGCTAAAATGAGTCAGCAGCAGTGAGCACTGAGTGTTTCAACTGAAAACCAACATTCTGTTCAAGATGATAAATTAGCTGGAAGGGGAGGAATGTAGCAGGTAAAATGCTTGCAGTGTAGAAAAATAAAAACCCTTCTAAACTGCAGGAGGCTTAAAAGGCAAATGAAAAGTAATTATAGCTACAAAATAATACAATGCTGAAACGAAACAGGAATAAAAAGATCTCGGTGCAGGTTGAGTTGTGAAGCTTACAGAAGTGAAAGATTAAAGTTAGAAGAAGCTGTTAAAGCTGTTAAAATATCCATAGCAAAGCCAGAGTATTTTACATCACTTTGAAGCTTCATAACTGCTCTAATTGATCTCTTTCAATGCTCTGGTCGTTTAAACATCAACAATTTCATGTCACCAAAAAGCAAGATGGACTACTCTTGCTTCAACAGGAGCCTCTAGTTGGCTACATAACAGTTATCTCCCTCAAGTACAAATACTAGTTATACTGAAAATAATTCTAATGTATTCTATAATCACTTCTACTGCAGTAAACATCCCATATTTCATTCAGTTATTCAAGCTTTATTACAAGCAAAGCTGTGTTAGGGAGTTGATTAATCACATAAAATTGTATTTAAAAAAAAAACATACAATTCCATGCAAAACCCCATTCATGTCCCCAAAATAAAATACTCAATACTACTTTTACTTTTAATTGTACATTACACAATGATGTTTTATTTTCTTTTGACTTTAATATACATAATCCCATTTTTTATCGTGTGCTACTTGGAACTTTAACAAGTATTAGGATCCAGGAGCAGCATCCACTGCAGCTACTACTTTAAGGGTAAAATGTCACTCATCATAAGTGTCAGTACCTTGTCTCTATATTTAATGAAAAAATGCTTGTCACATTAATTCACGCTCAGTCAGTCTCCACCTTAGGAATCTCAGATATTACATGATTACCTATCTGTGCACTCTCTTGTATCTGCAGATGAATTACTCAGCCACATTGATTCCTCACCAACAAAATCAGATAGTATTTATTGATGATCACTGAGCACTAATTATTTTAGTATTCCATTCTCCTTTGTACTGAGCAAAGTGAATAAAGCAGGCAAAATAAGAACAAGAACAGTCTTTAAAAATCTCTCTCTTTAAAAATTCAACTTCGACCATTCACCATCTAAAACCTGCTGAATTGCAGTTTTAGCCTATGGGGGACCTCCTAGAACCTATTTGGGGACAAATTCACTAACCGGCGAATATTCGCCAGCGCTGGGTTCGCACACATCGAAACACCTAAATTCGCCTGGACAACGCTAATTCACGAAGATCCGAAGTTGCGCACAGGGTACCGAACACCAGCGAAATTCTAGCAGTTCAAAGTTACACTACCGTTGGCTAATTAGCATACAGCGTGCAGTTAAAGTTCAATGACCGAATATGCTGCAGCAAATACATTACACTACACAAGGCCAGGGAACCTTAAAAAAATGATATAAAGTTGTTATAATGCCCTACACATGTGCCTACAGTATAGTTTAGGTGCCATATGTTAGCAAATGTAGGGAGGAAGGAGGATACCCCAAAAAAATGTACAATCTTTTTCAGCCTGTCACCCTTTAAATAGGAAAAAACGCCAGCGTTTTTTGGGATTTAGAAAAATTTTCAACTTTTCTTTTGAGGAACTGGTGGGGAAGGCAAGTCTGGCGATAAAGGTAACGGTCAGTAAAATCAAAAACTGAATTTGCGTAGTAACGCTCTTTCACCAGACTGAAAATCTGCAAAGTTGCACCAGAGTCTCCTTGGCGAAATTACGCCAGCGTTAGCCACTTCGCCCTTTAGTAAATTTCCCCCTTGGAGTAAATTGGTGGACTTTGAAAAATCTAATTTTTTTTGGGAAAAACTTTGATTCGAATTTGATAGAATGCGCTATTACTTTGATTCATATGATTCAAATTTGGCCAAGTACGGCCCTATTTGGCCAAAAAAACTTTGGTTGAATTCGAATTTCGAAGTTTTTGCCCCCGACTGTCCAGAAACTGACAAGGAGACAATATATGTTCAGGACATCATGGTTTTACTGACAGTAATTTAGGATTGTTTTACATTCTAAATGTAAGACATTGGCAGGAGTACATAGATAGGGCAATGCCATGCTCCAATTATATTCTGGAATTTATAGTTAAATGTTACTATGTAGATGCACCAGTTCGATTTTTCCAAAACAGAAATAAGAACTAATGTGTCTTATACTTGGTATATTGTCATATTTGCAATGAATATCAAACATTTGTCACTGAAATATGGTTTACACTGTATACACAGAAGATTTTACTGAAATATCTTTTAGATAGATTAAACTTTAATGGAGAACATAGAGTGCCTTGTGTGGAAAAGATGATGAAGAACATCAGCAGTGAAATATATCTGCAGAATGGGATATACTTCATTCTTTCCTTGTGAAATAGGTTTGCAGTTTGAAAATTTGTAATGAATAAATACAGCTGTACACTCCAAGTAAAACAAAAACAAAAAATAAATGTATCAATATCTAATGTTCTCAATACATACCCTACTATGAAAATACAGGTATACACAATTTTGCAGTTCATTATTACCTGATTTTTGTCCCTAGAAGGGTTGTTAAGCAGTAAATTTCCTTTGCCTGATAATTAATTTTTACTTCCCTTAATTAAATGTTATATCAGACATGCAACATAAAGTTACAATAGGATAAATTGCCAGCATTGTAAGGCATGACTAATGCAGACCTGTCAACCCTCCTGTATAATGTGGTCACGTGCAATTACACCAAAGTGGGGGCAGAACAAGGGGCACACAGGAAAGTGTTAGGACAATTTACAGGACGCAAAAAAGAGCATGCAAGAAGCACTATGAGTATTTGTAGATCTTTGATTTGGCTAAATCATGCCATATTAAAGAGATGCAAATGAAGACAAATAGAGGTTGCATGCACTGTAGCGCTGCATATCCACCCTTCAGATTTCACTTCCACCTTGAGTGGCAAAAACATCAGTGATGGCCTTCTTCCCTCATAATTATCTTGACAGCAGATTATTTTACAAAATAAAACTAACCGAGGAAATATTTCTAGATAATAGAAATATAAATGATAATACTGGGGATGGACTGAATCCATAATTTTTGGAATTTTTGAATCCTTCACAAAGGATTTTAAAAATAACCAACTAAATCCACATTTTTCAATTGATATAATTCAAAATGTAATTATAAAAAAAAAATTTGACAGATGACTCCTGAAGGTATACCAAACACCAGATCCCAGCGACTGTATCAACTGATAACAATGTAAAAGGTACTAATTGGCCTTTAATATACCATTTTGGGTCAGTAAGATCAATAAGAAAGCATTTCAAAGCATACATGCAGCAGTTTTGTTCAAGATACAGGTACTGATCTATTATCCATATTGTCAGGAATCTAGGATTTTTGAAATTGTCTTATAATGTCAAGTATAATGACTTAATGGCATTTAAATATTTAAACCAGAATTGTTTTGCATTCAGGATGGATTTACAGTATGCTATCTTAGTTATAATCTAGGTCAATTAAGAAAACTGGTCAAAAATTAAGAAATGTCTTTTTTAAACACTATTGCATGCCATATAATATTTTCTATTGCAGAACCCACATTTTATTTCAGCCAGGCATTCAGTGAGTGACACACAGAACATCACAAAATGGTGGCTTAAAGTAAAATGGAAATATATTAATTGATATAACCTTTTTTTGCAGAATTTATAGATCTCCTGTAACTTAAGCTGAATAATGAACACACCATTGATAATAATTATAATATGGATGATTGTATTAGTGATCTTGAAGGACAAGTGCAAATAATACATTTGATGTTGGTGTAACGATATCCACTTACCCTGGTGGTCTAGTGGTTGGCGGGGATGCCTGCCGTGTGGTTTTTGCTCCTTCTGAGCCAAGACCAGGGAGTCTTGCACTGGTTCTGGATTTAGGGTGCCGAACATGACAGTTGGAAATTCAATAATGCAAGTAACCAACAATTACATTTATCTTTGCAGATAAAGATTTTTAGTCAAAAAAAATAAAGGATGTCAGATGAGCATCATTAAAGTCATAAATAGAAATAATCTGCAATCGGGCTTGTGTGAACATTTTTTATACTATGTATTTAAGATAGTTTTTAGTCCTTAAAGTTCCTTAAAGGTATATAGCTCCCAGAGAAAAAAAGGATTGTGCAACTTCTAATGGCTAAAGAACAAACTTACAGACACATTGTTCTATAGTGGTGCCTAGTATCCAACAAATATGCTTTTTCCTACTCATGCCCATCAATACTTCTTTTGCATGTCTTTCCCTTCCTTTGCTAGTGCAAATCATGAGCACACAGTATATTAACTGCAGACTGTTTTATTGCACATAAAAAATATGGCAAACTGTAAATAATCTCTTCAGTCTCAGAAGTCAATGAAAAGTGGACTGGAGATCTCTGAATTGGAACTTTTTATTCTCAATGAAGAAAACTTTGGCAAAGACATATTTTATTGTTGTATTTTATTGTTCATGATCTTTACATTGTGGCAAAACATTGTAGGCTAGACAAATTTATCTAACCAATCTGATTAACTGTTGCTGCAGATACCCAATCTGTGGTCCCACCTTCAGATGCGGCTTGACAACATCTACCAGAATTCCATTAGCGCTACAGCTAAACAACCACACGTTGGAAATGGCAGAGGTAGTCTTTTCTTTGTATAATGTCAGGAAAAAAAGTCTAAACACTGAATAATCTTTTTTATCATTTCACTAGGCACAGCAGTCTCTTAATAGTAAAATTTTTCCAACTTCTTCATAATAAGGTTTATTAAAGCCATCTGGTTTGGTGCTTTATTGCTTAAAAAGTAATTTGATCACTTTTCTTATCTCTTTGTCAGTAATGAGCTTGTCTAATTTCATCCTTGCCTATTTCTTAATGCGGGTTAGATCACAGATGCTTGTCTACTTGTTAATTTTGCATCGCAAGAAAGAAAGTCCCTTTGAATTCCAAGTAGATCTATAATGAGCTGTGTAATAGTGGACACAATCCTGCACATCTCTGAGGGATTTTAGATGAAGGAACAATTGCTACTTTGTTTCATTTCATTTCTTTCCCATAATCCAACTACACTAGAATAGCCTAAACACAATAAGGAAAAATCTCAATTCTGGTTCTCCCAACTAATAAACACAAGCAGTGCCAGCGTTATTGTTTCTTTTGCTTTCACAGTAATTATACAGACAATCCAAGGAGCAATTCCAGAAACGACCTAAAGCAAACTCTAAGTGGTAAAACCATTATTAATGTGCTACACAATAAAGAGATGTCTCCGGGATAAAGAATTGCAGTTACTGCCCTGTTTACCAACATTTTATGAAAAACCCTTTTTTCTTTTGGCTGTCTTCATGAAATCTTTCTCAAATCAAAGTGGAGAACATTTGGTGCTTATAGCAACCAACAGGCTGCCTTTATTTTACTCATTAATAAGTAGCTAAGGGGAAATTAGAGAAAAGATGGCTATGTATGTTACTTTCACGGTTTAATAATTTTGCTGGCCCTCATTCTTTCTTCAGCATGTAAAGCATAGAAATGTCTGTAACATGGATAAAACCTTTAAGTTTATTATTTTTGTTTGTTTATAACTTTTTTTGCTAGGGCTAGCTGCAAAGCTCATCTCTTGCCATAACTCATTCTTAATAAAAAAAAAATGCATGACCTCTCTTTCAAGAACTCAGTGTTGCTATTATTATTCTGAAGATAGTCTACCAATATAGGAAGTTCCATAAATGCTGAAATAGGAACAGAGACATCCAGACAATGAAATGTTATCCAATTTAACATTGGGCATCTGCAAAGGACATAAACAGATACTCTAAAAGCTGCTGAAAAGCTGTATCTTGTTATCCTCAAGACTTAGGTCTGATAAAGCTTCTCCTATGTGAGGGGGTATTTGGCACAGGGATACTTTTTCCTAGTGTCAAGTTTATACTGCCACTCCATCTAATAAAGTCATCTGCAAACTCATTCTGCAGAAAGCTCAGAAGGAAGGCCATCTCCCATTTCAAGCAAATAATTGTAATTTTTTAAAAAAAGTATTTCCTTTTTCTTTGAAATAATAAATTGATATTGAGGTAAAACAATTTAATTGGGTTTAATCAATGTTCACATTTTTTTTTTTTAGAAGACTTAATGTATGGTGATCCAAATTATAGACATTTTAATTTAGGGATAAAATAGCTTTTAATTCTAGTTTGTCTGAATAATTTAATATTTACTGTGTGGCATTTAGTCCAAATAGCCACTACAAATCCCCCCTGAGCTACATAAGCCTTGGTCTTATTACTCCTTTAAAAATTCAGGGTGGTATAATATTCCTTTCAAATTATACAAGCTGGGGGTTTGGCCTATGGGTTGAAGGAGGAGTAAATTCTAAAAACAATATGGCTAGAGAAGTACTGTTTTGAACTATCTTGGAAATTAACCTACCGGAGATCACTTGAGGTGAAATACAGTACATAATAAAACATAATAAAGTTTATTTGACATGAGATCTGTGGTTTTTAAACTCTAAGCATCAGGCAAATACATTCATAGCAAAATTCTAAATAGCATTCAAAGACAATGTCATGCTAGATAATAAAAAAAAGGTTATTTTCTAATGTCAGTATGTCTTTAAGCTAACAAATAAGTCTAAAACAATATTTATATACAGTATTCTATCTATTGCTAGTCTATTTTTTATTTCTCTTTTAAGTGAATTTTTTAAATCACTGTGGTTGTTTACTGGGGGTTTTGTTAAAAAGAAAATAGAGCAGCGTTAAGGGAAGCAAGTACAAATTATAAAGATTGCTCTTAGCAAGTACAGACACACATAAAAATAGTGGCAGTGGAAAAACCAATATTGTAAGCTTGGCCAGTTGCTAGAAGCAATAAATGCCACAGCTCAGTCTAACCTACAATTAAAGTTAAAACAGAATTACTGCACTTTATTGTGTTACACCTGTATTTAGTAAGTAGGATGGCCTTCCACCTCTTGGCACTTGCAGGGCAGGAGTCTTTCTCACAGCTAACATCTAGACTTCCAGATTTTCTAATCTTATAACAGAGAAAAAAACTGCATTCTTTTTCAATCTAACATAAGAAAAGTGGTTGAAGACACTTTTCATATCTGTAGTTGGGTGTCTTTGGAATATAAAAGGCAGCAATACTTTCTAATTGTATAATGTACATTGGTAAAGGTATTTTAACACTCTGACTTGTTTTAATTGATTTAATGACTGTTTAGTTGTGTTTGGGCTGTACAGTAAGTATATCAATGTGCATCTAGCCGTTCGCTTGCTGTACCAATCTGTAATGGTTCATTACAGGAAGTTAATTTCCATTCTGAAAGCATTCTCTCTCAGCTCGGAATGCATCTAATCCACACACATTAGTTTTTGGGCATGCCCAAAACAAGTCAATGCAGCACAAGTTATAAAAATAAACCATTTAGTTTGCTACAGTGTAAACAAATGGAAATAACATCTATTTATGATTTCTTCTATGTCATTTAATGCATTTGCTGTCTTCAAGGGAAGAGCATGTTGCCAGGATTCTGTTGTTGCATCAAAGTATATATATATATACAGTACACACATAATGCTTCCAACTGTTAATTTGTATGTTTACTTTCAATTTTTTGTAAAGAATTTGTATTCCTTTTCAAATATGCCTCAATGATGTGTTGCAAACATTTCCTAATATTACTTTCTTTAAGCTTCTTTCAGCGCAAATCCCAAAAGTTTCAAATTTTGGTGTGCAAATGTGCAAATTAAGATCGGATTTCAGCCAAACACAATCTGCTTGCTACATACTTAATTCCCTGGTATTAGGTATCTACTATGGTGTCTGCAAAAGAGATTACTTTTAAATGCTCAAAGCAAGAAAAATGTGACAAGTCAATCAGCTAGATGCATTTTCTGGATTTTTAAACTCATTAAAATGTGCTTGCTTCAGACAAGCAGACTCAGTGACAAAGCTGCTAGAACTGCATTTTCGTTGTTTACCATAATTAACTATGCTGCTGCCGCAAAAAAAAAGTGTGTATTATCAATAAATGCAGTCCAGTATTTCCCAAGATTCAGTCTATAATCATTTCAGCTCTTGAAGGGAAATGGTACAAATCATTGTAAATCTTGTCCGTGAAGCTGTCACCACACCTACGTGAGTGTACAGTACATTGGGTTATATTGATTCTAACCACTGCCAATACATAATGGCTTACTCAAGTACATTCACAGTCAGTCCTCTGCAGGTAATGCAGTGAATGCTACATAAACAAGTAATATTATTATAGTCATTATGTATTTATGGTAGTATAAAATGAATGCACAAATAAAAACATGATAGTTGAAGGGGAGATTTTATTTTAGCATTTGAGAAAATAAATGATAACATTGTATGCTGCCATTAAAAAGCTCTGAGTTCAATTACTAATTGCACTATAACTAAATACACAAGAGTGAACTATTTTTTACGCTAAACATATTTATCTGTTGTTCCAGCGTGATATATTAAATTCAGAGCTCTTTCCGATGCCATGATTGGGCTACATTTTGTATTACAGTTATAGTTTAATGTAGTGGTTATTTCCAGCAGATTCACTTAGAATCAATCAAACAGTAAATGTCAGGCAATTCACTACACTTTGACATTTATCTGTGAATACAAAATACACATCATCTTATCAGGTATAATATTTCCCAACCAAATGTACAGAAGATACCATTAACCAGAGAAACCAGAGTAGGGAGCAGCTTCTGCATTACATAGACGACATTAATCCATTGTCACCGGAACTCTCCTCCTAAATGAAAGCATGGCAGCTTAAAATAATTTCATCTGTCTAAATCATGGATACCTTCATTACAGCCTGCCAGCTGCTTAACTATTTATATGGTATTAATGGGATGTTGGAAGGTGTAATTCAACTACAACAGGGTCACAGAAAAGGCACAACAAATCATATGTAATCAATGGCACTAAGTTTGTCTAGGTGTCATAGCTCATAGCAACCAATTAGTAGGTAGCAATTATTGGTTACCTGTTTCAAAGCAAATGTGTTATTGTGTGTTACTGCACCTGGGCAAACTTACAATGCAGTACCCCTCTATTACACATAGGGGAATATATAAATAGCGACAACTGTCCCATTTCTTTGAAATTGAATTCCTTTCTTTGAAATTGAATTCAATCAGTAGTAAGTGATGCTGGAAATAATATTTAAAGGCCATTCATTTAATTTCCAGCCCCAATCCATGGGAACGACAAGTGTAAATTGCTAGCATTACTGCCTACAGCACTGGAGTCCACAGTTTGATCATAACCTAGAGTATATTCTAGCAAGTAGTGATTAGTTGCCCATAAATCTGCCAAAATTTCCTGGCCAAGTTTTGGTGTACAAACATACACTTTATGCCATCATTTCGAGCTGATAATTCATAATTCACCAGATCTAGGAATCCCCAGCAGCCTACCAATTGATTTTTTTCCCAAACGGTGACCAGGAAATAACCTATGGACTGATATGTTATTCTCTGAATTATATTACATTACCCTTATGATAAACAACCTTATTCTAAAAGACAACAGGTTATACAATAATCAACAAGGTACTTTATAGAGCAAGTATCTTATCCTTCATGAAAAGAGCTGCAAATATCTATTAATAGATTTTTTTCATGCAGGCTAAACCCCTACATATGTCTGGAAAGCTACTTTAAAAAGCACACAAAGATAGTTGTTTTTTGAATCTACTATGATGCTTAGAAGGCTTATAAGGTTAGTAGTAGTACAAGTAACAAAGACATTTGAAAAGCATTGTCTTTCAGCCAGTTTGTGACTCGAAAGCCATAAAAGTACAATACAAGGTCCCCTGTTGACTAGCAAAGCTAGAGGCATATTTTTCCTGCTTGAAAGAATGTAGCGCTACCCAAAAACAGTAACAATTGATTCTGATTTTTCATCTGTCTACACAATTAAGGAAACAGTTAATGAAGGTTTCCTTCTTAATAGTCCCAATTCTAGTAATACAACTAGGGGCATATTTATCAAGGGTTGAATTTCGAATTTGAAAAACGTAGAAATTTGAATTCAAAAAGACCAACCGAAATGAAGTCCAAGGTTTTTTTTGGCTGAATAGGTCCATTTTCATTGAATAGGTCCGTATATGGCTGTATTTGAATTGTACGAATTGAAGTAATATCGCATAAGACTCCAAATAGGATCTAGGAGGTCCCCCATAGGCTAAAACAGCAATTCCTCCCGTTCTCAGCCTCAAAACAACAGGTTGGTTAGTCATGACAGTATCCCTTTAAGAGCGCTTGGGCAAGCATAATATCCAAGGATATTATACTAAAATCTATAGTTAGTGTATGAGTATATATAGCTTATGTGAGTGTATGGAGGGGTCAGTGTGTGTGTGTGTGTGTATGGCTGCTGGGTTTCATTTGGAGGAGTTGAACTTGATGGACTTTGGCCTTTTTTCAACCTGGTCTAACAATTTAACTATGTAACAATTTGATACCAAGAAGGGGAAAAATGAAACTGCTGCTGTTGCTGCATAGATTCCTGGGAGTTTCACAGTTTAGTGTGCACTAACCATGCAGGGTGATATATCACTAGAGATGAAACCTGTCATTATATTATTTATGACACCGAGATGATAAAGCGTTCCTTAGCTTCAATCCAAAAGTAATAGGTTTTGAAAGCTGAAAAAGACTTTTCCTATATGGGCAAGCAACTCCAAGAAGTCATAAGAATAGCCCTGATTCATATTTTATAGTTTATTTAAAAGGGGGGGGGAGTTTCTTAATAAAAAAAAGAATAAAAGAAAAATACAACTATGGGGATACATGACAAAAAGTGGAAGAAAAAAGTGAGGGTTTTGTATTCAGTTCTAACCGTGGCACAGTATGTGTAGAATTACACAGCTTTTGTTTGGTTTTCCTTGGAGATCTTCCATTTTTATCCGATGGCCCAGAAACATAGTGGCTGGACTGAATGTTTTCTGTATGTATTTACCTCTGGTATGGAAATTGGACTTTAACTACCACTTGGGAAAGGGTACTTAACATTCTAAGTATGGTAAATCTAATATAAGTAATTCAAAAATAAATAAATAATACATTTTTTAAAAAAAGTGTAAATGCTATCTGATTATTGGATTCTATGGATTACTGCACCTGGGCAATGCCTTTTATTACATAACCTCATTAGGGTTATACATGTAGTAAAATTGAGAAAAATATAATGTCATTTTCATTCATCTAAATAAGATTATAGTCTAAGGTCCCTATGATACACACACTAGGTTAATTTCATCAGGACCACAATATATCTGAAGTTGCACCTTCAGTGCTTTATATGAATTGCATTGGTGTTTTAGACATTAGGTAACATCCCCATGTAACACACACACACACACTATTTACAGCAATAAAGAGCTTAACCCACTTGTTAAATCTACCAGTGCCAAGTGATGGCCACATGCCTGGCATGTTCAATGTGTTGGAAACTAATTATTCTTTGGTTTGTGGGAAGACATGGGCAGCAAAGCCTTTAGAAGTAGGCTAGCCTGGGAAGTAAATATTAAGACCATGTTTAAGCCCTAGGTGTTCCAGGACATTCAGGAAAAGCCAACTAAAGAGTCTAATGTAAAATGAGAAAAACTACCAAAGCAACCCAAGAAAGAATAGGGAATTCAATGTAAATATCTTTTGTTATATTGCATCTGTGCTAATCCCCTGACCTAATGCTGTTTACAACTGGGAATTAGTGTTGGATGCAAAATGTAATGTTGTCCAGTTAATGTGCTTAAATGCAGCACATATATTCTCGAACATGTATACAATACAGTACACTTTTGAGTTTACATAAGCACCGCATGAGAGGATGAAAAATGTGCTGACCAACCCCATATTTGTTGAAACCCAGAAAGTGGCTAAAAAGCAATAAATAACTTTGTCTACTTGACATGCTGTTAAATTCAGTAAAACTTGGCCATTTTTCAAACTCGCTTCTGAAAAAGCATTAAAGCAGAGCTCTCCAACCTACAGTTTAAGCACAAGATGATTATATAAAGAATAGGTTTAACATTATGTGGAAGCTCATTCAGTGTTATAAATTACAGCAAAAGAACTCTTTTTAAAAGTGTTCCCATCCGATTATCAATGAGGAGTTGACATAGTGGAGACTCCCTGGTGAAAAATTAGCACTGGGTTTAGTCAACAAAACCAACACTGCATAAAAATTGCTCTAAGCTCCTCTAACAACCCTTATCAATCACAGAGAAGAATAAATACTCATGCTCAGTATTATTAAATCTACCTAAGACTGAGTTGTTTTTAGGAGAAAGAATGTGTAGCATTGACAGAAAATATAATGTTACATATGCAGATATAGGAGCCTGTTTATAAAGCTGTGTTTCAAAAAAAAAAAAAGAGATATAACTCACATTGCTACATAACACATTTTTGTATGTATGTATATTAGGTGACCATAAAGTCCAGTTCTAGCCTAAACAGCACCTGGTTTCAAAATACCAGTTTTTACATAGCTTCATACTCTGGAATTGAATTGTATTTTGCCCCTTGATACTTACACCAGGTATAATATAATGGCATTTGGATTTGGCTAAAAAAAACAGAGCCAGATTAAGACTACAGAGACCCTAGATAGGGTAGTGCTTAAGTACCTCCATTTGAAACAATGCTCACAAAGTGGGACATTCACTAAGATTCGTTTTTGCGCCAGGCGTAACTTCGCCGCACTTCGCCAGGCGTAGTTTCGCCAGCGCTCCACAAATTCACTAAAATCCGAAGTGGCGCTCAGGGGTAGCGTAAGGTTGTGAAGTTGCGTTAGCGCTGATTCGCTAAGCGAAGCGAAGTTACGCTAGCGATGGTTAATTTGCATACGGCGCCAAATTCAAATTTCAATGGAGGAATATGTAGCAGCACTACAAATGCCTGGGAAACCTTTAAAACATCAAACAACATTTTTATTTTGCCCTACACATGTGCCCACTGTATAGTTAAGGTGCCATGAGTAAGGAAATGTAGAGGGGAAGCCCCAAAAAATTTTTTGATCTTTTTCAGCCTATCACCCATAATATAGAAAAAACGCCAGCGTTTTTTGGGACTTAGAATTTTTTTTAACTTTTTATGAAGAAATCCCTATCTACTCTATTGCGCTTCGCCTGGTCTGAGGTGGCGAAGGAAGTCTAGCGTAAAAGGTAGCGCTCAGAACAATGCGCGCGTTAGTGAATTTGCGTAGTTACATCCATTGCGCAAATTCGTCAGGGTGCGAAGTTACACTAGCAAAGTTAGTGAATTTGCGAAGTAACGAAAATTCCCAACGCTAGCGAATTGACGCTAGTGTTAGGAGCTTTGGCGCATAGTGAATTTGCCCCATGTGTTTAGCTAAAAATCTGTTTGAACTGCTCTCTCATTGATGTTCACTAAATGAAGCTCCATCCAAGGCAATGAAATGGCCAGTGCCTTGAACAGGTGGGTCCTAGGAAGGTGCTTAGTTTACCTAGTAAAAAGAATACTAGACCTCATAGTGTGGAATGGCAGATTCAACTCCTAAGCATGGACATTTTGGTTTTTATATTACTAATATTTTTTTTTATAACTTTGTCTATTAATATATGCATTTGTGATGGCTAATCTGCTGAAGTGGTCACAGTGTTTGGGTTGTAGTAATTAGTTCAACATTAAAACACAATAGAATGTAAAGTCCTTAATTATGAGTGCAATGATTTAAGACATGCCATAAGGTTTCTGTATCATTCTAAAGGAAAAAATAACTCTGTTGGCAAATGAAGGATGGACAAAGGTTCAGAGTGTAAAGGAAATGTGCAGGGCTGCTAACTCACCAACAACACTGTAGATTAGTGGTACCATAAGTGACATTTGGGGGAACACTGCTGTAATCATGTGCCTATTTTGGAAGCATTCTGTAATGTGTGGTTCACAAACAGTTCCGGCTTGTAATTGTGATTCTCTAATGTAAATATATATATATATATTTCTTAATTATAAAACATAGCTAAAAGCTGACTAGAGGTCATTCCAGAGTTAAGACAACACATTAGCAAAATATAAATAACAGTCAAGACTGTGTTTATTTTAATTCAGTTTTTTTTTACTCCCATTAACTTTTTAGTGTATTTTTTCCAAAGTCAGCTGGGCTTTCCCTTGCTTGTGTGTGTGTTTTACATACAGCGATTCTAATTAAATGAAGTGCTTTAAACTTTAATAACAAGTTCATTTAAATAGTGTTCCCTTAGGCAAAATATGCTGCTCTGTAATGCAGTATTTAAACCATACTTACAGTGTCTCTGTAAATAGGCATAAAGTGGTTATTGCGACAATATATAATGCAGGTGTAAATGTGCCTGATGGAGCATGCTATGAGATAAATCTCAGTAGAGGAACAGTACTACAGTTAATAGGGTACTACAGATCTAAAAACAAACACACCATTCAAGATAAGTAAAAATAAAATAAACAAACTAAAACCTGACATCAAGCAAGCAGGCAATGCTGAATCAAAGACAAGGGGTCTAATAACGAGGATCACTCATTAAGAGACCCCTTGTCTTTGATTCAGCTTTCACTCATAATGAGGTCCAACAATGTGCTGCTCTAAAATTTTATTTTGAGAACTCAAGAGCTGTTGTCACATTGTTTCTACATATGCTACCAAACGTACTGTGTTTGTGTCTATTTTTTAGAGTGTTCTGCCATTGGGAACCATAACAACCCACTTTATTGAACTGAACTGAAAGACATTCTTAAATGCGCTTATCAAAATGACAGATGTTGACAAGACTATATAGTGCTGTCACATTTTTAGAATTAAGATGATTGAAACTGGTCTGTGCCTGACTAATTTACAGATAACATTTTTGGAATTAATTAAATTTAAAGGAGAAGGAATGCTACGGAGGCATTTTATTGCCAATAGATTAGCTGCATTAGTGCAAGCTAGAATGCTATATTTACTCTGTAGAATGTTTTATCATACCTGAGTAAAAAGCTCTAGAGGCTCTCTGTTTGTTTAGAATAGCAGTTGCAGTATTAACTTGGTGTGACATCTCACCCTGCTCAGATTACAGCAGAGAAGGGAGGGGGGAGGAGCAAACTGAGCATGCTCATGCCCAGGGCAAGGAGGTTTAAGCTTAAGGCAGGAAGTCTGATACAGAAGCCCACGTGCACACAATACCTGAAGTCTACTAAAAAATCATGTAAACATTAAATAAACCCAATAGGCTGGTTTTGCTTTTAATAAGGACAAATTATATCTTAGTTGGGATCAAGTACAATGTACTGTTTTATTATTACAGAGAAAAATGAAATCAATTTTAAAATTTTTTAATTATTTGATTATAATGTAGTCTATGGGAGATGGGCTTTCCATAATTCTGAGCTTTCTGGATAATGGGTTTCTGGATAATGGATTCCATTCCTGAACATTCAAAACAATGGTTGCATCTAAAATTTTACAGGTAACAATGCCCAAGACAATTAAACACATGTTAAAAGAAGTCTACTTCTTCATAACTGAGAAACAGGATATTTTCCAATGTAGCAAATGTATGCATTCAACAAAAAGCAAAATTCAATGATTTTAATATAATTATCTTTTATTTATATAGCACTGACATATTTCATAACATCGTACAGAAATGATTCATCATTCATTTCAGTCTCAGTGACTACAACCTAACAACCTACAACCTAAGCTCCCTATAACATTCAGTTCCACAATTAAATGGTTAAAAGAACTGGGGGAATGTGGGGAGAGCAGTGACATCTAGAAAGTGCTGAATGGAAAGTGAAAGTAATTATCTGCCCCGCCTCTATGCCTAAGGCATAGAGTAGGGGCAGCCAATATTTGATTGACAGTTGAGATTTTTACATCAGCTTACAACAGCTATGAATGCTTTAATAAAAAAATAGAAATTGGATTTCATGTTTAATTTGAAAAGGACTTTTATTATACAGATTTTTGTGTCTGGGTGACAGGTCCACTTTAATAATACAACTACTGATCCATGGTTCACACAAGAGGAAATTCAAAAGAGACTCGAACATGTACGGTAAACATAAACAAAGGTCTGTTATATGTTATATGGTATTCATCCCAGAGTACTAAACAAGCTTAGCTCTGTGATCGCCAAGCCTCTTTACTTATTTTTTTTAGAATTTGTTGAGATCTGGTATGGTGCCACGAGACTGACTAATTGCTATTGTCGCTATTCTAAAAGGTATCCCGTCCTCAGTCTCAAAACTATAGGCTGATTAGTCTGTCAGTGGTAGGAAAGCTTTAGGGAGGGAAATTAAGGGGTAAGATACTTGGCTTCATTGCAAAAAGTAATACTATGAGTTTGTGCCGACCAATTTAATTGCCTTTTATGAAGAGGTGTGCAAAAACCTCAACTCTGCAATGGACTTTGCTAAAGCTTTTGATATAGTACCACACAGAAGGTTAATGATTAAATTAAGGAATATTGGCCTGAAACATAGTATTTGTACTTGGATAGAGAACTGGCTGAAGGATAGATTACAGAGAGTGCTGGTAAATGGCACATTTTCTAATTGGACCAGCGTTATTAGTGGAGTACCTCAGGGCTCTGTCCTTGGATCTTTGCTTTTCAACTTGTTTATTAATAACCTGGAGGTGGGCAGGTTATTTTTGCTGACAATATGAAATTGTGCAGAACTATAAGTTCCATGCAGGATGCTGACTTTGCAGAGTGATGTGACTAAATTGGAAAAATGGGCCACAAACTGGAAAATTAGGTTCAATGTTGATAAATGCAAGGTTATGCACTTTGGTAGTAATAATATAAATGCAAATGATACACTACATGACAGTGTTGGGGGTTTCCTTAACTGAGAAGCATCTAGCGGTTTATGTGGATAACAAGTTATCTAATTCCGGGCAGTATCTTTCTGTGACTGCTAAAGCAAAGAAAGATCTGTCTTGCATAAAAAGGGCATTAACTCAAGGGATGATAATGTATTTCTGTCTCTTTGTGGGTCCATGGTAAGGCCTCACCTTGAGTATGCAGTGCAGTTTTGGATATTAATGAGCTGGAGAGAGTGCAGAGACATGCAACTAAACTGGTTAGAGGGATGGAAGACTTAAATTATGAGGGTAGACTATCAAGGTTCAGGTTGTTCTCGCTGGGAAAAAAGACGCTTGCAAGGGGACATGATTACATTTTATAAGTACATTAGAGGACATTATAGCCATTTTCTTAAAATGGATCACAGCACCTGAGGCCACCCCTTTAGACTAAAGGAACAGAACATTCAATTGAAGCAGCATAATTGGTTCTTCACAGTGAAAACAGTGAGGTTGTGGAATGACCTGCCAGGTGTTGTGATGGCTGATTCAGTTAATGCCTTTAAGAGGGCTTGGATGATTTCATGGACAAGCATAATATCCAAGGCTATAGTGATGCTAAAATCTAACATTAATATAGATATGGGTATATATAGTGAGTGTATGGAGGGGTCAGTGTGAGTGTGTGTATGGATGTGCACAAAGTTTCATTTAAAGGGGTTGAACTTGATAGACTTTGGTCCTTAACCCAAATTAACTATGTAACTATAGTATGTAACTATCACTATTCTATCACACACAGGAATCAACTCTACAATGACATTACTCCAGCCACAAATTGGTCGGATACTTTCCTGTAGACAGCACAATGTTTTTAACTGCCACTATAACCACAGATGGTCATGCAATATGTGCCATGACCCACCTATAGCCTGCAGTTTGCACAGTGCCCCTATCAATCAGAACCATCTCCAAGCTGCAAAGGGGGGTCTGATCTACTATGTCATCAGGCTGCACAAACTCAACATGGCAAGTATTAACATTTACTCTCTATGGAGTTTTGATTATTTATGTAAAACACCATTGCCTAGTACAGGTTAAGCATATACGTAGATGATGATTTAACGGTTAAAGGTCAGATTTTAGTGGTTTTAGATGTTTTTGAAACCACAACTAAACTCACTAACTCGCTGAATTTATTAAAAGATCTGAACATAAAAAGGACAAACAAAAATATGAATACCTCGAGAAACATTAGAGAAAATTTTGAGTTTTTCAGAAAATTCATAGAGAAAAAAAATTCAAAACCTCTAAAAGTCCGAATCGATTAAAAGCGGTCCAATTGAAAATGAATAAACATACTTTAAAAACTTAAAAAAAAAGCGGTCTAATAACATCATTGCAGCTTATGAATTAGGAAACATATTTTTTAAATGTCAGTGTTGCTCGTGTGATAAGAGAAAAGCTAGAGGTTACCTACACACATGCCACTTACCAGCAACATAAATGGGCCATAATCACAAACACATTGAAACTCAAAGAGATCTGTAAATCTAAATGATGGACTATGACATTTATTCAGCAAGGGACAAATTCAAGGTCAAACAAAATGCTTGTATTCCATAACATTTGTGCTTGCATTATCCTAATCAAAATACATTTCATATTAAAGGAACAGTAACGTCAAAAAAGAAAAGTGTTTTAAAGTAATGAAAATATAATGCAGTATTGCCCTGCACTGGTAAAACTGCTGTGTTTGCTTAAGAAACACTACTATTGTTTATATAAATAAGCTGTGGTGTAGCAATGGGGGCAGCCATTCAAAAGAGAACAAGCTCAAGTTACACAGCAGATAGCAGATAAGCTCTGTCTGTCTAATGGTGTTATCTGTTATCCATTAGTTAACCTGTGCCATATAGCCGTTTTTCAATTTCCGCCATTGCTCCACAGCAGCTTGTTTATATGAACTAAAGTAGTGTTTCTGAAGCAAACAGATCAGTTTTACCAGTGCAGGGCAACACTACATGATATTTTCATTACTTTAAAACACTTACATTTTTTGGTGTTACTGTTCCTTTAAAACACTTAGGGGCCCATTTACTTAGTTCGAGTGAAGGAATAAAGGAAAAAAAAGTTCAATTTAGAATGGTCAAATATAGCTACTTCGACCATCGAATCGGCTACTTTGACCTTCGACTACCACCTTCGACTTCGAATCGAACGATTCGAACTAAAAATCGTTCGACTATTCGACCATTCGATAGTCGAAGTACTGTCTCTTTAAAAAATTCTTCGACCCCCTAGTTCGACCACCTAAAACCTACCGAGGCAAATGTAAGGTCCCCATAGGCTTCCTAACAATTTCCTGATCGAAGGAATATCCTTCGATCGATGGATTAAAATCCTTCGAATCGTTCGATTCGAAGGGTTTAATCGTTCGATTGAATGATTATTCCTTCGATCGTTCGATCGCAGGAATAGCGCTAAATCCTTCGACTTCGATATTCGAAGTCGAAGGATTTTAATTCGACGGTCGAATATTGAGGGTTAATTAACCCTCGATATTCGACCCTAGGTAAATGTGCCCCTTAATGTGGCACTGGTTAACAAAAGCAGATGACACTGGTCAATTTCGTTTATATAGCTGTCCAAAATTATGATTAAAGCTTGATCGTATCGAATTGTTATGTTAACCATAAACTTTGATACATTAACCCTATAACCCACTATCAGTCAACTCCTCTATTCAAGTCCAACTGCCTATTCACCTATTTTTATATTGAGTAAAAGTAAGATTTGTTTCTTATCCTCTGTAAGTGTCACGTGCAAGACTAAATGCCACATGTGACTGCAAAGATAAACTCAATGTGCATCAACTGTTTTGTGGATTAATAGAAGTATAAGGCATATGTGCACAGGATATTTTTCCATTTTCAATAGCAGCACATGCAGTATATCATTGCTTGAAATGTTGCCTGTTTTTTAATCTCATGTTGCTTTAAAGGATGGGTTGCCACTGCACTGCACCACTCACAAAGCCAAATTAGTTACAGTAGGGTTACAGTAGGGTTACATACAGAGTCTACATATAAGTGTATGTTTAATGATTAATGCGTAGGGATTCATTTATCAATACTGCCTGAAAGTAACTACATGTAGATGCAACAGAATTGTAGTATGTACATTTGATAAACAATGAAGCAGAATGATTTTCTTAATTTGATGCAGGTGCTGGTGTTGAGTTGCACTTGCATTCCACCTTTAGTGCTAAGAATACCCTATAAATCTGCCATGTGGGTAAGTAATAGCAACAACCTGTAAATGTGTCCTAATATACATATTTATGGAAGTTAGATTTCCAAAGTCAAGAATTGTAGCTGACCAGTTGTCGGACAAAGCAGGCTGATGAAGTTGAAGCTGTAAATTGAGCAGTCTGAAGCCTAAAACCTTTACAACCGTATATCCTAATGCAAATTAAAATTAATTATATAACATAATTAGCATGAGGGAGAAGGGATTAACTCTTATTTTTAACCAGTCAACAGTACATTGTATAAGCTCAGATAAAGAGCCAGTTCTAAGTATCAGTGTGGGGAGGTTTAACCTCATCCAGGTGTGGGCATACTCTGTTGGTCGTGGGAAAGTTCTCATTGGTACAGAGATGACAGGTAATTTCCATTTGCAGTATAAAAAGAGGGGATAGTAGCCAATTTCAAACACCCATTCATGGAAGAATGTGCATGTTGCTGGAAATATAAGGCAAGCAAGGTAGTGTAAAGAGTGAAACATCAGATGTTAATTCAAGGTCACTAGAGCAGTCTGCAGGACCAATGTATGTGTATTAATGTGTAGGCTCCGGGTAGAAGAGAACATTTTAAAGCACGCACTGGAGGGCCCTGTAAAGTGTGGCTGTGTATCATTCTAGAAGGTAAATTAAGTAACACCTGTCCATCCATGTTATCTTTATTACCATATGTAAATATAACGGCAACATATTCTCTATCACGCCACCAATAATTTCATTTGTTTTAAAAATGTTAGCCCTAAGATTTATTGTGTGTGTTTCACAAATAATTGAGGTTCTTGATGAAATCATTACTATTGGCTTATTATTTAACAACGCATGTTCCATACAGGTAAACCAAAGATATAGTATTATTAAAGATCATTTCTGTAAAGATTTGTTTACACATATTGTTTTATCAGATCAAAGAAACAGCAATATAACAATTAAATGAAACTCCTATGTGGGCCATTCAATGAACATGACATGAGATTTAAAACACACATAAGAAAACATAAAATATGACGTTGCTGATGATGTGCCTAATGACAATACATTGTCAGAAGAGTCTACCAGACAGTTTGATTGATAAGCACTTTTAACTGGTTCATAAGTGTTTTTATCTATTTACAATTATAAATTATATTTGAATACAATGTCTTCTTTTTGACTAGTGCTTTAAGATAATATACACCCATTATGTGTAAATAAAGAACATCACAAATGATTACATTAAAAGAACGAGCACCATCATTACGCAGGTCATGAATAACATTTGCAGGATCCCAAAAACAATGATTCAACGATAAGCTACGCAGCTGCTTATATATTCTAATATATATAAACTACTATTTATTAGCATTAGATAAATCTCAGCTTTAGCATGTCTTTGTCTTTCTCAATGTGCAGGCCACTTTTCAGTTGAATTAACCTTACAATAATCTTCTGCTTCGACCCACTAAGGCACCAGTGAAGGCATCTCCACCAGGACACCAAGCAGTTGAAGAAACACTTTAAATGTAGAAAAAATTGTGAAACACATTTTTTTTCCTCAGAGCTGGACATGCATCTGTTATAAAAAATAACATGAAGAAATCAGCATGCAGTACTACACAGTTGGGATAGGTATGCAACAGTAGGGTTTGCAGTGATAGATTGACGGTAGAGGCCTTTTCAAGGTGGTTGATGACAGTCTTTTCAATAAGAACCATGGCTGTAATGGAATAGGAAAACCAAAATTAACCATCTTGCACCTCTTGTGCTTTCCACTGGTGGCAGGGAACTGCCTTACAAACATTTTAAACCTAATAGTTTATACAATGTCACAGACATTATCAAATCTGGGCAAGGAAAATCCTTACCCTTAAAGTACAATGAAAGTCATCCATTGTCTGATGCATTTGACCCAAGGCTGCTCCAGAAAAGCTAACCACCAGGACAGCAATTATATAATTTTTTTGTTTTAATGAATCAACCAGAACGCCACAACATTGGATTGGATCATCACAGCTGATTTACATTACAATTGCAGATAGAGGCAGGTTAATAAAGATCCAAGGTTAATATTGGGGGGCACCATCCCCAACTAAGTCTGAGAAGAGCAGCACACTCAAAGCGTTGGGGTTTGCCCCTTGTACTATATTTGCATGTGTAATGTCACCCTACTGTAGAGAAAGCAACAGCTTACCTGATGATTTCTGCTAACTTGGAAGATGAGGAATGCTACTCATGTAAACACATTTGCAAGGCTGTTCCATAGCGCCCCCTATTTTTTTATGGAATTTGCCACGGAATTTGGAATTTTTTTACGGAATTTGCCAAAAAACATTATTATAGATGCAAGGAAATTCACCAACAAGAATTATACTGATCAAAAACTTCATTATAAATGCAAAGGAACTGACAAATAAGAATGTTGAATCCCAGCACAATATCAGGCATCTTGCTGTTATCTTGCTTTTATCTTACATATAGAGATAATATTTTTTTTATATATATAGCACTGGAATCAAACATGGGGATAAAAGACAGACTTGTTCAGTCCTAGGAACCTGAGCTACTTCTTTCAGTAACAATTGGAAAGTTGCTTAGAAGCATATTCTTTCATTAGGCAACTTTTCTTTTTCTTTATGGGTTCACAAACTGTTTAGGAGTAAATGGGATGTGGATGAAAGGCTTTACATGGCTTTTAAAATATCTGCTGTTTATAACCCTGCAAAAACAAAAGATTGCCTACTTGAAATGCTCCTGATTTGTGTAACTCCTTAACAGCAAAAATAATATTTACCTTTAATGTTGGTGGGTATTTAACACAGCAAAGACATACATTTTAGGGTACGCAGTGTGGTGATTATTCTATTTAATAAAATATGTATTCTTTCAACTGTTTTGATACATTTTATAAAACATTTATCAAGAAGACCTCACTCTGTGTCAATATTTCTCAGCCTCTTGGAAACTTTATCAGGAGTGGTAAGGAATATTGTACATTTCTGAATTATGGCATCTGATATCAGTACTCGATACAATATACACAGTTTACTATATAAAAGAGCACGTAAGAAAACAGCCAGAAAGTTTCACCTTAATACAATGAAGAATTCTGGTTTTAAGTACAATGTGGGATTTAAAAAAACACTTAAAGGCATATTTTATAGCCCAAAACACAACATCGTTTATACATGCACTGGAATCAATACAATATCTGGAATACAATACATGAAATCAATCTTTCTTTTTAGTTCCCTTGTGGTTAGTTACGAAAACATCACTTTTCTCTACCTGCAGAAAGCCATCCCCTGAGTTTTCTGGTAAAACACCTGCCACACAAGAGGATTGGACTTTATGCCAACAGCTTAAAAGACAAGGAAGGGCTAATTCAAAATAGGTTTCAAAATGTTAACCACCTTCCACTGAATAAAATTGCATTTTTTCCCATCTGCCAGAACTCTTTTTTTTTTTCGAATAAAACTGCACCAACCTGGGAAACTTTTAAAAGAAGCGTCACTCTCCCCATGCCACATGCTCAGTAGTGTACTTTACTCTATTGCACATATGCTAGTCCTAGTTGGAGAACAATGTTTGAAAAAGACAGGTAAGATGGCTGTATGGCTCATCTTTAGAAACTTTCCTGGACTGCTGTAGTTTTTCATGAAAAAGAGCTCCGGTTAGGGGAAAAAACTGAATGCCCACCACCTGGAAAATTTGACTTCACTTGTCTTTTAACGTTCAACCACCAATTTATACTTTTCTAGATAGCTTTTTTGTTGCAGAACATAATGTATAATTCTTTTGAAAGTCTGGCACAAAGCACCTCAACCCTGGTCATCTAAAATCATAGCACTGCAGCACTTGGTCAAACAAAGTTGGGCATCCAACCAATTACCTACAGTACATAATCATTATTATTTACAAGGTCTTTCAGGCTCCAAAGCATATGTGGTTTTGTTTAGACATATCTAATGTAACTCAGAAGTGGGAAAAGTCTACCACATGGTGTCTTCAAATTATAGCCCACATCAGGCGCCAACTAGCTACTAATGTCAGAAACCACCAAATTGTGCATATCATCTCTGTCCAGTTTGCTTCGGTGATAACAATGGTTCACAATTAGCAAAAGGTCTACTCAGACAGAAATTACTTGAACAATATTAGACATGTATGAATCAATCTTATTTTGACAAGGTACCCATTAAAGCATTTTACATGCATCACTCAAGATGTACAGAATGGAAAAACATTAATATTGTCTTGGGTAACAAACTTGTAGTGAAAAAAAAGGAAATTGTGAAATATTTTGAAAAGATGTCCTCCTGAAATTCCCCCTAAAATGGATTGACTATTGAAAAACATTTAAATGGCCTAGTAGCCTTTTTATATCTAACAGGTGCAAAAAAACTAAGAAGACACCAACTACCACCAAGTAGGATTCAGACTCTTTCATACTGACCAACAGGAGAACATGAGGTGAGCAATTACCCAAAGAAAGTAGGTGAACATATCATGTAATGTTAAAACATATGTATTTATGTAAAGTGAAAACACCTGGTATAATCACAAATACTGAATTTGGTCAAATGCAACATAACGCAGATCACTGGCTATTTTGGGATATTCCAAGGCAGATTACTGCTTACACAATTTTATGTCACAACAGTATTATATTAGTGTATTTCATGAATAGCTAGTAGTAGATGCTGCCATTTTATTCCCACCAATAAACAGTAACACTTTAGGGGCCAGACATGCTCCCAAAGCTTTGGCTTAACTGGTCCCAGGAGACTAAAATTCATTCTGCTTTGTATTTGCATGTGGGATTTCATATTGATGGCAATCAGGCAATCTCCTAATCACCCATTCACTTTAGATCTTACAGCAAGGTAACCTTGAACAATGAACTCAGTTTGTATAAGTACAGCATGACAAAGCAAGACCGGATCATCATCAAATCAGCATTATGGCCTTGGTCACCTTTTATCCACAAAAATTATACAGCAGAAAAATGGGGGGAAAGTTTCTCCTTACAGCCATGCCATTTTCTTACACAATGCTTTGCTGAATGAGCTGCATGTAGCAATGGTAGAGCACAGACAAGAGACATTTTAAAGCAAACAAAGCCATACTTTCTGCCAAATCAGTGCGCCAGCACAGAAACATTCCAAACCACAATCACTTCCCAGATGAGACACAATGCAAAATATATATTTTAGTGGTTAAAGCGCTGCAGGTGTCCGATCACTACAAAAACTCAAAGCATTTGCCAGAAAACAGAGAATCACTTTTGCACAGACAATAGCAGGAGAAGCCTTTAACACAGGACATCAGCAGGGATGATTTGATATTTTCATTAACCCCTGTTAAGTAAGAAGGAGCATTCATTGTCACATTCATGTTTGTTAAGTGTTACCCAGTGACTATCAGAACACATTGGTCCAATAACCTTGTTTAAACCTAAACCACTCCCGAAGATGTAGAGATCCACCTAAAATACTAAAACATAATACTATTTAGCTGATTAAAGTAACCATCAACATACACTTAAACAGTTATAGCAATCTGTGTTTTAAAAACCTCATCCACCCTAACACAGACACTTCATTTCCATATCTCCAGCTAAGCTACAGAATTAACCACCCCAGTGCTGGAGAATGTTTGAGTGTGACCTGCAGCCAGCCACTCGCTTTCCCAAACCTAGGCACGAAAGGATTAAACGACATTCTGCAGTGACATAGGTCCAGCCCCCCTCTCTCCTCTCAACCACTTCACTCTAAAACATTAGGACCTTAAATGAACCCCCACAATCCAAAGCACACACCCTTTAAACACAGCTCTCTCCTTACCTCCAAAGCCTGAAAAGTCACAAAGCTGGTCATTGCAAATCCATCAATGATGTCTTCTTCAGCTGAAGAGGACTCTTTCCTCTTTCTCCTGGGTGGTTTGGGTCTGGGCAAGGAGGAGCCGGTTGGGTTCTCATTGTCTTCTTTTTCAGATCCAGATGAGAAAAGCAAAGAACCGTTCCTGGCAACCCTTAATCCACTTTTGGGTCTCATCTCCCGATCCCTTTGGGATTTAGATCGCCTCTTTTTCCGAAAGCCATTGCACCGTGGGCCATCCATTGCACCCACAACACCAGCAGCAGCACCAAGACTCCAGCAACCACCCCCCTTTTCCCTCTCCCCTTTCCCACCTCCTCCCGTGCTGATCAAAAAAGAATTAATAAAACACCACGTTCTGGAAAAGCAATAGAATAAAAATGATCATTAAAAAAAAGGAATAATTATTAACAAAGATCTTGGGAGCACATTTCACCTTCTTTGAGATCCATGCACACAAACTGGAATGGAGAGAAAATGTTGAGTGTGATTCCACCACATAGACACATACAAAAATAATAATGCCAGAGATTCCTACAAGCCTGCCAAGGAAAGTAATGGCTGATCACAGGTCGGCTTTGTAAAAGGAAAAAAAAAAAAAGATTAAGAAAAAGGGGGGAACAGAGGAAAAAACACAAAGCAGGCAATAAATCTGAATGGCAGAATGCTTTGATGACAAAATTTAGAATAAATCCAGAAATAGAGAGAAAAAATAAAACACAGGTATTTCCGCTTGATTTATTCCCAGAGGGAAATTAACTCTTGGCGTTTCTTCTCCTTTTTTTAACCCCATCCCAAGTACTCTTCATAATTCCCCCCTCCCCTTCTGTAAGGAACTTCCAACACAGATTTGCCCTCCCCTCCTTCGTTTCTTCCTCCTGCTCGATTTTCTTGTTCTCCTTCTGCTTCTCCCCTCCTCTGTGACAGATGCATTCACACTAAGCAGACAGAGGAGGGATATGAGCAGGAGACTGGGTGGGAGAGAAGTGCAGGAATAAGAGAGACAAGCAGCAGCAGCAGCAGTAACACACACACATATATAGAGTCTCACACACACAATGCAATGGAAGTGAGAGCAGTGAGTGTTTTCAGTGTGCTGTGCTCTCTCCAGTACTGAAGGCTCTCTTCTCCTCCTCCTCCTCCGGAGTCCACTTCTCCTGCTCCACGGGAGGTCAGGGCGATGCTGTGTCTCTCCCCACTCAGGCTGGCTCCATGCCAAAGTCTGTATCCTGACACATTCTGGAGCCGGATGCCTTAGGGGCGTGGTTTCGTGGCGTGCACGCGCAAGGAAGGCTGCAGGGTCCTAATTCCGAACGGCAACAGGGGAGTTGCTGCCCAGGGTACTGAAACTCCTGGTGAGTTTGAGAGAGTTCACTGGAATGTCAAGCTCATGCCTCGCTGTAAACCCTTGCAGAACAAAACCTTGTGCGTTTTGTACTCTCCATAGTCGTGTTAGCTCAATGGGCACGTCATGTCAAAGAACATCGGGCGAGCAAGAGCAAACCGGATGGGGAGCACCAGTTTATTTGAGCATTGTTCCTCGAAGCACAAGGCAATGCTTAATATAAAAAGTTCTAGGAAGGATACGCCTTTTTTTTAGCGTCAATAATGTAGACAAGCTTTTAGTTAATTGGCTTTACTAGTTCATCTGCTTGTTGGGGGATCCGTTTTCTTAAATGGGTGTTTCACCTTTAAAGGAGAACTAAACCCCCTTGCTAATAAAACACACCTACCCCCTACCCTCCATAGTCCCTATGGAGGGTAGGGGTTTTTATTAGCAAGGGGGTTTAGTTCTCCTTTAAGCTAACTTTTTTTATGCTACAGAGTGGCTACTTCTAAGCACCTTTTCAATTGGCCAGGGGCGCTGCGCCAGTGAGGTCAGGTAACCCACTGGTTACCAAGGGTAGCAAAATGCCACTTCTGTAACTTTAACCGGAAATAGGCTCTATATAGCACCGAGAGCGCAATTGCACTCTCCTGGACCCCCCTGGACCTCTCTGCCGGTGTTGTGGACCCCCCTCAACCCCCTCCAGCGCACATAGGTGAGTATGCGGGGGAGGGGGACGGCAGCAGCAAGCTGCCTCAGGCGGGGGAGGGGCCAGGATCGCCCCTGCAATTGCCTTCATTTTTTCTTTTTTATAGTTTTTTAATTATTTTAATTATTTATATTCTTATTTTGCCTCTTTCCATCTTTCAAAAACAAAAAAAAAAACAAATGCTCTGCAAGGCTAGAAATATAGTATAGTATAGTTTTTACTCATCTTTCTATTCAATCCCTCTTCTATTCACATTGCAGTCTTTTCATAAACTCAGTGCATGTTTACTAGGGTAACCTGGACCATAGCAAGCAATGTTAAATTACACAAAAAATGGCATATAATAAAAAAGAAAACCAATTGCAAATTAAATGATGATATCACTCTCTACATCATACTAAAGTTAATTTAAACGTGAACAACTCCTTTAAAGGGTATGTCTAATAAATCAGATTTTGCCTGGTGAAAGAAAACATCGTTCGAAATAACTTTCCAGTATAATTTATTTAAAAAAAAATTTCAGCTGCAAATTAATTGTAAATGAACCTGTGAAAATCCGCCCCTTTCTACAGTTCTGTTTCTGACTCTTGGAACAATGTAGCAGAAACTAAGACCAATATGTTAATATACTGCTTGCAATAGGAAGTACATTTAAAACTAGGGGGCATATTTATCAAGGGTCAAATTTTGAATTTAAAAAACTTCGAAATTCGAATTCAAAAAGACCAACCGAAATTAAGTCAAAGTTTTTTTTTGGTCGAATAGGTACGTTTTCGATTGAAAGGTCCAGATTCGAATCTTACGAATCGAAGGAATAGCACATTCGACCGAATTTGATTCGTTTTTTCCAAAAAAAACAAAACAAAAACAAGTTTTCAAAGTCCACCAATTGACTCCAAATACATTCTAGGAGGTCCCCCATAGGCTAAAACAGCAATTCGACAGGTTTTAGATGGCAGATGGTCGAAGTTGAATTTTTAAAGAGACAGTACATGATAAATTTCGAAATTAAATTTTTTGAATTTTTTTCAAATTCGAATCGAATTTGGACTATTCCCTAGTCGAAGTACACAAAAATAGCTTGAAATTCAAATTTTTTTCATTCGAAAATGTACCTCGACCGTTGATAAATCTGCCCCATACTGTGCACTATCGCATTTGCAATCTCTATCCTACTGTCACATGAGGGGCAAAGTGTTTGCAAAGGTAACATTTTTACTTTGCTAACATTTATTCACATTGTGAAGGAATTGAAAAAATTTTTGCTTTAGCAATCAATATTACAACCCCTCAATAATTTTTACATTATTAAAACAATAGGCAAAAAATATGGTCACCCCAATCCCTATTCACTGGACTCATGTTGAACAAGGGGGATGTTGTTCAGCAATACTCTTGTAGAAACTGAAGTTTTTAGCTACTAAGGGATGTTTTTTTTTTAATGGATGCACAGCTTAGAAAACACAGACCAAGGCCTGTACACACAATGTAGCACACACATTCTCAGTTTTATTAGTTGCATATATTGAAATTACCATTAAATTACCATTACAGCAATTTCAAAGGCTTTTTTGATTGACTCAGCACTATGAACTTTCCTTACAGCATGAACCAATACACAGCCCACCTTGCCTTTCCCATTATTGTGGTGCACATTACAAATAAATAAATTACATTGTGTCACAAGAACCTGTAAGAAGAAGAAGAGGTCTAGTGTTGTTATCCTTTGTGCTGATTTAGGTAGGCAGTCACTGTAACTGATTGTGTCACAGCGATAACTATTGACATCACAGTGAATTTGAGCACATCCTTTCTAGTGATTTCCCCGCTTATAATACATTGCAATAATGGTGCATTTAATATTGCTTTAATGATGTAAGAGTCAAGTATAGGCAGTAATGATGAGCAAACTTTTTTTACCTGGTACTGTTTCACTTCAAAACTGTGAAAATTTGCAGGAAATCACAATAGTATTTCGCTATGACGTATTTTCCCCAGGCAAAAGCGGTCTATTGTACCTGAAAAACCCAAGATGTTATTAATATTATGTGCCCCTTGCATTGTATTACAGCCAATGGGATTGGAGCGCTCCCCAGTGCATCTAAGGCATTGTCGGGGGTGAAAATGGGCAACGTGGGAGACTTAATTTTTCTATGAAGAATAGTTGTAGCATAGTGGAAGGAGCTACTCTAACAAGGTAGGCAATACATAGGTTATTGCTATGTTAAAAACTTATTTTCAGTTGTGTACTTGGCAGTAAATGTCCTGATGTATTTAAATTGAAACCTGGCCTTAGAACTAACACAAGAAAAGGGTTATACTACATTATATTCGTTCATTACCTTTGCAAGCAAATAACATTTTTTTCCTTTTGATAAGCCTGTTTTCTAGTTTCATGTGCTAAGTGATCCAATCTCACCCAACAGAATGGCAAGATAATGTACTTTAACAATTCAATTTGCACATAAAAGCCGCAAGTCAATAAACATCACTCACATATATATGAGAGCCAACCAAATGTTCATGATTTGGCTTTCTTCAATAATTTCCCACTTGAGGTGTTTTTGCATAGCACAGTAAATGCTGGGTAATAGCGAATGAAAATGATTCAGTTGTTCATTCGGAGAAACATTTTACAACTACCTTAGCGCACACAGCAATAAATAAGTCTAATCTCTCAATATTTTATGAACTGAAATGTTCTGTGCATCTGTTTACTTGTGGTATTGATTTACTGCAGCAAACTGCACACACACACCAATGAAAATGTTGTATTTTTTTATTACCTATAAACCTAATAAAGCATGCTTCCAAAAATGTTACATACATTTAAATAGATATTGTCATATCTGTTAGATTTTACTGATTTATACGTATACCATACAATACAAAAAATACTGTATGTCCTGATGACTTATCTGTTGCACAAATTGATTACAAATTTTAAAGAGGTTGTTCACCTTTAAATTAACTTATAGTATGATGTAGAGAGAATTTGCCTCCGGTCTTAATTTTTTTTTATAATTTGTGGTTTTTGAATTATTAAGCTTTTTATGTAGCAGCTCTTCGGAATTGCAGTGGTTATATGGTTGCAAGGGTCCAATTTACCCTAGGCAATAAGGACTGGAATAGGAATAGGAGAGGGCCTGAATAGAAAGGTAAGCAATAAGGGTAACATTAACAATAAATTGTTGCCTCACAGATCAATAGGTTTTTGTCTGCCAGAGTCAGTCAACCACATTTGAAAGCTCAAAAGAGACAGAAGAGAAAGTTAACCAATTAAAGAAAAATGAAGACCAATTGGAAAATTGTTAAAAAACAAAGAGTTAAGTATTTTACTCTTATGTGGATTCCATAAAAATATCTCTCTTTCTATCTTGAGATTTATTTTACCTAGACAGCTTAATATCGACAATTCAAGTCACTGTAACAAGGGAAGGTGCAAGCACTAGACATAAAAGCATTCACAAAAATGCTGTAATGACGTGCTTGTGCCTAAGTTTTATTGTTCCTATCAGGAATGCACCTGTTGTGCTATTGACATCACTAACTACCTGTCCAACTGTACAATTAAAACAAATGGCAATTGCAGTTATATCACTCACAGTTCATAATGCCCAGCTGATGTTTAAGATGGTATGCAAAACAAATTTGTCATCAGCACTAAATGCAGATGTTGTAGCATTTCTGAACATATGTGCTTTCATAAAACACTATCAAGGGACAGACAGTCATGTTTCCTCCAGTCATGGAGATATTTTACAGCTGCATACAAATAATGACAGTTCTTTCTCAGTAAAAGCATTAGCAGATCAATCCACTAAATGCCTTAAGACGAATGCTTGTCATTTTATTTATTTTTGCTTTACAAGGCACCATTTACTGGCTTGTGGGAATTCTATACAACTAGAAGCACAGAAGTGTATGCGTTTTACTGTCTATTCTTGATTTATCACATTCAAGCATCAGTACTTAAAATATCTTATTTAACATTAATTGAACATTTTTTTCTTCAAACATTATGAAGAATATCCATTATCCACTTGCATTTCCACTGTGGTTTATAAAGCTCTATGACATTCCCCTGCTTTGTGCATTAAGTCATAAACGAGGTAAGATTAGTCAAGATGATATTCCTTTCTAAATAATGCCTTCATTTGAAGATTTTCATGTTTATCTTATCTGTCTATATTTACACCTATAATATTCATGTATTCAGTTTACTGTGCAAAGCATGAATTTAAATGCAAAATAAATTGTGCATTGACAGTTTTCGGAAAAGTATTTGCCCCCATACATGCTTCTTAGCAACTTGTGTCGACACCAATGTTTCCATTCATCCTGCTCTGATAAATAAAGAGCAGGTGTAAGTATGGGTACAAGGGAACCCTGGAATTCCTGTCTGCCTAGACATGCTGGCTGATTGTCTCAATAGCCATACCTGAATTGCAGCAAGTGAATCAGACACTAATGCATATGTTCTGAAAAAGGCACTATAGATCTATGAATAGAAAAATGTGGATATCGTTACAAAAAAACCCCAGTAAGTATAATAGCTTGCACATGAAAAACAAACTCTATTGCAAGAATAAAGATTAGTGCTAGAACAGTTGAAACAGCATAGCAACAGGGAAAATGTTTAATCTACCCCACTAGAAAAACTGGAAGCAAGCCAATTGGTTATCCCTGCGAGCTGCTTCTAAATGTATGACGTGTCACTCAACCTTTTCTGATTTGGGTTTAAATAAATGTTTTTTATTTCACATTCAGATTTCATAGAGGTCAATGTAGCCTGCAACATGAACCTGAATTGAGTTATAATAAGACAGCTATTAATTTAGATAAATCTTAACAGGTCAACCTTTTTTATAAAGCAGTAATCCCCAACCAGTGGCTAGTGAGCAACATTTTGCTCACCAACCCCTTGGATGTAGAACCTAGTGGCCACAAAGCAGGTTCTTGGCTTGGAGGCACCAGGAGTACTGGCAAAAAAAGTCTCCTGTAGGCTGCCAGTCCACATAGCCAACCACAGCACTTATTTTGTATCTCCAGGAACGTCTTTATGTTTGAGTTGCTACCGACTCTTTTTACATTTGAACGTGGCTCAAGACTTAAAAAAGTTTGGGGACCTCTGATCTAAAGGAACATTGTTACCTATGAGCACTTGGAATTCAGATTGGCCAAGACAATGATTTCTTAAAAGTAACTTAGTGATTAGAATTAACTTGGACTATTATCACTCTGTTTATTCCTCCTACACAGCTGGCACGTCTATTTTAATAAAAAAGTCGGTATTCTTTAGGCCCTACACTGTTAAAATAGACCCTAGAGGCAGATTTGTCTTTCTTCACTGCCAAATAGCAGCCAAAGAGCTAAATTTAGCTAACTTGTATATTCCCCCTCCGTATTCAGATGAATGCCTACACCAACTTATTCCATTCATCACTGCTCGCCCACACGCTCAAATTATCTGTGCTGGGGATTTCAATACGGTCCTCTCTCCGCAGCTGGACAAGTTGCATAGGCAGCCTCCACAGACAGCTCCAAATCCCACTAATTTAGCCAGCATAATTGAGGCATTTGGTCTAGTAGAGGGCTGGAGACTTTTGCATCCTACAGAGCTTCAATATTCGTGCTTTTCCACTTCACACTTATCCCTATCCCGCATTGACCTTATCTTCCTATCAGGTGGGATCCTGGCTGGACTTAAAGATATAGTATACCTATCCCGGGGCATCTCAGATCATGCCCCCCTTTTGGCTAGGCATACCCCTCAGGATAGCACAATGAAAAGGTGGGCTTTGAATCCGATTTGGTTGGAGATCATTGACAATGATGAGAGACTTGCTGGTAATATGAGAGAATTTTTTGAGGCAAATGAGATCCATCAGTAATATGGGACACTTTTAAAGCATATATGAGAGGGGTCTTTCATAGTGAAATTACAGCATTTAAACGCACCTCAAAATTGGAGGAGATCACTCTAGCTAATAAAGTTGCTAAATGTGAAGCTGCAGTAGTTAATAACCCTATCCCACAGCACTATAAAAACCTCCAATCTGCCCAATCAGTCTACTCTTCTTATCTTTCCACTAAGGCTAAACGTAAATTACTATTCACTAAGGCTTCCTTTTTTGAGCATGGGGAGAGGGTAGGTAAGCTTCTCACATATGTTTCTAGAGCTGACAATCCCACTCCACTAATAACAGAACTTAAAAATCAGCAAGAGCTAATGTGTAATCGACCTAGTGAAATACAGGACCTACTGACTTCCTATTACACTGAAGTTTACAAATCTAACAATGCTACGTCAGCAGAAGAAAGGGAAAACTTTTTAACTAGCCTAAGGTTGCCACAGTTGTCCAATGTTGACAAGACCCTGTTAGATGAGGCAATAACCTTGAGAGAATTGTACGATGCTATAAACTCTTTTCCTTGCCGGAAAGCATCGGGCCCGGATGGCCTCCCAATTGAATTTTATAAAAGGTTTAAGGAGATTATTGGGCCCTACTTAATATCAATGCTGCAGTATGCTTTCCAAGAGGGACACCTTCCTCCTTCCATGTATGAGGCCTCTGTAGTCTTGTTACATAAGCCCGGTAAAGACCCTACACTTATGGATGCTTACAGACCAATTTCTCTGCTCCCAACTGATATTAAAATTTTGGCAAAAGTACTAGCGAATAGGTTTAATAAGGTCATTCACACTATTATAGCAGAGGATCAGACTGGGTTTATGCAGGGGAAGTCAACTGCTCTAAATATTAGACGGCTTTATTTAAACCTTGCTACTATACATGACAACTCCGGCCAGAGGGCAGTGGCTGTCTTAGACATTACAAAGGCATTTGACACAGTCGAATGGCCCTATATGTGTTCCATTTTGAAGCATTTTAATTTTGTGCCTTCATATACCAATTGGATAAGACTCATGTACTACTCGCCTAGGGCGGCCCTAATTGTAAATGGCATACCCTCAAAACAGTTCCCCCTGGAAAGGGGTATGAGACACGGCTGCCCGATGTCCCCCCTTCTCTTTGCCCTAGCCATGGAGCCCTTTGCTCAAACAATCAGAATACATGATAATTTTCAAGGGTGGCGCCTGGGAAATAGGGAAGAGAGGATTCAGCTATATGTTGACGATACTTTGATATACCTTGGGGATTTAGGGCCATCCCTACAGAGTCTAATGGAGGTAACAACAAAATTTGGACACCTTTACGGGTTGGTCACTAGTGTAGCGAAATCCAGCATAATGCTAGTAGATGGCACAAATGTGCAGGGAAGAGTGCCACAATCTCCCTTTCCAATAGTCGATCAATTTACTTATATGGGAGTAGTGATCAAGTTGCCCATCTCTGATTACTACAGTTCTAATGTTCTACCTCTGTTGACAACTGTGGAAAAGAAAATTAAAGCGTGGGAATCTTTGATGTTAAGCCCAATGGGTAGGATACAGCTCATAAAGATGATTCTTCTCCCTAAACTGACATATGTTCTTCTTCAAGTTCCGATTTGGATTAAAAAAACATTCTTTGCCAAAATTGACTCTAGCTTTAGACAACTGATTTGGATGGGCACCCGCCCACCCGCCCTCACCCGCCCTCAATTGAGTTTAAGTACGTTAACCAGGGACAAATTCCAAGGTAGGGTATCCTTCCCAAATATTTTCCTGTACTATTTGGCAGCTCAGCTAAGCCACCTAGTGGTGTGGGTTGAGGAATCTTTTCACCAGACTCTTTACCAATTGCATGGGCTACTACTGGGTGGTTCATCCCCCCATTCCAGTGGCTTCTCATTAAAAAATCACGGCCAATAAAATACCCTAATCAGGTGTTGACCTTTATGTGCACAATCTGGGGGAAAGCCTCACAAATAGCTATGATTGACAAATTACTACCTCAGACACCACTATGGGACAATTATTGGTTTCCGGGCATTGCTAGGCTGGGCAAGAATCCTGTATGGGCAAGGTGTGGCATCCACACCATAGGGGAGGTTTGGCAAGAAGGGAAAATGGTCCCCTTTGGTACACTGCAAGAAAATTTTCACCTACCTCTGCACCAATGGTTACGGTACACTCAAGTAAAGCAGAGCCTAAACATCAGAACAGGCAGCAACCAATACAGTTAGCCCATTACAGTGTGGTTGACTGTTTTTCACAGGGCTCCACGAAAGGCATTATATCAAAACTCTATGCAGGTTTGCACACTGCACTTTTCAACAAACCCCTATTGTCCCTTAAAGAGAAGTGGGAGAGAGAAGTTGGGGTGCTAGAGGATGAGGAAGAGCTGTTGGCCTCTCCTCCCACAGTCTCCATCAATTATAGAGATAGAATGATACAGTTATATCTGATTCATAGGGCATATTATTATCCGGCTAAACTAAACCGAATCTTTCCAGAATCCTCTTCAGAATGCCCCAAATGCCATGCTCATAATACCTCTCTCACCCACAGCCCTTGCTTCGTACTGGTCAGAGATTCTTGACGCTCTAGATGCAATTATGGAAACCACACTCCCAAGAACAGTGAAAACCTGCTTTTTCGGCATAGGCCTCTTTACATTCTGACAGGGTCTTTTTGTAAAAGAATGTCTATTTTTGCAAGGAAGCTCATCACAAGGAAGTGGAAGGATGCCCTACCTCCTTCCCCTGTACACTGGAGGCAGGAGGTTAAAACACTATGCAACCTAGAGACCTTGATATATAAAAAGAGAGGTAGCGCTAAGAAATTTAATAATATTTGGGATAAGTGGCTGGATTGGGTACAGGACTAGCGAATCTCTGTTTTTTTTTCTAGGTAGTGATGAACATTGCTATGCACTTCCTTTTGATACTACTGTGATACTTCTAAAGTGAAATATTGCTTATACTACAGAATGTGCCTTTGACTGTATTGTATAACCAAATGTGATAATGTGATGATATGCTTTGTAATTGTATGTCTTGTAAATTGAGTTCAATAAACAACGCCTGAATTAAAAAAAAAGAATTAACTTGGACTATCAGGTTGCTGTAGCAGGGAACTGGATTGAGAAATGTCAGATCCAGCAGAGCAGAGAAAATAGTGCTTAAGTCACTTAGGTAGAGGGCATGGGGTTATAAGCAGTAGTAATGTGTGGTCTGGACTTAAAGGTCATGTAAACCCCCCATAAAAATGTGATCAGTAAATAGACTCTTTTAAATCTTTAAATTCCTACCAATCTGGTTAATAGTAAGGCTACAGCATTCACTTAATCACTTAGGGTTCCTTCTTCTCCTCCTCCTCTAACCCACTCAAAGCCATCCCTCAGGAATTTACTTTGGCTGTTGCCTACTGAGCATGCTCAGTTCTTCTCAGCTCAGAATTCTAAACACACCCTCTAGCAGTCTAGCAGCCAGTTGGCACTCATGTGTAGGCACATCATAAAAAGCTCAAAGAATTGAGGGCTTTAATTCGTTATAGACAGATGCTGTGAGCATGTATTCAAATCAGTGCTGCTACACAAGAAGTATTTAATAGTTTTAAATAATTACATTAGTTTATTGATTAGTAGTCAGATCCATTGCATAATACATAATACACTGGGATCTCTGTAAATTGTGCAGTGAATTTGAACTAATTAGTAATCAGCCATGCAAAATCTGTTTTGTTTAGTAGGTATAAATTATCAAATGCTCAGGCTTCAGGCTGGTTTGATTAGATGTTACAGTGTTCTGTTGAACAAAAACCAATAATCTAAAATATGTATCAGTAATATATAATAATTCTTATATACTGTATGTGCCATTCTTTAGAGGGTAGGATATTATGTGACCACCATAAAGTCTAGAGGCAATGGGGGAAGGTTTTTCACATTAAATCAGAAACTTTCTATTGTGATGGGAGGAGCAATATTCTGTTAGACCATTTGACTATATTTATTGTTGCACATCAAGTGGGTTATTTACTTTTTCACACTTTTATAGAAAGAAATTGACCAACTCCCAAAACCAAATCCCTTTGATTTAGCAATAACACGTCTCAAAAAAAAACTGGTGCGACAAAGAGGCGCAGCAAAATCTATCGTCACTTCAATTGTGCAACTTTCGAGCTTACTATCCGAAAACTCTACTTTAAACTCTAGTTTTCGCCCAAAGAACTCGAATATATCGCATTATCGAAGGAAAACCAGAGCAAACATCCTGAAAATATTGAGTATTCTGGAAGTACAAAACATGTGGATTTTCACATTAATTTGACTTTTGACTTGCCAAAAGTGAGAATAGCCCCAACGTTTTGGTGTTTGGTAACGCTGAAATGTTGGGGCTATTCTCATTTTTATTCAAGTGTATCTGCTTACTGCTTTTTTGCCTTGAGCATGCAATTGGATGGTATGTATTGGTATTATGCTATCTAATAAGATTGATCTTCTTATACTGTATGTACAAATTTATGACAACTATTGTTTTGTATGATATACTGTATATAATTTTCATATAAAGAAATCCTTTTTTTGTGATACCACCTTGCGCTGTTAACCAATTTAAGTGTGCAAGCCCACTAAATGTAAATAGTTTAATTTAAGTTACTCTATATGGGGTTACTTTTGGACTTTCTGCACCCCTGCAACTGCGGGATCCAGCATCTATCCTTCTCCTTTTTCTATAACGATTTATTTCTTGAATATGTGCATTTCCAGATAAGCAGGCAATGTTTACCTTCAGGGATAATGAACACCTTGTTGGTTGCTTAGTAATGGTACATTCAGTGCCACTTTATTGTGAGTGGTATTTATAGCAGAGCCCTGTGGGTGACTGCAGGTTTGGTTAAGGTCTAAGTTTCAGAGCAAAGCATTTCAGAGAGTTCTACTTTACTTAATGCAACCAAGTAAGAATGCAGACTCAAATGTATCATATTCTGGGTGATAGGAGAAGTCATACAAAGACCCCAGACTGTCTTTTACAAAAAAGGGGCAGAAAGATTTTGGAAAGGTAGATAGCTCTAGTGGAGGTAACAGAACAGTGAAGCACAAAAGGCAGATTCATCTTTAAATATTTACTATAACATTTTCCTTATAGGAAGTATGGGAAGTTCCTGACTGATGATCTTCCCTTTGTACTGCATTCCTTGCTGCTCACTTCCCCTTAAAGGATCTTTCCTTTCAGTAATGGGGAAAGAGGAGATATCTATAGCCTTGTTAATAAGTGTGGGAAAGGGGCATAACCCTTTCCCACACACATTGGGGGGGGGGCCTTATTTATTTCTGACTATTTAAATAAAAAAGTCCAACCAAGCTAGAATCCAAGATTAGACCTTATTTATTATTAAAAAAGCAAAATGTTATCAGTTTTTTCCCAAATCGCAAAATTTTTCTGATTTTTGCCCAAAATGTCTGAAATTTAGCTTTTGAGGCTAATTCCAGCACAGACCACAAAAACATTCAAATAGGATCAGGACCTCTCCCATTGACTTACATACAACCTCGGTAGTTTTAATAAACTTGAAAAAAAAATTCTACTAGAAATTTGGAATTATAGTAAAAAAAACAAAAATGTTTTAAGTTTTTGGCATTCAGACTATTTTAATTTATTTAATTTTTATTCAGTTTAGCGTTCTGCTAGAAAATGTGTTTCTAAGGAATCTTTTAAATAAAAACTGATACAGGTATTCTTTATATTACAGCTGCTCTATTTCTGTGGGTGCATGGTTGAACACCATCAGGAAGGCAAAGTGCAAAATGCAAATTATATGCTGTAGTTTTTGCACTTTTTCCACCCTGCATTGCTCTCTTCACAAACTGACTACGGTCTCTGTACTGTTTTGGAGCACAGAGACCCATGTCTAGTCTTGTAAAATAAGTCTCTGTTCAAATGCCTCTGTTCAAAAATGCTCTATTCATGAGGAATGGGCAGTGAGAGGAACACAGGTGCCCCCCCCCAGAACCCTACAGTATGTGTCCTCTAACCTGTGTGTCATGTATATTCATGTGAAGTGCAGAGTTCAGCTATACTATTGCTGCCTGAATGAGCATTAAGAGGCATCTCTGTAAATCAAATTTCATGTCTACTAACCTGTCTTCCTGACTCCCTTCTCTCTCCCCTCCAATCAATCTTAAACTCTGCTACCAGAATCCTTCTGCTCACTCCTAAGAGGGAAACTGTTCAACCCCAACTAAAATCCTTAGCATGGCTGCCTGTTAAGCACGGGATCGATCTCTCTCACTCGATCCCTTTAATTATCTCACTGCACGTTCCTGGCCGTCTTCTTCAATACTCTCAGAGCCACCTTATTTCCACACCATCCACATCCACTGCCACGTTCCATCCCAAACTTTTCTATCTTGCTGATTCTTACCTCTGGAATTCCATCCCTGAATTCCTCTGAAAGGATTGCTCTCTTAATCTACAGAACATTAGTCTAGTCCTGGTATCTACTGGACAATGTCTTTACCTTGTGCACATTTTCCCCTCCAATTTTTGCCTGTATTGTAGCCACCCACTTAGACTGTAAGCTCTATGGGACAGGGACCTCCTTCCCACCATATGTCTCTTACCACATAGTAAGCTCTGTGTACTGTGTTTAGTTATTGTATTTATTGTATACTTTTATATATTGTACTTTTATTTATATTGTACTTTTATGCGTTGTACGACACTGCAGCTCCATAACACTTTACAATAAAGTTATACATGAATACATACTTCAGAAAGCCAAGACCATTTTATGATTTCCTGCTTCATTTTTGTACAAGTCCACCTGCTTTAAGTTAGTTCTATTACAAATTTCTTGGGACATCTGTAGGGATCAACCAATGCAATCTTTGAAGTGTCCTGGAAGTGCCTTGCAGTGCCAAAATAGTCCAAAACCACCCAGCTAAAACAATAAAAAAGTAATTTTTTAAAAAATGTTTTCCATTTTGTACTTGATCCTAAATAAGATGCAAGAATCCACATTGATGGCAAAATAATCCTTTTGGATTTATTACATGTTTGAATGTTTTTAGTAGTCTTAAAGGAAAACTATGCTCCTGAACCATGTAGGTCTCTATAAAATTATATTACATAAAAAAGCTCATACGTAAACCCTGCTTCATCTAAATAAGCCATTTTCATAATAATATATTTTTAGCAGTATGTGCCATTGGATAATCCTAAATAGAAAATTTCCATTTTAAAAACAAAGAGCAGCCCCCTGGGATCCTATGATGCATGGTGCACACAAACAAATCATTCATATTAGGTCACATGAGCCAATAAACAGACAGAGTTTAATATTTTGCCACACTTTGTCCTGTTACAGTTAGAGCTGCAGTATTTGTGGTCAGATGATCTCTGAGGCAGCACAGCAATAATCACAAAATGGGGGCTCAAGGGAAAAGATGTAAAAGGGCAAAAGTAAATATATATAAATATATTCCAGTTTGGCAGGATTCTTTAAAATGCCATTTAATATGATATAATGAACTGTATGTTGCTTTAGTATTCATTTTGGTGATTTAAGATTAAATCATTGCAACTCTCCCTATTTTGTTAATCCTCTACTAGCCATGCTCAGGCACTCAACATTTCAGTATGACATTTGAGTATGACTTTATTTTTTTAACACAATTTTAATAGATATATCATTCTACAGTCCTCAAGGCCAGGACTTTGTATGGAGACATTATCCCATTTATATCACTCGTGGTTTTAATTTGAAGAACACATCGACTACAAAGATAACAAAAAAAACTAAACACATTTTTCTAATCTTTAAATGATTCCTGTTCTGGTTTTAATACAAGCCATAATCCTGTATGCTGCATGTACTTTGCTAAAAAAAATACCGGTTGTGCTCCCTTTTCACAGAAAGAGCCCTGTTTCTGTGTCAGCCCTTCTAATTGCTCTGTATCCATAGAATTGCAACATTCAAACACCTTCTAAAGAACCATATGTTCAATGAGATGCTTTCGATATATTTGTACAAGCACACTTAATAATAAAACAGCAATTTAATCCTTTTTCCTTCAGGTCTTTTGTAACGCTTTGTGTATACAGGGAATGTGTCGATATGAATAGAGACACACTCATATACTGTACATATGGTATTTGACATTAATCTGCCTTGTTTTAGGAAATGTGATTGTCCTTATAAACGAATGTCAACTGCATATGTGTATTTAGAGAATTTATAAATACATAAAGGTTTGTTTAACACATCTAAGCGGAAGAGCAATGCTTGCTAATGGGCGCACAATCAATAGCAATTGAACAGCACCCTGCTCCCTGCAATGGTTATGTTTTATATTGTGCATCTGAGGGAAGGTGCAGCGTTCAGCACTCTGTGTGGAGGGAAGACCTAGGGCTCTTGATGTACTTAGCAGATAAGGGGCATGTCACCATTCTTTGTCAACTTAACTTAATAATAATACAAATCCAGTACATTTTGTTGAGTTGAATCCTGTATATGCTAAATGTTTTTTTTTTTTTAATAGGAAACCAAAGCAATAGGCTTTAGTAGCTACATATATTTTCAGTAGTTCCTGAACTTACACAAAATGTGTAAGCAGCAGGAGTACATTAATTTAATTGCCATGTGGCTCCAAATGCAGCCAGAATATTCTAATCTTCTGATACCTGTTCTTAAATAGGAAAACTCCTTATTCAGTTTTCCATTTAATACAAGTTTCATCCCCCTAATTATATATACTAGTATCACTGAGTTCATTGCTTCAATATCTCAGTTATAGTTGTATAGTTACTTGTGAGAGTGTAGAATATGTGTTGTATTTGGGTCTATAGGAGTTATGTGATAGTAACACCAAATACTAGCATTGTACTTTGTAGTGCTCAACTACATTAGGGACAAGTGTTATTGAAATACTCTGTGAGGCCTCTCACATGTGTCCCATTAACATTTTTATGTTCGTGTCATTACTCTTTTGAAAATATGCTCTTATAATTTTCACTAACTTGTTCACTCATATTTTTGAATACATACTCTACAATTGATTGGATTATTACTCTGATATTGTCTAATAATGCTTTCCAGTTCCTTTACAGAAAGTGAAGCAAAGGGAATATTCGGCTGTTCCAAAAAATAGTAGTGAAACTGAAAAATGTTTCAAGATTTTACTTACCTTGCATGAGTGAACTAATATTTAGTTGTATAACCAGTGCTTCTGAAAACTGTTGCACATCTGTGTTGCATGGAGTCAACCAACTTCTGGCACCTGTTACATTCCACAATTCTTCTGCATTTGTTCATTTTGCCTCAGAAGCAGCATTTGTGATGTCACCCCTATTGGATTGAGGTCTGGGGATTGCTTGTTTACTGGTGTGTTTGGGGACTTTGTCTTGTTGAAACACCCATGTCAAGGGAATTTCCTATTCAGCAACATCTTCAGGTATTTTAATGTATTGAAACTGATCCATGATCCCTGGTATGTGATAAATAGTCCCAACACCATAGTATGAGAAACATCCCCATATCATAAAGCTTGTGCCACCATGCTTCACTGTCTTCACACTGTACTGTGGCTTGAATTCAGTGTTTGGGGGTCATCTGTTGGCTTCCCCTAGACCCCAACAAAAACAATATCACTTTCATCACTTGGCAAATTGTCAACTCTTCAGCACATGTGTTTTTTCCACAATGAGACTTTGCAGTGGCAACATTTGTAACAGGAGGTCTCTGAGGAAGTGTTGTATCACGAAACGCGTCAGACCTCAGACGCTATGTTTACTAGAGTGATACTATGTTTAAATAAAGTATAACATTTTTTTAACCAACCTGGAGACAAGCGATCAATTTTTGAGGCCCAGGAGTGCGCTGCCTTTATTCTACTGTATTAACATTTGTAACAGTACTCACAGGTAACTTTAGACCTTCTTTGATCTTCTTAGAGCTGATCATTGGCTTAGACTTTGCCATTTTGCCATTTCTTCAATTGATATGAATGGTAGTTTGCCATTTTAATACACTTCTTTCAGGTTTTGGTTGCCATTTTAAAGCATTTGAGAACATTTTAGCTGAGCCTATAATTTTCTGCATTAACTTGTATGTTTTCTCCTTTTCAATCAACTTTTTTAACCAAAATACACTGTGAACAATGTCTGGAATGACTTTTTCTCAGAATGCACTATAACCAGCATGTACAACATTTGCTGTCTTCCCGTCTTAAAAAAACCCCTAAAAATTAATATGGCTAAAAATACCATATTTTACAAACTGAACGTATTGCATAAGCCCTTTAGTTTCAGCTTCCCAATAGCAGCAATGATCCAGGACTTCCAACTTGTCACAGGGGGTCACCATCTTGGAAAGTGTCTGTGACACTCACATACTCAGTGGGCTTTGAGCAGCTGTTGACAAGCTAAGTGTAGGGGCGTAGGGGTTGTCACAAATTATCAAGCAGAAAATGAGTTTGGTCTGTAATATAAGCTCATGCTACAGGGCTGATTATTAAATTCTGATGCTAATTGCACTGGTTTCTGTGCTACCATGTAGCAATTATCTGCATTAAATACTAATAAACCTTATATTGTGCCATTTATATTCTATGTGTACTGTATATTGTAGGTCTCTAAGCTCAGCAAGTGACAGAAGCACAGAGTATGTGCAGTGAATCAGCAGAAAAGAAGATGTGGAGCTACTGGGGCATTTTTGGAGACACAAATCTAAAGGGTTGTGCTTGCCTTGGGCTTGTACAGAAGCCCAAAACATACTGTACAACATTTCTACCCACTTCTTTAGTAAGGCTTGAGTTCTCCTTTAAAAAAGGGTCGTAATTGACACCTGTTTTTTTACAGAATGAATGACCTTACTAATTGAACTCCACACTGCTATTATTTGGAACAAGCTATTATTATTTTGAACAAGCCACAATTAATTGCGCAGAATTACACAGAATCAGCAGCCTGCATGTCATGACTGTTGGGTCTGTTAGTTTTATATTACTTTACTAGTAAATTATTTGCCATGTATATATAATTTCTACTAAAAACGGTGATTGATCAGGTTAGTGATGTAGAACTGCTGTTATTCTGAACACAACTGTACTACCACACATGGCAAAAGCAATTTAATCTTTGGCAAAATTCATACAGAATATTAAGACTGTGATATAGGGTATCTTTATATTATTATTAGCTACCATAATATTGCAAGAAAATGTGGGGGCTCTAATAAAAGATGCTTACGTGAAACAGGGAAGTTCTATGTAATGATCATATCCATTTTAAACTTTTTATGGGGTTATGGAATAAAAGGCATTAAGTTTGACCAGGTGTAGTAGCTAATAAGCACATATTGTTTACTGGTCGTCTGTTTATAAGCAAACATGTATTGGTTGCTATCGGTTACTACTCTTGGGCAAACTTAGAGCCTTTTATTACATACATGAGGGTTATTGTATGACGTAAGATAATTTTAATAATTATTTAGTGCTTGTTCTAATGCACACTATTGTTCCCGCTTCTAATGCAATATTGTCTATAAATATGCAGTTATTAATTACAACGTTGACAAAAAGAATGAGTACTGCTTCGACTTGCTAAATAAATTCAGTCAAAACAAAAAAAAAATCGACACATTATGAATGATAGATGCAAATGATGCAGATGAAAAGTCATAAATCCATAAATATGAATTCTAGATGGAAGTAAATATTGGATTTTATGAACTAGCTTTACAGAAGATGAGATAACAATGACTTTAGATGTGTGACAAAGAAAGGTTTCACATGCAGCTGTCCTCATTATACAAACTGATGTGTTTGTATATGGAAAGAAAAATAGGCAAGAGGCAGCACAGTGTCTATATACTTTGTAGTGTGCCATATCTATTGTTGAGGTTCTGTTGTACACATAAGAACACATATAAACAATAGAAAAATAGCATCTTAGAGGATTGACACTGCATGTTTGTGTAATAAGCCTAAATCTAAAATCCCTCCTTAAGTTCTTCGACACACTTTTAATTGTTTATACTGATTGCATTAGATGTTAAATTACATAGTTAAATTGGGTTGAAAAAAGACAAAGTCCATCAAGTTCAACCCCTCCAAATGAAAACCCAGCATCCATAAACACACCCTTCCATACTTTCACATAAATTATATATATCCATACCTATACTAACTATAGAGTTTAGTATCACAATAGCCTTTGATATTATGTCTGTCCAAAAAATCATCCAAGCCATTAACTGAATCAGCCATCACAACATCACCCAGCAGTGCATTCCACAACCTCACTGTCCTCACTGTGAAGAACCCCCTACGTTGCTTCAAATGAAAGTTATTTTCTTCTAGTCTAAAGGGCTGGTCTCTGGTACCGTGATCCACTTTATGGGTAAAAAGGTCCCCTGCTATTTGTCTATAATGTCCTCTAATGTACTTGTAAAGTGTAATCATGTCCCCTCGCAAGCGCCTTTTTTCCAGAGAAAACAACCCCAACCTTTACAGTCTACCTTCATAATTTAAGTCTTCCATCCCTCTAACCAATTTAGTTGCAAGTCCAAAACTGCACTGCATACTCCAAATGAGGCCTCACCAGGGACCTATAAAGAGGCATAATTATGTTTTCATCCCTTGAGTTAATGCCCTTTTTTATGCAAGACAGAACTTTATTTGCTTTAGTAGCCACAGAATGACACTGCCCAGAATTAGACAATTTGTTATCTACAAAATCCCCTAGATCCTTCTTATTTAAGGAAACTCCCAACACACTGCCATTTAGTGTATGACTTGCATTTATATTATTTTTGCCAAAGTGCATAACCTTGCATTTATCTACATTGAACCTCATTTTGCAGTTTGCTGCCCAGTTTTCCAACTTAGACAGGTCACTCTGCAAAGTGGCAGCATCCTGCATGGAACCTATAGTTCTGCACAATATAGTATCATCTGCAAATATAGAACAGGACTTTCAATGCCCACCTCCAGGTCATTAATAAACAAGTTGAAAAGCAAGAGACCTAGTACAGATCCCTGCGGTAGTCCACTAACAACAATGGTCCAATTAGAAAATGTTCTATTTACCACCACTCTTTGTAGTCTATCTTTTAGCCAGTTCTCTATCCAGGTACAAATACTATGTTCCAGGCCAACATTCCTTAATTTAACCAGTAACCTTCTTTCTGTGTGACACTGTATCAAATGCTTTAGCAAAGTCTAAGTAAATCACATCCACCGCCATCCCAGAATCGAGCTCCCTACTTATCATCTCATAAAAAGAAATTAAGTTCGTCTGGCAAGATCTATTACGCATAAAACCATGCTGGCACAAACTCATAGTATTGTGATTTGCTATGAAGTCCAGTATCTTATCCTTTATTAACTTAAATATAAGTCTCTGTATTTCCTTTAAAGGACTCAAGATATAGTGTGGGCCTTAATATTAACTAGTGGAATGGCAATTCTAGGAAACTGTGCTATTAATGTTTTTTTTATATATATTATTTATATGTAATGCTTGTTTAGCTTTAGTAAAACATTTTAAGAGTTAAGCTAATTTTATTAAAGTTCCAATAATTATGCAAATGTGCTCTTCAGTTCTTTTCTTCAGTGTATACAATAGAGGAGTCTGAGTTCCCAGGTTCACTTTATAGCTGCACTAATGGCTCAGCTCAATCTAGTCAGTGGCTGACTCAGGATATGATTCATAAAGCTTTAATAAAAATTAATGTAATAATGCTTAATAAAGTAGCTTAATAATGCTTAATGAAGTAGTTTGCACATGGATAGGAAACTGGCTACACGATCAGGTACAGAGGGTGGCAGTACTTCAGTTTACTTAAACTTTAGTTAGCCCTAGTGTGCTGCCACAATCATTTGTGTATTTTTAAAACCCCCCACAGCACAGGCACAGAGAATGCTTTGCACATACTGTACTAATCGAGGTTCAATGTGCAGCACATAAGAAAGTAATACCGATCAAAATTCCTTGATAACAGAACAGAAGTGCTTGGAGGTTTGGCCCTGACTGTGTTAACTCTTTTGTGTTAACATACTTTTCATCATCACAGTTGTTCACATAAGGTTGAGGTTTTCCAGATCACATATCCAGATCAGTAGCAACTTGTAATGGGGGGGAAAATATCTCCTGTGCCTTATCCGTTGTTAACCCTTGATGTACCACCAACCTTTTGTGTGCGGGAACCCTTGAGTGAAGCATACCAGGCAAAGAGTAGTAGTTTAGTCATGTTCTCTTTATTTCACCGGAACAGCAGCACATTCACAGAGCTCAATCTCCCAGCATTTTGAACATTGACAAAAAAGGGACTGGAGAGCCTTTCAATGCAGTCTATATATTTTTATTGAAGCACTACATTTTTCAGACCACACGGGTCCTTCCTCGGGTGCATGTGTGCGGAACATTGTCCGTAACAGCACACTGTCAGGGGACACACATGCAGGCACCCCTCCTCGGCCCTGGCTGACTCAATCCGGATCAGCCTATCCTCTTAAACGCAGGCTGGTAGGATTCCGGCTGGGAACAATATGCCTACTCACTCCTATTTGGGGCCATAGCTGCCCATGCTAGTTACCTCTCTAACTTACACTCTCTAGAGTGTACTATTACACCACTAGGCCTCACACTATCTCGGCTCAGTACCTCTTCCAGGAGATGACTCTACTGCTGCAGTGCCCTCTGCTCATATTTATCCCATGACACATCTCTAAAAATCATCCCTTCCTGAAACCTTGCCTTTTATAACTTCCTATTTTCCACCCACTATAGACTTTCCCTCACAACTGTTATCCTCTAGCTCCCCCTAGTGGCCAACCTAAACATATGTATTCGCCATTACTTAACTCACTATTAGTGATGGGCAAAAAAAATTGTAAAATGCATTGAAGTCAGTGTCCAATAGATTTAGCTCCATTTTTTTTTGTCGCTGTGGATTTTTCGCTAATGAATTTTCGGCGCATTTTTCGCGAAAACATTCTCGGGTGGTGAAACACGGAAATTCGGCACAAATCCATGCCTGGTGAATTTATTCGGCCATCACTTTTTACTATGTCTTTCACATCTTCCCATATGCAGATTCTCTAAACTCTCAGATTCCCTTTAACAAATACGATCTTGCTATCATGCTGTGGACCATACCCTAGTTAGATGGAAGCAGGTTAGTGTTTTCAAATGAAGTCAAAAGATAAGCCATTGGGCAGAACAAGTTTGTAGTAAGTCAGTTTATATAATTTCTGTGCATTTTGGAATTACAATGTGTCTATTGTTTATCAAAGAGAATAAGGTTAGAGGGCGTATCGCTGCATGTACTGAATCAACATCATGAACATCATCTTCGCTGCTGTATTTTGGTTTACACCGTGTTAAGTAATAAAAATGCAGAGTGGGCTGTTTTCAGTGATTTGTTGCAGCAATGCTTGTTAGCAAGGATTTTTGCAAAAATGTTAGCGGTTAGTTTTCACTGCATGCTCCACCTAGAGGCAGAATACAGAATCATTGTAACCATTGAGTATGTGGTCTCACTTTAATGTTAAAACCTTTTTATTCTAGTTATTATTTTATTCATACAAATAAAAACATCAATGGGAAAAAGCTGCAGTTTCTCTCATCTTTTGTTAGTTTGTTGGGAACATATTGAACAGTTTACATTACAAACAAATGACTTGCACTTCGAATACATTTTTAAATGTTACTTAAATAAAGCATAATATATTGTGCCATATATATTAAGGTTCAGGTCAAGCAAATGTGCTTAGGCTGGGGTAGTGTATAATGCTATGTCTGCCAAGTATTTTGAATCAAAATGAATTAGGTTCATATGTTTCATTGCTATCAAGAGCGATAATTCCCAAATCATCAGCAAAAGCACAAGATTTTCAAAGTTTACAATAGGGAATTTTAATATTTGACATAGAATAACTATTCTGTTCCCCAAAGCATTGTTTCCTAGTTATTTCATGAGCATGAAACTCATTAGAATGCTTTATGTTGTCAGGCTCATTAAGTAATTTCGTACAGTGAATCAGGGGACATATATAGCATTAGTCAAACTGTCTTAAGATGCTTGGAAAGTAAGAAGTATTTGCAATTTAGATCTCTTTAAACCCATGGTTTGTAATATAATGAGATTGTGGAGGAAGATGTCTTTCCCATTAGGACTAGTTAACGGCAGCACTTGGGGTTTATAAAAATGGTGGGTTTAAAAATAGGCCACACCTTCATATAATACTCGGTGATTTAATCAAATGTAATTAAACTGCTGCAATTAAGATTGTTGGAAAGAGTTATTGTTCTGGAGCCTGCAAATACCATAGTGTATTATGGGAAATAATTGTTTCAGCCACAAAGAAATAGGTCTAGGATATGTGTTACCTCTTTCCTTATTTTTGTATGTAACTTTCATATGGTTTTGTATAAAATAACATTTGGTCAGTATCCAAATATTTAATTTACTGTTCAGTTCTAGATTTGGAAAACAGATTTAGGATCCCCTGCTATGTTGCTCTGTTTCATGTAAAGCAATATTGTCCATCACTGCCATGATCCTGGGACTGATTTACTAACATTGATGCTAAATTGCACTATACCAATGGATCAGAAATAAGTACAGGTATGGGATCTGTCATTCAGAAAATTGTTAACCAAGAAAGATGCAAATTAGGCCATCTTCTATAGATTGCATTTTAATCAAATAATTCAAATTTTAAAAAACGATTTACTTGTTCTCTGTGATAATAAAACAATACCTTCTTTATTAGAGGGTAAAAGCATCCTATTGGGTTTATTTCACACTTACATGATTTGGAGGAGATCCAAATTACAGAAACATCCCATACCCAGAAAACCCCAGATCCCTAGATTCTGGATAAAAGGTCCCATACATGTACATGAGACTGGTTTAGAAAAGACTTTTCAGACAGCAGATAAGTGCTCCACCCCTACATCTTATGCTAGCAAAACTAATAACTCTTCTCTTAACTTAGCTACTGTTTCCCCCCCCAGGTTGAATTTACTATTTATGCCATTTTGGACACAGGAAGTCTGTTCTGTCTTCCCTCTTTATGGCACAATAGTGTTCACCCAATGGCCTGAAACTCTACCTCTCATATAAGTAAAATAAACATAAAATACACAATACTTTAGTTTAATTTTTTTTTTTAATATTTAGACTTTTCTGCAAAAAGCAGAAACCCTCCTCTTCCTCCTACTGCCATATTCTTCTCATCTGAGGAGTTCTTCTTTATAGGTGCAGTTTAACTGCGACTGTTGCAAATTTATTTCCAAGTATGTAAATGTATTACCCAGAAATTAGATCTTCAGGGGATTCCACATCCTCAATATACTTTTCTGTCTTGACAGTCTAGTTTTGGAACTTTAAAGCTAAGTTGCTGCAAAGTTAAAATATACAAAATCTACAAATATTTTCTTATACTATCTTGTATCTATATGTATATTTATGACAATGAGAAGCATTGTCAGTATGAAAAAGCAAATCCCATTCAATTTAAACCACTCCAAAGTGGAAAGGAAAAGGGTAATCCTAATTTAAAAATATTACTTTAGTTAGTTAAATGACGGGCAATAGGTTGGGTACAAGGATATAAAGTTTCCACCATAAGAGGTGGCTTGACAACCTTCCTGTGGACAGTATGGTAGGATAAAATGCAACTGTATGGAGATGGGAGATTTCAATAAGGCGTGTGAGGGATTGCACACCAAATTGAAAGAAAAAGGTTACAATACAAGGAGGAATTAATTGATCAGGCAAAAGATACAGTGGATTCATCTACTAGAGAGGCCCTTATGAGGAAAGAACAGTTAGATAAAAGGAATAGCGAGGAGGTCAACTTTATTACCCAGTAAAGAGCTGACCATAAAGTACTAGAACGTGTAATGAAGAAGCACTGGCATGTATTGAATTTGGATAAAAGCATGCATTCTGTCATTGGGAATAAACCCAATACTACTATAGGAATACCTACTGTAGGAATTGCATTGTATGCAAAACAACTAGCTGCAATATAAAAATAGGGAAAGAGTTTAAGGCAACCTCGAATGGAATTTCGGATTTTTTTTTTTACTAGGAATTGCCCTCATTACCAACAGCCTGTGGGAGCATGCACAGCTGAAGCCTATTCCAGACTCAACCCAACTGTGCATGCTCCCGCAGTCTTTGAGTCGGCAAATAGACCCGAAAGAATGCAGAAAGTGGTGCCTGGGAACGCTGCTGCACTGCTCTACATTTTAGGATCAGGTGTTTTTTGTCAGTGGCAATTTTTTGACTAATGAACAATGCAGGGAGTGAATAGGGAGGTGGCAATGGCAGGCAGTTAAGGGGGCTTACTGGGGGGTGTAGCTCTTCTTTAAAGGAGAACTAAATCTTAACTAAAGAAGTAGTGTCACGGCCGGCACCCAACACCAGAACAAGTGCTCGAATCCTGGTTCTGAGCTAAGCTTCACCAGTGGTGTGACCACCTTTGAGCTTCGGGAGGAGCCCTCAGCCTAATCGGGTGCCACCTGGTCTTACGAGAGGTTCAAGCAAGTGTTCTGGCAGGCAATGGGGCACGGCTGGTAGCTAGAGTCTTTGGGACCGAGGATCACGGTAACAGACAAGGATAAGGCAGAAGGATCGTCAGACAGGCTGGGTCGTGGCAGGCAGAAAGCAAGGGTCGTCAGGCAGGCAAGGGTCAAAACCGGGTATCAAGCAGGAAGGGTACAAGCAGAAGAGTAGTCGGATATCAGGCACAGGTCAGGATACAGAATTCAGGATGGTCAAGGTACAGGCTGGGTCAAACACGGATAATCAGATTCAAACAGGCAAAATAGCACAAGGCTTCAGAACAGAGCACCAGAAACAAGTTCTATCACGGGCAGTTTGCTGGGAGTGGAAGTGGCCTATTTATACCCTGTTTGGGCGCCAAGGTTTTCGCGCCAAAATCGACGCACACGCGTCAGGATCGACGCGCGCGCGTCCGCGTCAAAATAAAGGAAACGAGACGCGGGCGCGCGCGTCCTAAGGAGGCAAGATGGTGGAACCACGAGGCGGGCGTCCCCGCGGCCGGCGTGGCGGGCGTCCCGCGGCCGACTTACAGCACCCCCAATCCCAGGTAAAACAGATTTCCTTACATTACCCCCCTCTCTAGGGGGGGACACCGGACCCCCAGGCTTCCCAGGAAACTTTAAATGGAACTGCTTCCTAAGACGATCAGCCTTGATGTCATCAACTGAGACCCAGGAGTTCTCCTCAGGACCGAATCCTTTCCACCTAGTGAGGTACTGGAGTTTGTTACGTACCATTCGGGAATCAAGGAACTCCTGGATCTCAAATTCAGGCTGACCGTCAACTTGCACTGGAGGGGGAACAGAAGTAAGGCGAGTATTAGCGGCAGGTTTAAGTAAAGAAACATGAAAAGAATCAGAAATCTTGAAATTAACAGGCAATTTAAGGCGAACAGACGAAGGGTTGATAACAGTAGTGATGGGGTAAGGACCAATGAAACGGGGACCCAGCTTAAGGGAAGGAACCTTTAGCTTGATGTTTTTGGTAGAGAGCCACACCAAGTCTCCCACTTTATACTGGGGTGCTTCTCTACGTCTTTTATCAGCAGCCCTTTTCTGAGCAGAAGTAGCAGTAGACAAGGAATCATGTACCTGGGACCAAATCAAGGAAAATTGTTCGACAGAGGAATTAGCGGAAGGGACAGAAGAACCAGAATTAGAGAAGGAAAAGGCTTTTGGGTGTAACCCATTAACAACAAAAAATGGAGACTCCCCAGTGGAGGAGTGGGTAGCGTTATTGTAGGCAAATTCTGCCCAGGGTAACAGTTCTGCCCAGGAAGATTGATTTTCGGACACAAAACATCTTAAAAATTGCTCTAAAGACTGGTTCACTCTTTCGGTTTGCCCATTGGTTTGTGGGTGATAGGCGGTTGAAAAAGAAAGATCGATCCCCACTAACGAGCAAAATGCGCGCCAGAACTTAGAGATAAATTGAACACCTCTGTCTGAAACAATATTACTGGGAAACCCATGCAACTTAAATATATGTTGAATAAAAAGTTCGGACAAAGTTTTGGCAGATGGGAGGTGGGGAAGAGCAATAAAATGACCCATCTTACTGAATCTATCCACCACCACCCAAATTACTGTTTTCCCCTGGGACACAGGCAACTCCACAATAAAATCCATAGAAAGATGGGTCCATGGTCTTTCAGGAATAGGGAGGGGAATCAGTAACCCTTGGGACAAATTTCTAGAAGTCTTGGAGCGTTGGCAGACAGGACAAGAATCCACAAAAGATTTAACATCTTGTTTACAGGTCGGCCACCAAGCACTTCGAGTAAGTAATGAAATAGTTTTACTTACACCAGGATGTCCTGCCATCTTGGAATCATGAACCTCTCTTAGAACCTGTTCTCTAAGATCTTCAGGAACAAAAAATCTCCCAACAGGAGTGTTAGAGGGAGCGTCTGTCTGAACAGGGGATAACAAAGAAGAGAGGTCAGATTCCAAAGTAGCCACAATGACTTCACCCGGAATAATTGTACTACAGTCATCAGTTTCAGAATATATTGAGTCAAAGCTTCTGGAAAGAGCATCTGCCTTGACGTTCTTTGTACCAGGCCTAAACGTCAAGGTAAAGTTAAACCTAGAAAAGAACAAAGCCCACCTTGCCTGTCTGGGATTTAGACGCTTTGCTGACTCAATATACAACAGATTTTTATGGTCAGTGTAGACCGTAACCTGGTGTTTAGCCCCTTCTAATAGATGCCGCCATTCTTCAAAGGCCCACTTGACAGCTAATAGTTCTCTATTCCCTATGTCATAATTTGCCTCTGCAGGAAGAAATTTTCTAGAGAAAAATGCACAGGGATGTAACCTATTAGTAGTCGGGTGCCTTTGAGAGAGAATTGCCCCTGCTCCCACCTCAGAAGCATCTACCTCAACTATAAAAGGTAGTGTTGTATCGGGATGGCGGAGGATTGGGGCAGAACTAAACTCCCTTTTGAGGAACTCGAAAGCTTGGATAGCTTCCGGAGGCCACATACTGGGGTCAGCACCTTTTTTAGTAAGATTTGTGATAGGAGCCACAATAAGTGAAAAATTTTTAATGAATTGCCTATAATAGTTGGCAAAACCTAGGAACCTTTGGGTTGCACGTAAAGAATATGGTTGGGTCCACTCCAGGACAGCTCTTACTTTGTCTGGATCCATTTCGAGACCCTTGGAAGAAATATTAAATCCCAAGAACTGTACGGAAGCAACCTCAAAAATACATTTTTTCCAATTTTGCATACAGGTTATTAGCTCTAAGCCTACGCAATACCTCACAAACATGAAGACGATGATCAGACAGATTGGCAGAGAAGATGAGGATGTCATCTAGGTAGACCACTACGTATATCCCCAGCAGGTCCCGAAAGATGTCATTGACAAACTCCTGAAACACTGCTGGGGCGTTACATAGACCAAACGGCATAACAAGGTACTCGTAGTGGCCATCCCTAGTATTAAAAGCCGTTTTCCACTCATCCCCCTCCCTGATCCGAATGAGGTTATAGGCACCCCTCAAGTCAAGCTTGGAGAAGATCTTAGCATCCTTGACCTGGTCAAATAGTTCGGAGATTAATGGTAAGGGGTAGCGATTTTTTACAGTGATTTTGTTAAGCCCCCTGTAATCAATACAGGGGCGTAAACCACCGTCTTTCTTACCCACAAAAAAGAACCCTGCCCCCGCAGGGGAACAGGAGGGCCTAATGAAGCCCCTGTCAAGATTTTCTTGTATATACTCTTTCATTGCCTGGGCTTCGGGCAATGAAAGAGGGTAGGTTCTACCACGTGGAGGAATTGACCCAGGAACTAAATCAATAGGACAGTCATACTGCCGATGCGGAGGTAAGGTCTCAGCTGCTTTTTTGGAGAAAACATCAGAAAAAACAGAATATGCTGTGGGTAACCCCTCAAAAGAAGTAGTGGCTACTACAGAGGGAAAACAAACCCCACTACATCCTGTACCCCATTGAGTCACCCCCTTAGAAACCCAGTCTATCAGAGGGTTATGCCTCTGGAGCCATGGTAAACCAAGAATAAGAGGAGAGGAAGCTCCCTCAATGAGGTATAGAGCTATCTCCTCACAGTGTAGATCATTTGCACACATGGAAAGATTTGTGGTCTTTTGGGAAACCACCCCTGATCCCAAGGGTCTTTTATCGACAGCCAGAATTCTCAAAGGAGGATTGAGGGCAACCAAAGGAATTTTATTTTTAGCAGCGAATGCTGCGTCCAAGAAATTACCCTCCGCCCCAGAATCAATGAAGGCTGACAATTTAACAGTGCCCGTAGGCCAGGTTAATTTAACAGATAATAGGACCTTGGAGGCAGATTGGGGAGAGGAAACGCCTGCACCCAAATGGAGCTCCCCTTCTCCATTTAGGCTAGAGCGTTTCCCGGCCTCTTGGAACATTGATTGAGGAAGTGACCCTTCTCCCCACAATACAAACACAACCCAAGAGACCGCCTCCGTGCCTTTTCCTCAGGAGAGAGGTGAAAGATGCCCAGCTGCATAGGCTCCTCCTGAGGTTGAGACACAGAGGGGTTTGACAACTTAGCACTAAAATTATGCTTATACAAAGAAGAAGTACCCTGTTCCTCCCGATTTTCCCTCTGTCTCCTATCTACCTGGATAACCAGAGACATAAGGTCATCCAGACTGGTAGATAGGGGGTAATTGACCAGGCTGTCTTTGACAGATTTGGCTAGACCGATGCGAAACTGGCTCCTTAGAGCTGCATCGTTCCAGCCAGTCTCCACCGCCCACCTACGAAACTCTGTGCAGTAAATTTCCACCTCCCGTTTACCCTGGCGTAGTTTGCGAATAGCGGAATCGGCCGAAGAGGCGCGATCCGGGTCATCGTAAAGAATGGCCATAGAGCGGAAGAAAATATCTAAAGAGAAACGGGCAGGGTCGGTGGCTGGCAATCTAAGTGCCCAGACTTGGGGGTCACCCACTAATAGGGTCATTACGAACCTGACCTTTTCCTCGTCAGAGGGAAATGAGTGGGGGAAAAAGCTGAGGTACAGCTTACAGGCTTCTTGAAAAACAAAAAACTGGGTTCTGTCCCCACCAAACTTGGCCGGAAATGCAATCTTGGGTTCCTGAGGTCTGAATACAGCACCCCTATCAGGCAGGGAACCCACTGAAGGAGTAGGAACAGAACTGGCTGGCTGCTGCGAGGGTTCCAGCTGGCGTGTTAGGTTATGAAACCCCTGGAGTAGATAGTTCTGCTTTTGCTCCTGCTCCTCCATGCGTTCCAGCAGCGTAGTTAGCAACAGCTCGGAAGAAGATGGAAGTGGAGCAGCGGCAGCAGCTTCGGTGTGATCGTCGTCCTCCATGGCCCGTGATAATGTCACGGCCGGCACCCAACACCAGAACAAGTGCTCGAATCCTGGTTCTGAGCTAAGCTTCACCAGTGGTGTGACCACCTTTGAGCTTCGGGAGGAGCCCTCAGCCTAATCGGGTGCCACCTGGTCTTACGAGAGGTTCAAGCAAGTGTTCTGGCAGGCAATGGGGCACGGCTGGTAGCTAGAGTCTTTGGGACCGAGGATCACGGTAACAGACAAGGATAAGGCAGAAGGATCGTCAGACAGGCTGGGTCGTGGCAGGCAGAAAGCAAGGGTCGTCAGGCAGGCAAGGGTCAAAACCGGGTATCAAGCAGGAAGGGTACAAGCAGAAGAGTAGTCGGATATCAGGCACAGGTCAGGATACAGAATTCAGGATGGTCAAGGTACAGGCTGGGTCAAACACGGATAATCAGATTCAAACAGGCAAAATAGCACAAGGCTTCAGAACAGAGCACCAGAAACAAGTTCTATCACGGGCAGTTTGCTGGGAGTGGAAGTGGCCTATTTATACCCTGTTTGGGCGCCAAGGTTTTCGCGCCAAAATCGACGCACACGCGTCAGGATCGACGCGCGCGCGTCCGCGTCAAAATAAAGGAAACGAGACGCGGGCGCGCGCGTCCTAAGGAGGCAAGATGGTGGAACCACGAGGCGGGCGTCCCCGCGGCCGGCGTGGCGGGCGTCCCCGCGGCCGACTTACAGCACCCCCAATCCCAGGTAAAACAGATTTCCTTACAAGTAGGCTAAGAAGTAACCATAATGTTGTACATTATGTTTTGGGCTTCTGTACCAGCCCTAGGCAACCACGGCCCTTTAGCAGGGAAGATCTGTGCTTCTAAAGATGCCCCAGTAGCTCCCCATCTTCTTTTCCATCTTTTCCAATTTAAACACAGAGTTACTTGTTGATTACTCTACCTGGTGCAAGCTTTTATTACATTACCTCAAATGAGCATTAATATAAAGTAGGGAAATTGATGGCCTTCCCATAATTCAGAGCAACAATTAACGCACTTAAGGCATTCAGGCTCAGAACACATTATTTATTGAAACCCTTAGAACTTTATTATCCTTATAATCTTTTTTATTAGAAGTTCAGTAAAAGTCATTTCGTAGCTTCTCATATTTCTATGCTGTTGAGGCATTACCTAATTTGTCTGCTCTAGACTAATGTCAATCACCTTTGTTTAGGGAATGATACATGATATGATTGGCACTAGAGACTAAGGTCAGATTAAACGGTCACAGTTTGATCCACTGCAGTAAAACACTATGCTGCAGGACTGATCCATTGCTAGGCAGGGTGAAAGTTGGCAAAGCATTGTTTGAAAACTAGACACTGTAAATATATCAGCACAGAGAACTGCTGCCCAGAATCCAATGCAGCCTGTAGCATATTTTGGACCCGATTAACAATTCAACATGTCTAAATTATATCAAGCATGCAAGATCAGAAGAGACCATTACAAAAATGCATTTTGTAGGATAGCATTGATTTCTATGTAGAACCGTTTTTTCCATGTTTTACTATTTCAGATCACTGCTACAATGCAGCTGATTTTATTAATGCTTGGTTTTAAGGGTGTTAGATGGAGGTGTTAGCTGCAGGTTAGGATTCTACCTATATGATATAACAGGAATATCAGCTCCTTTTAAATTGAATAGATATAAAATATACTGACTTAATATACTCTTTAACAGAGGATGCTCTTTAATGGCGAGATTCACTGCTGATGTGTTTAGAATACTATAAAATGTACAGTACACTATCTCTAATTCATGTTTATGTGTTAGCTCTGTTTTCCTATGTAATTCACAGTGAACCAACACTATGACATAAGTAATTACTTATTTTCTTTTACTTTACTCTGAGTGCTTCTTAGCATGTTGTCTGCACCACTATATTATATAATACCCATCTTGTTGCGTGTTGCACCAGTCTGCAACAGTACTAATGCATAACAGCCATCTAATCAGTAGGTAGAATTTACTAGTTACTGTATATCCTTAAGAGCAAACAGCTGATTCATTGTTATTGGTTACTAGGCCTGTTATAAAGGTTGAACCTTTTACTACATTACCCCATATATTATTATTAACATGTATTTTTAGAGCGCCAACATATTGTGCGGCACTATACATATATATATATATATATATATATATATATATATATATATATATATACTTGGAATCTTGCATGAAGCGTCCAAAAAAAACTATAAAGAAGATGTGCCCAGTTACATGGTGAACTAACTGTATGAAAAAAATCAGACTGTACAAAAACACCTTTAATCATAGTAAAAACATCTTATGTTAACAAAAACTTGCATTGGGTTAAACTGTATGCAAAATCTCCATAAGAAACCAACATGGTGCTCTATGGCCTTGTACAAGTAGGAAATATGGGGCATTCTTGACTTGATAAAGAAACCAGACACTGCTTTTCAGGGCCCAAATAATCATAGGACATGTTTGCTAGTTTTTCCTTACAAGAGGCATGTATTCTTGGGTTGTGGTATCAGTGCTAAAGTGTCCTTTCTTGGAAGGATGCATATGATAATTCCATGTACATCCAAAGAGCTCCATAGCTCCCCTTGGTGAGGACTAAGAATTTCTTGTAGCTCTTTATCCTGATGATCTGAAGACTTAGCAGTTGGATCAGCTAATGTAATGTAAAATCAAGTGAGCCCCATAGCTCCCCTTAGTGAGGACTAAGAATTTCTTGTAGCACATTACCCCGATGGTCTGAAGATGTAGTAACTGGATCAACTAATGTAATGTACAATCAAGTGAGCCCCATAGCTCCCCTTAGTGAGGAGTAAGAATTTCTCGAAGCACATTACCCCAATGGTCTGAAGAATTAGCAGTTGAATAAACTAATGTTATGTTTTTTGTTTATCTGCAAAAAAAAGTTTACATATTTGCTACCAAGAATATCAGTCTTCCAATTAATCAGTTTAAATGATAGTTTAATGAATAGAGAATCGCTAATATACAAGCATACCAGTTATGCCTTCCAGTAGCCTAATTACAACAAGGATGCTTGGAGCTTTTGTTCTCTGTAGAAATAGCAAACAATTTATACAAGCCAGATGTAGTCAAATGCATTTGTAACAAAGAGCCTTCCATGCAGAATAAGGTATTCTGTCATTTTTGTAGTGAACATAATATTAGTTTTTAGTTACAGCAATACCATGTACTAACATTTTATGAACTACTCACTCGACAATATAAGTTTTAATATATAATGATTGATTATGCCAGGAGCAGCTGAAATTTTATGTGGAAAATCATGTTGAGAAAGAAGAATGTCTTGCAGTATTTCATATACAGTATACTGCTGCTAAACAGCAAAAGGCAGTGTTAGTAATTTACTTATACATTACAGGTTACAATTATTTTAAGTAAAATTAATGAGCTATTTGGACAGGTGGTTTGATCATGCAAATTTCATATTTACAGTAAATTTGTGTAATTATTATCCACATGCCCTATCCTGACCGGTGTTTTAAGTACAGGTTCCAGTAGATTTTCATAATAGGCAAATATGTAGCTCTGCATGCATAATTTAATCCGTTTTTGGTCCAGATGCAATGCACGCTGGATAACTTAAGGAGGGGGAAATAATTTTCCTAGGCTTCAAGAACAGCTGTTAAATTTGTGTAATATTTATATGGATTGTGCAAGGTGCTACTGGCAAGAGATTGGAGCAAAATTATATACTCTATCTTTCAAAAACACATTTGTATTGATTTAATTGTGTAGTGGTTTGATCTAAGCCAAGAATTCCAAAATGCCATCTTCAGCTGTTAATGAACTAAAAGCACACTGGGGCTCATTTATAAACACTGGGCAAATTTGCACCTGGGCAGTAACCTATGGCAACCAATCAAATTTTGTTTTCATTGTTCAACCAGCAGCTGCCTGTAAAAAGCCAGTCACTGATTGGTTGCTATTGGTAACTGCCCAGGTGCAAATTTGCCTAGTGTTTATAAATGTGCCCCATTGTTTTAATACTCAGTGAAATGTGGCTCCCTACACTTCTCAATAGTCATATGAATGTAGATCTAAAGATGTATCTTATCTAAAGCAATGTAAACTATGGACTGTATACGGGTGTGCTGCTGCCATGAGGCGAGTTGAGTAACTTAAAGATGCTCAATTCCAACTTTTACATTGGAATTTCTAGTGCAGAGAGCACTATCGGGGACCTCATCTGAATTAATACTAAATACTGTAGGCCCCTTGGAGCTCATCAATACTGAAGGACTATAGACGGCACTTGACTTGCAAATTGCTTTGATCATCTCAGTGAGACACTAATTTCTTTGCAGGTATAACTAAGGGTCCTACTTACTAACATTCTGCTTTCCCTTTTTCCATAAATCATATTTTTCTATAAAAAAATTCTCAAAAGCTCTTAAAAATTCAAGATTTATTAGGGATAAAAACTATTACAAAACTTCTCCAAGTAAAAGCAGTCAAGGTCCCATAGAAGTCAATGGGAGTTGTACTGATCCTATTGGACCTTTTTGGATTTTCACTAGTATTTGTCTGAAAAAAAAAAATCTACATTTTAAAGGTGTTAGAGATAGTTTTTCAGATCGTTTAGCACTTTTTTTCGTTCATATTTTTATAAAACCTATATGACATGCGTGGTTTTAGAGTTCAAAAACCTCTAATACCACTAAAAGTTGATCTTTAATAAATGGGCCACCAATGGAAGAGATTATAAGGACACATTTGTGAATAAACTGTTCAAACTGGTTATTTAATTTCCTAGTTTGATGTGGTAACCTATGAATTTGCACAATTTAAGTGCCACAATGGCAGTTCTGGAGCAAACGTATATGCTGTTTTAGCTGTGCTAATAACATACATTTCTTTGTCTTAAGGCAGTTGCAGTGTAGGAAATTATACATCTATCTGCTCATTTTGTGGCTGAACCTTTGTTTAACTATTCATGACTCATTTAGCAAAATCATTTAGCAATTAGCATGTCTTCAGAAGACAAAATATCCTTTTGTACATTTTACGTAATAGAATTCCGATTATATTGTACAACTCTATGAAAAATACATATATACTGTAAAATGCATTATTGAAACACAAGTCAAAGCTGGCGATATAAAGAGGGAGATGCTAATAAAGGGAGAGATAGTTGCAGTAAATGACAGATAAAACAAACTGGCCAATGACTTCCCTTGTGCTTGCTTTAAAACAAACCAGTTTCTTAATGATGTATGATAAGAATTGAATACATTCTATTCAGATCTATGAGTATATGGTTCCTCTGTCTGATTTTGATTAATTTTGCCAACCTGGTGTATGCAACCATACCAAAGATCTACCTGTGCTTCATGCTTGAGATATTATTTCCTTTCAATACAAGAAAAGCATAGGCTTTATTGTTTCATTCATCTGCAGTGGGTTTTGTGTTAGCTTAGAGCTGATATTATGAACGTATATTGTCTTATTCATAATTATTTTCCATGTCTGTCCCTGGATGATTGCAAACACAATTAGGGAACTTAAATAAAAGTGAAATCCTGGAAAACAACAGGTTTAGGCAAATGAAATGCACTTAATATAAATAGCTAACTAGGGTATTTTAATGGGAAATCTAAGAACTGCAGATGGCTTGCATGAAGATGCTAAAGTAAACCAAAGGCAAACACACTGAGAAAAAAAACTGCAGCTGGTCAATAAAATCTTGTGAAAATTGCATTTTGTGTCTAGTTTAATATATGTTGTTTGTAGTAGTGTCAAGTTCTATGAATTGGTTCTTCTTTTTGATATTTATTCAAAAGCAGACCAGATTGGCATGGTGCCATATTGTATTCATATCCAGAGAATAGATTTTATTGAAGAATTCTAAATTTTACTTTTAACTGGTTACTTTTTCTTACAAAACTCTAGAATTGTTTTTTTTAAACATTGAATTCCTGAGGCAAACATATAACAAAAAAATGAATTCATATCAAATACATAACAAGGAATATTGCAGTCCTTTGTGTTCATAATTAATTAAAGGGGAACTAAACCCAAAAAATTAATTGATGCAAACTAATTCAGTGGTCCACTTAGCACAGGGGTGTCCAAACTTTTTGCAACAAGGGCCAGATTTAGTGAGGTGAAAACGTGTGAGGGACGATCATTCAACCTGACGTCCATTCCGAGGTAGCTAGCTTTTTATCAGGATCATTCACTCCTGGAGATGGATGCGTACACGGCGTTTAGGAAGTGGAGTCTGTTTGGACTTATTCTCCGCGCCTCATTTAGACAAGGAATTGCATAGCCGTAGCAGTATAGACGATAATTTCACTAATCATGTGCGCAAATATTACTGCTACGGCTACGTGATTCCTGATTGCACTGTCCTGGGGGGGGCACATTATTATTAATTTCATGATGGAGGCTGGGGGCTGGTGTATATTTCAAAACGGGCCACAATTAGCCCGCAGGCCTGACTTTGGACATGCCTGTCTTAGCACTTTTGCAAATGACATTCATTTTCTAATTTAAACGGTTTCTGAGATATTTGCACGTTTATATTGCCAATGCCAGGCTTTTGGCTCAACTGAGAATCAGCAATCATAGGGTTAACTGAATCCAGGAAGTGCATAGAAAATGCATTGACATGCTTGGCCTTCAAAAAGATCAGTTGAACTACATACTGCCTAGCAGTATAAAACTGATAATATTGGTTAAATAAAAAATTTCTGTAAATTGTATAAGTACAATTACATAATTTTTTTAAATTCATGTAAAGTTCCCACAGAACTGGTCTCCTGTAAGCCTTCAACCATCTTGGTTCTGTGGGTTATTTCACCTTATTTTTAATCATAGGCTCATGATTAAGTATCCTGTTGATACGAAATGCGTTAGGCTGTGTCCTAGTGCTCCTCAATAAATAAATACTTTTTAACTAAAAAAGTCTGCTTGGAAGATTGGTTCCTAGAAGTGCCTGCTCATTTTCTACAAGCAAATTTAATATAGCTTTAAACTGCTTTTCCTGAATGGCAGGCCTGTCTTAAATTTCAGATTTGTGAAGCTCATATATATTTGCAAAATTTTCACATTGAATCGTTTGTTCATTTTAAAGATCACAGTTTTGTGATGTTAGAAAAACTTCCTGTTTTCTCTATTCCTGTCAGTGAGATTCACTCCATTGTGCACATTGCTCCATCTTATGTAAATGAGCCAACCTGTGTGGAAAGTGAAGCCTCAGGTCTTGTTGATATCATCTGTCATTCATTGACAAGAGTGGATCAGTCTCAGGCATCTCAGGGTAAAGAAACTCTCATTGCATAAACAGATTCTGTGACTTTAATTTAAGACCTAGTGGAAAAGGCAGATATGGATATGCACACACTACCTATACATAAACAAATAGTTTATACCATATCGCTTTCATCCTATAGAACTTAAAAACTTAGAAATAGTCAGTTTTAGAAGCAAATACATATAATCAGAGGCCAACATAATGGCTATTCCAGCTGACGACATACTGTAAGTCTTTCTTATCTATTCAGTAAGCAGTTTGTGAAATGTATGCCCATCTTTTTTATCTTTTATACTGTACCCTGTACCCCTTATTTATTGTATTTTTGTACTAATAACCAGTAGTAATAAATAATGTGCTAAATTTTTATGATTCGTTTGATTAAATTGTTCTATCTTTTTAGGCTTTTCAGTGTGTCAATCTGTTGGTAGATGAAAGCAGTTTAAACTCCAATAATATAATTCATAACAAAGCATGTACATACACAGTGATTCAGCTAAACATGCACTGACCTTTTCCTCTCATTGTAGCCAATCAGTAATGCAGTTGTAAGTAATGTGAGAATCTGGAAATGCAGACAATATGTGACTTTCTACAAGATATCACTTGAAGGCAGTATATGTTTTCATGCTGTTGATTTGTTTTGATGGTTGTATGACAGGGTTTAGTACAGTTACAAAAGCGTAAGGGTATTTTTTTAAAAAAAAAATACTGTAATTATATTGCCTAGCATATCTGAATAGCTATACTAATTGTATGTATAATATTTCATTGTCATATGTCACTCATTGTTCTTCTCCTGTAATTCTAAAATGATACCCCTATAATAAAATAACTTTGAGTAATTGCTTATGAAATATTGTTATTGTAGAGTATAATATGGTGGATAATGTATCAATTACTGAAAACTAATATTGATAAGCATATTTGCAAATCTGTAAACAATTTTGCGAAACTGCAAAAATTCACTGAACTACAATGGAATCAATTGGGAGACAAAATTAATTGTGGTTAAGGCATTTTTTAGCAACAGATACATTGACCTATCTTGTTACAGAACGCCCTTTCCACTGCTCTTCATAGAAAACGTTGCAATAGTAATCGATAGAACAATTTATTACCGGCAACCATAAATAATCTTTTGACCAACAAGTGACAATGGAAATAATATTTTGATGCACTTATGTCACTAGTTTACATGTGCAAAAATTTGTTGTTGTGTGATCAGTTTATTTCTCTTTGGCTGAACTGGTTGAGGGATACTGTCATGATTTTTATGGTGTGGTTTTTATTTCTAAATTACATTGTTTACACTGCAATAATTCACTCTACCATATCAAATTTTATTCCTGAACTAAGTATATATTTTTTAGTTGTTATATTGGTTTGTAGGCAGTCATCTCAGGTCATTTTGCCTGACCCTGTGCTTCCAGAAAGAGCCAACACTTCAGGATGGAATGCTTTCAGGCAGGCTATTGTTTCTTCTACTCAATGTAACTGAAGGAGTCGCAGTGGGATTGGATTATTACTAGTGAGTGTTATTTTCATATGTACCAAGGAGCTGTTATCTGGTTAACTTCCCATTGTTCTATTGTTAAGATGCTGGGGGGAAGGGAGGGGTAATTTCCCTCCAACTTGCAGTGCAGCAGTAAAGAGTGACTAAAGTTTATCAGAGCACAAGTCACATGACTGGGGGCACCTGGGAAACAGACAATATGTCTAGCCCCATGTCAGATTTCAAAATTAAATCTAAAAAATTCTGTTTGCTCGTTTGAAAAATTGATTTCAGTGCAGATTTCTGCTGGACCAGCACTATTAACTGATGTGCTTTGAAAAAAAAACATACTTTCCTATGACAGAATCCCTTTAAGGAAATATCTCTATAGCTAGTAAATTTATTAAATCTTGCCCCACCACAAAAAAATGATCCTACACCCTAATCCAGATTAAGTTTATAGAGCCAGGAAGCCCCATCTTCAGCTGTACTAAGATGCATTAATTTTAATTCCATGCTATATAAATTAAAAACAGATGCATTAATTTTAATTCCATGCTATATAAATTAAAAACAGACATCAACACTCACACCCTCTGGGTGTAGTTCAGTATAAGCCAACATAATTGTTTGTAACATCCTAATAAACGCACTGTGAAAAATCCAATATACAGTCTCTATATAAAGTTTTTACCCACATTTGTTCTCAGAGATGATTTAAATGTGTCATATTAAAGGGGTCATGTAAAAACTATTTTTTTAATTGTATTGTAAAGCACTTTATAGAGCTGTTTTCACTTTGACATGAAAGAGTCTATTTGTGTTGACTAGTGTAAATTTAAATTAAATCTGCTGTGATTCTGTGACAATAAAACATGAAAATATCTAAGGGAGAAAACACTTTTTACAGCCCCTGCATTTTTCTGCTTTGTCTCTAACAGATGTACTGTATATTTTTATGCTATAGATATGTTGGTGGCTGAGAGATTCTTAATTATCAATTATAACAAACAAAATATGTTTCTATATTGTGATAAAGTCTCTAGAAGCTCTGATTTATGTAGCAACAGGACTTCTATTCAAAAAGGTTAAGAGTTTCCAATATACTGTGATCATTCCTTTTTCCCACTGTTTCTTAGCCTATTATTCAAGTGCACCTTATCGTATCAGCATGGGAAATGTTATATCCACTAATTATCTCTTCAGTGCTTTTGTGTTCCACCTACTGTCCTTTGACACTTGCCCTATTTTCTGATACAATATAATAATCATTTGGAGTTCTACTTTAAACTGTCGGCTGATTCGCTGTCTCTTGCTGTTCAATAACCAGGTCTTTGACTTTCCGTTTGCAGTATTCTAAGCATTTTTCCTCTTACTCTTTTGTGTGCTTGAGATTCAAACCTTCGCTTCATTCTCTTTTCATCTTCATCCCTGTCTGTTACCCTTCACTCTTTTCTTGTCTGTCCTCTCCTATTCTTTTTCTCTATCTGGCTCCCTCCATGTCTTCTCAAATATTTTTCTGATTTGTGAGCAAACGTTTCATGCACCAATAATTCTGCTTATGCCACTGCTTTTTTCTATGCTGCTCTGAGCAGAATCGAGACAATGCAAACATTTGGTTTGAAATTGCCCCTTTGCAGAGCCATGAAGAAAGAAAAAAGAAAAGGAAAAAAGTTGTGGAAGAATAGGGTGCATTTCTTATTTCCTGTATATTAGCTTAAGGCATTGTTGGTCTTGTAAGCAACTAAATGTGTTCACAGAAACTCGTGTGGAAACAAATAATTATTTATTTTTCTTCTTTATAAACTGTCATTAATGGAAAAATGGTGTTTGATGTTTTTTGTATAAAAATGTGATTAATGATGATAGACCTAATTTGATTATCTTACATGTCATCACAGTGTACACAAAGGCAATGCATAGGAATGCTGAGGACAGATGGATATAACATTGCATAACTCATGCTTTGTTGACAACAACATTGTGTTGCACTGCTGACAAATGAAAAAAATGGACAATTAGCAAATATTACCCACTGTTACTTCTATTTTATGTTGAAAGAAAGTATGGCCAGAAATAATTGAGTGGCTAGCACTTGTAGTGTTTTTTTTAAAATATTTTTGGTAATACTGAGCCTACCTTATTGACCAATCCTTATCTTAGTGGTAAAATGGAAAGCAACTTGCTATTGGCTAGATGTATCTAATACAGGCACAAGTATTGATACAAGGACAATTGCAGTGGGAGGTGTTCCATGATCCACAGACAAGACATAGTTCACAAAATAATGTTTCATCTAAAGGGTATATATATTTAAAACATTTATTTACAATATTTATTAAAAATAGTATCTTTAAGAGTTAAATCTAATATAGTCCCATATTGGACTTCTACATAAGAGGTGCCATGCCATGGTCACAAAATGAGTTTTGTCAGAACAAATTGAACTGTACAAAAACTATTTTGTAGTTACAGAGTGTCATTTGTCAGCTCAGTATGAATTTTGTGATCACAAAACAATTCTATATTTTGTTAGCAGAAATTTTTTTTGTAGTCACATATTTTTACCAGTACAAATAAATCCTGTGAACACAAGTACCGTTTATACTCGAGTATAAGCCGAGTTTTTCAGCACCCAAAATGTGCTGAAAAAGTTAACCTCGGCTTATACTCAAGTCAATGGCTACGCTTCAGCAGAACACACGCTCCTCCATTCACTTCCTATCTCCTATCTCCGCATCTCCCTGGCACCTCCCGCTGACTCACGCCTTCTTCAGTGACATCATCAGAGGCAGCCGGCAACATGGTGCCGGGCATATCGGTAGTTCCTTCTACTGCAGCCTCCCCACCTCTGCAGTCCTGCTGCGCATGCGAGGACTCATGCTAGAGGTGAGTAATGGCCAAGTAAGTGGCTGGTGTTCTGCATGATGGGTATGGATTTATGCAGCTTAGTTAGGCTCAAGCACAAAGTACTGTGTTATTATTACAGAGAAAAAAGAACATTATTTAATTAAAACTAACTTATTTGACTTAAAAAGGCTCCATAAGGGATGGCCAAATTGTTATTTAGAGCTTTCTGAATATTGGGTTTCTAGATATGGAATCCTATCTCACAATATAGGGATCATTACTGAATACCAGTGTCACGGTCGGCACCCTAAATTCAGAACCAATGCTAAGCACCCTGTTCTCGGCTCTTGCTTTTGCCTTTAACAGCCGCCTTTCACCTCGGGAGGAGCCCTCGGCTAATCGGATGGGCCATGTCTTAATAAGAGAGGTGCCAAATGAGAGGTTCTGAACGAGCAAAGGGGCACGACTGTAAAGCAAAGTCTTTAGGGCAGACAGTCACGGTACAAGGCGTATACAGGAAGCATAGTCAGATCAGGCCAGGTTGGGGCAGGCAGAGTACAAGCGTAGTCAGGCAGGCAAGGGTCAAAACCAGGAGATCAATCAGGAGGGAAACGGATAAAGCAGAGTCAGAAATCAGGCTGGGTCAGGATTTCAGAGATTAGAATCGTCAAAACAGGTAGGGGTCACACCAGGAATCAGAATAATCACACAGAAGCACCAGGAACTCAATACAGATGAACCTATAACGGGCAAAGAACTGCAGCCCAAGTGCGCCTTTTAAACTTTTTCGCGCCATTGCGCGCTGATGAAGTAGAAGGAGCAGAGGTGTGGCGCGCACACTCTTAGTACAGCCACTTCAGGAGGAAGAGAATGCAGCTTGCGGCAGGCGTCCCTCCCCACTAGACCACCACGGTACGTTGTTACAACCAGATGCAACTAATTATCCCACAAAACAACAAATAACAAATGCTTTGGTGCAGCTTTGGGAGCTGTACTAATTACCATGGTGTCCTTGCACTATTTCTGTACAAGTGTCCTATTTTTACTGTGTTTGCTCCTGGTACTCTGTGCAATCAGAATGTGTCTGCACGTTACATCCACAACAGTGATGATGGAATTTGTGCTTGATTTATCACAAATCAGACACATTACTAGTGATGGGCGAATTTATTCGAAACGCCCGCGAAAATTCGCCGAAAAAAACGGGCGCCGGCGTCGAAAAAACGGGCGCCGGCGTCAAAAACGAGACGCTGGCGCCGTTTCGCGAATTTTTCGCCATTTTGCGAATTTCACGCGAAATTCGCAAATTTTTCGGCGAAGCGAAACGGCGCAAATTCGCCCATCACTACACATTACATTTCAAGTGCTTAAAAGCAAAATCATATTATGACCACATTAAAAAGAATTTACCAGTGAAAAAAGATTCTGTGAATACAAAACTAATTTTGTGCTGTCAAAAAGTTTGTTACTACTAAATTATTTTTGTGATCACAAAATAAATTTTGCATGAATAAATGTTATTTTATGAATACATTTAGGGCCCCATTTATTAATCAATAAGTGACTGGCAAAGAAAATTAGGAAAATTCAAGCATTCCGAAGACATTAATTTGGCAGGTTACCAAGCATTGTGCCAGGCAGTATCCATTTCCCAAGGACTCGGTTGACAAGTGGAGTACACCACCGTTGGTTGATGCTCCAGTGTCACGCCTATCTAAGGCTACCGGTCCCTGACGCTTCGGGTTTCTAGGACTAACAAAGAATTTTTCATGCAAGACATAATTTTTAGATTGTCCCCAATGCACTGGTATGTGTATGTTCAGCAAACTTGAAATAATGTATTGCTGCATATTTCATAATCATTTTCAATATACTATAATAAACAAAAGAAAATAATACAATTCATCAGTCATGCAAGCATTCCCAGCTATGACCACCATTGGTAATGACTAGGTCACTTCAATTATAGGACTACAAAGACTGCTGAAAATAAGTAAGATGCAGTTTCCTGCACAACAGTAGATTAACTAGTGTTGACTTGATGTTACTAAATAGTCACCCATATGCACACTGACTTTTCTGACAGCCCAATGGCTGAGATTAAAAATGTTTTCTAGTCTAGCTAGAGTGCTATTCTGTGTTTTATCCTCCAATTCTAAGCATAGTTATATAATAAGATAGTACCTTGTACTGACCCCAACTAATTAATCCCTATTGAATACAAAATAATTCTATTGGTTTTATTTAATGTTTATATTATATTTTTAGCATACTTAAGATATGAAAAGGTCCCTTATCCGGAAAACCCCAGATCCTGGGAATTCTCCCATACAGCTCTCATAACCATATTATGCTTTGCATTATATTATAACAAATTGGTTTTGTGCTTGCTTGGTGTTTTTGCTCTTTACTTATTTGTATACTGCTTGTAAGCTAAATGTTTGCAGTCAGTTTACAGTTAAGAAACAAATAGGTGAATAGATCCTGGAAAAGTATACATCAGTGATGCAGGAGACATTTACTTAATAAGTCTCTTTAAACTCCATGTTTTTTTTCAGTGTTGTAAAGCCAAAGCATGTATTGCAGAGTAATAATAAAAAGCATCAGTTAAACTGGATAAGAGAAGTAGATCGTCAGTTTTATTTTATTTTTAAAGTGCATTACTGTGAGAAATCACACAGTTTCAAGTTAGATTTATAGAAAATCTGCTAAACTCTGGAGACTGATTGTATTAGACAAATCTATCTTCTGCAAAAGGGTATTGACTCAGATGTATGAAAAAACCCAGTATATTTGAATAATAAATAATGCAGCAAAACACAATGCAAGATAAAACATATTAAACAAATGCTTGGTTATTGCTTTGCATAAAAACCTCAGATCAGTCAGTACTCTTATTTAAATCACTTGCATGGATTTGCTTGAAAATTCGCTATCTGTAAAACTGCAACAAAAAAGTTGCCATAACATTATTGTTACCATGATAAAAAAAAGTAGCCAAAAGTCCATTGATTTTAATTTATTTGAACAAAAAGTCGCCAAGACGAAGAAAGTGCCCATTGACTTTAATGCATTTGGAGTGAGAATAAAAGTTGTGTGCATAAAAAGATGACGTGCGTAAAATTTTATGTTGCCTATTGACTTCAGTGTGTTTTGTGACGTTTGTGCCGTTTCCTGAATTTTTTGCAGTTTCGTGAATTCTTTAGCAACTAAACTGGACTCATTGATAAAACATGACCTTTTTGAGTATTTTAATGTTTTGAAACTGATCCATAATCCGTGCTATGTGATAAATAGGCCCAACACCAAAGTATGAGAAACAGACCCATATCATGATGCTTGTGCCCCCATGCTTCACTGTCTTCAATGTTTGAAAGGTTTTATGTCAAACTGTCTGTGGCCCCTAGACCCAAAAAGAATAATCTTGCTTTCATCAGTCCACAAAATGTTGTGTCATTTCTCTTTAGGTCAGTCAATGTGTTCTTTCTTCTAATTGTAACAGTACTCACAGGTAACGTTGGACATTCTTTGATCTTCCTGGAGCTGCTCATTGGCTGAGTATTTATCACTTTGGCTATTCTTCTATCCATTCCAATGATAGTTTTCCGCAGAACAGCTTATCATTTTCTGCACTTATTTATATGTTTTCCCCTTTCCAATCAACTTTTTAATCAAAGTACAATGATCTTCTGAACAATGTCTGGAATGACCCATTTTATTCAGATTTTTAGATAGAAATGTACTATAACCTGCATGCACAACATAAATAACCGCATGTCAAATCTTCCCCAGGGAGACGCCATAAGGTACCAGGAAGATAGGAGCCTAAAGCCTAAAGAGATCAGAAGCTATGATAAACATTAAAAGAAAACTTTAATAAACCTAGGGAAGTGATTACACAAGCAACAGTGCTCTCAATGAATGTACAAACTTTAATGATAGAAGGCAACAGGCAGAGACATAATCCAGAATCAGGCCAAAGAGTTGACGCGGGCAGCAGACAAGTGAAGTTGGGGAGCAGGCCAGGAGTCAGAACCAGGGAATCCAAGAGCAGGGCTAAAAGGGATCTGGAACAGGACTAGGAATCTGTAACAAGGAACCAGAGGGTGTCGCAAAAGCTTGGATACTAGAATACAAGATCAGAATCACAAGAACCAGAGGAAAGATCACAGCAACAGCCTAATGACCATGCGCTGAGCAAAGGTATGGGACAGGCCTATAAAGGGTCTGGATTGAATAATGAATTACAAATGGATATAATGAGATGGGTGGCTAGATGAAGCAAAACATAGGAAACTCAGAGCCAAAGAACACTTGCCCCTGCATGTAATAAAAGGCACTAAGTTTGCCCAGGAGCAATAACGCATAGCAATCAAAAAGATGTTTGCTTTCAAACAGGTAACTGGTTAATGCTGCCTGCTGGTTGGTTGCTATGGGTCACTGCTCCTGGGCAAACTTAGTGCCTTTTATTACATAACCCCCTAAGAGCCTTCAGTGGCACAACAGGTAAATGCACAGAGTCCAGAGTTCAAAACCCAGTAAGTCCTAACACCTCACTAATTGAACTCCACACTGCTTATTATTTTGAACAAGCCTCAATTAATGATTCAATTACACAGAATCAGCAGCATGCATGTCATGACTGTTGGGTCTGTTAGTTTTCTGTTACTCTATTACACCTACTAGTAAATGCCATGTAGAAATTTAATTTCTACTAAAACAGTGATTGATCAGGTTAGTGATGTCTGACTGCTATTATTCTGAACACAACTGTAGGTGAGCTATACCAAAGGGCTGTAGTAGCCTATGACTTGCTCACTCTTGGAGGAAAACTCCAGTGGTCTCTATTTGCTTTGTAACTTTCTCCATCTAAATCAGCAGCAAGCATAATACTGTATGTATGGTTAAATTATGTAAACTTATTTGACGAAGATTTAGCCATAATTTCTTCCAATTCAATCTCTAGTGTATTTATTTGAGTAAATAATAAAGTGCTAACTGTGGTGTTCATGCAAATGGCCTGCAGATGTCACTGTTCTCATACTTATACTGTGCATACTTCCTGGTAGCTTAAAAGTGAAAGTTACTGTTGTTTAATGCCTGCATGAATCTTTTAATAAAGCACTGTTATACTCTACTCATCCTCGACTACCCTAAACATAACACTAACTAATTTAGTTTTGATTAGACTCTTTAAAAAAATGCTTTGTGAAATTGGCCCACAGTGATCATAACTTCTGAAACCAATTTATAGAGATACAGTATTCCAGTGTCCCTCACTTTTACTATTAGTTCAGATGAATCCTAGATGGCTGATTTAGCCTTCACTGCAATCCACACAATGCATCACCAAAAGCTTCCTTATTGTCTGTTACAAGCCTGTCTAGGTCTGCCTCGGTCAAGCAGAAACCAAATGACTCCATCTAATGGGAAGATGATGGGAAGGCAGGCTGAGAAGCCTATTTTACAACCAACAAGATGACCAAGAAACAGAAAAACTAAAATAGAATGCAAAAGGAAGCCCACACATAGAGTAGCATTGTCTTAAATAAGATATAAATAAGATATAAGATAAGATAATAAGTAATGAAGCCCATAGAGCCACAGAGTGTTTAAAATAGTGTCTGGAGAGCTATATTGCAGAAGATCCACCACTGTGATATTCTTCAAGATTCCCCCTTTTTGGGTATATACTCAAGATTTCTTGGATTTTTGATGCATATAAAAATGTTGGTACTTCGCCTTAAGTTCCTCCAGTCATCCAGCAAGTAGTATAATGAAGATATAAAGCAAAATATATAAAAAAGATGACCAAGACGTGTGGTTGACCTATGAGACCTAACTCTCAACAACATTTACCTACCTGCTCTGTACCCACATTTTGTGCAAATAACCACATCAGGATAATCTAAGGGTAGGGTTGCACTTTAATAATTATTTAACTTGTATGAATATATGCTAATGAAAATAAGTTAACAAAGCTAGTGAGCTAATATTGTCCTTTAAATGGACCGTTGAAGACAAGCAGTTTTTTTATTACTGTTCTGATGATGAGCTGAAGACTTTAGTCACAAGTAGTTTGAAACACATCTAAATTAAATAAGGTGACACAGTCTAGATATAGTCATTTTTCAATTTTGAAAGGCCATAAAAATGCTGAAATTAAATCAACAATACGGTAAATAAGGTTTAATAGAAGACAGGCAGGTTTTTCTTACAGTTCTGATGATGAGCTGGGAATATTCACAATTAGTTTTAAACACAATAAGGTAACAGTCTAGATATAGGCATTTTTCAATTTTGAAAGGCCATAAAATGCTGAAATGGTATCAACATTCAATAAGGTTTAATAGAGCCAAACAGGTTATTTGCAAATACAATAAAGAAGATACATTATTCTTAGCCATTATTTTTTTTCCTTTTAGAAATAGCTACAGCATATACCCTAAGCATAATATGATTTCCGCTTTGATGTTGGATGTGGCAATACTACTATTTCATTTGATGTGTGGATTGAGGATTATGGACTGTAGTACTGAAGGTATTAATCTCAGAAGCACAGCTTTTACTTTTCACTTACCTTCACATAACATACAATCCTTGTTTCCTGACCTGCAAGATGTGAAAAATGATACTTATTAATTGTGAAGGTTTGAGATGTATAAATGTGATATGGATTGGGAGATCTGCCAATAATAGTTAATGGAGGCGTTCATTACTTCCCCTAAGTGCTTGAAATAACCTGAGCTTGAAGTAAAACCAAACCTGATATCACATCATCATCCAGTTATTCAGTGAGCGCTAAATGATGGAGAAATGATTTCACTTCACTCCAACAGCACAAGTTGTGAGTATAAGAAGCAGAACCAAATAATCTTAGCAAATGTAAGTGGCAGATGTCTTAAACAAAAAAATGAATAGTGTAGAAGTTACAAGAACACTTTATTGTCATTATAATTATGATTACACACTTGTAGTCTTCCACATTGCTTTAAACATCCTTTTCCAAATATTGTCCACTTTATTTGTTAATCTTAAATCCTAGCAATTCCAGCCAGCCAAAGCACATTGGTTTAGTGGTTAGTATTGCTTTGTTGCAGCTTTTAAGTCCTGAGTTTTATTATGACCATGGCCATTTCTCTAAGTTACACATACAGTAGTTACCCAGTTAATTTGGGTTAAAAAACAAAGTCCATCAAGTTTTACCCCTCCAAATGAAACCCAGGGCACATACATACACTCATACTCACATAAACTATATATACCCATAACTATATAAATTGTAGATTTTAGTATCACTATAGCCTTGGATATTATGCTTGTGCAAGAAAACATCCAAGCCATTAGCAGAATCAGCCATCACAACATCATCCGGCAGTGCATTCCACAACCTCACTGTCCTCACTGTGAAGAACCACCTACACTGCTTCAAATGAAAGTTCTTTTCCTCTCGTCTAAAGGGGTGGCCCTGGTGATACATTTTATGGAAGAACAGATCTGCTATCTGTCTATAATGCCCTTAAATTTACTTATAAAGAGTAATCATGTCCCCTCACAGGTGTCTTTTCTCCAGAGAGAACAGACCCAACCTTGTTCTTTAAATCTTCCATCCCCTTAAAGGAGAATTCAACCCTTAACTAAAAAAAACCCTACCCCCTACCCTACACAGACCCCCTCCCTCCTCCCCCCATCCTAGCTGCTACCCCAGGAAATGCCCCTTACTTTTTACTTACCCCTCTGTGCAGATTCAGGGATCGCAGTTCATGGCATCCATCTTCTGGGTCTTTGTGTCTTCTTCCAGCATTCTGGCAATTTCCGTCTATTTCAGGGCATGCGTATTTGTCACGAACTGGGAAATTGTTCCAACTGCGCATGCGCCACTTCACCGGTCTCAGTCTCAGATTACCGAAAACCCGGAAGATGGCTGCTGTGAACTGTGATCCCTGAGTCTGCACTGATGGCTAAGTAAAAAGTTAGGGGCATTTCCCCGGGTTAGCAGCTAGGCTGGGGGGAAGGAGGGAGGGGGGTCTACGTAGGGTAGGGTTTTTTAAGTTAAGGGTTGAATTCTCCTTTAACCAGCTTAGCGGCACAACTCTGCACTCTTTCCAGCACAGACATTGAAAAATCAAATTGACCATTATGCTTTTCCATAGTGAGTTAGATTGTAAGGTCTACAGATGGAAGGGCTTATGTCAATGAATGAACGAGGACTGTGGAGTTTAGGCACACATTCAGCAACTTTGATTCACCACTCCAGACTTTCCTCTAAGTGTGCCTTTCTCCACTGAATCCTCCCAAGCTCACTCCAGACCAGGCATATTGACACCTCTGAAGGCTCGGTGAAATGGGCGGTGCAGACAATCAGTGTTACTAGTCGAGCATATCACTGCTTTATTAGATGTGTGGCAGCAAACACTATGGCATGTATATTCATGCAGTATTCCAGAAAGGGGTTAAAGCTAGTCAATTTTTTGTTAATGTCATCAGAATACTATCTTTTGGCAGCAGAACATCCTTAAAGAAAATGATGCGCAATTCTACATCTGTAATCGTTTTCTGCTTCATGCAGATGCTGGGTTTGTCAGCCCCAGACAATTGAAGAAACGAATGCAATGCACACATTGAAATTGGGACTTGAGAAATGACTTGGTTGTTGCTTCTGATCACAGCTTGCCACAGAAACAAGAGCATGAACATAATCATGAAATGCTGTAGCCTCTGGTTGATATCTCTCACACTGATGTCTTTATGTTTTATCTCAGACACGTTTCAGTCCCTGTCATCTGTTGCATATTCTCAGCTATTGTTATCTTGCGCAGTCAGCAAGCCGTAGGGTTTGCAATGAATTATATTAAGCATTACATACTTGGAATATGTTTTCCTATAATTATTCATTAGCAGTCTTCGGAAAATGGCAAAGGCTTTATACTGGTAAACACTAAAGAATAACACTAAATTATTTAAAAGTTTGGAGGCACCAAACTGTTTTTGCTGGAAAGTGACTACATCTGTATTCAGCAGGAACATAGACAGTCTGGATTAACTCCATAGGGCACATTTACTAAAGCAGTGCTCCATGTTCAAATACAAAGCAAAATGCCTTTTTTCCACGATGCAGTATTTTTTCATATATGTCTACTAAACAGCAGATATGGGGACATTACTGGGCGCTCAATGCATGTGTTAATTTCAGGGTTAATTTTTTGCCTATAATTTGTTTTTGTATGCAATGGTGGCACATTTATCAAGGGAAACACAACAGGCACATTGATGTTATGTGCAAGTTGTACAGTAGAACTGTCATTTCATGTTTTTCAGAGGGTCATAAAAATTAGTTGAATCAGGAAAATCAGTTCAAGTAAGGTGGGTTATCAGCTAAAGTGATATATGCAAATTAGGGGCGGGGTGGGAAATCGCATGGCTTTTTGTCACGAAACAAGTAAGTAAAAATTGTTTCTCTTTCCACTCCTAATTTGCATATGCAAATTAGGAATCAGATTCGGTTTGGTATTCGGCTGAATCTTTCACGAAGGATTCGGTGGTTCGGCCGAATCAAAATGGATTCAGTGCATCCCTAATATTTTGTTAATCCTCTCTCCATTTTCTCTTTGTGTTTTTTATCTCACATTTCCAACCTACACAATACTTTCATGCCTTCCACATTATTTGCTGTACTGCAAGTTAATCTTTGGTTAAAGCATTTCCATTTAAGAACTTGCTCAAATGTTAGTATTGACTAAGGTAGTGGGATATACTAATAGACCAATATTGGGAAATGGGAAAACGTTATGAAGCATTCAGTTTCATTTTTGAGTAGCTCATGTCAAGAAGCTGGCTTTCTTAAAGGCATGTCAGGGCTTGGTACAAAGGTCAAACAATAAAGATGTTACAGGCCATTACTGCATAGAGAATCATAGCAACATAGTAAGTTACATTGAAAAAAGACACACATCCATCAAGTTTAACATTTTATGTACAGTATATATATGTACAGTATATATATATATATATATATATATATATATATATATATATATATATATATATATATATATATATATATATATATATATATATATATAGAATAAGAAGGATCAGCACTCACTATATTGATGTGAAGAAAAATTCGCTTTTTATTATTTACATCATAATCCGACGTTTCGGTCCCACCTGGGGACCTTTTTCAAGGATGTATATATATATATATATATATATATGTGTGTGTGTGTGTGTGTCAGCTAGGAGAACCTACTGGTAAAAATAACATTAGAGAGATTATTCATAGCTGAGAATTTCCATACCTTTTACCAGCTTAGTTGCCCTTTTCTGGACCCTCTCCAATTCAATAATGTTCCGTTTGAACACTGGAGTCCAAAACTGTATGGCATATTCTACATGGTTCCTTATTAGAGCTCTGTACAGGGGAAGATTATGTCTCCTCCTGTGAATTTATGCCCAGTGCAATATAGTTCAAGACCTAGTTTGCCCTTGTTTATTATCTACAAGGACTCCAAGATTCCCTTCCATAATGGATTTTCCTTTTTCATTAAGGATAAGGGTATAATTGGCTTGCATATTTCCCCATGTGCATGACTATACTTTTATCAACATTTAATCTCATCTCCCACTTAGCCATCCAGATTGCCAGTTTTTCAAGATCCTGCTGCAAGTATGCCATCTCCTGGATGGAATTAATTGGGCTGCATAGTTTTGTTACATCTGTAACCACTGATACATTACTAACCCTCCCATTAGTCATTAATAAACAAGGTAAGTAAAAGTCGACCTAAAACAACAATCTGAAGGGGGTCTGACATGACTTATCCTTCATCAAGCCATGCCAATCACTGCTTATAATGTCGTTGACCAGGAGATCATTTTAAATGTGATTCCTTAACAAGCCTTCAAATAATTTGCCCACCACGAATGTTAAACTTAATGGTCTATAATTGCCAGGCTGAGATCACAATCCCTTTCCTCCAATCCCCAGGTAACATACCATATGAAAGCGAGTCTGAGAAAATCAGAAATAGAGGCGGTCTGAAAATGAACTAAGCTCTCTTAGTACTCGAAGGTGTATTCCATCAGGGCCTTGTTCACATTTATTTTGAGTAAAGCTTTATGAGTCGTATCTTGTGTTAGTCACTGACTTATTTGAGCTGAGTCAACAGTGCAGCTACAAGGTGGGTCTTGGAACTCTGACTCCTCTATTGTATACAATGAAGAAAAGAACTGATTTAGCATATTTGGCTTTTCTGTATCTCTTATGCCCATATTTGTACCATTATTAGTGATGGGCAAATCTGTCCCATTTTGATTTGCCGAAAAATTTGCGAAACTCCAGAAAAATTTGCAAAGGGGGGGGGGCGAAAAATTAACTAATAGTATTGAAGTAAATTGGCATCACAATAATTTTGATGCGTGACAATTTTGACATGAGCAACTCTTTTGTCCAAATGCATTAAAGTCAATTGGCTCCCAAAAAAATAAATAAAGCTAGTAGCCCTGGATGAGCCTCCCCATTTACATTACCTGTTGAGAAAAAGAAAGCAGCACGCAGGTGTTGGCACACACCACCTCATCTTCTTCTGCAAGTGATTCCAGACATTATGCGCAGTTGAATCCAGGTTCTTATTAGCGTCAGGGGCTCATGCATAGTGTCAGTGGTCCTTTGCAGGAAAAGATTAAGGGGTCTGACATGGCACGTACCAACCACAGTGAGTAACAAAAATAGGGAACCTTGGCGAGGGGGGCTCACTGGTGTAGTTCAGGAATGGGGAAGCCCATTTAGGACTACTACCTTTTACCAAGGACTTTTATCCTCCTTTAGTTAAATAAAATATATGTTTTACCTCCTTAAATACATTTTAAAGAATGTAATGGTATATTTACTTGTCAGAGTTAGTACATTAAAGAATAAGGTTGTACAGGTATAGGATTTGTTAACCAGAATGCTTTGAACCTGGAAAGGGATCTATCTGTTATTTAGATCACATACCTATTATTACAGAGAAAAGGGAAATTATTTTTAAATGCTAGAATTATTTGCTTATTATTTGGACTCTATGGGAAATGGCCTTCCTATAATTTGGGGGCTTTCTGAATAATGGGCTTCCAAATAAGGGATCTCAGAGCTATACCTATATTTTATCTGTATTACAATATACAATATGTATTTTGGTCAAACATGCCAGATACCTTATGCACTGTTTTTCACAAACCTGAAAATAAATCATATTTTTTCAATAGCAGTGTAAAATAAACATAAAATTCAAAAAAACTTGCACTGACAAATAAGGATGCATAGAAGTATAAATTAAATTGCAGAGCAAAAATATCCCAAAGTAACAGTTTTATTTTCATGATATGAATATATTGAGTACTCTAACATCTTACTAATGTGTAAAATGACATTCTTCAAATGCTGATATTTTAATTACATTTTTAAACCTTCTTGTAAAATGAACTGTGAAAATGTGATGATCTTTAAACGTTAATAATAATAAAAATCATTATTGTTAGCATTTTGTTTCCTAGCAATGAGTTTTAATACTCATAGCTTATCATGCCACACCTTTTTTTTTTTTTACTGGCAACTACATTAACTATAACATGTACTGTCTTTGGGAGAGATGGACACAACAGTAAAATATATTTATAAAATATGACCAGAGGTAAATAGTTAGGGACCGCCATATGGGTTTTACCTTGACGTGGTATGGTGGCTTATCAATCTTATGATCATAATTTTGTAACTAAAAAACCCCTGTCTTTGTAAATACATGCATCTGCATAGATTACTGATATGACAGGGAACCAGGGAATGTGCATTGATCAATTTTTCTTTTTTTCTATGTTTGTAGTTAATTTGGCCAGATCAGTAGCACTTCCAATATATTTTAGTACATTTTTATTAAGCCATGGAGTGCTCTCACAACTTTTCCTTTTTGCATATTTATAAAATATATTGATTCTTTGTCATCTTAGCAATTCAGAAATATATGTTCCTTTAATATGGGTATGGGATGATGGCACAATTGTTGGTACACTGCTGTCTTGCAGTACTGAGGGCCTAGGTTCACTTCTAGCCTGGACATTATCTTTAAGGGTATGAAACAAAATAAGGGTAGTCCTTCATTTAGTCATGTGTATATTTGTGCCTTTCAACGAGCTGCAAACCCTTTAAGGGGATTGGATATTCTTGTCCTGCTTGCATGGTTTCCTCCCACACCACGACTCTTTATAACAACTGACCATAATGTGAATAATTTGAATCCAGTGGAATAACTACCTGGGGTGCACCTTGGCCTGAACCCCCTTGGTGCCCACCAAAGTTGCAATAGGTAATATCATGGTTGGCAGGGCAGGTGAAATTCTTCTAGGGCACATCCATTTCAGGATGGGGGAGTCCTGCTGGAGGGAGAGGCAGAGACCACAGGCTGCATTAATACCCTGTTTTTACCACCTGACCTTAACACCTGATGCTGTAGTCTGCAACCTTGAACTGAATATTTTTATCTGGTGCAGGGGTCCAGTCAGACTCTAGCAAGTACATAATCGGGGGGGGGGGTTGATGAGCCCTCTAGACTGTTGCTGGGGATTTGACATTTGAATGAAAGAATACAGTATATCACAGTCTCAGATTTTAGTAGATCCTTCTGAAATGCCTGTGTGATTTAATTGCTGTAAAAGGTGTAGAATCAAGAGGGGGCAGCTGAAACTGGCTACTATTTGTAATCTGTTTTTATTTCAGTAGAAACTGGCATTTTTAACATTGGTTACTTACCAAATATTCTTAGAGCACACTGAGTAGGCATTGGTTCCAAATGTTGGTTAAAAGAACTGTACTTGACTTTTTGTGAAACTTCCTAGCAGGGCAGCCACCAGGAGGGGACAGGGGGGAGAGTTGTAGGGGGCCCGAGGGCCACGGCGCACTTTCTTGATTAGCTGGGCCCCCCTGCTTTCTGAGAGTTGCTGACTTCGGGAAGGCAGGGCGGGAGCACAAGGGGAGGTATCTTCTGTCCATTACTTCCCCTTATTGGTCACTGAGTTTAAGTCCCGGTTGAGCTGCTCAGGGATTGGATAGCTGAGGTTTGAACTTCTCCTCCAGCTCATCCAATCACCATGCAGCTTTACCAGGACTTGAAATTCTGTGACCAATAAGGGAAGAAAATGGTGTCATTGGAAGAAGATGCAGCCACCTGTGCTCCCCTCTTCCCTTCTGTAGTTGGCAGCTCACTTGCAGGTGGGCCTCACTAATGAAGTAAGTGTAACATGACAGGGCCCCCCTAAAGGTAACCCTTTGTGTGGTGGGGCCCTGGGCACCAAATTTTTTTTAAACTTCTAGGGGGGCAAGTTTTTTTTACATGGATGTTTAAGGGGGGCCCTGGCCATCAATTTTCTTATAACGTGGGGGGGGCCCTGGCCACCATTTTTTTCCCCCATTTGCGTTCCTAGCAACCAATATTTATTAATGGGGGGCCCTGACCACAAATGTTTTTTTCAATGGGGGGGCCCTGACCACCAATATTTTTTTTATTAACATGTGGGAACCATAGCCACCAATGTTTTTTTTAGTATGTGGTGGGGGTGGACCTGTGGGGTGGGGAGGGTGGACCTGTAGGTGGGGCTTGTGATGGGCGCAGCCCAGGGGCCCAGGATTTCTGATGGTGGCCCTGCTTCCTAGTATTGTATGAAGTGCCTGTTAGGTGTGTATGTTTTGGAATTTGTTTTTTTTCTTGTTTGTAAGACATTTTGTGCAGAGGTCTTAACCCATAGACATACTATTAAATCCATGTTTGTAGATTTTTGGTTGCTGATTGCAATAGGTAGTGTATATACAAACACACCCCTGTAGAAAATATGTAATTTCATAAGGCAAGATATTCTTGCCACATTCTCATATAATTCATCCACCTGCCATACACACTTGTAGAGCACCTACAAAAGTCATTGTCATTATTAATTTGACAAATTGACATTTTGCTATTCTGCCGTTCCCTCTGGCTTTGCCACATGCTGTGTTTTAACTCTGGCTGCTCTTCAAATGTCGGTTGTAATGTAGTATCGGATTATTTCCGAAACCTTAAATGCTGAATCCCAGAAGCTTATTATCTGAGGGAAAAATTATGTTTTCAAAATAAATCACTTTCTCTGCAAAGTCAGGGAACTGATGTTTGATCAGATTAAGATAGGATGAGCAATAGTATTTTGTGGTGATGGATAAATATATTTAGGAAACCACAATACTCTAAGTTAATTGTTATAATGCCAAGTGTTACTGGCTAAACTGTAAATATTCTGTGGACTATGAACTGTTTTAGATTAGAGTCTGACATTTTATATTACAGTGTACTATTATAGCAAGCTGTTGTGGCTGTGCTATTTTTCATTTTAATGCATTTAACACTTGTTCATTGCTTATGTACAGAGATCTGTGTAAATACTGAACAATTAAATAAAGTCAATTAAACAGAAGGATGGAACACATGCTATCGTTCATTTGTTTCCCTACCATTTCAAGAAGACTGCCTTATAATACTTGCCTAATTTTAAAATGAATCAATAATATAATAATAATGTGGTTTAGCATTCTTTTTGCTCTTTAAAACACCATACTCTAAGCACTTATACCTTCCCTATTTACTTGTTTCTGTAAGGTGTACTTGTACTCCATAAAAGAGACAACTGGCAGTGTCTACAGAGGAGAAACAAGGTTTGGGAAAATACTCGGCAATTTAAGACTTTTCTTTTACACTTTGCAAGCGTAAAAAAACAACCCTTTATTGTTTGTTATCTATACATTGAGAGACCAAGTAAGAATCGGTGAGATCTGAGCTGTATAACTCTATAACTCTCCTGGTTTGAGCTATTACCAGGCCAGTATTCTGATCCAGTGCTGGCCTAGATACTGGACCTCTTTGCTCCCATTGGAGCATGTATGGTGATGTTGGCTGAAGTGATGTCATAATGCAATGTGCTGCATGCGACGTGTATTCCGTCATGGCCCAAGTACACCCCACCTCTGCCACCTCTTTTGGGAAAGTATCCGGCAGCAGGGGAAGAGTTTTTTTATTTACACAAACATTTTAGGTACCCTATAGGCATCTGTGGGCTTCTCACCTAAAGCTGCCTTGGGCACAACAATAGGCAGGGACCTCAGCCCCCCTGCTGCAACCCCCCTGTATGGGAGTTCAGGGAGTAGTGCTAATAGCCGGTCTGGGCTGTCTGGGCCCACCGAGTTTTCTCCCGGTGTCTCGCCTGCCCAGTCTGACCCTGACAATAGGGGGGGGGGCGCTCGGCAGGTACCTGTAAAGTGTCTTCTGCCTACCCCTAGTTCGTGTTCGCTGCCTCTGTCACTCTCCTCTGCTACCATGCATGTGTGGTCGGGTTCAAGGCCATGCACACGAGCGGATCATGGTGGCTTGCCAGGTTGCCTCATGTGCTTGGTCGCCTTGGTCTGGTCTTGGTTAGTGTAATGATTTACTAGTATAGTATATGAATTCTAAATAACATAGTTGCAGAGCCAATAGATGTTCATGGTACTATGACATAATAGATTGGAACTATAACTGGATTTCTCATTTGAAGGGTATTTTTAACGGAGAACTATAGGTTAACTATAGAAATAGGCTGAAATGTTTACATTATGTAGCTATATTTGTTTTTAAGCTTTATATCAGCAACATATGTTTAATGTTACCGAGTAAGTAAACGTTATATTCTTTTGTTAATACAGAAAAAAACAAGCATCTTGCCATTTTATTTAAATATGTTGTTTGTATTGCATTCTTTCTTTTTCCACTTTGCAACAAACAACAGTTTTTAAACATCTCTCAATCAAAGGATGGGTCCCTAGTTTGATGGATGCAGAGAGTAGTCTCACAGAAGGAGTAGTTGCCTATAAATTACTGACCTCAAAAAAAGGCAAAAATGTATTCTGAACTGGAAATAAAAACAATCATTAATTACTGAACAAAGTGTGCATTTTTACCAACCATGAATTAGTAGCCTACTGTGAGACCTCATTATAGACCAAAGGACTGTTTATAGAAAATAATTTGGCCTGTTAATTACTTGCTATGTCAGAGCCGGGCAAGCTTTACATGCATTTGGATGATTTTTTTTATCAAAACTCAAGTCTGAAGCTCAATTTATATTATAACGATGATGTCATACAAAGTGGGACCTTGGCTAGACTAAAAAAAAAGAGACAGATATATTTTAAACAAATTTACATACACAAAAGTAAATATTTTTGAAAACCTGCAATGCAGCTGATGCAAAACTACATCTATGACAAAGATTAATAATAACTTTTCATTGAGGATACTCATGAAAAATCTCCTTTCCCGACTAAGGCTTCAGCATATAATTCCAAGTAGTCTGCCTGTGAAAGGTCAGAACTGATAGATTAGTTGCTACTGTGGTTTTATTTTCCTTGGCTGCAATGCCATGTACAATAGGAATATGTACATATATGTCTTAATTCATGGCATCATTTCTCAACAATTACATTCATTTCCTGTAGGCTATTAGCTAGTTTTAATGCTAGCCCCTATTCATAACAATATACATTTATATCTAATCTCCCAGAATCACCTAAGTAGGCATAGCTACAAAGTGATATTTTATGTTAATTTGGTAAAGCAATAGTTTCTCAAATGGTTAGTGTAACTAGAGATCACCATTAATTGCAATACCTTCTATTAATAGTGTAGCTTCAGTTTTAATAACAGAAACTGAATCTTCTAGGATCAAAATGAAACAAGTGTGCTTTGGGCAATTAACAGTTCAGCAAACATATATCTTTTCTTCAGTAAATTGTTATGCTCCAGAAGCACAGTAGTGTGTTGGGAAGCGCTAATGGTCTACATTTGAACCCAAGTAGATGCACCCTTAAAATGGGATAAGTGCTTTTGATGAATAGCAGTGCATAGGGTTTTTTTTTTTAATAATGTCTTTATTTGCACCAATTAAACATATCAACAAACAAACAAAATTGAATGCCCTATAGTATTGTCATTTCACATAGGGACACAAATAAAAAGGAAGTAGACCTACACACAAGGGTTTCCCCCGGCCAACTCCCACATTCCTCAATATATGTAAAAAAATAAACCACCCTATCTCTGTTGATCAATATAATTTTTATTTTACCCACGAGGTTACCTCTAAATGCATTTAAGATCCTGTTAGGTATAAGGCCACCTGTCACTAATTCCATTACATTTAAGTTATTTCATTACTGGGTTTCTCCCTGCCAATTCTTCAGACATGTACCATGTGGTGAATTGAAAAACATAGGAAATTTCCTGCTGATGTGTGTAACTTGGCGTTTCCTATTTAGGGAGGCTTCCAGCCAATCCATGCGGTAAACAAGATCTAGCTTCGTAATCATCATCTAAAGTGGTGGGGGATGGTTTGCTTTCCAACAATGTAATATTGCCTTTCTGTTAACTGCAGAGATTATGTTTGCTAATTTCTTGTCTGCCTTTGGGATATTGGTTGTGTCTCCAAAAATCGCCCATAGAGGTGTAAGGCAGACTTGAATGTGTAGTGTGAGCTTACAGTAGGAAATGACCGTCTCCAAAAATTGTTTGATTACTGTCAGACTTACCGAACCGGGAGGGATCACAGATGGTGAGGAAGACAACCCTTACAGCTCCTCTACCAATACACCCTCAACTGGATACAGAGGGAGATTAGTGAAGGTGTAGTATGGGATTCCTGGCAGGATGTGCCGGTCTGTGAAGGAGCGGGTCTTGTGTCTGTAGAGGTACAGGAAGACGAAGGATTAGTGAGAGTAGCCAAGAGTAGAGACTACGTCATAGGAAACTAGTGCGGTAATCACCTTAGCGTCAACTGCAGGCAAATGCTGAAGAGTAGTTAGCAGATATGACGGTCAGCGCAGATGATACAATTAACCGCTTCACTAGTCGCACTGGCGGAACAGACGGCATCATGTTGATGGAAGTGTTCACAGGAAAAGGGTTCCCAGGGTGATAACTGGAGCATAGTCGGGTTGGACAAACTGGGTCGGCAACGGTGATCAAAGTCCCAACAGTTAACAGAAGTCAAGGCGAGAAGACGTAATCAATGACAGGCAAAAGTTCAGCAACAGGGAAGCAAGTACAAGCAGGGTTCCAAGAGTTAATACTGAAGCATAGTCAAATGGCAAGCAGAGTTGGCAGCAGGAGATCAAATAACAAGCAGGGTTCCAAGGGTTAAACAGGAGCGTAGTCAAACAGGCAATAGCAGAGTCAAAACCAAAGTTCAAGAATAATCAGTATAACTTACTCAGTTTAGCTAGGAGAATGATGTCCGAGCACTGGGAGAAACTCTGCACCAAAAGAAATAATGTCACCTGCGTCAATACACTGCATCCAGCAAATCCCCTGCGCTAGCGTTACGGCACACACATCGTGGCGTCACTGGAACGCATCGCGCCAAAGAGCCGCATCTCCCAGAAGATCGGTGATTTCCTGACAATTACTGAGCAGGACCATAAACAATGGTAAATGTCTGCTTTTTGAGCTTGGAACTTAGGACATGCATCAGAATCAGACCACCCCACCAATTTCAGCAATGCTGGTGAAAAATCTCTCCTATGCAAAATATTCAAAAACATAGCTTGAAAGTGACTTGAGGTGAGAAGCGAAGTATATTGTAAATGCAAGATGAATATATTATCTCGTGTAAGATCTGGAATTTGGTGTAACCATTTTCCTGTACCTCTTTCAAAGTCCTTGTCCGATACTGAAGGTTTAATAATTCTATATATAAGTGAGATGGAGGGCTGTATTGTAGAGGATCGAAACAATCAATTGGGTTGTCAATATTTTGTGTTGGGACAGTCCGAATCACCGTCTGTGTATAGGGTCTTAATTGTAAATAGGAGAATGGATCCCATACTATCTGAGGATATCTTTCTTTGAGGTCATTAAGGGAATACAAATTTGTGGGTATATGCATTAGATGTCTTACCTGCGTAAACCCCTGTTCCGCCCACCTTAAAAAGGGCTGGCTGATATAGTTGTTTAAAAACTGTGGGTTGCCTATAAAGGATAGAAAAAATGATGCTTAGGGTGAGACCGACTATGTTGTGCTGTTCGCCAGGCTCTGATAGTAGTATAGAGGAGTGGGTTATCCCTTACTGCCAGTGGGAGTTGTTTTTCCTGGGAATGTACCAAACATTTGGTACTAAAGCTTGTTCTAGCCTGGGTAGTGCAAAGAGTTCTCTATTATTGATCCGATTATATGTCTGTATATGTGGCAGATTTATTCCTCCTTGTGATTTGGATTGTTGGAGTTTTAATCTGCTGATTCGAGAATGGTTACTTCCCCAAATAAATTGTTCGGCATGTTGAATGCCAAGTTGTATCCCCCAAAAGGCTGGAGACGCGAGTAATACTTGCAGGAAAGGTTTTATGTTTTGGTAGCAGAGGATGAGTAGAATATAACAGTGCTTTATTAGCAGAGACTCATGCAGCCATTATACAACAGTAAGCTTAAACTCTAACACTCTCAAACTGTACAGAAAGCCCTGTGTATGCACAGTACAAGTCCTGTGCACAGTGACACCCGCAGGCCATTTGTATAAACACCACAAAAGGGTCTAGTGCTAGGATAAATAATAGCGGGAGAGCGGGCAACCCTGCCTAGTGCCTCGTGCAAGGGAAAGCAGAGAGGAGAAGTGTCCATTTATAAAGAGTTTGGCTTGTGAGGGGCGATAAAGTATTGAAACTGCCTTTATAAATAAAGGCCCGAAGTGTCTAAATTTCACTAATCTGATTAAATGAGAGTGAAACACTTGGTCAAACACCTTATCGGCATCCAAGTTGACTAGTAAGGTTTGGGAATTCTTGTTATGAGAGTCAGCTATTATTGCTGATAAAACCTAGAGGATCGCTTTTATTGAGTGCCTATTGCGTGTAAAACCTAACTGCTCAGGTATTATCAGTTCTGGCAGGATATTTTGCAATCTGGCAGCCAGTAGCTTAGTGAATATTTTATAATAATGGATGAGCAGCGATATTGGCCTGTATGATTCTACCAGGTCTGATTGTCTGTCTTTTTGGGGGATTTCAATAATTTTTGCTTCACTGAATCCGTCCCAGACCTTGAATGTATGTTGAAACAAAGCATGTAAAATTTGGGGGATTACTTCAGGTAGCATTTTGTAATATTCACTCGAGAACCCATCTAGCCCTGGTGCTTTGTTGTTGGCTAGAAACTTGATTGTGTCACTAATTTCTTGTTCAGTTAGGGGGGTGTTGAGTATATCTTTATGAGATTGTGATAGTTTAGGCAGATTTGTGAAGGTATTCCACGCCCTCGTGTAACGTATCGGTGGATGCCTAATATAGTGTTTGATAGTAGGACTGCAATTCTTGGAGAATCTCTGCTGAGGGGCGTTTAAAATCCCCCTTTGATCTAATCATAGAAATAAAAGATGGGCCTTTTACCCTAAGCACCATATTGGCTGTGCTTTAGTTTTTTTACCTATATGGTAACTTATGTTTTTACAGTGGGATGCTATGAGGAAAAGAACAAATGATAACGACTGTCAACACTGTACATTAAATATCAAAGTATCTGTAGTAGATATTGAGGACAGTAGGATTTATTGACAACATTTTAGAACAAATAGGTTTGAAAAACAGTGACAATTTTGAAAAAACAACAATATGACAGTCGTAGGAGTTTTGCAATGCACATATATTAAAAAGAAAATCAGCTTCCTAATTACTGTACAATTATCTTTCTTTTGTGGAAGCAAAATCTAAAACAATCTTGGCTGAATGGCTAAAAACATACTAGTCATATAAAATTTTACCTAAGCTTCAATAATGTTTTTATGTAAAATGCTGCATTAAGGTCTAGACTTCATTGCATCTTTTCACTGGTGAATGGCATACATATAGTCTTTTTGACAAGAACACAGCAGTGCGTAGATCACTAAACAAAAGATACCACCCTCCCTTCTTGACAAGTTTTCAAGCTGTTGTGATTTCAGTACAGGCTTTTTGCCAAATTAAATAAAGCAAACAATGAATCTCTCTTTTTTTTGTTGTTTAGTAGCAAAAATATATACACCAAATTAACATTACATCTGGGCCACATAAAAACAAAAAACACAGGTGGATGTATGTGCACTGTGTATATTTATTTTATATATTATAATGTACATATATTTTTGTATTGGTTTTCTTTTTTCTCTCTGTTCCATTCATTTTACAAATCTGAGAGTAATGGAAAACTTGAAAAAATATTATAGCTTGAAATTGCACCTCCCACTGCAGTTCAAAGCAGGATCTTTTTTATTGATACGTTTTTAAAATTCAAGTGTGAAAAATGTGAATTTGGAAAAAATGGAGATTGCTTTTGTCTGAATTTTCTGTAGCTGTGGCAACAACACGATCTTGATTTTTAATAAATAGGTGATTTTCATAAGGAATTTGAACAAAAAACCAAAATAAGAAATTGAGTTCTACTTCTCAATGTATGTAGGAAATGAGAGTAAAAAGAAAGAAAAATCAGCCACCATGCATTTTGGATCTGAAATTGAGTATGCAAGCTTGGGAATTTGTTCCAGAGGAAGTCGATATTTGATAAAACGTGTTTGGCAATGCTGCAAATTGTTGATGAGTGAGTTTATCACTTCTGTAAGGGCAATTGTATCCATGGAATACATTTTTTCAAGCATACTATAGAATGGAACACATACTTCTCTTTGATTTATCTTGTAAATTTCATTTGGTTTCAATTAACCTTTGAAGTGGCAGCATAAACTGTTTTATAGAAGCTGAGAATGGGACTGGGATACAGCTCTCCATTAGTGATGGGTGAATCTGTGGTATTTGCTTTGACCAAAAATTTGCAAATTTAACGAAAAAATTCGTGAAAGTGTGAAAAATTTGCAAAACGCATTGAAGTCAATGGGCATCATTATGTGTGCCAATTATTTTTGTTTTGCTGCAGTTTCACAAATTTATTTGCTGGCAGCGAAACGTTGAAATTCACTGCGAATCCATGCCTACTGAATTCATTCGCCCATCACTACTCTCCACTGAACTCTGCTATATTGGAACATGAAATGTATATATTTGAACTCTGAGATCTGCTAAGTAATAATTAGTACTAAGTGACTGGCCGCTATACATGTTTTTTCTAGGAGTTTTTACATTATTATGACAAGTGGTTACCAATAAAGTCATTGGAGGCCTTCATAAGTGGTATTGGGTGGTATTGAGTTATTCCCTGTAGTATTAAAACTCCAGCTTATTAAATGCTACTTATGAGTTATGACATTAGCCTTAACCTTAGGTAAATATAAGAGAAGTATTTGTGAGGAGTGGGACTAGGATCAGAGAAGAAACAGAGGTGATAGGTATGTGATTATATGCTTTTGAAAAACAGTATGTATGAGGTTAGAAATAATTTATATCTCTAAATTGCACCAGACCAATTATTCTCTTTTGTTCTACTATATTTAGGGTGAGAGTGAGAGTCATTGGACTCTGGAAAAATTTGTAAGGGAGATAAATAAATCATTACCTTACATCAGGTTTACAGCCAATAGCAGTAAGGACTGTGTCTCTTTTTTGGACCCTAAGGTGTCGAGGTGCGGCCCAGCTCTGTCGGTGGATTTGTACACCAAACCCACTGACAGAAATACTCTGCTTCACTTCGACTCCTTTCACCCTATACAGGTGAAGAAATCCCTACCCAAGTCCCAATTTATTAGGGTAAAACGCATTGTATCAGATGACTTATTGTTACCAAAAAGACTTGATGAAATGCATGTGAAATTTAGGGAACTTGGATATCCTAATGATCTGCTTCAATTTGAACGTAAAGAGATAGAGAAACTAGAGAAGAGCACTATGCTCCAGGGCTGTAATAGACAACAGGAGGATCATATCCTTTTTGTCTCCAAATATCACCACCAGGTGGCAGATATTATGAGAAAACATTGGAAAATCCTCAAGGAGTGTCTCCCCCAAGTGCCTACTTTTGGGAAACCACCCCTTATGTCCTACAAAAAAAGCAAAACGGTGGCTTCCATGCTGGTAAAATCCGACATAGGTGGTCGGAAAGAATCACAAAGTACATTACGGCCAGCTAGGAAGGGGACATTTCCATGCTTGGGTTGCAGCTGCTGTTCCAATTGCCAAAAAGGTGACGTGGTATACCATCCACGAAAAGGAACCCCTATAAAGATTAGGGGGTACTATACATGTGCGTCGAGTTTCGTTGTCTACATTATAAAATGCCCTTGTGGCTTATTATATGTGGGGCAAACGTCACGTCCTGTCAGGGAACGGATGAGAGAGCACAAATCAGCAATTAGAACTGGCAAAAGGGAACAAGCAGTTGCATCACATTTTTTGGAAGCTAGTCATGGTATACACCAGCTTAAATATCAAGTGGTCGACCATGTCCCTAGTCTAAGACGTGGGGGGGACCGTGTGGGAGCATTACTTAGGAAAGAAGCAATATGGATTAGAAAATTGGAGACACTTACCCCGCAAGGGTTAAATAGGGAGTATGAGCTCCAAGCTATTTTTCACTAAATTTTGTTTTTAAATTGTTTTTAACATTTGTCTTTCAGACTTTTTCTGAAAAAGTGATCGGGCCTGTTTCCCATACAGAATTTAAAAAAGTTCCTACTATTATTGTGACATTGTATTCATTTGGTTACTAAGGCTTTGTAACAATTGTATAAACTATATATATGGTCATGTTAGTTTGTAACCAGTAGGTGGCGAAATATTGTCTATAAAAGGGCCATCTGGCCAGTGTTAAGTGAGCTTGATAAAAGACCGCATATAGGCCTGAAACGTTGCTGAACGGGTCTGCCATGAGAATTTGAATAAAGGCATTTTTTAACCACAAGGTGCTGTGCTGAATTAATTCTACTGGGTGAGAGTGCAACAGCATTACTATCCAATACATTATGAGACATTCTATATTGGCACGTGCCCAGACCAAGCTGTCCAAGGAATACCGTTTAGAATAGACTTGACTTGCAATTGTCTAACCAATTGGCAAATCTTCAGGTTCCTTGTCCATTGAAGTTATGGTTCTACAAAGTATTAATTTGTGGAGATCTAATACTTGTACAAATGACATATTTCATTTTATAATATTTTATAGCTTTTTTAAATACCTATGCAAGCAGAACGTATTTTCTCTTTTTGTACATAAAACAATGGTACGTGGGACTATACTGTATATCAAAGCATGACTTGACAATTTGCTAAAAATTGCACTTAAATGTACTAGAAGTTTGTCCAGTATATGTATTTTGTTCTGTGCACATAAGAATATTGCTATTATTCTGAACATCAAGCTACTAAATTTAATGACCCGGTAAATACAAGGCATGTACAGTAATAAACATTATATTTCTCATTTATATTAAGTTAATAAAATGAAAACACCATCAATCACTTTGCCTATATATGCATCATTTTCTATCTCTCCACATCTATTCATCCACATCTAAGGTGAAAAAAATGAATCATAGTGTTTCTAGGCATTATATTAAACAACACAATGGTGACCCTAGTGAAACTACATATGTACGTTCAGAACAAGTACTGGCCACTTATAAGGGTGATGATCGTCTAATGAATTTAAGACAAAGGGAAACCCTTTGGATTTTTAAACTGAATAGCTTACAACCTAATGGTCTAAACATAGATCTTTATCTTTATGCTGGTTATTGTATGTTTTATGTATTATTTATTAGTATTCTACTTTTATTTATTGTGAGATTGTCTTGATATTTTGAGGAACTTTTATTGGTTGATTGAACACAATTCTTTTGGCGCTGTAAGAAGGAGGAGAAGCACATGGAGGATTGGAGGTATTTTGTCCTGCCAATATGGGATGTGTAGCTCACTTCTTGGATCCTCATGTGAAAGAGAGGCTTGGCAGGGGGAGCGCTGTAAGGTGTGGTTATGTCTTCATGCATTAGACACATGTGCACGGCACCATATGACTAGGTGGACCGATGGGGATCAGTTAAAAGAAGTACTACACGGGGGGAGGTACTGTGTTTGTGTTTTAAGGGCAACCATATCAGAATGGCACATATCCTCCTGAGGAAGCATGGCACACCACGTGAAACGCATAGAGGAATTCATATTTTGGACTTTTGAACAGTTGTTCAATGCTGTTTTCATTTTCAAATCTTGTGATTATAGTGGGTTGGGACTCTTTTATTAACAATGAAAAAGCTATACTTTGCTATATGGTGTTCCTCTCTTTGTTTTATTCAAGGTTGTGAAGATTGAATTAACTGTGTTTGGTCTATCTACCTCTTAAATCTGGTGACTAGGCATTCTCTCCAGGGATCTTTGTATTAGTGGGGTTACCATAATGACAGGATGGATGTGTTTCTGCATTTTTTATTAAGCACTTGCGTATCTGGATATTCTGCACCAAGAGTTGTCTTGTTTGCACTTCGACACAAAATATATTTTCAATTCTAAATGATATGTTAATGCAATAAAAAGCAAAGTGGCAACACGTATGTATTGGTTGCCTTTGTTAAAATACAAAATATATCAATGAAATTCCTACTGAAATGTTGAAATCCTACTGGAAATGACTGGTAATGTAAACATGAACATAATTGATACAGACAGAAACAGAGATCTTCTGCATGCATCAGTATTAATATAACAAAGATACTAACAGTTTTTTTTTTATCAAAAAGCCAACAAAATGTGCAACACTTTACAAAAGGATTGTTTCTCCAAATATTGCAATATTTTTATGCTGACCAAATCACTTTTTACTTATTTCAGTAAGAATTTGCACATTTTTCATATAATTTTATATTATTTTACTTGCAATTTCATGGTTAAAATCCATACCTTTTCTCTTTTTGTTGGGCAGTACAGGAATCATCCCTGCTGGGAATGATTGAAAGCTACAGCATTGGGTTGACCACTGTTCCTCCATAAACTAATAGCAAAGTGGAGATTTGTGCTTATCAGTAAAGATTTTGAAATTGTAAAGTGTGGGTGCAATGAGGGAGACATACAAACATCCTTTTAGGAAGAATTTCATTGCATGTGAAGGGCTCTTCAGCTTTTTTTTTTTTTAGCCCGTCTTACCCTAACCATTATTGTTATTTAGCTTTGCACCTCTTCTTGTTTTCTACAATGATTACTAATAGCTCTAATAATGCTTCTGATGGATGCCAACACAGCTTGAAATCTAAAACAATGAATAATGTGTGTTTTTTATAACACGCATGCTGTGTGGCATCTGTCATTATTGGGGCAGCTATAGTCCACATAATCACATAGAAATCTGCATTATCTACAGTAGCTGAAGTGAGCAAGCCAAACAACAGCAGTATTTTATTACAAGCTGACCAAATCACCCCTTTAAATGGAGATGCATGCAAAAACATTGCAAATTCATCTTGAATGGCAATTATTAGAATAGATCCCTGTCCATTTTTAAAACTTTTTTTTTATATCAAACAGATAAAACACTGCAGCTTTAAAATTAAATATTTACCATAACACTAGGCAAACATTTAAACATACAATTCTAAATTCTTTTGCCAACACAATGGGCAGATTTATAATTTAACTGGGAAATCCTGAAAAATTTCCAACAGTTCAAATGTGTTCACATTTATTATCACTTACATGGCTGTCAGGAATATGTTTGCCAGATTGATATATTTTTCAAAGCAGATGAATGTGCCAGTTCAGAATGTGGTTGATTGATTTGTATATCGGAACACAATTCTGTTCTGTAGAGAGTTAGAGACAGTTCTGAGCTCTAATATCCCTCAAAATATTCAATCCCAGGTGTAATTTCCAAGGCATTAATGATTCATACTGTTCATACTGTTTACTACACTAGAACATATCATTCCATTGCTAAAATGCCCCAGGGAGTGAGCAGAGAAGTTGTGGAGTGGAGGGTAACATGACCTGGTTAGGATGCATCCAGCCTAGAGGTAATTTATTAAGGAAACTATGGCTGGAGATGGGTTGGGGGAATAGATGGCACTTTTAAGTGCAGTGCTGTTAGCGGAAGTGGGGCATGGATATGATTTGGAACAGCTTCCATCTTCCCACCACTTGAGATGAGTATGTAGTGGTAGTTGGTTGATTGCTTGGGTGGACATTTCATAGATGATGGAAGCGTGGGCTTCTCAATGAGGGTAGTTGGGTATGCTACAATTAGGTGGGTGAGTATTGGGGATTTATGAAAACAGTGCTAAGCCATCAGAGAAATTGCCAGCGCAGGTTTCAAAGAGAACGCTTATAGAGGGCCAACAAAGGGTTGGCAACAAAAGGGGTTTTGGTTGACTCAAGGTTAAAAATGTTGAATGCTCACTAATTGTAGTACCTACATTTATTATACTACTGTAAACAGTTACATTTGTTTACTAATTTAACAAATAACCCTGTGTTTTATCTCTGCCCACATTTGGTGGATTATTGCAAAGCAGGGTTTAAGAAACATTGGAGGTACAGGCAAAGAGTGGTATGCTTAAAGGTGAACTGGGTGGCCAAAGCTGATGCTTCCACAGTCAATTAATTGCTAAATCTGAAAGCCTGTTGATGCTTTGCGAATCAGACTCCTGTTTTTAATTGTGCCCAGCTAAAGGTATGACATGGAAAGCTTATTTTTAATGTTTAATATTGAAGGGACTAGGAGAATCCTAAACTGCAGGCAAGGTGTCATTTTATCACTATGTTTTAAATAAAAGGTGCTAGATACTTATTCTAAAATGGGTGGTTTTTAAAATATGCAAAGATTTCAAATTTTTAATGGGATATCCAAAAGGAATAACATGGCATTAAGTTGGAAGTTTTAGTTGACATTAAACATTTTTTGCACCATCAGGTGCTTAACCATAGACTTAAAAGACCTCCCTTTAATTTTCTGTACTTTATGAAGATTTTCTTTTTCATCACATGTAAACAGGTACTCAGGTATTAAAATGCCAATAGCATAAATGCTAAATCTGCAATAGCCCATTGCAGCTAATGAGATCTTTGCTTTAATTTCTTAACTGGTGAATGAAAACCAATTTGTTAACTGCAATGTTAAGCATCGAGCCCTAAAATCTGTCCCTCGTGCCATACAGTAAAAAGCCTAATGTTTTATTTTCATAAAATATCACTGAATGAAGCTTCATTGTAAGTTGTGCTTCATAGTGCTTCATGTCCAAAGTCACTGGTAATGCTCAGTATACATTTGATTGTATCAAATCTATATCCGATTCAATGGTTCAGCTTTATATTTACAATGAATCAAAATATTTCTTATTTTGTGGCTAATTACAAAAAGGTTAGAGTCTAACGTTCAGATTCATATATTTAGGAGCCTCCATCCACCACCATGTTTATAACACCACTGACATTTAATGGCTGCAGCTAGGATGTAAAACCAAGATGTAGTACAGATGATACTAATGTACAACTATTGGGTAGGGATGAGCGAATTTATTCACTAGGCATGGATTCGCAGCAAAAATCTGCACTTTGCCACCTGTGAATTTTCCACTAAACTGTGGCAAAAAATCACTGCAACTAAATTGTCACCTACAAAAAATATGCCATAATAAAAAACGTCCGTTGATTTTGATACATTTAGACCAAAAAGTCACAGAGACAAAACAATTGTCTCTGAGACAAAAGAGTTGCTTTAAGAAAAAAAGCCCATTGACTCCATTTGGAGTGAGAAAAAATTATTGTGCACAAAAAAATGTTTGCCGGCCAATGACTTCAATGTGTTTCGCCAATTTTTTGCCGTTTTGCAAATTTTTTGGTGAAGTGAAACAGGACAGATTCGATTATCACTACTATTAGGATATATGTGTATGAGTAATATAAAGGAAAATGCACAATAAAACAAAAAGTGGCTCAGTGATTTCCATTTATTTGTTGTACAGAGCAGTCAATAATGATCTTAATTAACTTTGCTCATGGAAGAGCCATTTACTGTTGGCCCTTGGGCAGAAACACAATTAAGAATGATTGCACATTTTTTGCAGTAGCCCATTTGTTGGCATCTGTAGTTTTTCTTCCAGCCTACTGCTGATATCCAGTAAACTCATGCAAGGGATTGCTTTCAATTCCTATACACTTTAACATGATTTTCTGGATTTCTCAGCTCAAGCCAACTGAATTATCATTGTACATAGTTCTGTATGGTGCAAAACAGAACAGATGAGAGGAACATGTTGAGTGTAGACATAAAAATAACATAAATAAATGACAGAGAGGAAAAGATGTAGGGTAAAATGTGAACGCAAAGATGGATGATGGATCCATTACTCATCATTTAATATTAGAACAACAAGAAGCGACCGCAAACTTAGAATTCCTTAAAACTTAATTTAATCATTCTGTGAACTGTATTTGGTATTGTACTGTACACTCCTTATACAGTACTATATGCTTTCAGGTGCATTGATGGAATGTTCTTGAGATAACTTACTTATATAAAGCTTAGTTGTATTTCCCCTTTAAACACACATTTCTTTAGTAATAATAACTAATGCAATGCCAACGTAAGTGTATTTTACATTAGTCCTGTGAAATATGCACTGGTATTCTTCATAAAAATGTGTCAAAAGTACGTTATGGATTTTTCTCAGACAACAGTTTGAAAGAGTAGAGTTATGAGTCTCTGAAACATAAAATTTATTTCTGGAGTCAGGCCAAATCTGACACATTTTTCCAGCTCAATATAATATTATAAATATATGAAAACAAAGATTTAACAAGTGCCAGGCTGTCCAGAAGACATTAACTGCAACACAGAATATGCCGATTCCCTTGAAGACTAAAATTGATTAAAACATATCTAATAGATTAATACTCTGGCAACTCTCTGGCAACTCTCTGCCACCCTGAAGATTGATTTTTATGGCATGTTATCTTTAGTTTCGTTCTATAGCTATCAAAAAACATTTCAATTCTGATGCTGAATTAATGCCTGCAACCTCTGTTTATCTTTATCTATCTATATCTATATATATATATATCTATATATATATATCTATATATACAGTATCTATATATATATCTATATCTATATATATATATATATATATATATATATATATATATATATATATATATATATATATATATATATATAACCCATACAAAAAAGCCGCACTCCTAGGTCTTTGTCAAATACAAAAATATCCAAGTGTTTATTTATTCATAGAATAAAATAAACACTTGGATATTTTTGTATTTGACAAAGACCTAGGAGTGCGGCTTTTTTGTATGGGTTACATGTTCGTTTGACCTGCACCCAGGCGGTTGGCCTTTGGGTCATGTGTGCACCAATAGTGGGTTTTTATATATATATATATATATATATATATATATAGTCAAATACAAGAGTCCTCTGCACTCAACCCATTATCAATATATTATATATTAAACAAAACAGGGATTGTTTGTCCATATATTGCAATATATTTAACTGGCCAGCTTAAATATATTGCAATATATGGACAAACAATCCCTGTGTTGTTTAAAGGGTAAGGCATTTTTTAGTAGCAGTATGCACAAAATGTCTCTGTCTTAAATATATTGATAATGGGTTGAGTGCAGAGGACCTCTTGTAGTTGACTATATGTATTTTGTGGTCACACCCTCATTGCACCCCCGCCTAATGGTTTTAAAAAATAGTGGTGAGCACAACTTTCCCTTGTTTGTTTCATTTAAAAGAGCTCTATTGATAGGAAAGAACTAAAATTATATACACATAGAGATTAAATGCGTTACTTAGAAAGCACTGTCCCAATCTGATATGTTGTTTCTTGGAATCTAAAAACTCTGTTTACTAAATCCAGAGGCTTGGAAGATATCATGATCTGCACTGGGTTTCATACAATAACTGAAGAATTTGTGGTTTGTGGAGTTTTTGGGCGTCAAACCTGAAAAAAAAAAAAACCTACGATTGTGATTTTTTCACAATTTTATCGAGTCTTTTCCCACACCAGATTTTTCCAGTATATTTATTGATAAATATAGTAAAAATGTGCACTGGAGTTTGGTCGAAGCGATTTTAAGAAAACAGTGAGAAATTTTCTGATTTTAGTAAATAACCCCCACAAGGTCTTAACCAGTTTGCCGAGGTCCAAAAAATGAGTGACCATATTGTTTAGAGGGGATCACTGTTACCCCTATTACTACTGTGACTTATAGATCGGATAATATTCTTCATTTAGATAAAACCAAATTGTAGGAAACATTCTGAAAAATATACCAAATAACACCATGCAAAGTGTATTATTCACAAGACATACTGTAAGTACAAAAGTGAAGATTAAATCGATCAGCCCCTCCTTTTCATCACTAGGTAGAAGACAATGGCAAGTAGGAAAATATGGAGTGCTGTTTTTGAAACTGAAGATCATCCAATATATTTTTGCATTCAAAATACATTGCATATCATTTCAAATGAGGGTATAACAGTTTCTGCAAAACAATTTTTGCAATTTCTTTTCTAGAACCGATTTTTATATTTTTTTCTGTTGATTTTACTTGTGCGTTCACATACAGACCTAGAAACACTGCTGTTATTTAGTGATTTAATCAAATCAAACAGAGGGTTACCTTTAGACTGATATTTAGAGAAATCCAGTACCAGTGACATTACAGTTCCAAGACCTTGTGATCATTTTCATCATTCGGGGAAAATAGTATTTATATTTGTTTCTAAATCAATATGCTCAGGAAATGGCTAAAAGCTTATATTTTCCGATTCACCTTAATGAACCAGAAAGAACCCAGAGATCAATACCTAATCTAGGCAGGTCATGTCCATGACCAAAACAAATAACCCAATCAGGGTACTGTATGTTAGAAGAGAAGAAGTTAGTGTTTCAGAGCACATTGCTACTTACAGTATGTCTTTCCACAGCATTTTACTTTACAGCATTCATTATATAGCCATTATAGTCTAGTAGATAAAAATACTATAAACTAACACAATAAACACAATTAAATAATAACGAATGATTGTTTAAACCAGTTCAATGTATATTGTATATGTATTTATTACTGACTTTTATTTTAATACTGGTGTAGTATGTACATTTTATGAATTCTTTTTTTTACAGTGATTGTTCATTGTTCACATCAGTTCCTTTTCCAGTGGAGCATATCATGTAAATGTAAATGTATTTTGAACTAGACTCAGAAAATGAAATTGAGTGTACAGTTCAGCAAATGGCCTGGGTGGGAGCAAATTTTCCCAGGGGCTATTACTCCCTATCGTATTACTCCTTATCAGTTGAAGCATCATATTCTCTGTATTTGCAGTTGCTAATGTGTCAATTATCACAAATCCAGACCCTTTGTTAAGGAGAAAGAATTATGTCCATATATTTCACATTTTAAACATTTCTCTCTATATATATATAATACTGGTTGGGGGTACTGATTCAGTTTTTTTTTTTTTTTTTTCTTCTTTCAACATTTTTTTATTGATCATAATCACATTGCAGATTAACAATAAATCCAAACATTTTTCATTTTGCTATATTGAAGTCCCCCTAAGTGACAGGGGGTATGTGCAAGATATATACATTCACTATAATCACTTCAAAGCTGAAGTTTGTATATTGTTACAATTGGTTGCAGTCATGTCAGAAATAAGTTATTGTTATGTTTATTACAATAAAAAAAAAGAAAAAAACACGAAACAATAATCAAGAATAAAAATAATAAAAAGGAACTTTCGAAACAAACTGGCCGTCTCCTGTGTTTCCTGTCACATTTCACTATTTATTTTCGCAATTCTCCTGTGGGTACCCAAAAATTAGCTATATAATGATTGGGTCCTCTTTCCCATTATTGTCCCCATTTTTGCAATATTCTTCCTCTCTCAGATTCCCATCAAGTCACACTACAAAACAAGCCACCTGTTTTACCCATTTTGTATTTCAGTATATCTAATCCAGGGTGTCCATATTGTGATATATTTATTATATGTATCAGATGCAATACTTAAAAGCCTTTCATTCACCATTATCCAGTTCATCCTGATTCTGAATAGGACAATAGGGAGCGAGCATTTTTTCCAGGAAGCCGCTATTGTTTGTTTCGCAGCGATGAATATAAACTGGATCAATTTTCTATGTGCCTTATTTGAAATAGGAGGTGACTTATTAAGCAAAGCATGAATGGGATCCTTTCGGAGATTTTCCCCCATGATAGAGTCAATAAGCGTGTATATCCGTGAACAAAATCGAACAGTTACTCTGCATTGCCACCAAATATGTAACATTGAGCCTTCGGCCCCACAATTACGAAAGCAAAGTGAACTGACAGTTGGGTAAAATTTATGCAGTTTGAGGGGAACCATGTACCATCCCGATACCACTTTGTATAATGTTTCCTGCGCCAAAATGTTAATTGAGCTCTTGGCTGTATTTTCCCAAATCTGTTGGCACGTATTAGCGTCTAAAGATACCTTCATTTCTTTTTCCCAGTTCTTGATATATGATGGTATTGGCGGCACTGCAGAGTTCAATATTTCTTTATACAAGGTGGAAATTACCCCTTTGCTATGGGGAAATTTGATGCATAGGGTTTCCCAAGCTGTCAGTGATAGTGTATTGTCACATCCCTTTAATCTGGTTACGAGAAAGTGATATATCTGTAGGTATCTAAAATGTTCTGAAACAGGAAGGTTATAGCGTGAGAGCAATGTCTCCCATTCTTTTATACCTACAAGTCCTATGAAATGATAAACGTACATCAGACTACATGTCGTCCACTGCCGAAAGTCTCTAAGACTTAGGCCTGGTTGGAAAGAAGGATTGCCCATGATGGGCATTGCTGGGAGATGCAAGGAACCCAATTTAGTTTTTTGGGTAACCGAATCCCAGATAGCTAATGCAATTCTCAGGACTGGGGAATAAGATGCCGGTCTATCCTGTCTTGGTATCCAAAGTAACGTCGCCGGATTAATTGGTTTCAACCATTCTGCTTCTATTTGGGCCCATAACGGGGGTATGGGTCGATAAAAGTGTATTAATGGCATGATTTGAGAGGCCTGGTAATAATAATACAAGTTTGGGACACTGAGACCCCCTTTTTGTTTGGGAGCTGACAGAGTTGCTAGTGATATACGTGATTTTTTTCCCGCCCATATAAATTTAGTTATCTTCCCTTGTATTTTTGTTATAACAAACTTAGGAATCTCAATAGGTAAAACCCTAAAAAAATATAATATTTTGGGTAGTATTACCATCTTAACTGCGTTGATTCTTCCAAACCAAGAAATTTGTAGTTTAGTCCAGGATGTAAGTGTGTTCTCAATCTCCTTCCATAGTTGGGGATAGTTGGCTTGATAAAACCCTTCTAGTTTAGGTGTTATATTCACTCCTAAGTAATGTAATGATTTTTCTCGCCATTGCAAATCAAAGTTGACTTGAATCAGTTTTTTATCAGTATGTGTTACATTAACAGGGAGTGCTTCCGATTTGGTTGGGTTGATCTTTAGGCCTGATATAGTTGCAAATTTGTTAAGAATGTCAAATAAATAGGGAAGTGACGACAATGGTTTGGTTAATGTTAATAACATATCGTCCGCAAATAACATCTGTTTATGCATTTGCGTGCCTATTGTTATTCCCGTCACGTTTGTGTCTTGTCGAATCATTGCCGCTAAAGGCTCGATTGCAAGAACAAATAACAGTGGCGAAAGGGGACAACCCTGCCTGGTCCCCCTGTAGAGGGAGATATGGTCTGAAGTGAAGGAGCCCCACTTTAGGAAGGCTTGTGGATGATTGTATAGTGCTTTAATAGTATTTATAAACATATCTCCGAAATTCCATTGCTCAAGGACATAATATAAATAATTCCACGCCACTGTGTCAAAGGCTTTGTGTATATCAAGAGATAGTAACATTGCTGGAGTAGATGAAGACCTTAAAGAGTATATTAGTTGTGTTAACCGTCTAATATTCTCGCCCCCTTCTCGGTTAGGAACAAACCCGACCTGATCTGGATGTATTAATGTTGCCAAGAAGGTGTTCAATCTAGTGGCAAGGACTTTTCCTAGTATTTTAATGTCATTATTTAGAATAGAGATTGGCCTGTAATTCCCACACTCTAAGGGTTCTTATTAGGCTTTGGTATTAACGCTATTTGGGCTAATATAGAATCTGTATGTAACTTACCCCCTCGTCTCAGGGTATTAAACATTAAATTTAGGTATGGGGCTACTAGCAATGCAAACTTTTTATAATACATTATGGAGAAGCCATCTGGACCCGTCGCTTTAGAATTGGAGAGTGATTTAATTGCCAATAGTGTTTCCTCAATTGTTATATCATTATCCATTAATTGCTTTTGCTCATTAGTCAGTTTAGGTAATTGAAGTCTGACGAAAGTAGTGTCTGCTTGAGTTTCATTAAATGCAGCGGGGGTTTGATATATTTTAGTATAAAAATGTCTAAATTCTTCTAAAATTTTAAGCGGGTTACCAGTTATTGTTCCTCGCCTGGTTCGAATTTTATGTAGAGAAGTGGTAGGAGTCACTGTGTATCGCAGAGTTCGAGCTAAAGGTGTATCTGGCTTATTGCCCTTGGTATATCGTCGTTGTTGACGCCATTGGTATGTATTTTCCATATCTAATGTATAAGCTAAATCTAGCTCTCGTTTAGTGTCTATGATGGCTTTGTGTGTATGTGAGGAATATTTGGCTTTATTTTGTAATTCTAAGTCGAGAAGTTTGTTCTGAAGCCTTTCCAATTTTTCCTTTTTTTCTTTTTTGCGGGCTGCCATTATACTGATAAGTTCGCCTCTTAAAACAGACTTGTGCGCTTCCCATAATGTAACTGCAGATTCTACTGATCCTCGGTTTAATTCGAAGTAACGTTTTATTTGCTCCGCAATCTGAATTCGTACTGGAGGAACAGATAATAACGTATCATTTAGTCTCCATCTATATTGAGTGGGTCGGCAAAGAAGAGATTGTCGTTCGATTAATACGATCGCATGATCAGACCATGTAGTCGGAATTATTTTAGCTGTGTGAACATTTGGTAATAGTGATTGCGTGAGAAAAATGTGGTCTATTCGGGAATATACTTTATGGGGGTTAGAGAAAAAAGTGTAGTCTTTAGTTGTCGGCCACCTTTCCCTCCATGCATCAACCACTTGCATTGATTGTAACAGTGTTAATATACGTCTAGTACTAGGGGTATCTACCGGGTTTGTAAAAGTATCCTTATAGGTCCTGTCCAGACTAGCATTCAAACATACATTGGAGTCTCCCCCCATTATCAAGTCACCGACTTGGGTGGCCTGAATGAGGTGGAACATTTGTTCAAAAAATTGGTCTTGACCTGTGTTTGGAGCATAGTAATTTAACAAGGTTACCGTCACATCTTGGATTTCGCCAACCATCAATATAAACCTGCCATTGGGGTCTGCTTTAATCAATTGTGGTTTAAATTGCAAACCTTTACGGAAACATATCATCACACCGTTGTTTTTGGTAGGCCCAGATGCTTTAAAAAATAAGGGGAAATAAGATGACATAAAGTTTGGAAATGACTGATTCAGTTTTTTAATGCTTCTTTATTTACACTCAATCAAAAATAGCAATTATTTGTTTTTCAGCTGGAATTATTTTTCATTACCAGTTTTCACAAGTTATGGTTTGAAGAAAATTTCCATAGTGTGTATTTCAACAGCACTATAGGTGTTAATTTGCCCAATACAATTGATGTTGTTATTGAGCAAATCTACTAGAAATGGTAGACTTACGCCCTTTCTATTCACTATGAGGTAAATGTAATAAAATTGGTAAAGAGCAAAACTTTGCGAATAAAAATTCGCCTGTTGTTATGTAATATTGATCGTTAGGCTTTCATTGCATTGTGAATCTTAATTGCGCATTGCGAACCTTTAACATCTGCTCTGAAGCCGCAAAATTGTATTACATACACTGCCAGTGGTGTTTTTTGAATGTTTTTTGCACTAATAAAACATATTATATTTCCCCATTTGTGTTCTCTTACACAGAGACAAACTGTTCCTTTATATACCAGGCAATACCAGTATTACTTAGACTTCTCTGTTTGGTGGGGGGTGCCTGGAATCTTAGCAAGTAGCTGAAAGAAAGAAGAACTAAAGTGACCGGCAAATGTGAATTATAACTTGCTTTCATTTATGAATTGGGCTACAGAATCTTTTTGTGTCTAGCTAAATATTCCATTAAGTAGAAGTCCCTAAGTATCTCTAATAATAATTTTTTTACAAGTCCCTTCATTCTCATGATAACTTCAAACACTGCATCACCAACACAGTCAAGGAACCTGATTTGCAACAAGTTTGGGGAACCAAAATTGTATCCAATTTTCTTCTTCAATTTTCTTTTCAAATCCATTAAACAGACAGTATATTTACTTTCGCGGTGAAAAATATTCACACTATACAATACTATGAGCGTTTCCATTATTTTACAAAATATAAGTATGCCAGCTCAGTTTCATTTTCCTTGAAATGCTGTATCTGAAAGGCTGTATCTGAATGGAGACCCAAAAAACTATTTACTTTAATGTATTCCACTTCAGTTCAATAAAATATGCTCGAGGTGAAACACTATAGAGGGATTTTAGGCAAAGAAAGAGATCTTAGATTACATTTGAAACATAGCAGAAAAAGGCAATTGTGTGACTGTGGAAGTCTTTCTAGGTTTACTTCAGATTGCTTTATTTAATATTTTAACGTATACCTCCAGGCAGAAACATCTAATAGGCTGATAGCATCCGTTTATATTCTTATATGCAGAGGCTGTTGAACTAGAAGAAAATTTCATCACTTAACAAAACTGACCCATTTTGAATGATCTAAATTGGAATTATTGAATTATTGATTCGGTGAATCCAGAAGTTAGGGAGATAACTGGGATGAAAGGTGTCAGACATTGTCCAAATAAATGAGTAACATTATGTCTCTCTTTGACTGACATGATATCAAAAATATCCTTTCCATATAACACAAAATACTGAGGTTCAGAAAAGAAGCAGCAGAAACATGTATACTAAACCCCACCTGTTATGTAAAATTCTTTCTCTGTAAAGCCATTTTTTTAGAAAAACTGTAAATAAATATTTGCTATCAATACAGCAATAGACATCAGTACTAGAAATTTATGATCAGACTTGGCTTGTACCAGGTATCAGATGTAACCATTCATTCATTTTTAATTAAACCAACATGAGATCTGTTATCCATTATTAAGAAAGTTCTGAATTACTGGAAAGCCATCTCAATTTTCATCAAATTATTCAATTTTTTTTTTAAATGATTGGCTTTTTCTCCATTATAATGAAACTGTACCCTGTACTTGACCCTAACTAATAATTAATCCATGGTTGAGGTAAAATAGCCCTATTGGGTTTATTAATGCCTCAGTGTTGTTTTAATAGACAAAGGGGGTTATGTAATAAAAGGCACTAAGTTATATAGCAACCAATCAGCATGTAGTATTTTCTGGTCACCTGTTTAAAATCAAACATCTTATTGGTTGCTAAAGGTAACTACTGCTGTGCAAACTTAGTGCCTTTTATAACATATGGGGGTTATTTATTAAGTGGTTTTAGATGTTTTTGAAATCACAACTAAACTCACTTTCTCTAAAACCATGAATGTCATGAAGTTTGTTAAAAAGCATGAATGAAAATGAATATAAAAATTAATATGAAATGGTCCAATAGGATCAGCTCAACTCCCACTGATTTCATAGGACCTCAACAACTTTTACCTAGTTTACCTGGTGAATTTTGTTAAAGAGCTTTTGTAGTTTAATAAATTTTTAGATTTTTGAAAAAAAATGGAAAACCACACATTTTTAGAGATTCGTAAAAAAAAACCCATTTAGATGTAAAAAGAGTGGAGGCATGAAAAATGTTCCTGGGTGGTGCAAAATAAATGCTACTGGTAGCCCTTATGTTGACTAGCAGGAAGTTCTGTTTTGCAGTACATCTGGTTTTTATGCAACCAAAACATTCCATTATTCAAAAATAAGCACCTGCCTAAAGGCAACATGTTACTCACAAGCCACTGGATGGGAGCCACTGCTTTAGGGTATGGAGATCCAAATTATGGAAAAATCCATAATCCAGGTCCTGAGCATTTTGGATAAGATGCCTCATACTTCTACTATTATATTTACTTTTAAACAACATATTTCCCTGGCATTCCAATATGCTAACCAATATGTTTCTGAATCATATTATTATATCTTTGTGTAATTGAACAGTCTGAAATCAGCAGGTTGAGTCAATATTGCTGAATGCTACTTACTTACCGTATATACTCGAGTATAAGCCGACCCGAGTATAAGCCGAGGTACCTAATTTTACCTACGAAAACTGGAAAAACTTATTGACTCTAGTATAAGCCTAGACACAACTACAGCCCTGTCTCCCAGCAGCGCACATTCTGCCAAAGCGACCCCCCCAGCGATCAACCGGACTTCTTTGCAAAGTTGATGGTGACAGAGAATTGCCAAACGGATTACTGTGTGCATTGTCCCACTGTCCCACTACCATGTGCAGAGGGTGCTGTTTGATATACCCATCACTGTTAATCTTTCGTATAACCAACAGAGGGCGCTGTGTGATATTGCAGTCACTGTTATTCTTTCATATAACCAACAGAGGGCGCACTGTTATTCTTTCATATAACCAACAGAGGGCATTGTGGGATTGCAGTCTCTCCCCAAGTGTACTGTTGGTATAGGAATGATTAAAAGTGACTGCAATCTTAGCTACTCGGGTCGGATACCGCTGACCCGAGTATAAGCCGAGGTAGACTTTTTCAGCACATTTTGGATGCTGAAAAACTCGGCTTATACTCGGGTATATACGGTAGTAGAGATGCAAAATACTAGTGATATGTAGTCATTGTGGATTGAATGTATTTAAGGCTTTTCTAAAGATAAGAAAAAATACATAATATAAAATCATAAACCTGTCAGCACTAATTAATATACAAGACAAGAGCTTTGTTCCCCAATCCCTTACAAGCCAAACACGTACTAGAGTCTTAGGGCTTTTCCACTGGGGCATTTTTTCCCAGAGCTCTCCTCTGGTCAGTTTTAATGCATTTCCACCTGCATTTGTCAATTGCATTTGTACTTGTGAGTGTGTGGCAAAGCCCTTATACACTTGCAAGATAGTATGGTCACACAGAAACAGCAATTCTTGCTTATACCAAGGTTCTCTCTCTCTCATATTGGAAAAAACAACTCCTTTTCTTAGGAAGCCAACCCCTGTACTAGTCTGCGCCTGAATAACTGAGCTGTTAGACTCAAACATCAGATACAAATTCAAATTTAAACTTAGATTTTGGAAAAACAGTCAAAAATACTGTAAGTAATGGAAAGTAATTTAAAAAAGTCTTTATTTCTGGGGAACAATCTGAAAACAATTGAACTGAAAAAAGTGTTTGGAAGGTGAACAACCCCTTTAAGGGCCTAGATGAATCATAAACCCTTTGCTATCCATATCACACAAGGTGATGGAAAAATGACTTTTACTGAGTTTAAAATGCAGTTAAAAAGTTTTCAGGACACTGAGAAATAACGTGTCAGCCCAATCACTGATAATATGATGCATGTCAGCACCCCTGTTACAATGATAAGGGAGAGAGGCAAAATTAACCACTGTCTGCTACAACTGGGACAAAAAGGGCCACAAAGCTAACATGCCCAAGCAAGTGAAATAAGAGAAGGTCACAGTGGTGTAAAATTTGCTAGAACCCGACACATAAAGAGGCATTTTGCAGACACAAGTGGCGGGACAATGTAAAGCAAGCAGCTGATGACATAGAGCAAACAATTGCCTTCGAAACAAGTGAGAGGCAAACAGTTTAACACTAAAGGGACTAATCGTGGATACAGGAGCAATCTCACATATAATTACAAACATTCAAAAGTTTAAAAGATTTGATAAGACATTCAAGCCAGAGAACCACTACATGGAGTTGGCGGATAGTAAAAAGACTTCTGGTGTAGCACTGAAGAAAGGTGATAAAAAGTGTGCCTAACTGACAGCAAGGGGAATAGTGTAAAAACAACATTAATAAATGCACTGTTTATCCCCAGATATCCACAGGACATTTTCTCTGTTGAAGCAGCAACAAGCAACAACGGCAAGATGGGAGTGAACTGATCCATAAGAATGGTACCAAATTCACCATTTAGAAAAAAGACTTTATTATCTGAACACTTTTGAGACTGGTGACAGTTGTCATGGTTGAGAATGGTTGAGAATGAGAATATTTTCTATACTATTAACATACGGTACCTGCTAACTTAATGTGATCTTCCCATGTTTATGTATACCAACCTTGTCAGTAGCCATGGATAAAATGTTTGGCTTGGCATATATTAGAGGCTGTTAAATATTCTGTAAAAAGTTAAACTAGTTTGTAGAACCAGTGTAAAGGATACAAATAAATGAAATTAAAATATAAAAATTTAATATATATATCTATTTTCACTATAAATACACACAGACTTTTGACTTTGTTCTAGTGAAATGAAAAAGCATTCCATAGAAATTAAATAAAGATGTTAGTAGCTCTGTAAAACATGCAGTTATTGTAAATTGTTATATGTAAAGAGATCACAGAGGTCTCAATTTGCTAATTCTATGGCTAACAAAATTTCCTACAGAAACCTGCACAGATTGAAAAGTATATATCTCTTGCAGTCATTCAGGAAACCTGAAATACGAAGGATGAAGGAGAATTTGAGAGAACAACAGAAAGTTCTTTGGTGCAATATCTGAGGAACCAAGGTATATTTTTTCCTTTTTTTTTAGCTTTGCCATACTGTAAATTAATACAATGATCATGTATTCTTACAGATCTTAAGCGTTCATTAACACCGTAAAGTTAAAGTATTTTATTCAAAGTTATACCTTACTTATTCAAGTATACTTTTTAACTTCTGCATTCTAGCTCATATCAAATATTCATAATTTTGTGAATTTGTTTTAGATTTTACCAATATCCCCTGTGCTGGAAGCATACAGATCATAAAGACTTTGCACAACACTGTGAAAACAAGAAAAACAAGAGCAAGAATGACATATTGTTGAGATCATCTCTGAAGGCCCTTCAAAATTAAAAAGTGGGATATCTAGTGATGGGCGAATTTGTCCAGTTTCACTTTGCAGAATGTCCCGCAAAATTCATTTTTTGGCGAATTTTAGCTGTAGTTTTGCGGATTTATTCGCCGGCAGTGAATAGCGGGAATCTGCCGCTAATTCGCGCCTGCCGAATAAATTCGCCCATCACTAGTGATTTCCTAAAAAGTTTCCTTTATGAATCGTCCCACAAATGCTGTAAAACAAGAATGCTGTTTGTATCAAAAACAATGAAGGTTAGACATTTTTTTTTGAAGATTTTTACATTTTAATAAGCCACATATGCCTAGATTTGATATGTATTGCATGGAAGAGATTCCATTCTGATACACCATTCTCTAGTTCATTTGTATCTAAAGTTTGAAAATTTTTGTGCAAATGCACCATGTCAGTTATTATAAGGTACATTGGCAGATCACGAATTTAAGAGATGGCTGATTGGTCAGATACTATAGAGTTTTGAAAATGATCAGATTGATATTTCATATTTATGGACTTCTAGCCACTTGGTTGGAAAATTATAAACTTCTAATGTTTAATAATGCCAAAAAAAACTTTATTTATGGGATGGCTACTTCCTGATACGTATGTATGTATATTTTAATACAGGTATGGAACCTGTTATACAGAATGCTTACGACCTGGGGTTTTCTGGATAACGGGTCTTTATGTAATTTGGATCTTCATTCATTAATGTCTACTAAAAAAGCATTTAAACATTAATTACACCCAATAGGCTGGTTTTGCCTCCCGTAAGGACTAATTATATCTTAGTTTGGATCAAGTAAAAGATACTGTTTTATTTTTACAGAAAAAAAGGAAATAATTGTAAAAAATTGATTATTTTGATAAAATTATGTCTATGGAAGAGAATGATGTGTGGCATTTGGTTTACAGTTTCAATGTAATTTGCTTGCTGTTATTTAAAAAAAAGAAAATTATATTTTTTTTTCTGCCTTTAAAGGTTCTGTGCAGCCTGCATTGTTGCTGAATTGCAGTTTTTGCATGATCATAACATTATTCATAGATAAGCTTTGAATACTGAAAGTGATAGGTCCTGTTGCTTTATTTTTAGAAGCAGTTGTGTGTTTTCTACAAATGACTTCATTTTAACAGATTAACAGCTGTGAGTAACAAACACAGACAAAATAGCAATAATCAATATAACTTTGTTATTGTGTCTTATTTGACACTTTTGAGCTCTGTAGTTTGGTCACATGACATGCCAGATTAGGAGGTTGAAAGTGAAAAGAAAAAAAGAAAAAAAGACCATTGGTTGTAAAAAGGAAAGTAAAAAATGAAATTATGTCAAATTATAGAAATTGCATAGTTGACTTCTTTCTACCACAAAAAAAAAATGTTTGTTTTAAGGAGACAGCAGGTAGGAGGTTATGGGCTTGGATGAACACTGTCTCAGTCTTTGACATTGTAACAAGAAGTCAGATGGTTAGATCCAGGCAAATGTGGCTGTTTTAAAGATGAGTTTCATTCAACAGATTTGATGATGACTTTTAAAACCTATGCTGTGAATTATCAACTAGTTTTCTATAGGAACATTGACTAGATGCCTTACTCTTCTTCTGAGACTGTTACAGCGTCTGTTCTGGTACATCTGTAAACAAAATGGTATCTCATATTACCAAAATGATGAATCTAGGTTACAACAATTACAGAAGAAATTAATTCAGAAATGTAATCATTGGAATTTTTTTTTAAGTTGTCCCTAAAAATGTGGACCTTTCATTTAGAGAGACAACGTAAAGCGATAAAGAGAATAAAATACTAAAAGTTCTGGCTTCCTTGCCAGTCGAGTTAAGTCTTCTTCTATAGAGATGAGGGAATCCATTTGTTCAACTCTTGGACTTGGATGTTATTGCAGCTGATATAAGAATGATAGAATCATTCATTAGAATCTCAGATTTATTGATAGGTAGCCTGCATTGTACAGGGCACCAAGGACACACCAGAAAGCCAGATCTGGGGTTCACCAACCACTAGGGAGTGCAAAAACCTTGTGTATGTGCTACTTTGTGCAACTTGATGGACATTTTTTAACCCAAATTATCTATGTAATTATATGTAAAACAGTTCAACCATTGACCAAATTATACTGGTGATTAACTACTGCTTATTATTTTATGATCTGATCTGACTATGATTTTAGTTATCTGATAACTATTCAGTAACTCTTGTGTAACAGGGAGAACTATAATCTAGAATTATCCAGAACAAAAACAATATTTAATTAAAACATTACAAAATAAATAGTTTCTTATGTATTTGAAAAAGGATTTATTTGTGGCAGGTAGTGAACAGACACCATTTTACATTTTACGTATCTGTTCCAAAGACTGAAAGGTATAACCAGATGGCAGATGGCAAAAAAGTTTTTTACCTTATATTTACTACCAAAATATCAGTTTGAGGTATTTTTTATAGGTTATTAAAAAGTCAACAACATGAATATGTTTTACAACCATAACTGTACAATCCAGTCCAGGAAATCCTTCGGACTCTTATCCCCATACTGGCAGATGAAAGAGTGGAGATGACCTTCTTTCTTATCATACCCTGCATGTCTCCACTTTGAAGATATTATGTAGGGCTCTCTGATGACTTTTTTAGATTTAATTAGTCTGACCTTCTGTGATAATCCCTTCAATTCTGAATCATTTTCAGCTTCTGCATTCATCGGCAAAAGACCAACTGCTACAAGCAGCCCTAAGCATAATTCACAGCTTGGCTGTTCAAAAATGATATATTTTTTTTAAATAGGGAGCCATTTCAGCATTAAAACTGGGATACTTTAGTGCCAATGAAAGTTTATCTTGGAGTTCAGACAAGCTGTGGTGCTCCAACTCAAATATTTCTCTTTTAATACAGAGTGAAGTAAACAGTGGGTATTCCAAAATATTTATAATTTGACTTATCTGCAGTTTGTTTGTATTGTGCTTGCTCCTCTTAAAAACAGCATTTAGAGCAGATGAGGAACAGATGTTAAAAAATCAATTTCATGTCAAATTAAATTAAAAGATTTAGTCTCTTATTAAATAATTATAAAGTGGTTGTGTATGCAGTTGTATTTAAGCTAAATAGATTTACCATATTTAACTAAACTGTGCATTTGTTCTTTATTTCTTTTTTTTGTAACTTATATTTTTTATTAGCACGAAAGAAGTCATACAGAATCATGAGCCATACAAAATAACACAAGTCATCACTAACAGTGTTGAACAATTACAGGGTCCATGAGGCTCCTTCAGGATCAAAGGATAATCAAAGAGGAGAAGGGGGGGGGGCAGAAAAGGAAGTGGGGGGGAAGGAGGAAGAAAAGGGGGGAATGAGTGAAGAGAAAATAGAATAATAGAACAAACCAAAACATTCAGCCTTGGGTCGAGAACATATTGCAAGATAATAGCAATGAAGCACGAAAGTATCTGTCAATGGAAGCAGACCTAACAATAAGTGACTTACAGGCATGTTTGTTTCAAGCAGTCAGACCCCTAAGTACCCAAACAGACCAGATCTGTAAGTATTGAGGTGTTTTGTTCTGAAGAAAAGCAATTCGCTCTTCAAAGGAACGATTACTATTAACTCTAGTTATCACTTCAGTTAAGGTTGGGGGATCTGTGGATTTCCATTTGGCCGCAATAGCCAATCTTGTAGCAGTTAAAACCTGGTTGACTAAGATCTGGGAGTGTTTGGGCAGTCCGGGGAATGGCTTACCCAAAAGGTAGGTTAAAGGATCCCTGGGCAAAGCACAGGTTTGGTTAGTAAAGTCTCAATATCACCCCATAAGGCATGTAGTTTAGGACAGGACCAAAAAGTATGTAGCAACGAACCAACATCACCACATTGCCTCCCCACTCTTCTGCACTCAATTGTTGCGCCAAGGACTCTTCCCATTTGAGCATATATGGATGGTTAGGGCGGCTGTTCAGTGGTGTGTCCAGCAAGATTTTGTAAATTCTGGAAATTAAGCCCTTCTGTGGCAGGCCTGACCTAGCCAAAAGTTCAAATGGTGTAGGAAGTGCAGCTTTAGCCTGCTGTATGTACGGTTGCAGAAAATGGCGTAGTTGGAAATACTCAAAGAGTCGTACATTAGCCAGTGGGGCTTTTTGGGAGAGTTCTCCATACGTCAAGAGTGAGTTAGTGGTAGTCAGCAAGTCTTTGATCCTGCATAGGTTCGTTGTTTGCCATCTAGAGTAAAATCCCTGTAATGTACCTGGGTAAAAGTCTGGGTTTTTCAAGAAAAGTACATTCGAAGAATAAGCCGACTTTAGATTGAATTTCGTCTTAAGGGCAGACCAGATTCGCAGAGTGTGTTGTGTAGAGTGCAGAAGAGCAGACAACGACTGTGGTTTATTGCTGGGGGACCATATACGGCAGTTAAGATGACTTCCCAAGGATTGTGTGTTTTCAATATGGCCCCAGATGGTATTAGAGTCCCAGTGAGACCAGGCCAATAGCTGTCGAAGGTGTGATGCCTCATAATACCGCTGGAGGAAGGGAACGCCAAGGCCTCCAGATCGAAGTGGGGCGGTTAACGTTGCTTTTGATATCCTATGGCGTTTATTTCCCCAAATGAAGTTATGAAATGAAGCTTGGACATCCTGAAAAGTTTTGCGGGGAAACGGAATAGGTAGTGTCTCAAATAAGTACAAAAATTTTGGGAGAATGTTCATTTTCAATGCAGCAATCCTTCCAAACCAGGAAAGAGAGTGAGTGCTCCACCGTTGCAGGGTGGTCTTCGTTTGAGTGATAAGAGGAGTGAAGTTATAGGCAAATAGCTGGTTATATGAAGGGGTGATTTTCATGCCCAGATAAGTAATGAAATTAGATTTCCAGTTATATTTAAATTTAGATTGCAAAATTTCTAAGGTCCTTAGGGGTATTCGCACTGGCAGGGCTTCTGTTTTGGTTAAATTGATTTTATGTCCCGATAAACTGCCGTAAACTTCCAGTATTCTATGCAAGGACGGTAGGGTTAATAGAGGATTAGTGATAGTTAATAGTACATCATCAGCAAATAGTGACAACTTAAATTGCTCATTATTAACCTGTACCCCAGTGACGTCTTTACTGTTCCTAATGACAGCTGCTAGAGGCTCAATACTAAGGGCGTACAATAGAGGAGAGAGGGCAACCCTGTCTAGTGCCATTGGCGATCGAGATTGGACTGTGGGCCTGACCTGGGAGCTTGAGATATGTTGTTGGGGTGCTATACAGGCTTCCTAATGCAGTCAAATAGGGACCTGTAAGGTTCAGATGGCGGAGAAGTGCAAATAGAAAAGGCCAACTTAAGCGGTCAAAAGCCTTTTCGGCATCTAGACTAAGTAGGAGCATTGGTTGTTTCTCCCTATGGGCAATATCCAATAAGTCAACGGTCCTTCTCGTGTTGTCTCCCGCCTGTCGGCCCTGTATAAAACCAACCTGATCCCGATGTATGAGACGGGGCAAAATGGGAGCAAGACGATTAGCAAGGATCTTGGAAAATAATTTTAAATCAGAATTCAATAAGGCTATTGGTCTATAATTAGTACAGAGCGTTGCATCCTTACCTTCCTTGGGGATCAAAGCTAGATATGAGGTAAGGTCCGTATGTGGAATAGGGGTACCTTGAAGGTATTCATTAAAAAGTTTTGTGAGAAATGGAGAAAGGACATGTAGGAAAATCTTATAATATTTGTATGTAAACCCGTCAGGCCCTGGAGTTTTAGCATTAGGCATTGACTTAAGGGTTGCTGCGATTTCCTCTGGAGTGATGGGTTGGTTAAGCGTTTGCAAATCTGATTCCACGAATTTTGGTAGGTTTGCTTCCCTGAGAAAATTAGTAAGAGGGTCTAGGTCGGAATCGGTATCGGCCGGCAGTTGCAGGTTCAGATTATACAATTTATGGTAAAAATCATGAAAGATCTGCCCGATCTGATCAGGGTTATACGTTAGTTGGCCTGAGTGGGTTTTGATGGCAGCTATCCTAGTCGAAGCTTTTTGGTCTCTCAGGTTCCTCGCTAAAAGTGTATGTTGCTTATCACCCTTTTCATAATATTTTAATTTGGTCCAGATCATAGCTTTTTCAACCTCCTTATATCTAGCAGTTTTCAGTTCACCTCGAAGTTGTAAAATCTGCGCCAGCAGGGTGGGTGAATTGTGGGAGTAGTATGAGCTTTCAAGCACACGTAATCGAGCCTCCAGATTTTTGTAGGAGCTAAGATACAACTTTTTTTTTGTGCTGCAAGGGCAATGAATTTGCCTCTAATGGTAGCTTTGTGCGCTTCCCACAGGGTCGGCAGGGATTGCACTGAATTTGTGTTAAATTGAAAATATTCCTTCAGCGCTGACTCAATTTGTTGAACCGTGTCAGCATCATGAAGGACAGTTTCATTCAATCGCCAATGTGGTTCTCTGCCTGGGAGTGCAGCAAGGTGTAATTGTAAGACTATGGGGGAATGGTCGGACCACGTAATGGGAAGTATGTCAGTGGAATAACGCAGTTTCAAGCAGGGATGAGAAATCAAGAAATAATCAATACGTGTATGAAGTTTGTGGGGGTTGGAGTAGAATGTAAATTGTTTCTCATTTGGATGATTGATACGCCAGGCATCAAATAAGGAGAACTGTCTTGTGAGCTGCCTAGATTTTCTGGACATATTGTGGGTTGCCTGATTCAGGGCCTGTTGGGAATGGTCCATTGTCTGTGAGAAAGTCATATTAAAATCACCACCAATAACTAAATAGGGGTGGAGAGTGTCTAGGTGGGACTGCAGGATCTTCAGTAGGAAAGCGTATTGCCCTTTATTGTGGGAGTATATATTGAGCAAGCTAATCGGAATCCCAGTATAGGTAGCTGAAAGCAATAAATAGTGACCCTCAGGGTCGCGGATGGCCTGATTTACAATAAGGGGGCAGTCTTTATGGATTAGTATGGCCACACCAGCTTTCTTCTGGTTGCCAGAAGCATAGTAACCAATAGGGAAATATTTAGAGCTCAATTTATGCGAGCCAGAAGCATCAAAATGAGTCTTTGTTCTTTATTTCTAGTGTGGTAGTATAACCTGTTTTCATGACCTGTCTTCGCTTTTTGATCATGGGAATGAATGGATGTCTGTATTTCGTGTGTAGAGAAGGGTACAAAACATTTTATTAATACATAAATATAATATATATATACTGTATATACACTTCAAATGAAGACCAGCAACACCGAGAAGATTTGCAAAAAATGTGTGTGCATTCAAAAGCGAATACGAAATTCAAAACCGGTTCGAACGTCATACCGTACCTCTTTAAAAGGAGATACCAAATTCATGTCCCTGGATTCATTTAAATTGATATAAATAATGACTGATAAGAAGTAGTCGATTTTTGAGGAAATGAAAGATGCTGTTTGAAGGTTTGTACTGCACAGTTTAATTAACATCTCGGCTATAAGAAGCTTAATAATAATTTGACAAGTAAGGTTAATTGTGTTGAAAGCGAAATGATAGGAACTTACAGAAATGTACTAGAGATAAGAGGGATTATGATATGAACAGAGTGTTTAGTTTGTCCAGATTTAGTAAATAAAATAGAACTGTTAAAATGCTTCACATGTAAACACTTCTCAGGAAAAATCTAAATTTTCACACAATTATTGATGTTACTCATTTAGGCTTTTTGAAATAATACTTTTGGTTTACACCAGAATCATACTAATAATGATAAATGCTTATAATGTAATTCAGACTGGTAGGGTTTATGGTAATGAAGTTACCATGTATGGTAATGAAGTTAAAAGATATGCCAGCAGACAATGATGATTATATTGGAAGGGTCTGAGTGGACTATGACTACAAGTGCATAGCCCTGGGAGTCCATCTGTGTGATATTAATACATTTATACTTGAAATGAACTTCCAATCAACCAGCTGTATTAAAATGTGATGTTCTTGTTCTCTATTTTATTGACATTCTGGTTGTCTGTCCTGTTTAAAAGGAGTTAATAGAATTAAATCAGTGTTCCAGCCATACTATTTAAGTGATAAACTATTCAAATACAGATATCCTTTTTTGGATATGCCCCTTTGAAACAAATGCCATTACTCCATCCAATCTATGCCCCAAGAAACCCTGATAGGCATAGTATCCAGTGCACACATAGGGCACTGCAAACATTTAAAAATGTGGAGAAACGTCATGTTTACCACTTACCTTCAGCTTAAAGTACAGCTGCATTTGATCTGATAATACAGATAAAGCCATAATAAACACTGAGCAAATATGCATTTGGTAAGTAACCCATGGCAACCAAACAAAATAATAAATTAAAGCAAGTACCTAGGAGTAAGTTACCTGATACATGTATGAATGCTGCACTAAACCCTGAATAAACAATACAGTAATACAACTAGTGGGCACTCTCACACTTGAAACATTTATTTGGTGCACAAAACAATCATGTTATATTCTTTTATCATACCAAAAGGACAGAGATACCTCAGTGTTCCAAGGTCGATGAGCATTTCTCTAGTAAAACATTTTGTATCATTAGATGCTCCATCAGAGGCAGTAACCAATGATCTTCTCCTGGCAAAGTCTAAAGGTCACCATTCCATAATTATGCTTATAGATCCCTCTGTAGCCTTTGACCACACACTCCTACTAGACATTTTATACTCAGCTGGCATTCGTGACACAGTTTTTTCATGGTTTGCATCTTATCTTTCAGATTGTTCCATTAAAGTTGCCTTCTCTAACTCACTTTCTTCTATGTTTCCTCTCTTTTGGGAGTTCCTTGAGGCTCTGTCTTAGGCTCTCTGCTGTTTTTGCTCTATACTACTTTGCTAGGAAAACATATTCAGTTGTTTGGACTTCAGTATCACCTTTATGCTGATGACACCCAATTCTACTTGTCTACTCCTGACTTCACTACTTCTGTCCTTTCCCAAGTTACAGACTGCCTTTCTGCTCTCTTGCATGTCTCAGTGCCACCTGATACTGAATCTTTCTAAAACAGAACTTATTATATTTCCTCCAAGATCTTCCTGTCCCTCAGAACTCACTCACAGTTAATAACATCACCTTCCATTCAACCACACAGGCATGCTGCCTAGGAGTTAACTTAGACTCACATCTGTCTTTTCACCACAAATCGAAAACACTTGCAAAATCTTTCGGCTGCTCAACACTGCATATCGTACCGTATTTCAGTTCAGACACAACCAAAACACTTATTCATTCTCTTATTATCTCCCTCCTTGATTGCTGCAACCTACTCCTCATAGACATTCCAACAAGTCACATTTCACAACTCCAATCTGTTCTAAATGCTGCTGCTAGACTACATATCTCATCAATCTCTCCCCAAATACACCTGAAATTCCAATAAACCTTCTTAGCATATGTTTCTTCTGTTACTAGTTATTACAATGACTAAAAAGTATTTTAGAAAATGTTTTTACAACACTGTTCTTTTTAAAACTGATCTAATTGTGAGAAATCAAAACAATGCTTTCTTGAATGCCTGTTAGTTCAAAAAATAAAGGGAGAGCTTTTTCTTCTTCTTTGCCAACAAAAATGGTTACAAATCTCAATTTTAAAAAAGCCCTTGTAAAAAGTTTCCTGCTTGCATGAAATGGACCATTTGGTCAAGGCCATAGTCCTGGAAACCACAGAGTATGGGGTCCAGGGATCAAGGAGCTTCCAATGTCAATGTCAGTTTGAAAAGGAAGATTTATTGCTTTTATCCTAAAAGTTTGTGCTATATAAAATATATATCACCCACTCAAAAAACTTTGTTTAACGTGAGATAAAATAAAAAGGGTGTCTGAAATAGACAGTTTTTAAGAATAAATTAAAATGCTACCAAAATGACTAGGAGTATCCATTTCAATCAATTTTGCCCTCTAAAACTGCCAGACAGATTTTCCTGTAGAAAAAAAATAATGATATTCTTTTTGTGTTTATACATAGACAAATATCAGGGATAGTGATATTTCACCTCAAAAATGCATGGTGTAAAAAATTTGGCGTGCTGCATCGCACAACAAAAAAAATTAACGCCTATAAACTATAAATGCATTTTGTCTCATTTTTGCCCAACATTAATTAGGGATCATTTACAAACCCAGCAGCACGCAAAGTGCAAAAGAAGGCTGCAATCAGCAGCGCTTTGCATGTACAGATTCCTGAGGATTGCTCTATGAATCTAGCGCCCCTGATTCAATAGGATAACAGTATAATTCCATTTAATAATTATTAAACAAAATTATACTATTATTCTCTCTTTTATCTTCACTTCATGTATTGAGTAATGAATGAACTGTGGAACACAAAACAAATATGATATGCAGGCTGAACATTGACTGTTTGTAAGTACATGCCCAAAAGGCAAGCCTGATTGGTGTGTGCACCTTGGGTGGATCCAATTAACTTTTTTATCTGAACATCGTTTAACCCTATTGTGGCTGGATTTTCCTTATCAGACAACACAAAACAGTATTGCCCTATGTGCGGTTCCTTCTCTTTTAGATATTTTGCAGCACTGACCAACTTTGTGTGAGAGCTGGAATTAAGGAAGGAGATACTTAGTGAATTGGCATGGTATTAATAAAATCCTCTCCAATGCTTTTAATTGCCTTGGTTTAGTTGATGGTTTGCATGCATTGTTTCCTTGCTTTCTGTACCTTTTCCATGTGACCATGTGTAACACCAGGGAATGATCAGTCTAGACAACACCATCTGTACTATTTCTACCCCATCCAGCCTCATGGTAGCATCATTGGTAGGTATTACCTCCAAGTACCTCCTACTTTACCATTTCGAACTTTCCATGCAATTTCATAATTATACAAAGATATCTCATGGCACTGCTGTATCAGTAATCACTTTGGAATCTAGGCATTACCCCCACATGGATGCTTCTCTTCTTTTTTGCTTTGTATATGCTAATAATTACAGTGATTATTGTACTTTACCATATTATGCTGTATAATAAGCATTGTCATTTTTTTTCCATTTCCCCAATTTTACACCTTCAACTTAGCTCAATAACCTCGGTCTCGGTGAATTGATGAAGGAAGGAGTTTAGCTGTAGTTCAAGCAACACACTACTCATGAAGACAGAACAATTGAGTTATGGCATAATGGGGTGTTACAACTATAATACAAGGAGTCCAAATTATTAATGATTACATGGCATACTGTATATAGTGATGGGCGAATCTATTCGCGAGGCATGAATTCCCAGCGAATTCCCTCATTAAGCCGCCGGCGAATAAATTTGCGAATTTGCCGGCGTCCAAGAAAATGAACGCTGGCAACTGTTTTTTTGGACACTGGCGCATTTTCATCAGCAAATGTGTGCAGGCATCCAAAAAATGGGCACCGGCATCCAAAAGAGGATGCAAATTTTTTGCCGTTTCGCTAATTTCACTGGAAATTCGCAAATCTTTTGACTTTGATGAACGGGACAAGTTTGCTCATCACTAACTGTCTACTTACCAGGCAGTTGGTAGGGTTTTATTTTCCAATTGATAACCTCACCTGTTTTTTGAGGTATAAGCTGAATGGACAAATATCTAATAGTATGTCTCTGTAAATTAACAGCAAAGTATTTCAGTCATATACCATAGTTACTGAAATTCTTTATACAACAAACTCAATAGCTTTTTTCTAATTTTACATACACCACTCAATCAGGAAAGGATTTTTTTTGTGCAATTGCCTGCCCTGTATTCCTGAATGGTTTCCAGAGAACAGGGAAAATAAAAGCTCCAATTCCCTTCAAATGCGCTTTCTCTCACAGTGAATGCAATCAGTCACATTGTTAGCCATTATATTTTTGAGTTGTAAAGCTAACAAAACTAGTGCAAGCTTTAGTGTTCATAAAGAAAATACATACTGTGTGATTAAGGGCTGTAAATCTGACAAGAAAATGGTAGGGTTTTTGCAGAAAGATACAGAGAAATGGCTACATCTGTGGGGGGTAGTTGTCCCTACCATCTGTACGAATGCAGAAAAATACATGATTTATTGGAACACTGCAAGGAATATAGCAGGGGTTACCTTTCTGTAAATGTACAGACAATGGGTTTGTAGAATAAACTGTTCTGGTCTCATAGTTACAAGGATTCTTTACAAGCTGTGATAATTTTATTGGGCCAATACAAGTATTATTTTAGATGGTGTCTCACTTGACATTTTCAAATAGAAAACGGAATAAATGACTGTTATTTAAAATGTGAATATCTGTATCTAGCAACACCTAACTACTTTATTATAAGATTGCAGTTTTTGAGGGATAAAAGCAGCTTTAGTTGGTTTTAACAAGGAGTTTTGCACACCATAAAATGGTTTTATTAAAGGCCCATTTATTAACATTCTCATTATAGAGGGCTTTTGAAACCACAATTAGGGGTCAGATTTATGAAAATATGAGTTTAGAGCTTAATAAATAAAAACCCACCCGTGGGTGGGCCTGAGATGTGTTGAAATAGTGTGACTTGCTGCCAGTGTATCCAGGGCACCCTGGGGCAACTCTCTGCAACACTGCAAGGAATATAGCAGGGGTTACCTCTCTGTAATGGGTTTGTAGAAAAAAACTGTTCTGGCCTCATGGTTACAAGGATTCTTTACAAGCTGTTATAGTTTTATTGGGCCAATACAAGAATAATTTTAGACTCCCTGCAACTCCCTGCAATGTGTATTGGTCCCTTTAAGCACCTTACCCGCAGGTGAATCATGTGTGTCTTCTAGTGCACAGAAAAACCAGCTTGCAAACAACAGCAGTTCAGTGGTAGCTTCAAACAGATAAACTTCTTTATTGAACAGGCAGGTAACTGTTCAGAGCAATCAGGCAATATGGACCTTCCAGTACATTTTCAGCAATCAGTGGAAATTCTTCACATTTTAAGATATTGCAAGTCGGTCCCTCTCAGGGGTAGTGCAGCCTGTCTTGGTTATTTTCCCCAGCACTAGGGATTCCACGGGGTATCTTGCTCCTGAGTCCTTGGCACTTTCCCTGCTCCTGATCTCACCTACTCGTGTCCCAGTCTGGTGGCTTAATCACCACAAGGGTGCCAACCCCAACTACTCTCCTTGCTGGAGCCAGATAACTACTCACTAAACACCTGCCTCCACCTTTCACACCTAGTCAAAGTCGAATTTTTAAAGAGACAGAATTTTTTTCAAATTCGGATCGAATTGGACACAAAAAATAGCTCGAAATTCGTATTTTTTTCATTTGAAAATTCACCTCGACCTTTGATAAATCTGCCCCCAAGACACTGATCTGCATCTGTGGGTCAAATAAATTACATGTACAGCAGCAGTTTTTCACATGCCTTTTTCTCACACAATTATTTTGAGAACAATTTATCCACATTTACTTGAGAGTAAATAATTTGATAAAATTACAGACAATTGTTGTCTCCCAACCCCTCCCAATTTAGGTCTTGGTTTAGATGGTCAGGAGGATTCAGTGTAAATAGCCTTGATTCGATGCATTGATTTTATGCCTTAATCCAAGTCAATCATCATCATCATAATCAAGTTATGTTTCTATTAGTGACGGGCGAATTTGCGGCAGTTCACTTTGCAGGAAAAATTTTTGCGGTCATTTTGCGAATTTATTCGCCAGCAGCTAATCGGGCAAACTCGCCGCAAATTCGCACCTGGCGAATAAATTCGCCCATCACTAGTTTCTATTAGAGATGTCGCGAACTGTTCGCCGGCGAACTTGTTCGCGCGAACATCGGGTGTTCGCGCTCGCCGGAAGTTCGCGAACGTCGCGCGACGTTCGCCATTTTGGGTTCGCCATTGTTGGCGCTTTTTTTTGCCCTCTCACCCCAGACCAGCAGGTACATGGCAGCCAATCAGGAAGCTCTCCCCTGGACCACTCCCCTTCCCTATAAAAACCGAAGCCCTGCAGCGTTTTTTCACTCTGCCTGTGTGTGCTGAAGAGATAGTGTAGGGAGAGAGCTGCTGCCTGTTAGTGATTTCAGGGACAGTTGAAAGTTTGCTGGCTAGTAATCGTTTTGATACTGCTCTGTTATTGGAGGGACAGAAGTCTGCAGGGGTTTGAGGGACATTTTAGCTTAGGTAGCTTTGCTGGCTAGTAATCTACCTTCTACTGCAGTGCTCTGTATGTAGCTGCAGTGGGCAGCTGTCCTGCTTCTGATCTCATCTGCTGACTGCTGCAATAACAGTAGTCCTTGTAAGGACTGCTTTTATTTATTTTTTTGTTGTTTTACTACTACTACTACTACTACTACTATAAGAGCCCAGTGCTATTAGTCTAGCAGTGTTGGGGAGTGGGACTGGTGTGCTAATCTGCTGCTCCTAGTAGTTCAGCAGCACCAACTTTAATTTTTTTTTTTTAATATTCATTTTTTTTTATTTTACTTTTTTTATTTTACTACCGCTGTAGTAGTGTATAAGTTGACCTTTTAGGCATTATTTGCCCTGTAGGCATTATTTGCACAGTGTTTTCTTCAACCCGCCATCTAGCTGTGTGACCTTGTTCACATTCTGTCTAAATATCCATAATATTACCGTCTCCAGGACAAACACCGGAGTGACTTTTTTCAAGCAGCCATAATATATTTTACGTAATCCGTATCCACCGCTGTAGTAGTGTATACGTTGACCTTGTAGGCATTATTTGCACAGTGTTTTCTTCAACCCGCCATCTAGCTGTGTGACCTTGTTCACATTCTGTCTAAATATCCATAATATTACCGTCTCCAGAAAAAACACCGGAGTGACTTTTTTCAAGCAGCCATAATATATTTTACGTAATCCGTATCCACCGCTGTAGTAGTGTATACGTTGACCTTGTAGGCATTGTTTGCCCAGTTTTTTTGGCCGCAGCCACTGAAGCACAGAGGCCAGAAAAAATATGCCATATAAATGCTGAAAATAGTCATTTTTTGCCATACGTTGACTCAACGTATATGGCAAAAAATGACTATTTTCAGCATTTATATGGCATATTTTTTCTGGCAACTGTGCTTCAGTGGCTGCGACCAAAAAAACTGGGCAAACAATGCCTACAAGGTCAACGTATGGCAAAAAATGACTATTTTCAGCATTTATATGGCATATTTTTTCTGGCAACTGTGCTTCAGTGGCTGCAACCAAAAAAACTGGGCAAACAATGTCTACAAGGTCAACGTATGGCGAAAAATGACTATTTTCAGCATTTATATGGCATATTTTTTCTGGCAACTGTGCTTCAGTGGCTGCGTCCAAAAAAACTGGGCAAACAATGCCTACAAGGTCAACGTATGGCAGTTGTTTAAAGAGAACAGTAGATTACTAGCCAGCAAAGCTACCTAAGCTAAAATGTCCCTCAAATCCCTGCAGACTTCTGTCCCTCCAATACAGAGCAGTATCAAGCAGATTACTAGCCAGCAAACTTACTATCATCTGTCCCTGAAATCACTAACAGCTCTCCCCCTACACTATCTCTTCCAAGCACACACAGGCAGATTTTTCAGATACATTTTTGCCCTTGATCCCCCTCTGGCATGCCACTGTCCAGGTCGTTGCACCCTTTAAACAACTTTAAAATCATTTTTCTGGCCAGAAATTTTTTTTTTAGATGTTAAAGTTCGCCTTCCCATTGAAGTCTATGGGGTTCGCGAACCGTTCGCGAACCGCTCGCGTTTTTGCGCAAGTTCGCGAATATGTTCGCGAACTTTTTTTCCGACGTTCGCTACATCCCTAGTTTCTATGGCAATATAGCAATTTATTGAATGGTTAGTATCAACCTGTTACTCTGCATTATGTGGAGGCCATGTATTTCAGAGGCCAATGTAAAAATGACTGAAAGCATCTGCATTTGCTTTGTCCTTCATTTTATTTCATATGGACAGCAAAAAGTGCAATGAAAATTTCAATTATGGTTTAAATTTAAGAATTCTGCCTAATTACAGATTTAAAAGACACAGTTTCTAATAGCTATAGTTTTTTTTAAAAGTATATACAAAAAATATGGGACTTAATCCCCAACCATAAGCCAATAAATAACCATACCTAAATGGTCAAAATATGTAAATAAAAAAGCAATATTTATTCACAATCATGGCATTAAACACATTTAAAATCAGATTAAAAATATACGGTATTGCATGTGGGAGAAGGGATCCCTCTCAAGTAAATGCTTAACCTCACAGTCCAATATATGAATCAGATGTGGGGGTAATGCATATACAGTTAAATGTACAAATTTTTTTTTCAAAGTATTTCTCAGTGAGATTCCATACTTCCATATTAAGGCTTAACTTTACCATGCAAATTCATGTTTCATATCAATAAAGAGGTTTCTATTCAACACAGTTATGTATGCATTCTCTCTCTCTCTCTCTCTCTCTCTCTCTCTCTCTCTCTCTCTCTCTCTCTCTCTCTCTCTCTCTCTCTCTCTCTCTCTCTCTCAATTATGTCTCTTCATATGTTATCACAACTGTTATTTTATGATACCCAGTTCTTACTGAATACTAACCTAGCTCCTGGCTCTCTGCTTGCTGTTGTATGTCTTCTGATTCCTGATTTTCTGTAATCCTATCCTTAAAATACCTTAACGCCTTTGCATTTTATAATAGCTCTTGGAGAAGGGGGTTGCCCCAAAACAATTGCTGTGATCTCAATAAACTTCACAAAAATTGTGTTATATGTATGTGAATTTATCTTTAATAAGCACCACCTACAGCACACAGGGACGTACTGCAAAATTCTAAACTGAAATCTTGATCCTGACTTGGCTTCTTGACCTCTGGCTTGTAATAGCCCTATTGGTACTCTGGCCCTTTTTACCAGCTGGTGTGAGGCGGTAGAAGAGATGCCAATATTGGTAATGTTGGCTCCTGCCTCAGCACAGGTAAGTCTTCCTTACACTTATCCCCTACTATAAATTAAATGTATAGTACATTTTCATAATTATTGTCATGTTAGTGTTTGGATGTTGGAACTGGTTTTTAAAAATCTAGTTTAATTCTTTACTTTTACTTTACCAACGTCTCTTCTAGGGGGTTATTTATCAAAATCGGAAACATTCTCACTATTTTCTGAAATCTACTTGACCAAATCCACATGGACCTTTTCCCCCTATTTATCAATACATTTTTAGAAAAAACTCAATAAACTTCTGACAAAATCTGAATCGTACATATTTTTGGGATTTGAATTTTGACGACCGAAAACTCTTTTTCGGATTTGATGCCCGAAACCACAAAATCTTCAGATTATTGAACGAAACCCAAATTTCAATATAAACTCTGCAGGTCTGAGTTTGAGTACTTTTAATTCGGACTTTTAACACCATGGGAGTTTAATAAGTTTTGTAAAATTTTAGTTATTTTTTCTAGGGAAAAATCAGTAACTAACCTCCTTAATGTTATTAATATGAAATGTATCTTTTTCTACTTTTAGTAATTTATCTTCCAAGAATCCATCTGTTTGAAAGCTTTCAGTCAGATTTTTCAATATTTTTAAGTAAAGCTAAAAAAATAATAGTTTTTCGAACATTTTGTATGTATTAATAGCATGTATAAAAATTATATACTGTTGCCTTTTCCCCTTTCATAAAAATGAATCAGGATAGTGGACCATGAAATAGCCATTTACATTCATGTTCTTTCATACATGAGTCTATGGGAGTCTTTTTTGTGAAGAAACCTGGCGAAAAATTTCGCTCATCGCTAGTGCTCCTTTGTACCAAAGTTTTGCGCTTATGCTGAATAAACTTCTAAGTACAGCACACGGCTATCTATGGCATCTTACAGCAGCCCCTCTGGCATTTGCCACAATCCACAGATTGCTAGTCCGGTAGTTTTTAGTAGTTTTTCCATTTGTATGACTTGAAATAGGCATCCTAATGATGCCAATTTGTGCCAGGATTGACATATATGCAGTAAATAGCAGCAAGTACAAATTTTACAGTTAGGAGTTAGATGTCATATTTCTGATATTTAATACCTTATTTTTTTATAGACTCTTCTGAAGAATTGTAATTTGAGTCAAAAATGTTTTTCATTCAAGACCTCCAAGTTTTATCTATGAATTTTAGAAATTTGAATTGACTGACATCTTACTTCTCTAGTAGATTTACAGCCTGCAGAAATAAACTGCAAACATATAGTAACTGCAGGTCAGTACAAATAAAAGGCTGGAAATTCTAGAGCACATGACATTATTCCTTATTGCAGGCCACTGCACCTATGCTATTTTCTCAGTACTGTACGTGAAATTCCAACTTCACAATCCTTATTTTGCTGAGTTGACCTACAACACTATACAATTACACCTTTTGTATTTTAAACAGCCTATAGCCTGCTAAGCACTTTATTCAGACTGTGACTTAAAAAAAGAGAAAAAGCATTACTTAAAGGGTCACAGTCACACAAAATGTGTAGCTAAAATAATCTGTCATGTGATTTACTTCTGTAAGATTGATAGAAAACATTTGTAGTATGCCTTCAATAACAGCGTTTTTGTGTTTTTCACTAGATCCATGTCAATTTTGCATGTAGTTGGAACATGCAAAGGAAATACTGCTTCCTCAAAGCCCCAATATAATTTTAAATGCTACTTGAAAGTGAGAGTATGAATTAATTCCAGACAGTCAAAGCAAGTGAAGTAACTGAACTACCACTCCCACACAGTTATTGAAATAACGTACAAGGAGCAAAAATGTTTTTGTTAATATCATTTATGTGCATACAGAATAGTGTTTTGCATTTGTGTTAATTGTTGACATGTATTTATAGAGCAGCAACATATTGCGTATGGCTGTAAAGTAAGTGTGTTATACCACTTAATCACATGAATTACATACATAGAACAAATGGAGTTACATACATCATTCATTTGAATTTTATTCTGAAAGTTAGCAGAAGCCAGTGAAGGGATTGTTCGTGTGGCATGGCAGAGAAGGAGCGGTTGCTGAGGCAAAAAGTTTTGAGACTTCCTCATCAATCAGGGGCAAAGGAGCACAGGAGAGACTGGGGAGTGTGGAGGGAGGAAGTCTAGGGGGGTTGAGTAGTGTAATGTCACTTCTGATGGTGTCAATTTTGTTTTCGAAGTGCTCAGCAATATCTTGAGCAGAGACATATGTGCATGGAGGGGGTGAAGAAGGGGAAAGAAAAGTATTAAAGGTGGAGAAAAGTCGTGACATTTTTTTAGAAAGGGAGTTAGTGAGTGAAGTAAAGTATGTTTGTTTGGCTTGGGAAAGGCTGATGTTATAGGAGTGCAGGGAAGATATGTAGCTCCAAAAGTCTGATTCTAAGTGGCATTTGCGCCAGCATTGCTCGTGAGTGCCTTTTGGAGAGCTTTTGTATGAGCAGTATGCCAAGGTTGAAGTGATTTGGGTCTAGCACATTTAGTTTTTGCAGGAGCAAGCTCATTAAGAGCAGTGGTCAGAGTATTATAGTAGACAGAGTTAGCCACATTAGGACAAGAGATGGCTGAGATATTAGAAGAGAGTCAAAGGAAGAAGAGAGATGCAACACGTCTAGAGCTTGCAAGTCATGGTAGGTACATGTTAGGGGAATAGCAGGGGGTGAGGAGGGAGTTAGTGAGAGTTAAATTGTGAGCATATTGTGATTAGAGAGGGGAAATGGTGAGTTAGTTTGTGGTTGAACAGAGTCTGGTAAATATAAGATCCAGATCGTTACCATTGGAGTGAGAGGGGGAGTGTGAGCACAAAGATAAGCCTAGGGATGATGTTAGCGAGTTACCTGGAACAGCTAAACATAGTACTTTGTAAACTTCATGTACATAGAGGGAAGCAGAGGAAAGTAGCGAGGGTTCATAAATGAGTCTTGTAATCTTGGTCCTTGCAACTGTTAACAGTGGAACACAAACCTATAACTCTAATCTTCATCCATTGATGAATACTCTTGTAAAGTTGGGTTATACCCCTTTGTCAAGTTTGACACACTGAAGAGTTATGTCCCATGTGGCCACCTATATAGTCACTGACTAACTCAGCAACAGAGAGCTGAAAAGCAGGAAGTAGTGTTCTGTTCTGTCATTTTAAACATCCAGTCACTCCAGCTTTTATACATTATATTTTTGGCTAACTAAGTATATTAGAAACATTTTTTATTTTGCACATACTATCTATTTACCCAGTTTTTATTTTTACACTGAACTGTTCCTTTAAAGATTTTGCAGTTGGACTATTTACTGGGTTAAATGTTTGATTGCCATATATCTGCCTCATTTCACGTCTGAATTAATTATTGCCTCATTATATCACCGGCTGTTGTATAGTTTCTCTGTATCTCCATCCAGGGTTGGACTGGGCCGGCCAGCCCAGATCCGCACCCTGCATTTCTAAAGTTCTCTCAGTGTGTGTGCGCACCTAAAGGTTTTCCTGCCACACTCAGCTCTCACAGTGTGTGCGCTTAGTGAATTTGCCCCTAGGTTTGTATGGCTTTCCTGTTTATTGTCTCTAGATAAAACTGACCCTAATGTGCTTGTTCCTTTGGTAGGAAAATTAGAATGAGATCTAGAACCACTAGAACAGGCATTCATATGGATGATTACACATTTTCTGTGCAATATAATGAGTGCTTTACAAAATAAGGCTAATAATAATGACATTTGTCAGTTACCTATGATGCAACTAGATATTTATAATTTGGTGGTAGACTTTCCATCATCATGGATTTATGTGTTATGTTCTATCACTGAGGACAGATAGGAACAAGGGAGCCTGTACACTGGATAACCCGGTGTATAACCATAAATGGAGTTCGGAAGCCATGAAAAAGTAAAGATTTAAAGAAATGTGTAAAACACTAACCAGTGAATAAACAGAATAAACTGAGTCCAGTCAATGGGCCAAATGTTAGGACAGGTTGGCTAGCAGCGAAGGTCCAATAAACAAGCTGAGGTCGAGACAGGCAGAAGTCCAGAGGGAGAGTCCAGAGAGAAAGCCAACGTCAGTAACGGGAGTTGACACGAAGTAGGCAGGGAGTCAATGAGAATGTCCAGAAAGCAGGCTGAGGTTAGTACCGGGAGATACACATGATGCAGGCAGGGAAAAAGGACAAGGGTACATGAACAAGGAGAGGACTCAGAAACTAGGAACTTGGAACACGGAGCAAGGAACAAGGCAAAGAACAAGAAGTTGCAGGATAAATCTGGCTGGGGTTCATCTGCAAAGCATGGAGCACCATGTAGAGTATTTTATGTAAAATCCAGTATTTATTTAATCCACTTAAAATTCAATACAAAAGAACGCCATGTGTATATAGAACCATCATGCTTGGCGCGTTTCGTAGCCCTCTGGCTACTTTTTCAATTTTGAAAAAGTAGCCGGAGGGCTATGAAACGCGTCAAGTGTGATGGTTCTATATACACATGGCGTTCTTTTGTATTGAATTACAAAATACTCTGCGTGGTGCTCCATGCTTTGCAGATGAACTTTGACTGATGCTATCCGGAGCAGCTTTCATGTGCAGCACACTGTGAGCTTATTTAATATCAATTACAAGGACATGTCTATTATAGAGAAAACCAAACTAGTCAAAAGTAGAGAATTGCTTGTATAGACCTGTGCTCACCATGTGCCCAGAATCTGAGTTTATGTTAAAAATTCATTCTTTAAAAATAAATATATAGTTTATGTGGTACCAAATGGCTTTTGTTGAACAGAATAGTGTAAATTGACTGTAAAACAGTGGGGATGAAAATAAAGACTACTTTTAGCTTACACTTGATGACACCACCTTGGTTTTCCAGAGCTATTAGGGAAAACAACTATTTAAACAGATATCCTTTACAGGTAACACCCTTATTATTAACATCTTATCTGTAAGCTTCAGACAAAGACACCAGTTATGGAAAGTGAAGAACTCAGACAAATCTCATTATCTCTTTAATATAACACTGTTTATTCCAGTTAGGGTAAAACTAATAGTATAAGCATTAGCTCTTTGTACCAAAGAAAAAAAAAAGAGGAAATATGCATAGGGAAAATTTTGCAGTCTTCAAATGCCAAAAAAACCCATTCTTAAACAAGTTCTATTTATCAGGCTCATTCTGAACATTGATGTACACTGCCTCTTTGAACAGAACACTATAGGAAATGGAATTTTCTAGATTATGGATCCCATACTTATAAAAGATAATAGAGGGGATGATTACTTAATCCATTTACTGGATGTGGTAGAAGGTATAATGATCTTATAAAAGATATATTTGGGGAAATTCACAGGTTATTTTTTACCCATAATGCACGGTTTCCCCATCATTCCAGCATTATTATTCGGGAGAGTTGTGGTTCTGTTGCAGGTGCATGTTTTGGCAATTCAGATGCAACCAATCTTAAAATGACGTGAAAATATATTATCACTTCCAACAATTTGTTTGTAATTGCCAAAGGCAGCTGCTATACTAAAATCTCTGAGGAAAAGCTTCACAAAATGTATTATCTCATGCTAAAAACATTAATGATTTGCATTCAGACAGTGGCATAACTACCAGGGGTGCAAGCGGTGCGACTGCACCAGGGCTGTGGCCCCTGCACTCCTGATGGGGCGCAGGGGAGTAAGAGGTTCCTTGTCAAAACAAATTTTGAATAAATGAGTGTAAGGTTACCACTAGGTGGAGCATGTGATGTCATGAGCAGCTGCCCTACGATCACGAACATTTCATTTCTGCCCTGCTGCCTTCCAAACCAGCATCTTATGTTTGCACAGTCGCATAGATCCTGTCCACTGAGCGAAGCAAAATCACTTAAAATGAAGAGCGATGTGCAGACAACTAACAGGCTAAGGTGTGGTCTCTGCACACTCCGTACATCCAATGACTAGCTCAGAGAAGCACTCGATCATAAAACTGACACAGAAACGCTCAGTCCTCATGTGGGTGATTGTAACAGACTGCTCTGCAGCCTCTGTCTTGCTCCTCTGCACTATCTTATGGTCATCTGCCAAAGAAAAATGTGACCAGGAAGGGGTGGGAGTATGAGCAAGCTTCCTTTCTAAGTTCTGCCTAAATACATTTATGAGTGGACTGGTTAAGTTATTAAGGAGAAGTGAGAAGGGAGCAGCTCTCTTGTCTTGACCGGTCAGTTCTAAAGTCCTCCAACTCTCTATATAAAATGTATATATGGCTACTAAAGTTTCAGGTTGGTTGTGTTGTGGGAGCTGCCTGTGCTGTATGTGATCAGTAGTTTAACTGATCACTTTTTTTTAACATGTGGTCTTTTCTTAAGTTAGGGCCCTTAGTTCAAACTTCTGTCCCATGCTGACACTACCTAGTGTTAATCTGCTTAAAAATCCCTTTCTGATCATACGTGCTTGTCTGGGGTTTATGAAATACATATGTATTTCTGCAGTGAAGGAGAAACTTCAGCTTCAGACCAGGCCTTTCCAGCAGTGATGAGCGAATCTGTGAAAAAGTTTGGGGAACGGCGCAAACTTTGCATAACTCATTGAAGTCAATGGGTGTTAAAATGTTTCTTTTACATGCCACAAATTTTTATGCGCACTACTATTTTTTTCTCACTCCAACCACATTAACCACAATTTTGTCTTGGCAACTTTTTTGAAAGCAGATTTTTGCCACAGATTCGCAGATGGCAAAATGTAGAATCCATCCCTGGTGAAAAAATTTGCTTGTCACTACTAGCCAGTGGCAATAAGCAAGAATGGATTGATAATTACAATGGTAGAGCATAAAGCAATATGTAATTTAGACAGATAAACTGAAATTGGCCACTAGTAACATATTTATTCAGTATGTGATTGTAATATTTATATGCGTGTGTCATATAAGTAAACTGGGCGTTTGGTCAAGAGCCACTGATGTTTGGGGCAATATGTGTGTTCTAAAGGGCAAAATCATGGACAAAATCCACCAATAAATATACATGTTAATTGGTAGCAAGTTAGAAATACAGGGCTACTGAAAATAGCTCATGGAAGAAGTTGATCAAAGGACCTTTTCCAGTTGCCCTCTTGGAGTCAGGAAAAATGTTCCAATCTGAGGCAAATTGGAGAGGCTACAGAAAGGTCTGTTTGCCTTCTTCTGGATAAAATGACAGGCAGGTTATACTGTATATTTTGTTCTGCACCAAGCTCTTTATAACAAATACACACCAATTATTCTATTTTTCTGCTCTATTTTTTTAATTTCAGTCCTGTGACATAATGGTTGTGGTCCAGTCCAGGGCTCAGGGGGGCCCATTTGTAAATTTCCACACCAGGGCCCATGGATGTCTAGTTACGACACTGCATCCAGAGTCATTAAATACTTGAAAGACAAGACGGGCATGCTCAACCATTGGGTATGGACCCTAATTGCATGCATAGGCATTTGCCTAGTGGAAAACACATATTCTTTTGTATAGTTAAGCATAAAAAGTACATTCTAAACTCCATGATAAAAGCATTTTAAGTCAAAAAATGGTTGAATAAATCTCTCTTGGAGAGCAAGACACAGTTAGACTTTATCCCCATAACACATATTGGTAGGTAATAGAAACTCACCTAATAAATAGTGCAAATGGGTGAACTGCTCCTGACCTGTAGCTGCAGGCACCCCATGATCTCAAAATAATGGTAAGTATTTACCATGTATGCTCTATTGCTCTAATCCTTCTTGCAACTGAGTTTTTACTAAATGTGTTACAGCTTGCAGTAACTATTTTTACAAGAAAATTCTCTATCAAAACCCTTACAATAAGGCTCAGAGGCGTGTCAGTTATGGCAGCCAGTTAGAAAAAAGGGCCTGTATTATCACTAGATTTAATGTCTTTTTATGACTTCATGGGCTGGTTTAAAAATCACAATAGAACTTGCTGCTGAGATAAACTGGAGCTAAACAATAGGAATCTTATTTATTAAAGGTCAGGTTTTAGTGGATTTAGAGGTTTTTGAAACCACGACTAAACTCACAAACTCTAAAACCACAATTGTCATTGAATTTATTAAAATATCCTAATATAAAAATTGTAAAAGAAAAAAAAGCACTGAACGATGCGCTAAAAAATACAAATACCTTAAAAACCTCTAAAAACTTGAGTTTTTTGGACAATTCCTAATGAAAAAAAAACACATCTAAGTAAAATCAGTCCAATAAAATCAGCGCAGATTTCATTGACTTCTATAGCACCTTGACGACTTTTACTTTGCACAGTTTGGTATTAAAGGTTTTTGTGGGTTTTTTTCACTTAATAAATGTTGAATTTTTAGAGTTTTTACAAAATATTGGAAAACCACAAATTTTTTCAAGATTTGTGAAAAAAAAAAATCACAATTCTATTATTAGTAAAAGGCCCGATAAAGTCCACATCATCTGTAGGTTAAAGAAATTAGACATTTTTCTTTTTCCCTTTATCAGTGGCCACCAAGGGACATAGTTTCAGGAAGAAAATTCCTTTTATACATTTTCTAAAAATGCAATAAATACTATTTTGTGACTGCAGAAAGTATGCATCCATTGTGTTTAATGTAAAAGTTTTATGTAACTTTTGCCCCTCACTTGTACATATACAAAATATTGTTACAGACCATGACCCTTCACCCTTAGTGATAAGCGAAAATTTTCACCAGGTTTCGATTCGAAGAATCCCCCTATAGACTCCAATTTACTGTGCGCTGAAAAAGTTGCACAAAAAAGTGGCATGGCCAATGCTAAAAAAAACAGCCATTGACTTTAATGTGTAATATTTGCTGTTTTGTGATTTCTGGCTAAGTGAAACAGGACAATTTCAATCATAACTATTCACGCTAAATCATCTTAATTTAGAAATTCCTGGGTTTTTTTTAAAAGGCCATAATTGCTACTTTTAAATGCCCCATATTTACATAATCACCTTGTCATGCAAGTGAAATGATTTTCTATGTTTGCAGGTGGACTGGTAAACTAGTCTCCCAGTATTATTTAGCAGGCAGTCCCCTAGTGTTATAGACTCCTAACTGGGTCCTAAAATACAGTTAGAAGGGGGACCTGTTCCTATTCCTGCTTAAAGCTATGCCCTTGGTGTTCACACAGTGACCAGTAGATGGCACTGTGCTAAAGTATAAAGTCCTGGGCAGTGCTCAGGGTCCATTATGTGTTAGCCCTGGCCTGAGCAGGCAGGCAGGGTATCCAGTGGAACCTAGACAGGTCAGGTCTAGTAAGGATAGGATACTAACCTTAAGAGGTCACTCTAGCAGTGACAGATAGACAGGCTATTTAGCTGAGCAGCTTGAGGCTCCTCCGAGGAATGTGAGTGGGATTATGATCCTGGGTACCAATTGCAGAGAAGTAGGGACTAAGGGGCACATTTACTAAGGGTCGAATATCGAGGGTTAATTAACCCTCGATATTCGACCAGGAACTAAAATCGTTCGACTTCGAATATCGAAGTCGAACGATTTAGCGCTAATACTTCGATCGAACGATTATTCGTTCGATCGAACGATTAAATCCTTCGAATCGAACGATTCGAAGGATTTTAATTCATCGATCGAACGAATATCCTTCGATCCAAAAAACATAGGCAAGCCTATGGGGACCTTCCCCATAGGCTAACATTGAGTTCGGTAGCTTTTAGCTGCCGAACTAGGGGGTCGAAGTTTTTCTTAAAGAGACAGTACTTCGATTATCGAACGATCGAATAGTCGAACGATTTTTAGTTCGAATCGTTCGATTCGAAGTCAAAGTCGTAGTCGAAGGTCGAACTAGCCCATTCGATGGTCGAAGTAGCCAAAAAAACACTTCGAAATTCAAAGTTTTTTTTATTCGAATCCTTCACTTGAGCTTTGTAAATGTGCCCCCAAGTGTAAAGACATAGAGATGTGAGTTGCCTCTCAGGTTCCACTTAGGGAAAAGGCTGAAAGCTAGGTGCACCTCAAGCGGCTGCTGTATACATGTTCCCATCCCTGTGGAGACTGATACTGACCAAAGGTGCTGTGAGTATATGCCTATCCACATATTGATGTATGATCCTGCTTGCTCTGTATGTACACTCCATTGTGGAGGCTTTTGTACAATAAATATGTTCATTGGTTAAGGTATAAGAACCACTGGCGCCCAATTATTATACCCTGCACAAAGTTACAGTTACACTATACCCTGCCTCCATACCGTTTGCGAGGGTTTACTCCCTAAGAATTAAGGTCTCATCCGGAGCACATTGAGAGTGGAGCTATAGGCAGAGAACGGTGCACTCAATTTACTATAGCGCTACACCTGGATTTTCTGTACTGTACTATTTACTATGGATATACTGTATGAATATAGGCAGGTTAGGGAATTTGGCAGATTTTAAAATTTCATCTGCTGATGATTAATGTGGATGAGTGCGTGGTGCATTGGCAGATAAGGGAGTGATAATAAGCTGCCTAAGTGATTAAAACAATAGAAGGCTGGCCATTAAGGGGCACATTTATAAAGGGTCGAATTTCAAATTCATGTGAGTTTTTTTAACTCACATGAATTAGATTTTACTCAAAATTTGAATATTCAACTATTTATTAATAAAATCGAATATGTCAATCTCTGACAAATTTTACCAACTCGAAAACTCGATTTGAAATCAAATTGAATTCGACCAAACTCCAAATTGGTCACTGCAGCTCTCCCATTGACTTTAATTTCAATTTGGCAGGTTTTAGGTGGCGAATAGTCGAATTCGATTCAGAGTATTATAAATCTCGAAATCTGAATTCAAATTGAAATAAAAATTCGAATCGAGTTTGGATAATTTACAATTCAAATTTGAGAGTCATCATAAAAAAAATGTGAAAATCCAAATTCTAATATTCAATTTGACCCTTAATAAATCTGCCCTTAAGTGTATGGTGCCTGTCTGCCTGCAGGCTAAACAGATGGAGAATGTACTGAACTGGCTACTGTATGGTGCCTAGGACAATTTTTGTTTAGATGTTGCTGCCCTTGAAACTCTTTCAGGAATTTTAAATATGATAAGAGTGCCATATATACAGTTATCTATAGCTTGCTAGTTGAAATATATGTCTAAATCTAAGATGTACGCCATCCATTGCCACACATCTCTGAGTAAATGACCTGGTTAAATCTGGCATATTCATGAAGTTGTGTATTTATGTAAGCATCTGTGAAGTCCAGTCCAAAGATTCTGGCTGAAAGGACATGGAAAGCCTTATGGCTGAACTCCACTGCGCTCTGTTGTCAGATATGTCACCATGTGATGACACTCATGCGAAGTGTCACATGTGCAGAAGATAATGGTGCTGAACGTGAAATTGCAGGTACAAACTACATGTATCTGGCTGTCGGATGAAGACGTCGAGTTCAGCCCTAAAACACCAGACATATCAATTATTAGGCACACCAGGGGCTTTTTAATCTAGAGGTCCCCAGTGCCATTTTTGCCCACTCCAGGCTATGTATGATTTCAATACATGGTGTAAAATAACACTAAGGGGCAAATTCACTAAACTCTGAAAATTCACCAGCGACGGCTTCGCTCACAGCGCAACACGTGTAGATTTGCCAGGACATCGCTAATTCACTAAAATCCGAAGTTGCGTCCATGGCGCCAAATGCTCGCAAAGTTGCACTAGTGTTACTGCGCCAAGCAAAGAGAAGTTGCGCTAGCGTTGCCTAATTTGCATATGGCGGGAAGTTAAAGTTGAATCGACATACAGTATATGCTGCAGCAAATACATTACATTACACAAGCCTGGGACACCTTAATAAAATTGTTATATTGCCCTACACATGAGCACAGTGTATAGTTTATGTGCCATATGTTAGGAAATGTAGGGGGAAGCCGGTTACCCCCAAAAAAATGTATGATCTTTTGCAGCCTATCACCCTGAAAAAAGGAAAAGACACTAGCATTTTTTGGGACTTAATCGTAAATCGGCAAAGTTCCAAAATGACATCACGCTGGCGTTTTCGCCATCGTTAGTCACTTCACCCTTTAGTAAATTTGCCCCTTAGAACAATTAAGCATTTATTTACAAACATGGTGCAATGTGTGAAAGTGCCCTGATATGAACTTGATATTTTATTTATATGTAGACTTTAATCTCCTTTGCGCAAAAAACGAGTGAGAAAGTTTCTGCAAAATTTTGCCTGGATGCTCAAAGCTTCTTAAATTTGTCCTGGATAGTTGTATTCAGATTGGGCTGCATGTACATTTCTGTTGAACTGCTGCTGGAGAAAGCCAAACTAATATGATGTAATATATAATATACTTAAGAACTAGCTCAAGCAACAAGTTCTGATGTATACATGGTACCTAAAGAATTAGAGAAACAACAATATTTATTTATTTAGTTTTAAGCTAAAAAATTACGAAAGTGAGTAGTAAACTGGTTTGCTGGTGCCAGTATAAACAGTTTCTTTATGGCAGTACAGTCTAGACATATTAGACCGTGCATCACATTAAATTTAGGCAACATCTGTTTCCTTTCTTGTCTCAAAACTTTTTAACCTGTATTCTAAGGTAAAGTCACACTCTGTGACTCTTCTAAATTTCTTCTAAAATCAGAGCAGAATACTTTCCTTATTAAGTATTCTGCAGGCACTAGTCTGCACAAAAAAAATTCTGAATAAATTAATGTTGATGTCATGGACAGCATTGTTAAAAAACTATATTTTTGAAACAGCTGTAGGTCGATGAAGAGCATATGTGTTGCCTTGGTGAAGTCCTGATTTCACCTGAATATCGTTAATCAGCAAGCATCTGTTTCCTTTCTACGGCATTGAATCCCTACAGTACATGCATTATGCTGGCAGACAGAAAAGAAATGTTGGTGTATATCATTAGCACATCTTGAAATCTAACTGCTTACACATTGACTTCCAAGTCATAATAAAATATGAAATAATTGCTTTTGACCTTGTTAAATGCAGTATGGAATCTTTTATATGAAACCACTGCTATCAGGTCAATGGTAGTTCACATTTCGAATGGATAGCAGATATAAACCAAATACATATCTGTACAGGTATAAGAGCAGCTCAAAAACTTCCTATTTTTTGTATTTTGGTCCCAAATCTCACTATTTAGACCTGATCACTCGTTCATTCCTTGTCCAAGCTGGCTTCTGGTTGTATACAGATTTTGCTTAAAGGAAAACTATACCCCCCAAACAATGTAGGTCTCTATAAAAAGATATTGCATAAAACAGCTCATATGTAAAATCCTGCTTCATGTAAATAAACCATTTTCATAATAATATACTTTTTCTAGTAGTATCTGCCATTGGGTAATCATAAATAGAAAATTGCCATTTTAAAAAATAAGGGCCGCCCCCTGGGATCGTAGGATTCACTGTACTCACAAACATACCAACAAACCATACATGTTAGGTCACATGAGCCAATCAACAGACAGAGTTGTGTCTTTTGCTTACACACTTCTTCCTGTTACAGTTAGAGTTGTAGTATTTCTGGTCAGGTGATCTCTGAGACAGCACAGAGACCATCACAAAATGGTGGCTCAAGGCAAGAGATGTAAAAGGGCAAGATTTACTTAAATATATAGACCAGTTTGGTAAGATTCTTTAATATGCCACTTAATATGATATGAACTATCTGTTGCTTAAGTGTTCATTTTGGGGGTATAGTTTTCCTTTAAGCCTTTTTTTCATGGTGTATTTCTGGTTCCTAATGAACTCTGCCTGTCTGACTACGATTCTCGCCGCCTGCCCTTGACCACTAGCCTGTTTTTGACTATGCTCTTGCCTAATCCTTGCCTGTACTGTGTAATAGAAGTATGGTCTCGGCAAACTTATTCGCCGGCGTCGAATCGTGCACATTCACCACAAATTCGCGCCTGGTGAATATATTCACCATCACTATCACTAATTACTAGTGAAAAAAAATCTGAAAACCTCTAAAAATCTAAAAGGCTTTAAAAAAGATAAAATAGTATCAGCCGATTGATTTTGGATTCAAGCTTTTCATGGTTTTTACACTTGATATATCTCAAGTGGAATTTTAGAGAAATTGGATGGGGACCAAACATTTTTGGAGATAAATACAATTTGTGAAAAAAATATAAAGTCAAATTTTAGTAAATATGACCCGGGGAGGCCCATCTATCAAAGGTCGAATTTCGAATTCATGTGAATTTATTTTTAGATTCAAATATACTCACAATTTGACCGGGAGGCTATTTAAGAAAAAAATTGGAATGTTTAATATTCGATCGAATGGTTCCTACCCTAAAATTTTAATTTTAAACATTACTTTACCTATAAACCTTTTAAAGCTTATAAAAAAAAATTGGTGCAAGAACAAGTTGTTAGGAGACACATGATGCTCCAGAATGATTAGTAAATGACTCATCAAATAGTGAATGTGGTCCGGGTGCTCCAGCCCTTCAGAGCCCATGAGTGGGTGGGTGGAGATGATACACATTTTTTAACTTTGTATAATAAAATATATTTTTAACTAATCTTCTCTAGTCCTGTGGATCCGTTTGAGTGCCAGTAAGCCCTGCTTCCATTTATCCTTTGCAAGAAAAAGTTGTGACAAAATTGTGCTTCAATTAGAATCATGCAACTTTTTCGAATTGATGCCCGAAAGCTCGACTTCATGGAATTGTTGCCACAACAACTCGAATTTATCGATTATTGAAAACAATGCAAACAGCTTAAAACTATTGAGAATCCTGAAGGTAAAAACCATGGGGCAGATTTACTAAAGGGTGAAGTGACTAATGCTGGCGACGATTCGCCAGCGTAACCAATTTCAGGGACTTTGCCAATTTACTAATGGGCACAGGCGTCACTTCACTAGCGATGGAGATAGATCGTAGCGGTGATTCGCATTCTAACGCCAGGTGACTTTTCACTCCGGTGAATGGATGTTACACTGCAAATTCACTAAAATGTGGATTTTACTGAACGTTACCTCTTTTGCCAGACTTGTCTTTGCCAGCTCAGACCAGGCGAAATGCATAGAACTCAATCTTCAGTTACTTACATCATATATTTTGAGTGGAAAAACGTCTAAGTCCAAAAAACGCTGGCATCTTTTCCTTTTTTCAGGGTGATAGACTGCAAAAGATTTATTTTTGTGTAACCGGTTTCCCCCATACATTTTATAGCATATGGGAACATTATTTTACACTGGGCTTTTGTGTAGGGCATTATAACAACTCAATTGACTTTATTAGGGTTCCCTTGGCATGTGTAGTTATCAGTGTAAATATAATGTATTAGATGCAGCATGTAACATAAAGAGGTTCATTCAACTTTAAATTTTCCGCCGTATGCAAACTAGCCTGAGCGCAAGACTTCTAACGAAGTTGTGCTAGGCAGAATTGAACGATATCGCTTCTTCGCTTTGATCTGCTCGCATTAGCGAAGTAACGCTATCGATTTGCCAGCGTCCGACTCCCAGGACGAAACTTCTCATTTTAGTAAATTAGGGGTTGTCTGAGCAAATTTTCACCTGGGGAAGTGTTGCAATGGCTGCGAAGCTGTCGTTTGTGAATTTTCCACGGACGCCTGGACCCATTAGTAAATCGGCAAAGTCCCTGAAAGCGGTAGTGCTGGTGAATTCTTGCCATCGTTAGTCACTTTGCCCTTTAGTAAATCTGCTCCAAATTGGTGGTACAGTGAATAGACAGGGTCAAATGCACTAAAATAGAGACTGAAGGGATTCAAGGGTGAACTAAAGGCAGTGGACAACTGTCTCTGAACTGATTGTTCTCCACAAGCACATCTTGTTATCAAATAATCTCATCTGGCATTTATTGTTCCCTGGGAGGCAGCTAATCTCAGACTTTAAGATACACTGGGGCAGGGACTAATGTAAATAATAAACAATCTCGATAATAATGTACTAAAAAAGAGTGCTGGTCCACTTCAGTGATAAGGCTATAACATTTGTAATATATATAGTAACAGTTCTTTTATTCTGGCAATATAAATTCTAGAAGTTTTCAATTTGTTTGCATTATTGTCTTTAAATTTGTTTGTACAGGTATGGGACCTGTTATCCAGAATGCTCGGGACCTGGGGCTGTCTGGATAATGGATCTTTCTGTAATTTGGATTGTCATACATAACACTAGGAAATCATGTAAACAAAAACTCAAAAGGCTGGTTCTGCTTCTAATAATAGTAATTATATCTTAGTTTGGATCAAGTATAAGGTACTATCTCATTAATACAGAGAAGAAGGAAGTCATTTAAAAAAATCTGATTATTTGGATAAAATTGAGTCTATGGGAGACATCCTTTGCGTGTTTCTGGATAACGGATCCCATACCTCTACTATGTTTTGTTTGTTTGTATTGTGTTTTAGTTTGTTTGTATTATAAAACTTAAATATTAATAAATGCCTTCCACTGAAGTGAGTGGGTACATTAGGGGGCACATTTACTATGGGTCGAATATCGAGGGTTAATTAACCCTCGATATTCGACCATCGAAGTTAAATCCTTCGACTTCGAATATCGAAGTCAAAGGATTTACCGCAATTCGTTCGATCAAACGATCAAAGGAAAAATTGTTCAATCGAACGATTAAATCCTTCTAAACGAACTATTCGAAGGATTATAATCCATCGGTCGAACGATTTTCCTACGATCACAAATTGGTAGGAAAGCCTATGGGTGCTCGGTATGTTTTAGGTGGCAAAGTAGGTGGTCGAGGTTTTTTTTAAAGAGACAGTACTTAGACTATCGAATGGTCGAATAGTCTAACGATTTTTAGTTCGAATCGTTCGATTCGAAGTCGTAGTCAAAGGTTGAAGTAGCCAATTCGATGGCCGAAGTAGCCAAAAGAATACTTCGAAATTCAAAGTATTTTTCATTCTAATCCTTCACTCGAGCTAAGTAAATGTGCCTCCAAGTGTGTGTGAAATCTTCTAGAGGGAATACAGCATACTGTATATTTTTTTATAATATGTTGGATGTAAAAAAGGTTCCAAACGAAATGAAAGGAATAGTGCTCCTGTCTGAAAAACTGGATTTATACATAAAACAGCAATAATCGCACCTCTGTAGATGGTAAAACCATTCAAATACTACTGGCTTGGCTCAGGTTTATATAAATTAGCAGTAAAAAAATCAAATAATATAGCGCAAGTCAAGACCTTCCAATTCAGACAATTGTAATGCAAGTAATGGAATAAAATTAGCAAGTAGTAATAAGAATAGAATTAGAATTTTGCAGTGTACTGTGTTAGATGATTATGCACATTTTAATTAAGCAGAGTCCTTTTTGGGGCCATGCTACTAGGTTAAATACTGTAAATACAAGTGCATACAATGTGCTGGCACGCTAGATGCATTAGTAGATGCTATTGCAGGTTTGCAAAAGTTACAATAAATACACAAAAAGGAAAAGTAGTTTGTATTTTTCTGTTACTGAACTTTCTAATACTCTTACAATCTATACTTATATTCTATGCTTCCATATTTACATTTTTTGATGTATATTTTATTACAGCAACTTTTTAGCATTGTTTTCGTTAATTAAAGGTATACTATCATTTTTTATAATATCTTTAATTTTTCTACATGCTTTCTCATGCTAATAGTAAACTGCAAATAAATGTCTGTGAAAAGCTCTAAGGAAGCTGATCTGCTTCTGTCATGCTCCATTCAAACACATCAAGGTAAAGTTATGAAAGGTTTTATTTTCAAGGGAGTAAATTGATACTGGATATACATTTTGGACCCTTGTTAGAGGTAGAAATTAAGGTATGGGGTAAATGTACCCAATATGTTACTTGCTTTAATTAGCACCATTTATAAGATGTCATATTAACAATTGTTTTCTGTGGTCAGACTCTAAACACCAAGATACGCATGTATATTTGTGCATGGAGTAAAGACCTCTATGATCTGCAAGATTAGAGGTTGGCAATCTTTGTTCCATAGCTCTACCAAAGAATTCCCTTTTTCATTATTTTTTCAGAAAATCCTTCCCATTGGGATTACGCGACATGCAAATACCAAATGCCCAATTAAAGACTGAATTTGCTTCAATGTAACTTTCCTTGGCACCTATAACACTATCAGCCAAAGCTGTAAACGTCTCCATCTTACCGGAAGGCAAACTAAATATTATGTCTTCCATGTCTATCTCAATCCCCAAGAAAATATTATGTTTAGGGGCCTTCCGTTTTTTCCCTGGCGACTGGTACTCCAAATTTCTCCATAATTTTTAGGAAGGTTGTTAGCAACTGGGAACAAACCCCCAATCCTGCTGGTCCTACAAACAGGAAATAATTGAGGTAATGCAGTCCCATTCAGAAATTTGTTTTGTTTTGTTTTGTTACCCAATCCAATAAATACTTCAAAATAATAGCACAATATCGAGCATCCCATTGGGAGACACATATCTACAAAATACTTTCCTTTGAAGCAGAATCCCAAGTGGTAGCACTGGGGGTGGATAGGCAATAACCTGAATAATTTTTCTCTAACCATGTCCAAATTGTCATTGACTGAATTTAAATTCAAGTTGGCAATTCACTGGGAACAAAAGATATCCAAAACCCATCCTCGAAACCATTAATCAATAATCAATGCCTCACGATTATTGGGATACATTTTTAACCATGGTAGCATCCTTTTCCTTTTCACTGGTGTCATCAGTCTTACCAGGTTTAACTCTGGTTTTGCTGCAGCCAGTTTGACTTTTTTGAAGCAACATAAGACTGGGAGTGCTCCTCCACAGCATGAGCATTCATGCTTATATCTACAGTTGCTATACTATTTGCAGTGGCTCTCATTATATAACCTACATACCTTTTTCGGACGCCGGCGCATTTTCGCAGCAAATTTGCGCTGGCGTCCAAAAAACGGATTCTGGTGTCAAAAATGGATGTCTGCTAGTTTCACAAATTTTTCGCCACAAATTTGGGACGTTTTGCTTCGCCGAAAAATTCGCAAATTTTCGGCGAAGCAAAATGTCCCAAATTTGCCCATCACTAATTGCTGCCTTTCTACATCTAGATTTCTCATCATACTTTAGCCAGCAAATGCCACCGTAGGTCCTACAGTATATGCACCCCAAATAATTTCAAACAAAGTGAAGATACTTTTTCGGGGGAATTTTTTGCACAAAACCATGCAGCCAATTATTGATAGTACACATTTGCCGTGTCACATGCTCTCCTTATACAGTAGGTTTATCCACTGAATCTTTATCTGGGTGCTTACGAGTAAATACATCTACAAACTGTTTCAGCCAAAGTTTTTTGTCTTTTACCCCTGGATCCAAATGCAACCCCAGTGGAGCTGCTTCACAGAATGAGGTGGTACTAAAATTGTTCCTAGACTCTGTACACCCCCTATCTCAGAGCTACAGTAGTATCATTGGTATGAGCAGCAACATACCCATGCCCCTGCAGCATTAGCATCAATATGCAATCACCATTTTTTTAAAATCTTTTTACAGACAAGTAAAAAAAAAAACATTCTGCTCAAAAAAGTATCAGAGGGTAGGAGGAGGAACACCAACAGAATTAGACCTCCGGGACTAGGAGGAAGGAATTTCAACCGTACTTGAGCCAGACACAATAACTGAAGGACATTATGATAAAAATTTGGACACATGCAATAGGTAAACTCAATATTTGTAAATGTATTTTCCTAACACATTTCCATAACTTTATGTGACAAATTGTCAAAATGTGCCATTAAAGCTCACCACCCAATTTGTATCAATTTCTATTGCCTTATAAGAAGTGTTTTAACTCAACCTTGCAGTCATTTATGAATATGCTTCTTATATATCCCATAGGAATTATTAGAAAGCGGATGAATATTTCTGTGGTCAGCTCTAATCTAACATGTGGAGAAATGTCACCCTAAGATCTAGATATATGTATTTTAGAATGCACATATTTCTACATGTTGCAGCCTAGAATAGCTTAATTTCCTGTTGCTCACTTTAGGGGCAACCAACACAAGGGAGTCTGAGGACAACCAAAAGCAGCATAGTCAACAAATGCATGCAGGGGGATGAAGAGGAACAGGAATGCCATTAAACACTGCCAATTAAATGTTGTAATAAAATATTTTTATTGATGAGGTGAAAAAAATATCTTTAGAATTGATGTTCTGAGGCCAAAAAGGAAGTGCTTCAGCAAGGCATTGCCTTATATAGGCTCCTGCATGGGAATTCCCCTACAGGCCAACCTTAGGAGTTGACACTAGCTGCTGGCTGAACTACCACATTGCCCGACTAACGGGGGTTCAAGTGCCTGATTGCTGCTTCCACATTACATTCCTTGGCAATCTTGACTAGCATCTTTGCATCAAAAAAGATATTGTCATTTCAGAAGAGGTCCATACCAGGCTCCACTCTTCTTTCTGGTGTGCTGCATTGACAGACTGCTAAAAACACAGGGCAAATTCAGGGGTTCAAAGTGCAAAATACATGCAAGCAGTCTATTGCTCTTTGCACTTGCCCCTCTTTTGTAAATGATCCTGACTGTCACAATAAAACTGTCACTTTTGGGTTACCAGCTGAATGAGGGCCAGAAATTGGTCTCAATATAGCAGTGACTTTTTTCGTATATGCTGTACAGAGATACCATGAAACTATAGGGCTAAGAAGGAAGGCGGTACAATTCTTACATGACTCTATAACTTTGGCCTTGGATGTGTAATCTACAGTATATTTCAGCTATATAATGTGGTTGTTTCAAAAGTTCTTCCCTAGCATATTACAAAGTGTTCACCTGGAAGCTGATTGCAGACACATTTATTATAGTAACATCCCCACAGAATGACTGGTCTTGCATCAGCAATTGCCAATTAATAGATATCTTTTGTGTGCAAAAAAATGGTGTGCTCTCAGTACTAATTAACATCTAGGTAATTTGTTTGTCAGCTGGGATGTTTTTATTATTCACCTTGAGGCACAATCTATTTTTAAGCTCTACTGCAGAAGTGTTATGAAAACATATCCAGTTATTAGCCTTGGTGTATAGTACAGTAACATACATATATGTATTGGAACATTGGTGTCAGAAAAAAACAATATCCCCCAACTTGTTTAATTCTGGAAGGTATTAATCTACTGAGTTATTAAATTTAATTGTAAATGAGTGTTTCACCCATTTAAGCTTTGCTAGTATTGATTCGATAAGTGATGAAAAGATTATAGGAAATCACTGTAATAAGATTTTTTAGCAGGTTAAGAGACCCTGGGGGAATAATTAAAGCAGAAGCCATGGTGATAAACTATACAATAAGTATACTTCTTGTCATCTTAAAAGTCAGAAAGGCGCAAGTAATTATTTGCTTTTTTGAAATGTGCGGTTCATCTATAGTATATATATGGCAATAGTACTCAAGTTATAGAGTGTTAGTGCCATAGATTCAATGTTTCTGGGTTCAGTTATTTTCCAATGGAGAATCCTGTTCATGCCAAAATCTTGCACAGGCTGGGTTTAAACATTTTTCTTACTGTTTAGTTGTTATTTTATGTTCCATTGTGTATACTTTGGTATGAATCAAAAGCATTACAAAATTCACTAGAGAAATCTATTGCTTTGTAAATAAACCACAATATGTTTATTGGTCGATTGTTAATTTGAGCCTGAGGTGAACTGTAAACAGAATCATTACTGAGAAAATGTTATGGTTATTGCTGAACATTTATTTGTTCCTCCCAAGCTTAGTATGAAACAATGCAGCTACCTGAGACATTAATGGAAATGTTTTCTTCTTGTTTTCTTCTGATACAATATTATAAGTGACTGTATCACCAAATGGTCTTGAGCAAGGACCAAACACTAAGTTCCATTCTAGATCAAGAAAAAACAAAACATACATTTTTTGTAAATAAAATGACAAAAAGTATGTTCAGCACAAGCCCATATTAATGCAGTCATGTAGAAAAGGGGGTATACTGCCCCTATAATGTATCATGATGAGCTATAACATAGATCTAGTAATAGTTTCATCACAGGTCCAGTCAAGTTACACAGGCAATGTATAAAAATACCATAGTTTATTTACAGCACTTAATATATTCACCATATTTGCCACCATTATCAATACAACTGTTAAATGTTCTTTCTGGTTCTTTAATGTCTTTCTACACTATAGTATTACATGTCCTAGGGGCACATTTATCAAGGGTCGAATTTCGAAGTTAAAAAAACTTAGAAATTCGACCATCGAATTGGACTTTTTTTTACATTTTTTTGGCCGTTTTCGGTCGAATTAAAATCCTTTGATCGATTGTAGAAATAGTTTGAATCGAACAATTCATCGATCGATCGAACGATTTTCAAAAAAAATACTTTTTTTAAAACTTCTAGGAGCTCCCCATAGGCTAACATAGCAATTCAGCAGGTGGCAAAGTCAAAGTTTTTTAAAGAGAGAGTACTTTGATTTTCAAATGTTCGAATATTCAAAGTATTTTCAATTTGAATCGAAGTCGAATTTGGCCTATTCAATGGTCGAAGTACCCAAAAATACTTCAAAATTTGAAGTTTTTTCATTCAAAAATTCACTTTAACCCTTAGTAAATGTGCCCCCTAGTGTTCCAATATCATGGGTGTATAATGGGTGCCCAAAAACCAAAATGGCAGCATTATTACTATATAGAAGGTAACCAGATAGCAGCTCCCCAACACAAGATAACAGCTAAAATAGAATGCAAAAGAAGTGCACACTAAGGGGCAGATGTATGAAGGGTCGAATATCGAGGGTTAATTAACCCTTGATATTCGACTAGGAACTAAAATCCTTCGACTTCGAATGTCGAAGTCGAAGGATTTAGCGCAAATGCTGCGATCGAACGATCGAAGGATTATTCCTTCGATCGAACAATTAAATCCTTCGAATCGAACGATTCGAAGGATTTTAATACAACGATCGAAGGAATATCCTTCGATCAAAAAAACTTAGGCAAGCCTATGGGGACCTTCCACATTGTCTTCGGTAGCTTTTAGCTGCCGAAGTAGGGGGTCGAAGTTTTTTTTAAAGAGACAGTACTTCGACTATCGAATGGTCGAATAGTCAAACGATTTTTAGTTCGAATCGTTCGATTCGTAGTCGTAGTCGAAGGTCGAAGTAGCCCATTCGATGGTCGAAGTAGCCCAAAAAACACTTCGAAATTCGAAGTTTTTTTTACTTCGAATCCTTCACTCGAGCTTCATGAATCGGCCCCATAGAGTAGTATTGTCTTAATTAAGATGATTAATGAAGCCCATAGAGCCACAGAGTGTTTAAAAATGGTGCCCGAAGAGCTATATTACAGAAGAACCCCCACTGTGATATTCTTCAAGATTCCCCTTTTCGGGTATATACTCACAAGAATTCTTGGATTTTTGATGTACATGGTAATGTTGGTCCTTTGCCGTATGAGTTCCCTCCAGTCAACCATTAAGTAGTATAATGAAGATATAAAGAAAAATATAGTATAATATTGCCTTAATAAATGTTAAAAATCACCACAATACAACCGATTTTCTACTCACAAGGATAGCCAGGTCATAAAGAACGTAGTACCCAAAGCAAAACAAAAGTCTGGACTTCTCTGGGACCAGAAAGCTTCTCCTGTTGAGTCTGTGATCGGTGAATAACTCAAACTGCTCCAATCTCCAACACATTTCGCAGTCTCCCTTGCCTGCTTCCTCAGGGATAAACAAGTCCTTGTTAATCATGTCGGTGCTGCTTTCTCCCTGTTGCACACTGACCCATGTATATTTATTGTGACATAGTTACCCGCAACTTGATGTTCAAATTTCATAATTCACAACAAGTACCCAATAAACATATACACATATTCCAAGCTATTCACAGTATATTGTGATTATAACAGTTAATGAAATCATTTTATGTAGTTTTGACCATACCCATTGAAAATGCTTATTTATGCTAATTAAGACTGATAAACTAAAATCTCTCATAAATAGTTAATAACTGATAAATTAAGATAGAAACTGAGTCAACTTGTTAAATTCAAAAGCTGCTAAATTCAGGTCTATGTTAAGACTTCGGAGTTAAAGAATTCAACCTGTAAATCCAATATGTCTCCCTATTGGGTACTTGCTTTGAATATGCTTTATGCACCAAAAATCCAAGAAATCTTGTGAGTACAGTATGTACCCGAATGGGGGAATCTTGAAGAATATCACAGTGGTGGATCTCCTGCAATATAGCTCTCCAGGCACCATTTTTAAACACTCTGTGGGCTTCATTACTTATCTTAATTAAGACAATACTACTCTATCCCCCAAATTCAATAAAAGGCAATAAGTTTGCCCAGGAGCAGCAACCTATAGCAACCAATAAGATGGTTGCTTTTAAACAGTTGACCAGTAAATGCTACCTGCTGATTGGTTGCTATGGGTTACTGCCCATGGGCAAACATAGTGCCTTTTATTACATAACCCCCTATGTGTGTGCTTCCTTTTGCATTCTATTTTAGATTTCTGGTGTCGTATTAACCTGGTGTGAACGGTGATATTCAAGGAAGCAGCCCCCCCCTTTTTGGTCAATAGTGGAGTGGTGCTGTATTGGTATAAAATAATTATACCTCTTTCTATTTAATTTTATAACAAGATAACAGCTGCCTGGTAGATCTAAGAACAACACTCAATAGTAATATTCAGGTCCCACTACAACATATTCAGTTACATTGAGTAGGAGAAATAACAGCCTGTCAGAAAGCAGTTCTATCCTCACATTGGTTTTCCTACTACAAAATGCCCTTTTCAGTGGAGCAGCTTCTCTCTCAGGATGTTATGCTTTGGTTTCAGAGAATAGGCATATATTTATTCTTTTGTAATGTTTTTTCTTAGGAAATGCTGGCTTTCTCTAGCTTATTTTTACATTTGATGTTTTTTCAATAGGCTGTGTCAAATCCTCTGTTTTCATCTTCATGAACATGTTGAGTACCTAAAGTATTTCTCTGTGAAATGGCTTTAATGTATACTCTCTAACAAGCACGTTATTTTGGAACTTTTTCTGTTTGAGGAGTTTGCTCAATTTTTTATAGCTTACTTCAATGAAAAACAGCTTGAGTCAAAAGAAAGTCTACATTGCTGCCTTGATTACGCATGTGTATTCTTCCAAAGCACATTATAAGTAACATAATATAAAACCACTGTCAACACATATCAGCTAACAAATAGTAAAGATAGAAGGTGGTCCATGGACCTTGCCAAAAAAAAAAAACCCACAAAAACAAATGGGGTTTTATATTTTGTGGTTTTATTTTCCTTATATTGTATACATTATTTATTGTACATTATTTGTTTACTAAGAGGAATGGTTTAAAATGAACACAATTCATATGCAAATTTGTCAATATTAAGAGCCCTTTACACTTATGTATATAATTTTGCAAAGGAACAGATAGCCCATTACCAATAGGTAATAAACCTTATCCTAGCAAATCAGAGTGTCAAGAAATGGGCTTAAATACATATCATTCATATACATGTTGGTGGTAATTCCACTGCTGTGACACTGCAGATGGCCCACTTGCATCTCAAGTACCAAGCACAGATATACAGTAATTATCCCTTTTGTGAATTTAATCCAGTTCGTCAAAATGTACATGTACAATTGCATGTGTTTTGCAGCAATTACACTGGAATTATGGGGGGGGGGAAGGTAAAGTGCACTTTTCATATTTCACTTGCATAAATAAATAGCCCTCCATGTGTGGCCTACTTCTTAACCATGGAGATTAGGGGATATTGTGGAGAGCACCAAAAATGGGGGTAAAGTTGATCACCACCACTTGTAAAAAATTGGATGGAAAATCCAAAGTGAATTTATTTCAATGAAATAAATTATGGAAAGGCCATCTTCTATAGGGGCAGATTTACTAAAGCGCAAAATGACTAACGCTAGTGAAAATTCGCCAGCGTGACGTCATTTTGTTACTTCGCTGGAGTAACTTTGCTAGCTAGAGATAGTTTCTAGCGGTACTTTGCTCCCTTATGCCTGGCGAAGTTGCGCTCTGGCAAATGTATGTAACTACGCAAATTCACTAAGATGCGGATTTTACTGAACGGTACCTCTTGTGCCAGACTTGCCTTCGCCACCTCAGACCAGGCGAAGTGCAATAGGACTTCCTTAAAAAATAGTTGGAAGAAAAGTCCCAAAAAATGCTGGCGAATTTTCATTTTTCAGGGTGATAGGCTGCAAAAAATCTTAAATTTTTTCTATTTTGATAAATGATTTTGATAATGAATTTTTTGGTGAAGCGAAACGGGAGAAATTCACCCATCACTACTCATAAACTATGCACTGGGCTCATGTGTAGGGACATATAATAACTCTATTTTATTTTATTAAGGTTTCCCGGGCTTGTGTAGTGTAATGTATTGGCTGCAACATACTGTATATGTCCATTGAACTTTAATTTCCGCCGTATGCAAATTAGGCAACGCTAGCGCAACTTCGCTTCGCTTGCCACAGTAACGCTAGCACTACTTCGCCAGCTTTCGGCGCCCTGGACGCAACTTTGGTTTTTAGTGAATTAGCATTGTCCTGGCGAATCTACGCCTGGCGAAGTGTTGCGATGTGAACGAAGCCATTGCTGGCGAATTTTCAGAGGTTAGTAAATTTGCCCCATTGCCTCTATTTTATCCAAATAAGATTAATAATGCAGATCCAAAGTACGTAAAACATCACTTATCTATAAAACCCTAGGCCCTGAGCATTCTGGAAAACTGGTCTCATACCTGTATATCAATAACAACAAAAAAACATTTGAAAACTGATGTATAATATTACAGCTAGACCGTAACAGAAGTTTATTTCTTATTTTATACCTCCAATGTATGGATATCCCATACAACATAAAGTATGTCCAAGGTATATTGAGCCATTGCTTAGCACTTAGGCTTTAATAGTTTCTCATTTTCTTTCTGTTTCATGTCTTGCACAATACCTGCCTGGTGTTTCTTCTAGAAACTATGATTGTACTATATCATCTAAACTCTTAGTGCTCACTCTAGGAGCACAAGCACCCTCATGGCTTTCATAAATATGGCTTTCATAAATAAAAACACAAATTCAAAAGCATATCAAGCAGTTTCATTCTTGTACCATAGATGAGCTGATAATGATTAAGACACAAACAAAGTGAACTTGGCTGTCTCTAAAACCAGCAATAGTAAATGTTAGCTGAAACGTATTATTGTTTAAAACAGATTTCAAAAGGCATTGCACTTCTATTATGGAAACCCTAATTGTTCAATATTGGATTCTTTTTGTATATTTTGCCTATCTTGCAGAATTTTCCAGACATACATTTCAGAAACAACAAAAAGAGTCTCTGAGGATGACAACAATTCTTTAACGAACGGTACATTCTGAACATGCTGATGCATTCTGTGTCTGTGTGCCAACATCTTGCTACTAGAGTTAAACAGTTTTGTGCTGACCTTTGAATCCCAAGTTGATTAAACTAATACTCTAGTAAGCCATATGAAAAGTTACTTAGCAAAACTGGAGAAGCAATTTGGAATCTTAAATTTCTATATTTGAAAAGAACTGTTATCATATATCACACTGGTTCTTATGGCGATGAGTGACCACACAGACTATAGTTAGTGATGGGTGAATTTGGGGCGTTTCGTTTTGGCTAAAAATCTGCAAATTCCAAACGGATTACTGTGTGCATTGTGCCACTGTCCCACTACCATGTGCAGAGGGTGCTGTTTGATATTGCCATCACTGTTAATCTTTCATATAACCAACAGAGGGCGCTGTGTGATATTGCAGTCACTGTTATTCTTTCATATAACCAACAGAGGGTGCTGTGTAATATTGCAGTCACTGTTAATCTTTCATATAACCAACAGATGGCTCTGTGTGATATTACAGTCACTGTTATTCTTTCATATAACCAACAGAGGGTGCTGTGTGATATTGCAGTCACTGTTATTCTTTCATATAACCAACAGAGGGCGCACTGTTATTCTTTCATATAACCAACAGAGGGTGCTGTGTGATATTGCAGTCACTGTTATTCTTTAATATAACCAACAGAGGGGGCACTGTTATTCTTTCATACAACCAACAGATGGCGCTGTGTGATATTGCAGTCACTGTTATTCTTTCATATAACCAACAGATGGCGCTGTGTGATATTGCAGTCACTGTTATTCTTTCATATAACCAACAGAGGGCGCACTGTTATTCTTTCATATAACCAACAGAGGGCATTGTGGGATATTGCAGTCTCTCCCCAAGTGTACTGTTGGTATAGGAATGATTAAAAGTGACTGCAATCTCAGCTACTCGGGTCGGGTACCGCTGACCCGAGTATAAGCCGAGGTAGACTTTTTCAGCACATTTTGGATGCTGAAAAACTCGGCTTATACTCGGGTATATACGGTAGGCTACTTTATATATACTTTATACACAATAGCAACAAAATTCTTCGAACTAACCTTAAGAGTAGTGATGGGCGAATTTGGGGTGTTTCACTTTGCTGAAATATTCGTGAATTTCCCGGTTTCGCAAATTTATTCGTCGGTGGCAAATCGTGGAAATTCGCCTCGAATTTGCGCCTGGTGAATAAATTCGCCCATCACTACTTAAAAAACATGTATATTTCTTTGATATTCTTTTTTTACTATACAGTCATTAAGTTAAATTAAGTACACACTTTCTAGTAATTTCATATAGTTTCTCTTTTCATTTGCAATGAACAAATCTGTAGTGAATAGCTTATTCATTTGCTTCATGCAGAGCTGGAAGCATCTCAAAAACTAGCTTAATAAGAGGAATTCTTGGCAAAATATTCTTTTTAATAATGGCTCAGCAAGCAGCTCTACTTATCTTAAAATTCAGTGCTTACATATTTGGAAGAAAAGCATGAATTTCATGCAGATCTTAAAGAAACGTCTGCCTAAAGAGGTTATAGTATGGTGAAAGAAAATTCTCTAAATTTGTTAATAACTACTTGCAAACACGTGCACCACATTTGCTCCCTTGAGCCATTACTAAAACAATAGCAGTCTGTCCTTTACTTCTGGTGTTGGGGGCAGTGTTGGCAGGGGCTGGTTAAGAGTGGATGAGGATTAAGGAAGAGTTTGGTTTTGATGCCTAAACTAGAGAAAGTGCCATCAGAGGCTATAAAAGATCTCCTGCATCAACTCTAATAGAGACTGTCCAGGAGAGCAGAAAGAGTGCTATCCCTGTTAAACTCAGCCAGGAAGGGATGCCTGAAGCTCCAATTGTAGAGAGAGACCCCATCTTATCTCACACAAAAAGCTGCAAGACAAGAGGAGGATATGAGAATGTGGGGTCAAGTCTTGCATTTGTATTTGCTACATTGGAGCAACTGCTTTTTGCCAAGGAGTGGTACTTAGGGGTTGGTAGCACTACCTAGGGTTTTAGGAGCTCTTTGGAGGCACCAATGTTGAAAAATGAGCCAAATCACTCTGGATTGCATACAATAAATTTTCACAATACATATTCAGTTTCCTACAGTCTTATTTTGTTTTTCTAAATGGATTATTGTTCTGTTCCTTATTATTCTGTTCTTATAGACACAGTTCATTGCTGTCCGAATCCAGTTTTACTTGTATCCTTGTATCTAAACCAAACTCAGTGGATAGTAGCATGGAAGGGTAAATGTAGAAATAATTATTAGGAAATGCAAAATTATACCAGTGGAATCTCTTATTTGAAAATTTGTTTTATAGATGTCAATCTCTTTCAGCAAAGTGATCGGATAAAATTGGTATTGATCAATTTTTAGTACTTCAGTAGTACAGTATATAAATGTAATGTTTTTCAGCATCTTCAGTTTTTAAGGTTTACAGAAATACAGTATTACTATTACTACAGGGTAGCGATTGCTGTGTGTGTGCTTAAAGACAAATGAAGGCTAGTGATGGGCGAATCTCTTGCTTTTCGCCAAAAAAATTAGCAAAATTCCTGTTTTGGGGCAATCAGCAATTTTTTTCACTTTAACGCAAACCTGACTCTTGACACAATGTATTTTTTTGTGTCATGTAACTAGAAGAAAACCTTCATCTATAAGGATGGCAGGTATGTGGCGGGTAACACCATTAAGAGTTTTTTTGCAGCAGATAATCTCCTTTGACAGCTCATTTACTTGTTCTCTGCAATTATATAACAACTGTTCCTCACCTTTAGGGTAAGGACACACGAGGAGATTCAGGGAGATTTTGTCGCCTGGCTACTAATCTCCTTGTCTTTTGAGCAACTATCTCCCTGAACTGCCTCAGCGTTTTTCCCCATAGGCTACAATGAAAAGTTGCCTGCGCTAATGCACACACGGTGATGCGTTTTCAATAGTTGCCCAAAGTTGCCTCAGTGAGGCAATTTCAGGCAACTATTGAAAACGCATCGCCCTGTGTGCATTAGCGCAGGCAACTTTTCATTGTAGCCTATGGCGAAAAACGCTGAGGCAGTTCAGGGAGATAGTTGCTCAAAAGACAAGGAGATTAGTAGCCAGGCGACAAAATCTCCCTGAATCTCCTCGTGTGTCCTTACCCTAAAGTATTCACTTAAATACACTTTTGCTCTAAAATAACAAATAATTAGAAAACAAGTGACTTTATTGTAATTTATAGTGATGGGCGAATTTATTCGCCAGGCATGAATTTGCGGCGAATTTGTGCGATTCCCCGGCAGCGAATAAATTCGGAAAACGCCCGCGAAAATTCGCCCAATAAAAAAATTTTCACAGGCTTAAAAAAAAAAAACGGACGCCGGCGTCAAAAACGGCCTCCGTCATAAAAAAAACAGGCGCCGGCATCAAAAATGGGTGCCGGCGTCAAAAACGAGACAAAGCGAAGCGAAACGGCGCAAATTCGCCCATCACTAGTAATTTAGAAGAGAATTCTATTTATTCTGTTTAAATAAATCTACCTTCTACATCTAACCGCAGCTGTTCAATCGAGTCTGGCTGCTGCCTCTTCAGGTCACTCCAGATGCACTGCACCACACGCAGGCTCAGATGCACATTGAAGTGCTGCCTCAGCCTGCGCCGCAGCCTCTGAATTATGTTCCTTTTTAGGGACTGTATAATAACTCCTGGGAGTTATTGTCATACCCCTCCCAGTGCAGATACCGGAACATACATTGAACTTGCTCCTCACTTAGCATGCCAGGACCTGCCATCTCTTAAAAGTGTAAGGTTGGTTATTTATACTGGCGCCAAATTAGGCACTTGCGCATCAAACTCGGAGCTTCTGCATTAAATCAGGTGCTTCCACATAAGATCAGGTGCTTCCGCATCAAATCAGGTACTCGTACATCAGACTGAATGCGCGATCGGCTAATTTGAAGAATCTGCTATTGAATTAAGTGACCCTAAAATCCATTATAATTTTTTTTGGTTACATAATGTAAACTTTCAATACAAGTATAACACAACACTAGCATTTGTTGAAGACCTTGAAGAGATTGCTATTTGTATGATGATGAGCCAGCTGGACTTTTGGCAGCACTCTTTTCAGAGACCTCATTTGTGTAGTTGCAGACATCTCACTTAGAGACAGCACTTAGCAGGACTTTGGGTAATAGTGTGACTACATTTGACAACCATGCTGCAGTAGTAAAAGCAATATTATCATTAAACTTGATAAGCCCAACCTGAAAATTATTTGCCAACAATGCAACAGTAATAGTAGCAGCAACATTATTAGAAGCCTTGATAGGCCTCAACCACAAGAAATTTGCCAACAATATGACAGTAGTAGTAGTAGCAACAGCTGCAGTAGTAGAAGCACCATTATTAGAAGCATTGACAGTCCTCAACTAGAAGAAATTTGCCAACCATGTGGCAGTAGTAGAAGCAAGATTATTATTAGCCTTGATAGGTCTCAAATTTGCCAACTATGCAGTAGTATTACAAGTAAAGTTATTAGGAGCCTTGACAGGCCCTTAACCAGAATCAATTTGGCAACTATGCAGCAGTAGTAGCAGCAACAGCAGTAGTAGAAGCAACATTATCATTAGCCCTGGTAGGCCTCAACCAGAAAACATTTGCCAACCATGTGGCAGTATTAGAAGCAACATTATTAGAAGCCTTGACAGACTCCACACAAGAATAAATTTGCCAACTTTTCAGCAGTAGTAGCAACAGCAGAATGGGGGAAGGCCTCCCTCAGTTTTAAGCACAGAGCCCTCTTCAATTGACCCATCCTCCTTTCTCTCTCTGGCTGGGTACAAGGAACCCCCCCACCTTTCCCTTGTATTGTGGGTCAAGCATAGTGGCCATCCAGTAATCATCCTGGTCTTTGATGGAACAGATCCTCTCTGAGGAAGTGCGTAGCCACGAAACGCGTCAGACCTCAGACGCTAGATGTTTGATCAGATGAGAAAATAAAGTTATACCTTTTTAACCATAACCTCGTGTGGGCGATTCCTTCGGGTGCCGGTGTGCGCTGCTACAAAACCTGTTGTGCTGTGAATACGTCTCCTCTGTGACGGACTCGGGGCGGCTGCACCCGGGTCACCACGTGGACAGGGTAAGACTCTGCAAATACTTATCTACTAATAACTTGATGTTTTTCGATGGGGAGCCCGATGGGACGTACGTTTGTATAGAACTTCAGTGCAGGGTCCGGGGCTATTAGCACCCGGGCCACTAGCCTTAAACGGTGAGCGACGCCAAGGGTGGTATAAGTTTCCCGAGAGAGTTAAAATCTCTGTGCCCTGTAATTGATTGACTATACAAATCTTAACAGAAGCGCTGAATTGATGAATTGTTTGCATACCCTACATGCCTTCATACCCTACATGCCATACTGGTCTTTGATGAAACAGATCTGCAGAACGCTCCAGAGGCAAGTCTGCATATTGTCGGACATGTAGAAGAGGTGCCCGTGACCAACCTCTTCTTGACTGCCCTCCAGATGCAGCAGGTCATCTATTTCCTCCTCCCCCTGCTCTGTGCCCTCCCAGCAGTGGACTATAGCTGGGGTGGTTGGGCGGTGTGTGCCCTGCTCCCCATGCTGTGCAGGTACCTAGTCCTCCTCTTCCTCATCCTTCTCATTAGCAGAGCTGCCTCATCTGCTGTTCTGCACTGAAGTACCCCAAATCTGCCCCCAAGTACCCCTAGCAGTGTGTTCCAGCAGGTAATTGCTGACCACCCAGCGCTGCTCTACAAGGAGCTCCACCATGTGCAGAGTCAAATTCCAGAGTGTCGGCAGATCACAGATCAGCAGGTGAGGTGGCAGATGTTGCTGCCAACGCATCCGTGCCAAAGACGAGCTGGCGGTGGGGAAACTGCAAAAGTGGCTGCATACCCTACATGCCTTATCCAGCAAGGCACCCAAACCTTGCTCAGTTTTCACGAAGCTCTGAGCTATAAGGTTGAGGACATGTGTGAAGCAAGGCACATGGGTCAGTCGGCCTAAAGCAGGTGGAGAGCTGGATTTCAGTTTTTTAGAAAAGCAAAGTCCTGGTATGGCTGGTCTTCCTTCTATATATTGCTAGTATTACCTTGCCCTTGGGTGTTGACAGCGCCGATTCTGGGGCTGCTGCCACCTGAGGCAGCAGCCCAGATGCCGCCCCCCTCCTCTCCCGCTCCGCGCTTAAAAATTAGCGTCGGAGCGGTTTTCAGTATCGCTAGTGCATTGAGCGCTAGAGCGCTCTTTGCACTAGTGGAGCTGAATTTCCGGGCTAAAACCCGGAAGTTCGGCTCTTAAAGTTACAAGAGGCGGCTTTTTGCCGCCCCTTTTAACTGGGCACTCGCTGCAGCCTGAGGCAAGGGTTTCACCTTGCCTCATGGCAGAAGCGGCCCTGGGTGTTGATGAAAAAAAGGTGTGCTGTCCTTTTAAAAAAAAAAAAGATAAATAGATATATATATAGAGAGAGAGAGAGAGAGAGAGAGAGAGAGAGAGAGAGCACTTCCTGTTTGCTGTTTTTTTAAGCATTTACATTTCCTAAGCACTTTCATTTTAAAAGTGTTTTTTGCTCATTATTTCTGTGGATCTCTGCTTTGTCAAACACCTTTCTTTCTCCATGAAGCAAGGTTAAATAGTATTGTTAAATGAACATCTTTTTAAATTATTCATTCACACACAACTCACTGAAGCAGTACTTGACCTCTTTCTAGCCTTGATTTTTGATCAATGAATGTCTACTGCTGTTGCTGTGCATGTTGGTTAGACTGTTACAAGGCTATATTAGAAGCTAATTGGGCAAGGGATGGGTTTTACATTTTTTCAGTTTCATTCATACTGTTTTAGCTATTTACATTTAATATCTTACCTTTACCTTTACATTGCTTAGATTAAAATGAATTGTTAAACATAATTTCAAGTATTTAAAATACATGCTTTGTGCAAGGTTTAAACATTAATTATTTTGTTCATACAAAAAAAAACATATCATACCCTGCAGCAATAAGATAGTTTTTTTTTGTCAAAACTGCCTGAATAATATAAATATCCTAACTCCTCAGGGCACACAAAAAATATGTGTATTCTGTTTAACACATAAATGATGAGCAGTGTCAGTCTCATTCTTCATTCAACAAATAAAATCTTATTCTGAAGATTATTTTAACACCATTTTCAAACCTATAGAGAATGATTTGGTTGAGCAAGCATTTTTTTTTTTTTGCTAAATTTGCTATTTGTATTTTTACAATAAAATAATATTCATAATGTTTAACATATGCCCTAATTATTTGGCTCATGTATGGAATTAATATACGTTGTATCTTTTAAGATGGCCTATGGGTGCCATGATAATATTCCATTTTCAATTTTAACTCTAGGGCAGAATAAAAAAAAATTGTTTGTGAGTCACAAAGGCTAGGATTTATCATCTATAAGGAGCTTGTGAAGTCTTGTGGCAAAATTTGTGGTTTTGCCAGTGAATATTTTCGGGACTCTTTAATTTCAGTATGTGACGTGTCACCAGAAAAAAATGCAGATGTCATTATTATCCCCTTGCATTCCGCATCAACCAATGGGCCCTCTTTAGACCTTCTCCTGTCCTTCAAAGGAGCCATTTGGGCACCATGTTTGAAAAAAAAAAAAATCAGCATTGGAAACTTTTTTTTTTCTATGGAGTTGTAAAGCTGTTAATACTTTTTTTTCTATGACCAGTTGTATCACAGTAGACAAGTGTTACAGTCTAACATTGTATGGCAATACATGTACAGATGAAGCCACTTTGATTTGTGAGTTAAATGCATCATGACTCAGGGGTAATTGAAGAAACTGTGTTATCTAAAGTCATCTTAACTCATTTAATGCATTTAACCTTTTCATTAGCATACCAAAGCTCCATTGTTCACAATGGTGAATGCTTTAATTAGATGGGATGTTGTGACGCAGTTTTCTGTGTTAATTGAGATAAATGGGATATCTGTGTTTAGTTATTCTGTGTCAAACAGACAAACCAAAGTGGCTGCATCTGTATATGCCTTAAAGGACCAGTAACATCAAAAAAATTTTTACAAAAATTAGTTAGAATACAACAAAAAAAACCAACCAAGACAAATTAAATTTTAAAATAGCAAAGCATTTATTAAGAAATAACTTACCGAAACTCCACTTCCTGTCCTCTACAGAAAAGGCGACACGGCGACCATCCATACTGCAGCGCTCGATTTCTTCTCCCTGGCTATTCACTGACAGTGTGTCCTGCAGCCGGTCCCTGATCTTCATGCGAATATCCCCAGGTCCCTGTGTTTGTCTGTATGTGTATCAGCGCGATGTATGACCCCGCCGTGCTCCTGCCGACCCCGCCGCCTTGTATGTGTCTTTGGTGGAGGATCAGCGCGGGAAGCGGGGCATCAGCAGGTCCCCATCCTCTTCTTCCTCTGCCCGCCGTTCGTCCTGCATGATCTCCTCTGCTGTGCGAGAGCCCTATGCGATGCGCTTGGGAGCCGAACCAGTGCCGATACCAATTCCTGCGAGAGCGCAGGGTTTGCACAAACAGCTGTCCAGCTGGATTGCTGCAGTTGCTGCTAAGTTATGGATCAGCAGAAGTGGACGAGCGTTTGCTCCCCGTGCCACTTCTCTGGCTGCTCATTCATTCAGCTCTCCGGTAGCTTTGGGAGAAGAGGCAGGCAGAGAAAAAGCCCTGGGGAGCTGCTGTGTTGGGGATCACTAGAAACCAAGCGCATCGCATGGAGCTACTAACCCTGCGCAGGAATTGGTATCGGCACCGGTTCGGCTCCCAATCGCATCGCATAGGGCTCTCGCACAGCAGAGGAGATCATGCAGGACGAACGGCGGGCAGAGGAAGAAGAGGATGGGGACCTGCTGATGCCCCGCTTCCCGTGCTGATCCTCCACCAAAGACACATACAAGGCGGCGGGGTCGGCAGGATCACAGCGGGGTCGTACATCGCGCTGATACACATACAGACAAACACAGGGACCTGGGGATATTCGCGTGAAGATCAGGGACCGGCTGCAGGACACACTGTCAGTGAATAGCCAGGGAGAAGAAATCGAGCGCTGCAGTATGGATGGTCGCCGTGTCGCCTTTTCTGTAGAGGACAGGAAGTGGAGTTTCGGTAAGTTATTTCTTAATAAATGCTTTGCTATTTTAAAATGTAATTTGTCTTGGTGGGTTTTTTTTGTTGTATTCTAACTAATTTTTGTAAAAAATTTTTTGATGTTACTGGTCCTTTAACCTCTATGTAATTGTGCTTTGTCATTGTGGTGGTGGTGGTGCAAATAGCTAAATGGTTTCCTGGTCTCTCCCCAAATTGTCTCAGAGACTGTAACATCGGTACAATGGGACATATTTGGTTGGACTGCTCCATCATGAAATGACCGTGGATATGGGTCAATACCAGGAATCCCCAACATTTTTTATGCATGAAGTACATTCAAGTGGAAAAAGTGTTGGGGAGCAACATAAGCATGAACAAAGTTCCAGGGGTGCCAAATAACAGCTTTTGACAGGCTATTTGGTAGCCCCATGGGAACTGGCAGCCTACAGAAGGCTCTATTTTCTATTTTTATGCAACCAAAACTTGCCTCCAAGCCAGGAATTTAAAAACAGGCCCCTGCTTTCAGGACACTTGCCACTTCAATTGGTTGGTGAGCATCATGTTGCTCGTGAGCCACTGGTTGGGGATCACTGGAATGATAAATAACATACTTGCCATTCCATTGAGAAAGGATCCCTATGATGCCCTTCTAAACAAGCCAATCAATGGTTTTTCCAACTGTCAACTTAAATTAATTAAAAATCACTATAGTTTACAGTGCCACCAAACAAATCATAGGTAAATCATTTCGTACCTCAATGTTAGATGTTAGATTTACAGGGTGAAAATTAAAATGAAGAAAATTTGAACTCAGTAGTTACATAGTTAGTTCCCATTTGGTTTTGTTTATTTTTTAAAATTGCCACTTCAATTGGTTGGTGAGCATCATGTTGCTCGTGAGCCACTGGTTGGGGATCACTGGAATGATAAATAACATACTTGCCATTCCATTGAGAAAGGATCCCTATGATGCCCTTCTAAACAAGCCAATCAATGGTTTTTCCAACTGTCAACTTAAATTAATTAAAAATCACTATAGTTTACAGCGCCACCAAACAAATCATAGGTAAATCATTTCGTACCTCAATGTTAGATGTTAGATTTACAGGGTGAAAATTAAAATGAAGAAAATTTGAACTCAGTAGTTACATAGTTAGTTCCCATTTGGTTTTGTTTAGTTTTTAAAATTTACGTCCAAATTTTTGAAATGCATTGCAGTCAGGTGACTTTTATTGTGGAAACTTTATATGTGCAAAATACATTAAAGTTGCATTTTTCAGATTTCAGTAAAACAGTGCACTGGGGCTTGTGTGCATGAATGTCAGAGGGGGAGGGGGCCAGAAAAAGTTTGATCTGAATAAAGAACTAATAAAACCTTATCCTTTAGTTTGCATGATGGGTGCTGGTAAGAAGGTTTACCATTATGTACTGTAGGCTTGTAATTGGTACTTTACTCCAATGATTTCTTGCATCACATGACCAGAACTACTTATAGCTGAACAAATGGAACAAGATTATTCATGTTTTATAGTTGGAAGAAAGATAGCTAATTTGTCACTGATGTAATACATCTGGTTTTATGTAGCATACAGTTCAGTGATATAAAGCAAAATATATAATTATGGCAGTAATATTAATAATACTGTGCATTTTGTGGCTTCTGCAACAAAGACAATAATTGTTTGTGCATTCTTTCTTTGCTTTTCAGCGATACTTGTTTTTGATGAAACTTCTCCACAGGATCTACCTAAATTAACTTCATGATTGGATGTATTTGCATGCATTAAGGAATGTTTCACTGAATGATAATGTTCATATATGACAATAAGATTATGAGAGTGGGTAATCAAAAAAGTAAAGTAAAAAAAAACAGCTAAAGACAACAGAGAAGGAAAAGTAACTTGCCTTTGAATAAAAAGCAATTAAGTATGATTGAAAGAGTAATTAACAATGGGGTATAAACTTTTAAAAAACTGCTTGCTTGATTGCCTATTTCTTAACATAGTCTATAAAGGAATTATCATCTCAATGTTTTGATGATCAATTGAAAGAAAAATTAAAATGTGCAATCAACATTAATTAATAAGACACATAGCGGCAAGAACTATGGTAAGTACTCTGTTTAGCCAATCTGCATGCATAAATAGAATGATTATCCACATATTGGAGACAAATAACAGAACATTCTAGATTTTTTTAATCAAGATTATTTCCACTTCAAACATCAATAACTTATTTTATCCACAGATCAGAAATTCTGGTATTGTTCCTTTTTGCCTACTTTCTGCCAGAATCACCATAAACTTCTCACACAAAGGTAGAATACTCTACATATTATCTACTTTTACAGAACACCTGTCTCCGAATCTGCTGTCCAAATATTGCAATTCCATCCCATGATGACTTCCTTTCTTCTATGCTTATCTTACTCCTTCCATCAGCTGTTATACAGTATTTGTCTTTGAATTGTCAACTTTGGTAATCATTGTTAGTTTGCTGACTTCCTAATTTCAAATTCATGCTTTTCTGCTAAAACAGAGCCAATTTAATGGCTTAATATTGGTATATCTTCTTATATCCCCTCTATATATATTTATTGACTGTATTTATTTCTTATACTCAATTTTTATTTTTGCATAACACATCTCTTAAATTCACCACAACCACCTGTGCTTGCTGTAACCCCTCAACCTATTTATCTTAATATCATCTACTCAAAACTCCATGTCATTATGTACTATAGAATTTCTCTTGAGCTTCTGCTTGTCCGTAGAATTTCTCATGAGACAAATGCTCCCATTTATCCTACTTATCAGACATAATTTTGCATGCCATAAAGGACAATTAACATCCCCAACAATCGTATGTGTGCATTGTTCTTCAAACCTCTTGATTATACTGTTTACATTAAATAATAATTCACTTTAACATATAAAATGTAATTCCTGAACCAATAAGTTTTTTTAGCTGTAATATTTATGCTTAGGCAGCCATCTCAGGTCATTGTGACAGTACTTCACTATTGTACTGCTTTCAGATAAGCTATTGTTTCTCCTACTCAATGTAACTGGAAGAGTCCCAGTGGGACTTGGAGTTTTACAATTGAGTGCTCTTCTCGTATCTACCAGGGAGCTGGCTATTCTCTTATCTAACAGGGTTACCCTTCCATTGTTCTGTTGATATACTGCTGGACAGGTACTACACCTATAGTATCTCCAAGCAAAGGGTTCTATAGCTTCTCTGGGCTGAGTAAAAAAAAGTATTTTTATAAAAACTTATATAATCTGCCAATAAACACAATACATTCCAAAACCATGCAACCAGGTGGTCTAGATTCTTCCTTACTGTGTCCTGCTCTGATGCCTGCCACTGGTTATCATCATCATCATTTATTTATATAGCGCCAACCTTAGTTATAACAAACAGGGAATAAATGGAGGATAACAAATAAGGGATACAGAGTACAATAGGAATTAGAGGGTCCTACAAATTAGAGTTTACAAAGTAAAGGTTAGGGTACAATTGGCATTAGGATTTTAGAAACAATTTTGTGATTTTGATTAGTGATGGGCGAAATTCGCGAAACGGCGACGCCGGCGCCCGTTTTTTCGAAAAAAAAATTTTGACGCCGGTGAATTTTTGCCGCGAATTTTCGCGGGTGTTTTGCGAATTTATTCGCTGGCGGCGAAACGCGCAAATTCGCGCCTGGCGAATAAATTCGCCCATCACTAATTTTGATACAGCAATGTTTGATCAATTAAAGTACATTGAATAAGCTTATTTAAACAGGTGGGTCTTTAAGGAGCACTTGAAGTTTTGGAAAGAAGGAGAAAGTCTGACAGCTCGAGGCAGAGAGTTCCAGAGAAAAGCAGAGGCCAGAGAAAAGTCTTGTAGATGAGAATGGGCAGAAGTAATCAGAGGAGAAGAGAAGCGAAGATTAGAAGCAGAGTGAAGGTTGCATGAAGGAGTTTATTTGGAGATCAGAGATGAACTATAGGTAGGGGCTTCATTATTAAGGGCCTTAAAAGTGAGTGTTAGTAATTTGAGCAAATTGGGAGCCAGTGAAGGGACATGCATATGGGAGCAGCTGATGTTGAGCGGTGAGATAGATGAATGAGTTTAGCGGCCGCATTTAGAACAGATTGGAGTTGTGACAGGTGACTTGCTGGAATACCTGCGAGGAGTAGGTTGCAGTAATCAAGGTGGGAGATGATGAGAGACTGGATCAATGTTTTAGTTGATTCTGAACTGAGATATGATTGTATTCGGGCAATGTTGCGCAGTTGAATACGACAAGATTTTGCAAGTGTTTGAATGTGTGGTGAAAAAGACAGATGCGAGTCTAGGATTACTCCTAGGCAGGGTGCCTGTGTGGTGGAATGAAAGGTGGTGTTGTTTACTGTGAGTGATAACTGAGGGACAGGGAAAGATTTTGGAGGAAATATAATTATAGAGTTCTGTTTTTGAAAGGTTCAGTTTCAGGTGGCGCTGTGACATCCAGGAGGAGACAGTCTGTAACGTGGGATAGGACAGAATTAGAAAGATCGGGAGTAGACATGTTGTTCTTTAGGATCTGTGTTTTGCACTCTAGGGATTAGAGTACATATATATTTCTCTTCCAATATTTGTTTGTTTGTTTCATTTTAATTACTAAAGATCTGACAACCCAATTGATGTTGATGATACTCATACAGTTAAATAGTGTCCATGGGGACTTGATATCACTAACCTTGTTACATGCAGTGGAAAGCTTTGTTCAAACGATCTACTTCATTGCTATGATCATGTCCATTCTTACAACTAGTATGGCATTTTAACTATAGTTCTCCACCACTTTCATAGGAAAGCCTACCACTTCAACCACTTTGTTATGAAAAGCTACATGTAAGCAGAATTTACTGTTAAAATAGCTGTTCAGAAAAGGCTTCACATATTAATAAGAAACTAATATTAAATGCTTTCCTAGAAACAATGTGTTGAATGCAGTACTGTGGGTGTAACAGAGCCCTTTACTTTCTTCTCTTTGTGTGTCTCACCTGCTCCTTATGAATTAAGTGCTCTGAAGGCAGGCAGTGCTGCATTTATAAGAAATGCATAGCTCATTGTGCTCCATTATGAAGTGCTAAGACCTCCACCTATAAGCATGAAGCGCACAGGATTCAAAGTTATATGTTGCTTTGAGCCCTATCTCACCAGTCATAAATGAGGCCCCCCATCTCTTGAGTAATGTAGGCCTGTTGAGATACACAATACACATGCTGTCAACTGAGTTCAGATATTTTTGCTAGTGTTCAGCTCTTTTTTATTCTTTGTATTAGCATGCACTGTCATTTTACTATAACCATGATAAAGCAACCATCACAAAATCAATAAATGCACGAAATGTACTATAATATTGTTTTAGCTCTTAGATATATTATTATATGAGCATATTTGTAGCAATGAAAACAATTCCATAATAGCTATCTCTGCTACAACAAGAACTGACTGAATGTAATATGGTGGCCTATTAAAGGGCAAAATGTCATGTCCTGTTATTAAAGTCTAAATTGCTTTTTTGTACAGAAAAAGGGGGTACAATTTGCTTCCTAATAGAATGAACAGTGATCCAATTGTTGAAAGATTTATGTTGTACAAGTGCATACTGCCTCTGTTTAATTGTGGTTTTATAGCAATAAACATGCTTCATGGTTCAGCAGAATTCACAATGCTTTACTCTTCTGCAAACCCTCAAGGGACCAGATATATAAAAAAGTGATTTAAATAGGAAATGATGTCTATAGTCAGTGCATAGCTGCATTTTGATCAAGAGTTACTGGAATACCTGAATTTCATTTGCTTACATTTTTAATAACCAGTAGATCAGAGCAAATTATGGATACATCGTAGATACCAGGTTTATCTCTTGCATTCTTCATTACTGTGCTTCTCAAAAAATATTAACTCTATATAAAAATGCATAGAGATGTCATTCAATCGCCAAGAAAAATTTTAATCCAAGCCTATTGGGGGGGTTCATAGCTGTAAATAGAGTTAGGTTATGGAAGAGGGGTGCTAAGAAGCTGTCTTTCTGGGAGGTCTGTGCCAATGCAATAAGAGAATCAGGATTAAAAAGTGCTGCCTTTTGCCAAGTAAATGGTCATTTTTTTTCTAAAAAGTTATCAAACCCTTGTCGAAACTATAAATACAATCAATTGCAATACAAAAACTTCAGAAAAAGAATTTCACACTCCACAGCTCTCGCTGTAAAAAAAACTTTTTTGTGTCTTAAAATAAAACTTCCTTTCTTCTGCTCTTAATGGATGCCCTTGTGTATGCTGGAAGGTCTTATTGATTAATGAAGCGTCAGAGGTTTTATTGTATGGTTCCCTTGTACATTTATACATAGTTAACCTATTTAACCATATCCTAAATATGCAGTGTAAAAAATTCCAACTTGGCCAGACTTTATATTATTTAAAACTACACATGCGTGTGCAGTTACCTTCTATGGAGCGTTTAGAGCTGCACTGCTAATCAGAATAATGCACATGCATGGTTGGAAGTGATGCTACTGGGGAGAAAGTTGCTGCATCCTATCAAGAGACGTTTGCTGACGTTTGTTGTCATGAGGAAGATCACCCTCATAACTCATAGGGAATTTACTTCTGACCTTTTGGAGTTGCCATTTTGAGAAGAAAATGAAAGAAAGGAAAGCCCTAGAGCTATAAATGCAGGAACTGCATGACAAGGGAGATTTTTCTGTGGCAAATTTTTACTGCAGTTCTGTTAAAAAATTGGCACATGGCAAAATTTGGAATTCAATCGTGAATCCATAAATTCACTCATCACTAACCAGCAGCCAGATTACACTGGTTTATGTTTAAAGATTGTCAGAATCAGATGTAGCTATGATTGTGTATGAAGCAATGAGTCAAGGCAAGGAAAAGCTGGGCTGGGGGTGGAGAAAGAGAGGGATGTGATGTCAGGGGAAGAAGCAGTTCACTTCCTGTTCACTTCCTTAACTTCTGAACAGGTAGAAACATCCCCCCTTTTTTGCATATTTTGTGAAATGTGGAGTTTTTTCTTCTATATCTTCTTATATTACCTATAAGATGTTTTCCTACATGCACTGTTATATTGTGGTTTTGGTACAGTTATACAGTATAAACGTCAGAGTCTGCATGGTATTATTCAAGTAAAATGAATGTCAAATGCTTGATCCAGGGAACGTTTCTGATCGCCATTGGGGTCAGTAATTTTTTCCCTGAAGCATAATTGGCATTGGCCTCAGACTGTTTTTTTTTTGCCTTCCTCTGGATCAGAATAGTGGATATATGATAATGTATTTTAAGTTTTATTTGTCACACCAGTGGTAGGACCTTACCAGAGTACTGCACAGGAAATTTTAGAAGAGGGAGAAAGGAGGTTCTCTCCTATGACTGCACAGTGGGTTGATTGATACAGGCACTACTACTGCTTGTGCTAGGTGACAGCCTGCTTGTATTTCCTATCTACACACTGCAGTTTCAGGGCAGCCAGTAGAGCTGCTGAACTTTTCTCATTGTGGGAGATGTTTCAGGGCAGCCAGTAGAGCTGCTGAACTTTTCTCATTGTGGGAGATGCAGTTCCTTCTGGAAGGTTTGGGGCTCATTCTCTCTGTAGGTAGAGACAGCCTAATACTCAGTGATATAGTGCTGATCTCAAGTCTTTACTCAGGAACGGCAGAGCATAGTAGCATTTTCTTATGGAATTCTGGATTTGAATGGCTGGTAAGGTCCTATTTATTTGATAAAATGTAAATAAATGCTGTGGCCATTTTACCCCATTTCTGGCTCACGGTGTTTCATTAAGGTATGTAACAATGGGGTTTAGTGGGATGGCTGAAAGCGTGTGGTAGGTATCCAGGGTTTATGGTTAGACTAGAGTTGTGAGGGTGATTGGTCCCTGGCAATGGTGACTGACTGGCAAACTGGAGTTTACCAAGTCCCAAGATTGTTAGTGGGACATAGTTGTTTTCCACTTTAACGGGGGAATGTAATAAAAGTCGGTAACAGAAAAACTATTCGCAATGTGAAACGTTCTGCCTTTGCACAAACTAAACCCGGAAACTGTTTAACTTCTGACAGTGGAAGACCATTTGCAAATTTTATAGTTTGCGCCAATGTGCAGTTAATGTAATAAAACTTCTTACTGGAAAAGTCGTTATGTTTGCTCCAAAAGATTACAACACCTTAAAGCACTTCTTAAATTAAAATTCTCAATGCGCAATTACATTTCTTAATGCAATAACATTAGTCTTATTGGTGCAAATTGTTTTTCTCTTTGCTACTTTAATTACATTCCCCCAAGAGCGTTGGTCTCTGGGAGGTGTTATGTTACATTAGTTGAAGCATGCGATCCGGTGTACCCACCAGGATGGAAGGCACAAGCAGCTGTTTGCTGGTACGAATGTCATGCACCTAATTATGGTCCATTGACAGAGATCTTGCAGATACTGTGAATTACTAGGCTATTAATATATCACTGTTGATATTTATTGTTATAACACTGTTAATATGTACCTGTTATTTATATTTATGGTTATGTATTGTTAATGCATATGTCTTGTAATAAAGCTGTTGCCAACAAAGATTCCAATGTAAAACACATGGTAAGAGTTAATTATTTCTAGACCAGCTGGGGGGGAAAGAGACAGACTGAGGGGAATATTTTTTTTTCATAAATACTGCTTTTAAGACCCTGAGACCAAAATTGCACTGCATTCATGTAGCTTTACAATGCTTTGTAAAGATGAAGAATGACCCTTTCCTTGAATCTATTCTCTTATGATTTGTCCCAAATGCATAACCTTTTATTTTACAACAGTCAATCGTATCTGCGACTTAGCTGTCCAGTGTAATAGTTTGCCCAATCCCCCTGCAACAATCCCGGATTGAATACATTTTTTCTGCAAAGTCTTCAGTAAGTAAAGGTATGCTACTTACAAATAACTATCCTTTACATTAATATCAAACAGTTACAGATCTCAGTTCATTCCCTTAGGAAAGAAAGGTAAAAACATTAAATGGGAACTAAACATTACTAAACAAATTCATGTGAAATTTCACAAAATGCTGATCAGTTACTTTTCCAAATATTTCTGCTTAAATAATTTGGAACAGTAGCACCCCACAAAGGGTTACATGAGTAATTAATACAACTGTGAACAGCTTAAAATTGTTTTTGTCTTGAACAAATATAAATTAGTTGTGTAATCTTCTAATAAACTTGCTGTCTGGTATTTCTTTTTTTTAACGAGCACTAAATTCCTTGATACTGTGCAAAAATTTCTGAAACTTCAAAGGTTATGTACAACTTGGACACAAATCATTGTGATTTTTACCCACAATGCATTTTCTCAATAATTCTATTTAACTTTGAATGTGTGGGGAGTTGAGTCCATAGCAATTTAAAACCCAATGCATCTCCATTTAAGCAAAAGCTGTTGCTTACAGAATAAGGATTGTGTCACTTCTGGCTCTAGATATTCAAATTATAACTGATTATTTTGGGAGTAAGTCTGCTATCCCTTGTGTGAACAGACACACTGCAGTGATCCCCAACCAGTAGCTCGTGAGCAACATGTTGCTCTCCAACCCCTTGGATGTTGCTCCCAGTGATCTCAAAGCAGATGCTTATTTTTGATTTCCAGGCTTGGAGGAAGGTTTTGGTTGTATAAAAACCAGGTGCACTGCCAAATAGATCCTCAATGTATGTTGACAATCCACATAGAGGCTACCAAATGGCCAATCACAGCACTTATTTGGCACCCCAAGAACATTTTTCATGCTAGCGTTGCTCCCCAACTCCTTTAACTTCTCGATGTTGCTCACAGGTTCAGAAGGTTGGGGATCCCTGCACTAGAGCATGATTCAGCAGAAAAGGTTAGAAGGACACACAGTGGCATTTGGCACATTTATACAGAAGTGCAAGAAGAGTGTTTGGATACAAGTGCTTATAATGTATAGTGTTAATAAGTGTAACTATTGCATCTATGTAAGCATAACCATACTTGCTGCTGAATTCAAAAAATAACTGTCACGGCCGGCACCCAATACCAGAACTAGAGCCAAGCACCGTGGTCAGAGCTCTCTTCACCAGTATGTGTGACCACTTTTGGGCTTCGGGAAGGCCCTCCGCCTACTGGGGTGCCACCTGGACTTATGAGTGGGCAAGGCTAGAGTTCTGGCAAGCAATGGGGCACGGCAGGTATCTAGAGTCTTTTGGGCCGAGGATCACAGTTACAGGCAAGGATGAGGCAGAGAGGATAGTCAGACAGGCTGGGTCGAGGCAGGCAGATAGCAAGGATCGTCAGGCAGGAAAGGGTCAAAACCGGGTATCAAGCAGAAGGGGTTCAGGCAATAGAGTAGTCGGTTAACAGGCACAGGTCAGGATTCAGATGGGAGCGTCGTCAGGAAACAGGCAGAGGTCAAAAACCGGATTCAAACAGGTTCAGAATATAGCACAAGGCTCAGAAGCACCAGGAAACAATATCCTATCACGGGCAATGCATAAAGTAAAACTGTACCTTTAAATACATTTGAAATTCGCGCCTTTGTATGACGTCAGCGCGCCTGCGCCTTTAAATAATGCGCATGCGCGCCGCGCGCGCACTAGGACCCGGAAGCCGACGGAGAAGGAGCGCGGCGGCGTGGCGGCCGTCCACGCCGCCGCGACTCAGGTAATTTTCTTACATTACCCCCCTCTCTAGGGGGGGCCACTGGACCCCCAGGCTTCCCAGGAAACTTAATGTGAAATTGCCTCCTGAGGCGGTCAGCCTTGATGTCATCAACTGAGACCCAGGAGTTCTCCTCAGGACCGAATCCCTTCCATCTAGTGAGGTACTGGAGTTTGTTACGTACCAAACGGGAATCAAGGAACTCCTGGATCTCAAATTCAGGCTGACCGTCAACTTGCACTGGAGGAGGAACAGAAACAAGGCGGGTGTTAGAAGCAGGTTTTAGTAGCGAGACATGAAAGGAATCAGAAATTTTGAAATTAACAGGTAACTTAAGACGAACAGAAGAAGGGTTGATAACAGAAGTGATGGGATATGGACCAATGAAACGGGGACCCAATTTTAGGGAAGGAACTTTCAATTTAATGTTCTTGGTGGAGAGCCACACCAAGTCTCCCACCTTATATTGGGGTGCCTCCCTGCGTCTCCTATCAGCAGCCCTCTTCTGAGAGGATGTAGCTGTCTTAAGAGAGTTGTGAACTTGTGACCAGACTTTAGAAAACTGTTCGACAGAGGAGTTGGCAGATGGAACAGAGGAACCAGACCCTGAAAAAGAAAATGCCTTGGGGTGCAACCCATTAACAATAAAAAACGGAGACTCCCCAGTGGAGGAGTGTGAAGCATTATTGTAGGCAAATTCTGCCCAGGATAACAATTCTGCCCAAGAAGACTGATTCTCAGAGACATAGCACCTTAGAAATTGTTCTAAGGTCTGATTTACCCTTTCAGTTTGCCCGTTGGTTTGTGGGTGATAAGCAGTAGAAAACGAAAGATTAATCCCCACTAAAGAGCAAAATGCTCGCCAAAACTTGGAGACAAACTGAACCCCTCTGTCAGAAACAATATTAACAGGAAAACCATGTAACTTGAATATGTGCTGAATAAAAAGCTCGGATAAGGTTTTAGCGGAAGGGAGATGTGGAAGTGCGACAAAATGACCCATTTTGCTAAATCTGTCCACGACCACCCAAATTACTGTTTTCCCCTGGGACGATGGTAAGTCCACTATAAAATCCATCGAAAGATGGGTCCACGGTCTCTCAGGAATAGGCAGGGGAATGAGTAATCCCTGGGACAAATTTTTAGAAGATTTAGAGCGTTGGCAAACAGGGCAAGAGTCTACAAACGATTTTACATCTTGCTTGAAAGTTGGCCACCACACACTTCTGGACAACAAAGATGTAGTTTTACTTACACCGGGGTGTCCTGCCATTTTGGAATCATGAACCTCTCTTAACACCTGTTCTCTGAGATTTTCAGGAACAAAAAGCCTCCCCTCAGGAGTGTTGGAGGGAGCATCATTTTGAACAGAGGACAATAAGGAAGAGAGGTCAGATTCCAATGTGGCTACAATACATTCCCTTGGGATAATAGAAGGATTATCATCTAAGTCAGAACAGATTGAGTCGAAGCTCCTAGAGAGAGCATCTGCCTTGATGTTCTTTGTACCAGGTCTAAAGGTTAAAGAAAAATCAAACCTGGTGAAGAACAGAGCCCACCTAGCCTGTCTAGGGTTTAATCGCTTAGCTGACTCAATATAGAGCAAATTCTTATGGTCAGTATAGACCGTAATCTGGTGTTTAGCCCCCTCCAGTAGGTGCCGCCATTCCTCAAAGGCCCACTTGACTGCCAACAATTCACGATTCCCTATATCATAGTTTACCTCAGCGGGCAGGAACTTCCTAGAGAAGAACGCACAGGGATGCAATTTGTTGGTAGTCGGGTGCCTTTGGGAAAGAACCGCCCCTGCTCCTACCTCAGAAGCATCTACTTCCACAATGAAAGGTAAAGCAGTATCAGGATGGCGTAGAATTGGGGCGGAACTGAATTCCCTCTTGAGGGTTTCAAAAGCTTGAATAGCTTCAGGGGGCCACATGCTGGGATCAGCACCTTTTTTGGTTAAATTAGTGATGGGCGCCACTATGACAGAAAAGTTTTTGATGAATTGCCTGTAATAATTTGCGAACCCCAAGAATCTCTGGGTTGCACGCAGTGAAAGGGGTTGAGTCCAATCCAGGACAGCTCTCACCTTGCCCGGATCCATTTCAAGACCCTTAAAAGAAATGTTGAACCCCAGAAATTGGACAGAGGTTACCTCGAATGTGCATTTCTCTAACTTAGCATACAGACAATTCACCCTTAACCTACGTAATACCTCACAGACATGAATGCGATGTTCGCAAAGGTTTGCAGAAAAAATTAGTATGTCGTCAAGATAAACCACCACATATACCCCCAACAGGTCCCGAAAGATGTCATTGACAAATTCCTGAAACACTGCTGGGGCGTTACATAGACCAAAGGGCATTACGAGGTACTCATAGTGGCCATCCCTGGTATTGAAAGCAGTTTTCCACTCGTCCCCCTCCCTGATCCGTATGAGATTGTAAGCTCCCCTCAGGTCTAATTTGGAGAAGATTTTAGCATCCTTGACCTGGTCAAACAATTCAGAGATAAGGGGTAAGGGATAGCGGTTTTTCACAGTGATCTTGTTCAAGCCCCTATAATCAATACAGGGGCGTAAACCACCGTCTTTCTTGCCTACAAAGAAAAACCCTGCCCCCGCAGGGGAACTGGAAGGCCTAATAAACCCTCTATCAAGGTTCTCTTGAATATACTCTCTCATTGCCTGGGCCTCAGGCAATGAGAGGGGAAAGGTTCTGCCTCGAGGGGGAGATGATCCCGGAAGCAGATCAATAGGGCAGTCATACTGCCGATGTGGGGGTAGTGTCTCAGCTGCCTTTTTGGAAAATACGTCAGAATAGGCAGTGTAGGCAGATGGTAACCCCTCAAGGATGGTATTACCCACTACAGATGGAGTACACACCCCACTACAACCAGAGCCCCACTGAATAACCTCCCTAGAAACCCAATCTATCAGAGGGTTATGCCTCTGGAGCCAGGGTAAACCCAGAATGAGAGGACAGGAAGCTCCCTCAATGAGGTACAAAGCTATTTCTTCAGAATGCAGATTACTTATACACAAGGACAGGTTGATGGTCTTTTGGGAAACCACCCCAGACCCCAAGGGTCTTTTATCTACAGCAAGGATTCTCATGGGCGGATTAAGGGCAACCAGTGGAATTTTGAATTTTGCAGCAAAAGCCGCGTCCAAGAAATTACCCTCTGCCCCAGAATCAATGAAAGCCGACACTTCGATAGTGCCCGTAGGCCAGGTCAATTTAACTGGTAATAGAACCTTAGAGGCAGATTGGGGAGAGGAAACGCCTGCACCCAAATGGAGCTCCCCTTCTCCATTTAAGCTTGGGCGTTTCCCGGCCTCTTGGTGCATTGATTGAGAAAGTGACCCTTCTCCCCACAATAAATACACAGCCCAAGGGACCGCCTGCGTGCCTTTTCCTCAGGAGTAAGGTGTGAGATGCCTAGCTGCATAGGCTCCTCCTGAGGTTGAGACACAGAGGGGTTTGAAAACTTAGCACTATGAACATGTTTATACCCAACATAAGTATCCTGTTCATCCCTATTCACCCTTTGTCTCCTATCTATCTGGATGGCCAAAGACATAAGGTCATCCAGACTAGAAGATAGGGGATAGTTAACAAGGCTGTCTTTGACAGATTTGGCCAGACCAATGCGAAACTGACTCCGTAGAGCCGTATCATTCCACCCCGTTTCCACCGCCCACCTACGAAACTCAGTACAATAAGTTTCCACCTCCCGTTTACCTTGGCGTAATTTACGAATCGCGGAGTCGGCCGAAGAGGCGCGATCCGGGTCATCGTATAGAATAGCCATAGAACGGAAGAACTGGTCTAAAGATAAACGGGCAGGATCGGTGGCTGGCAGTCTAAGTGCCCAGATTTGGGGGTCACCCACTAATAGGGTCATAACGAATCTGACCTTTTCCTCATCAGAGGGAAAAGAATGGGGGAAAAAGCTGAGGTACAGCTTGCAGGCTTCTTGAAAAACAAAAAACTGGGTTCTGTCCCCACCGAACTTGGCAGGAAATGCGATCATGGGTTCCTGGGGTCTGGATGTAGAACCCCTATCTGGCGGGGAACCCACAGAGGATGTAGGAACAGAACTAGCTGACTGCTGCGAGGGTCCCAGCTGGCGGGTTAGATTATGGAACCCCTGGAGCAGATAATTTTGCTTTTGCTCCTGGTCCTCCATTCGTTGCAGCAAAGTAGTAAGCAACAGATCAGTGGATGTTGGGAGAGGAGCAGCAGCAGCAGCAGCTTCAATGTGATCGTCGTCCTCCATGGCCCGTGATAATGTCACGGCCGGCACCCAATACCAGAACTAGAGCCAAGCACCGTGGTCAGAGCTCTCTTCACCAGTATGTGTGACCACTTTTGGGCTTCGGGAAGGCCCTCCGCCTACTGGGGTGCCACCTGGACTTATGAGTGGGCAAGGCTAGAGTTCTGGCAAGCAATGGGGCACGGCAGGTATCTAGAGTCTTTTGGGCCGAGGATCACAGTTACAGGCAAGGATGAGGCAGAGAGGATAGTCAGACAGGCTGGGTCGAGGCAGGCAGATAGCAAGGATCGTCAGGCAGGAAAGGGTCAAAACCGGGTATCAAGCAGAAGGGGTTCAGGCAATAGAGTAGTCGGTTAACAGGCACAGGTCAGGATTCAGATGGGAGCGTCGTCAGGAAACAGGCAGAGGTCAAAAACCGGATTCAAACAGGTTCAGAATATAGCACAAGGCTCAGAAGCACCAGGAAACAATATCCTATCACGGGCAATGCATAAAGTAAAACTGTACCTTTAAATACATTTGAAATTCGCGCCTTTGTATGACGTCAGCGCGCCTGCGCCTTTAAATAATGCGCATGCGCGCCGCGCGCGCACTAGGACCCGGAAGCCGACGGAGAAGGAGCGCGGCGGCGTGGCGGCCGTCCACGCCGCCGCGACTCAGGTAATTTTCTTACAATAACCTTTCAATTATAACTAAATAATGCCAAATAAAATGATGTGCTATTTTATTTACACCCTTTCCCATGGAGTTGATATAGAAAATGTATCTCAAAAAGAATATTTTTCACACTGGGATAATACCACATAATTAGCTAGTATGTGTCTTAGTCAGCAGTGGAGATGTAATGATTCAAGGTGAAGTTCACTCCTGCTTAAAAAAATTAGATTTTCACAGAGCAAAAGAATCATGACTTAAAAACATGATTGTTACTAGCAGTATATAAGTAACAAGCAAAGGGTTGGCATCTTTATTGGTTATAGCCAATGTAGTATAAGCTACTGCAGGTGTAGAATGAGAACTTACAGTATGTTTTATGTACGCATTAAAACCTTTAAATGGCAGTAACACACTAAATTGCTAATAACAAGACATTCCCTTGAAAATACTGCTTTTTTGTTTCTTTTGTTGAAAATAACATTTGAAGCTACTGCGGGAAATCTAGCACAAATTTTTTTCCCCTTGTATAAATTCTGTATAATTCTGGAAAAACCTAAGAGAGATCTTTTATGAAATCAAATTATAATATAAAGTATACAATATTACTAATTGCAATGTACTTTACCATCAATGCAGTACCTATTATTATACTCTACTCAATACAATTATCATGTACACTGTCATCAAATATATTGTTGCTAATGTTCTGAGTCTTTATTGTTTACTCACCAATAGGCGATTATTCACCATTTAATTAGTAACCACAAGCCTTATTTTAATTTAGTATTTATGCTAATGAGAATTTTGATTTAAAGTTACCAACTGAGTTCTAGCCAAAAAAAAAATGCTTTAACTAGGCAAAACCGCATGGAATTTATGTGCAAAATTATCACTATGGACTGCCTGCATGTGTTCATTAAATTTTATCACCATTGGATTCTCAGAAAAGTAGAATTAGGCTTTTAGAATTTTATTAATCTGCTAGTTAAAATAAAATGTGTTTTCATAAGGAACATTATGTGAAACATAAATGCATAGTTAAGTGTTTTAACTCTTTAGTGTTTATGATAATAAACTTGATTATGTTGTTTCTGCACACACAAAAAATACAGTATTGTCCTAATGTTGTTTTGAAGTGATATAGAGTAGTAAAAGTAACAATTTACATACATATTTGATTATGTAATTATTTATAAGGATTATATAAATCACCAAACAGTTTAATGACCATATATATATATATATATATATATATATATATTTATATATATATATATATATATATATATATATATATATATATATATGTGTAGCACAAGACCACAATGCACAGTAAGAGCTTTAGTTACATACAGGCTGCCTTGGAATATTTAAGTTGATGATATTTTTACTAAATATCTTATGCAGTTGAAAGCTTTTAATTCTGTCTTTCATCACTAGCATTAGATTAAGACAGTTCTTAGAAAATCATCCTCAATGTTCTTAGCAAATCATCCTCAATGTATTAGTATACAGTAGTTTCATTGTGGCATATGCTGGTGATCCCAGGCAATAAAGAATGTAGAAATAACAGGAAATGCCACTTTTGAAAGTCATCAATAATGTCTTCTTAATTAACCTGGGCAAAACATACTCATAGAGCTAATTAATTGCAATTTGTAGGATTAGTGATAACAGTTTGGCATCATGACAGGAAAGATGTGATTTAAAACATCAATTCTTTCAAGTAAAGCAAACTTAAAGCCATTCTAGTGACACCACTAAACAGTTTTCATTAAAATGTTCATATACAGCTCAGAATTCTGTAAATAAAAACACTTTATTCGTGTACTTCTTGGTGCTAATTCGTTATGGGTGAAGGCAGAAAGAAATAATTGAAAAAATAGTACTTGATTGTACAGAATCAGAGCCATACTTTCTTATACTGTAATTATCCCAGTTGATATAGTGTTAATGATGACAAATCAGGGTAATTTGTCATGTTCTGATGTCTCCTATGTTGATGATCATCTTAGATTAATGCCTAGAGATGATAGTTACTCCATCTGTAGATCATGTTTATGCCTTGGCCAGGTCCAGTTTAAGATATTCTACACTACTAGTTAAAAAAAGCAGAAATTCAACTTTAAAGTTATGGCTACATGGCAAAAATGTAAATATGTGCAGTTGCACAACATTCATCAGATGATAGATACAATAGCACTTCATTCAATGATACAGACATGCAAAGAGTGTTTTTGAATGCAATTATTAATTAACAAACCATTTGGGTGTATGACTGCTCCCCATAAACTTGGTAGTACTGATATTTTTATAGAAATCTTGAGTACCAAAGCTTTATGCTTACTAGCATTCAGTTACATATTAAATATTTATTTTAAAACAAATGCTTAGAAATACTGTAGATATTTAGAAATTATTTCTAAAAATTCTCAGTTATAGTTCAGTTATAATGAAGGTAAATAAAGTAAAATTTCCTTTTTTTTATTTTCAGTTGTAAAAAGTGAGTGTGTGTGACTTTTCCAAGTAAAGCAAACAAGGCAATACTAGGGATGGAATACTTTGAGCTTCAAAAGAGAAACAAATGTAATCTTTAACCTAGTGACTGAATTATTACAATTCTCAGTAGAAATATTAAAGCAGTTCAGATGTTTTCACAGTAAGAAAGATGTTCCCAGGATCTATCAAATCTAATTTCATTTAATCCACATTAACATCTTTTTCACTAGAAATGCATTAGAGAGAACAATGCACCTTTTAAATAATGGTTGTGTCAGTGTTTCATCTGGTGCCAAACTTGATTGGCTGAAGAGAGCAAAGAGGGTGATGCCAAAGGTGTAAAGACTATGCAAACACAACAGATGGCACAGATGGATAACTGGCATGAGGCTGATGGGAAAACCAATTAGAAAACAACATATTACCTGCTCAAAATGCTTTCAAAAACCATCCTCTGTAACAAAGTCATGCAATACTTTTTAGACTTGTATGTCTTCTAAAACATACATGTCTTTACATTAATGCAGCCATTGTGCAAACAAAGGAAAGCTTTCACTTCCAAATGGATACAATGTTTGGTACAGTCACTGAAATATTCCAAAAACAAAAATGTAGAATGCATTTAGAGTGAAAAAAATTATTGCGTGCAAAAAATTTCACACGTCAAAAGTTCTGCGAAATTTTCCAGAGTTTCATGAATTTTTCAGCGAATCGAAATGGGACAGATTTGCTGATCACTACTTTGGATGTCTAAGCAGAGACATTGGACTAGACTCACCTGCTCTAATAAATAGGAATTGTGCTTTTTATATACCTCCTTTAAAGATGTGGCGATTGCTCATCCCTTCTCTGTTGTACCCTATTAATTTTAAATGATTATTTTATTTATTGGAAAGAAATTCTCCAGAACAAAGTTGTTGTTGGGAGTTTTTCTGAATAACATGGACACTGTCTCAGTGTAAGGTTCAGGACCTGTACAGGAAGTTAGATTTCAATTTTGCTTAATGCCTGTCCTGCTTGTTTCCATTGCCAGTATCCTGTTCTCCAGTACTTGATTCATTCTTACAAACAAATCCTGACAGCCATTGGCCCTGACTCTTCAGGAGCAACTGAAAAGAGATTAACAATTAGGGTGCTGCTTCACAAAAGCCCCAGGGACATGAGTGAGGAGGAAATAAGTTAGGAAGAAAAAAGGTCAAATATTGAGGACAGTTCGAATAGTATTTATAGTAAGAGCAGAGATGTAGAGACAAGCAAGATTGTGGAGTGCTTTGGGGGTTAGGCGTATTATTTATTCATGTATGCACGTATCTTATTTATATGATTCTGGAAACTACAGGATTGAGGGAGCAGAAGACTAGATAATAGAAGGTTGCAGTAGTCTAACAATTAATAACAATTCAAATTCATACATGAATAGTCACAATCTATTTTCTTAATAGCCACTGAAACTTCATGCATGACTTTTCCAGTTAGGTGTGTATAGAGAAAACACATCACTGCTGTTGTTTTTATTATTATTTAAAATGAATAATATTACTTTATATATCTTAAAGGAAGGGAAAGCTTTACTTGGTAGATAAACGTTAGAGAATAAAATGGGTAGTGTGTTTTACGCTGCATGTCAAGATCTCTTTGACAGAATGTCATCACATAAAAGAACTTGCCCAGCCATTACTGTCTAGAGCTGCTACATGAGCTCTGTCTTATACTAATGACATGAAGACTGATGGTAAAAGAAATTGACAGTTTTTCCAAGGTTACCAGATATAATGAGAAATGAAATTCCCCTATGAAAATGCAATAATAACTGTTTTATTAATATTTCAACACTGAGTTTGCGGCTGGCTTAGCTTCCAGCTAAAATAGCTGCAAAATTTTCTATTGGCTTAATTATTTCAATTATGTTGCATAAAAAACAAAGCCAAGTTCCTTCTAACATTCGCTTTTGAGTCTCTTAGCTAACTGTCTTTAGATAATTTAGTTAAATTTCTTATTTGTGCCTTAGGGGAATGTAAAAGTCAAGCATTATTTAGCACTTCAAACATGAAAGAGTACAGAATTTCTCTCTACTTTATTCTCACTTTTGTAAGATCTACAGTACTTCATACATTCATTTTCTATGACAGTAAGCTCTAATGCAAAGGGTTGAGTGCCTATGTTTTGAAAGCTTAAATGCATTTTTCATTTTCTGCATTCTGGAACCTTTAACCATGTCTAAGTATATGGCCAATTGGTAAAGCAAGCAAGCAAATGGCAAAGGGCCCTTTCACTAGACTATTATCTACAGCTGGGTTGAAAGTGTGGGTCAGGGAATACAAACAGAAGAATAAACATAGATAATCGATAGGCTACAACCAGAGTCCCTGCTGTGGCTCAAGCCAGAGGAGCAGTGACTAGTATATTATGGGGCTACCCAGCTCCCAGCTCCAAGCAGACATCTCACATGTTAATACTATTAAACAAGGCATACTTTATTAAGGTAGCTCCACACAGGGGATGGCAAAGTATAATGCTAAGTACAAATGAACCAACTTCAGTTTCTTTCTAGTCACATATCAGTTAAATAAACACTTATATGAAGATCCTCTCACACCTTCTCTTCTCTTACAGTGTTCTTCACACAAAGCATCCAACTTTATGGTTATATAGGAATACACTAGCAGAGTGCCATTTAATGTTAAGGAGCTCCCTCTTCTTTCACACTCTTCTCTGTCATGTCCACATACAGCTAAAAAGCTTTTCCTGGCTGTCTCACTACAGCCTTGGGTTCCCTACTAATCTACCCTGAACTGGCGCATAGTCACCTGGGGTACTAACTCCAATAACAAAAAAGGTGTGACAAGCCAGTTTCTAGCACTGCTACAGTATAATATCTATAAGTGCAGTTGTAAAGCATAAATACGTATAATAAAGGAATGAAAAATACTCACAGTTCACCCTAGTCTATGGGTGCATATGTACATACCAATAACAAAAAATTTGAGTTTTTTTTTCACAAAAGTAAACCAAAAAGTGGTTTAAAAGTCTTCCTAGGCCAAAGTAGTGCCCGGCTCAGGCACTTCCTTCTATAAGCTTTTAAGGGTTTTTTTAAGGGTTGCTGCAAAGCAGTTATCATTTTCACACTGTACAGAGGTACACTGCTTGTTATGCCCGGACTGGCCATCTGTAATTTCGGGCAAATGCCCGATATGACGCTATCTGTGTAATGTAAATCTGCACAGCCTGTTGTACTGAGTTCTACTGTAGCTGTCTGTTAAAGAGGCTGCTCTTGCTGACAAACACCACTAGATGTCGCCTATTTCTCAAGTGACTGTAGCTCCTCTGCAGTTCTTTAAAGTAACCACTAGGTGTCAGTTCCGGAAACTGTAACTGCGTTTTGACAGGTATCTGTTTTTGAGCATGCAGTCTTTATTTCCTGCCTTCCTGGTACTCCCCTGCAACATGGAGGTGCTGTTCTCTGGCAAGTTTATACTTATACTTATTTCTGAGCTTATTGCTGTTTTTGATGAAAAAGTTTAGCAGCGAATGTAATTAAAGTCGCAAAGAGCAAAACAATTAAAAAGAGCAAATAAGAATAAAAATCCACATCTCGCAATGCAATATTGTTCCTTAAACTGTTATTGCATTGCGAATTGTAATTGCACACTTTTAAGAAGTGCTTGAAGGTGTCTTAATCTTTTGGAGCAAACATAACGACTTTTTCAGTAAGAAGTCTCATTACATTTACTGTGCATTGGCGCAAACTATAAAATTCGCAAACGGTTGGAAGTGGTCGCTAAACTATTTCCAGGTTTGCAAAAGCTATATTAAGGCATAACTTTTCGCATTGTGAATAGTTTTTCTGTTACCGACTTTTATTACATTCTCCCGCAAATCTATTAAAGGCTATGAAGCTGCTTCTACTGTTGATCCTTAAAATGTTCAGCCCTTTAGCCTGTGATTACTGTTGAACTTCAACATTTTAGGGCCTGTAGGACCACAGGCAGATCTTCAGGGGAAATAAACAGCATTATATACGGACTATGTAGCCACTTATGAAGATACTTAACTTCCTAAGTCACAATTTCTCTTTTGGTGAACATTGTATTATGCCCCTTTACTTTATGGTGGTGCCCCTTTACTTTATGATGAACTGGTCACATTTGTCATTCACTGTGAGACATTACAGATATAGAAATAAAATCTTTGCTCTATCAAATAATCTAATTTCCTTTAGCAAATATATGTATAGATCAGCAAAGATCTGATGCTATGGGCAAAATCACAGGTGATATCTGTCGCTATTGTTATTAAATACATCCCTTAGTGCAGATGTATACATGTAGGCTGCTTCAGCTTTCCTTTGCCATGGCTTCTTTTAACTCCCAGTCTGGCACTGCAACCAGGGGCTGAGACACTCGCCTCAGGCGGCAACGCCGGAGAGGTTTCCAGGGGTGGCAAAAAGCCGCTCCTAGTACCTTTAAGAGCCGAATTTCCGGTTTTTAAACCGGAAATTCGGCTTTACTAATACGAGAGAGCACAATTGCGCTCTCTGCATTAGTGTTCCTGCCTCCCCTCCCGACAGGTAAGTCGGCGAGGGGGGCGGCATTGCAGGAGCCTCCTCAGGCGGCCCTTAGGTAAGTATTGGCGCTGACTGCAACACATTACACTGGATTACAAACAATCACTGTTTTCTTACTTTCCAGAAGTAGTGTTATATATCAAGTGCTGCTATGAAGAGAGTCCAACCAAGTTCCTAAATTAACATTAATACCAACAGAATTTAAAATTCTGTGCTTACCGCACTATTTGATATATAATCTGATAGAACTTGCTTGGGTAAACTCATTTCCTCTCCAAATAACTCACATTACTGAACATTTACTGCAACGATTCATTTATATGGGTGGGGTACTACTGCCATTTATCATACAATTATACCTTTAGAATCATCATTTTTATAACTCAACTTAATAGCCTTCTACTGAGCAAAAGCTGCAAAAAAGTCCAACTACTTTAATTCCATCCATCAATGGGGGAATATCATCTATATATTTTCATCTTATACAGGGACGGCATATTTAAAAGATCCATGTAAAATACAATACAAATAAGCTCAGTTCTACATTTTCATTTTTTTTTCATTTTTAACCATTAATATTTTTTGTATGCATTCTACACGGTATGTCCTTAGCACAACATGATTATATTTTAATTAAGGCCAAATTAGTATGGAATATTCTTTAACTCAGGAGGCCTCACTACCACAGTACCATAATGAGCTAATAATGAATGTGCTAAAGTCATTAAGACAGAGTTTTACAAAACACAGAGAATGGAATTTTATATATTAAAACAATTTAAATCCAAATTATGAGAAATACAGAATTATCATTGTGTATGAAAGTTACTCACTAAAATAATACTATCTCTTAGCTATGCTCTGCAAATCATAGCAATACCATATAAATGTTAGTGAGTAATAAAATCCTAAGATCATAGTAAAATAGATATTGTAGTTACAGTTAAAATACACTGTTATGAACTGCAAATTCTTATTTTGCGATGTAAACATTTTAACACAGTTTGATTTATGTGTCACTACTTTCAGAGCTTTTGCAAATAAATATATTGCACTTTATCCTGACATTTAACATTGCTATAATAAAAAACATTTTGCCTCAGTTTTATAGGTTCTGCATCTTCCTGCATTGTATAAACGCTGAAAGACAATTTGTCTTTAAATAGATTTTGACAGGTTTATATTGTGTAATACACTAGTGTTCTTGTACAAGTTATTTAGATGTATATCTGCCTGCCTTGATCATGGTGGATGGCATGGATATCATGTCACTAAAACTATTTATTTACAGAACTAGAAGCATTACCAGTGGCAAAACTGTTTGCTGCCATAAAAATAAGCTTCTGTTTACTGGCTACAATTTGTTTGGACATATAAGATAATGTAGGCAGTTTATGTTGTATCAATGTAACACATAATCAAATAGTAATTTAAAAATCAACATGGCAATCGGACTAGTCCCTAGATCAACTTTGTTTTTCTTACCCTGTAATTTTTAATCTGAATGGATGCCCATGTGTCTTCTGAAAAAACCCTACGGGTGAATAAAGCATCAGAGGGTTTATTATATGTTCCCCTTATATACTTATTTTTACAGTTATCATATATATCATTAACATTTTCAACCTTGGCAGCCCTTCTTAGTAACTAAGGCTTTCCATACCTTTAACCGCAGTAGATACCCTTCTTTGTACTCTCTCTAATTCAGTAATATTCCATTTGAGCACGGGAGACAAAACTGCACTGCATATTATGGCTTTAGCAGTGCTTTGTGAATGAGATGTATGACCCTCTCTTCCTGTCTGTATAGGTCCGCATAGACGCAAAGATTTCTCTTGCAGAACGACCGATTTTAGCTAAGTCCGACCAATCCTTCAAAATTATCGTGCGGTTAGTGGGATTCGAACGATCGAACATCTTACGATTTTTCGGCCGACATCTGTCAGGAAATTGATCGGCCAGGTTAAAAAATCTTTGTCGGTCCCAGTGCAATCTATCTATGTTAGCAGGGCCAAGCAGGCATCTACCCTTTGTTCCTGGCAAAATGGTCTTTTTAGTTGATGGACAATTCGTACGATCGTTCCGAGATAATCGTGGTCTCACGATGTTGATCAGATCTTTTAAAAATCTCAACATCTATGGCCAGCTTATCACTTTGAGTACAGCCTGAAGCTATGTTGCTCTTGCAGCTACTGACTGACATTATTTGCCACAGCCAAGTTTATTATCCTCAACTACCCCTTAGGTCTTTCTTCATCATGGATTTGAATAACATAGTCCCATGAATGGGCTTAGTTATCAAAAATTGTTTTGTGTAATGCTAGAGGTTTTGTTTACTGTTAGAGTTTTTTTTTGTACCGTATTTAAACTTGAATGCTTGCAAATCTAATTATAACAAATTCGATAGAGAAAAAAACAATTTTCAATAGCTTGAATTTTTACTCCATTTATCATTTTCAATAAGTCAAAAAATTTGAAAAACTCGCATTAAAAAAAAAAGCATTAAAAGCATTCCCACGGACTTCTACATGAAAACGACAGCTTTCCATTTGAGCTTAACCAATTTTTTGCGCTTAATACATATCATACATGAGTTTTGTAAGCATATTTCGAATTCTCAAGTTTAAAAGTCAAAGTCAAAGTAAACTTTATTGTCATCTCAGCAGTATACGAATACACTGTGAGACGAGACGACGTTGCTCCAGCTAGTACAGATATCAGAATGTCTCTGAGGTAGTACCGGTGTGAAAAAGAAAAGTTCAGTTAACAGTTCAGGTGTGTCTGGAATGTAGTGGAAGGGCTGGCAGTGAGTTGAGGAGTCTGATCGCTTCTGGAAAAAAGCTTTCGCGCAGCCTGGTTGATCAGGCTCTAATACTGCAAAGAGCACCTGCTGGATGGGAGCAGCGTGAACAGTCTGTGTGAGGGGTGTGTGGAGTCCAGTGCGTGGCAGGAGGCCTTTCCTGCACAGCGTTTGTGGAAGATGTCCTGCAATGATGTCACCAGCTGCTCTGACAGTCCGCTGTAGACTTTTCCGGTCAGCAGCGCTGGCCCTACTGTACCAGACGGAGATTCAGCTCGTCAGGACACTCCCTATGGTGCCCCTGTAGAACACTGTGAGGGTGGAAAGCGGAAGGTTGGCCCGTTTCCGTCGTCTCAGGAAGTGAAGACGCTGCTGAGCTTTTTTGGTGATGGAGGCGGTGTTGGTGGTCCAGGTGAGGTCATCTGACATGTGGACTCCCAGGAACTTGGTGTTCTTTACTATATCTACCGTGGAGCCATTGATGTTGAGTGTTGTGTGAGCAGGGCAAGTTCTCCTGAAGTCGATGATCATCTCTTTCATTTTGTCAACATTCAGTGACAGGTTGTTCTCACTGCACCAGACTGCCAGCTGCTGAACCTCATCTCTGTACGCCGACTCGTCGTTGTGGCTGATGAGCCCCACCACAGTCATGTCATTGGCGAACTTGATGATGTGGTTTAAGGTGTGTCTAGCTGTGCAGTCATGTGTCAGCAATGTGTACAACAATGGGCTGAGAACACATCCTTGATAGCAGATACAATAAAATTCAATTAATTGAAAAAAAAATCTACATTGATAAACCGTGTAGCTTTACAACCCAGTTGTGTAACTTTAGAATTATCAACAATGAATCTCCTCTGCCACTTTGCCAAGCAGAGTACAATTTTGTCTTAATACTGTTGCAAGTATGCTACACCCTGGATGGAATTAATTGGCCTTCATAGTTATGTGTCATCTGCAAACAAGATATACGCAAAAAATCCATTAAGCTGCAAAAATAATTAAAAAATGCAGTCAGCCCTAAAAAGGAACATACAGATGACATTTTGGGCCTCACTGTGCCCTTTCAAGCCTAAATATAGAGTGACTGATATGAATTTAAAGACAAAGTGGTGATCCAACCCCTAATTAGTGACATCAATGTGCCCCCCTACAAAGTACATAATTAGTTCAAATACATCCACAGGTAAGGTTCAAATATGGCTATGTAGAGTGAAGGAAAAGTTTGAAATTACATTTCAAATATGGCTACTCTTGATAGGTACCAGCTCAAGATTTTTTCTCTCCAGAAAATATGAGAAAAAATTTAGAAAAAATCAAAAGAAGGTCGATCTGCACAAGTAACTTTTTTAAGTGTTGGTATACGTAAAAAAAAATAGCTCTTATGTGATTTTTGTTACATATTAAATGTAAAAGGTTTATTCCAAATTGCTTTGCAATGCGTGAGTTAAAAAATTACTACTCAATTTAAATTGGCATTCTTGATATTATAAATCCAAATCAAAAGTGTTCATTTAATTCATGTGATGATGTGGCACATAGGCAATCCCAATTTCCCCATGAAATGAACATTGCCCTGAACATTGCACAATTTGCACCAAATACATCAATAAAGTCTGCTTTACTTTTAAATCAATTAACAAATATTAGAGTGTTTTTAATGAGAATTAAACCCTAAAATGAATATGGCTAAAAATGCTATATTTTATATACTGAAACTATTTCACCAGTCTAAAGTTTCAGCTTTTCAATAGCAGCAATGATCCACAAAAGTGTCTGTGACACTTGCTTGCTCCGTGGGCTCTGAGCAGCTGTTGGGAAGTTAAGCTTAGGGTTTGTTGCAAATTATCAAGAGCAGCAAATGAGGTTGGCCTGTAATATAAGCTGATGCTGATTATTAAAAGGTGGTGATAGTTGCACTGGTTTTTGTGCTGCCATGTAGTTATTATCTGTATTAATTACTAATCAGCCGTATATTGTGATATTTATATTCTATGTGTACTGTATATTTTGAGTTGGTCCCCAAGCTCTCTAACTGACAGCAGCACAGAGCATGTGCAGTGAATCTTCAGACAAGACGATGGGGGGGCTACTGGGGGGCAATCTTGGAGGCACAGATCTTCCCTGCTAAAGGGCTGTGGTTGCCTTGGACTGGTATGATATACTTCTTTAAGCTTTAGTTCTCCTTTAAGGTGACAGCTACAGTTTTTGGTTTATTATGGTATTTATGTGTTATTTTTAAATATGTGTTTTATTTAAATAATTATTATTGGGCTTTCCAGCTAACAAAAGTATTGATTAAAATATTACAGGTACTGTATATGTAAATTTAGCAGCTTTATATTAGCCTTCAGTTACAGAATTCAATATAAACAACATCATGGGACCAAAACATAATTGACATTGTGCATGAATATTATTACCAATATACAATAGTTAATAGCTACAATGAATTTTAGCTTGCAGAAATATTTAACAGTGCATTAGCTTAAGACATATATGCATATATTAGTTAGAAAAACTGTCCTAAGGTCAACAGGGTATGGAAAATGACATAAGATTTTTTGTATTGATGTCTACATTTTAGTAGTTTAGTGTATGGTGCTTCATCCAGGAAATTAAAGTTCCCAGGCATTCTGAATAATGGATCCCATAGCTGTATTGTAACATAGTAAGCTAAGTTAAAAAAAGACACACATCCATCAAGTTCAAACTTTAAAGTCTATATATTACCTGCCTAACTGCTAGTTGATCCAGAGGAAGGCAAAATACCCCATTTGGATAACAAATAACAGAGTCTCAGGAGCTGTATCTCTTTACTCCAAAGATTGCTATATATCTTCTATTGCAATGTAATCATAAAAAAAAGTGTTTTGATTTGGGTAGCCGAGGATGAGTAGGGTATAACAGTGCTTTGTTAGCAGGCTCATGCAGGCATTACACAACAGTAACTTTCACTTTTAAGCTGTCAGGAAGTATGCACAGATAAGTCTGAGCACAGTGACCTCTACAGGCCATTTGTATAAACACTACATATTCCTCTTAAAGCAATAATATACATTATTCACATCATATAGTCCTGGGTCCATGCAGGTAGTTTGCTGATTCTCTCAGTACGCCTTATAGGTTCACATTCTTCAGTCCTATTGCAGCTGACATCAGGAGTAGGAAAATGTCCTTCATCAAATGGAGCTTCTCCAAAGTCATATCTAACAGGAGCAAGACGACTTGCATTCCATATGCGTCCATCAGACAGTTCATATGTGTATGGTCCTAGTTGGTGTTTCACTTCAAGTCGTGTAGTAAATTTAGATTGTCCTTGTTTCAGTATTCCTGGTTTCTTAATTCTGACTAAAGATCCAGGCTGAAAGTGTACTTCTCTGGCACCACGTTTTCTGTCAGTATAAGCCTTACATTTGGCTTGTTGACGTTTCACAATGTCAGCAGTAGATGATTTTGTAGGCAAAGTATTTTGTGGAAGTTTGATGTATGCAACATGTAACTTAGTGCGCATCTGTCTGCCATGTAATAATTCAGCAGGAGATGATTGGGTTGTTGCATGGCACGTTGCTGTCTGTAGTGCTTCTTTCAGACTTTTGTTGAATTGCTTGTTTTCTCCATTTGCTTGTGGGTAATACTCTGAAGATTTCCTATGCACAATATTCCTCTCTCTCAGAAAGAATTCAAACTCGGATGAGACAAACTGTGGTCCGTTGTCTGATATTAACTCCTTTGGATTACCTTCTCTGCTGAACACTGTAGACAGAAATATTAATGTAGCTGATGTTATATGAGAAACAAATGCAATTTCAGGCCATTTACTGTAATAGTCTATCAAGGTTATAGCAAATCTACAGTCTATAGGAGCATCTGTAAAAGGACCGACAATATCAATAACAAGTTTTTCCCATGCTGAATCAAGGAATGGTACTGGTTTTATATCTGATCTCAACATAACTTTGTGTACAAAGTTCTTTGCACAGCACAGTGAAGTGTTGGTTTGTGGTGAAATTTTAGACACTGGCTGTATGCCAGACACTGGTGCTGTAGTAATGAGACCATCAACTAATTGAAGGTTTAATGTAGCAAAGAGATCCCTTCCAAGTATAGCAGTACCCTTATTCACAATGTAAAAGTCAGATTTTGCAGTATTTCATTCAAATTGTATAGTCAATGGCAAGCAACCAAGCACAGTGATTGGATCCTTTAAGTAACTGACCAGTTTCAGGGCAGGTGCAACAAGTGGATCTTTTGCAAAGTATTTCAAGAAAATATTCTTTGGTAGTATAGAAACATGTGAACCTGTATCAAGCATCAGGTTAATGAAGTGTCCCTTGTCAGCAGAAGCAGTACTGACACTGACAAATAAACTTGTCTGGAATAAATGTACCAGCTTTATCGACACTTAATACTGTAACATTTGTAGTAGTGACTTCATGAACATCTTTAGCAGAACTACGGCGGATCTTAGCAAAATGTCCTACTTTTGTACATTTGCGGCACCGTTTAGCTTTTGCAGGACATGTAACATGATTTGCAGTGTGTTGTGTTGAACCACAGCGAAAGCAGTATTTTCTATTTGTATTTGCTGCACGGTTTTGCAGTGTAGGTGAAAAAGTTCTTTATAGCAGTAAGAGCAGTTTCATAAGTCTCATCAGGTAATGGTAATGTATAGAATATACGCTGTCCCTCTGCTCCCAGGCAGTGAATAAGTAAAGCACGCTTTCTAGCAGCAGAAATCTCCCCTTGGTCAGCAGCAATAATGTGATTTTCAAACATACGGATCCAAGCAGTAAAAGGTATGGTAGGCTCACCAGAATTTGGAAGAAAAGGTGCAGGCTGCTGCAGTGGTAGAAGAGCCATCCTGTCTCCAATATGTTATGTTTTGGGTAGCCGAGGATGAGTAGAGTATAACAGTGCTTTATTAGCAGGCTCAAACAGGCATTACACAACAGTAACTTTCACTTTTAAGCTGTCAGGAAGTATGCACAGTATATGTCTGGGCACAGTGACATCTACAGACCATTTGTATAAACACCACAAAAAGCATCTAAATGCTAAGTTTTTCTTCTCCAAAACGCATTGCAATTACATCTGATTAAGTCTACTTAAAATAACAATAAAAATAACTCTTTGATAACCCTTAGCATATTTGGTCTAACCTTACTCATAACAAAATTATGAATGCTTAAGATATTATTACAGTGACACTAGTAGTTAACCAGCATATCACCTAGAGCAGGGGTGCCCAAAAGGTAGATCGGGATCTACCAGTAGACCTACCTACTTTAGCTGGTGATCAGTAGATCTGAAGACGCTGTCAATACTGATGGACGAATATGTCCAGTTTAGATTCACAGAAAAATACGTGAAATGATGAAAAATTAGCAAAACGGCAAAAAAATTGCGAAATGCATTGGTCAATGCGTGACAATCTTGACATTAGCGAAAATTTTTATACGCGTGACTATTTTGTCCAAACGCATTAAAGTCAATAAGTGTCCGAAAAATTTAGGACGCGGGTTGATTTTTCACTGCAGTTTTGTGAAAACATTCGGTGGCGGCGAAACGTAGAAATTCGTCATGAATCCATGCCTGCCGAATTTATTCACCCCTCACTAACTGTCAACAAACAGCTTGTATAAATCATCCTCCTGTTTCATTCTTTTCATTAAGATATCTATTACAGATTATTTATTAAAGTTACATAATAAATAGTTGTTCGTTAAACATAGCAATATACATTTGCTCATAAATCAATGTAATATTGTAAATAATGTTTTCAATGGAACAGAATGCTAGCAATGATTTTATGGATGTAGATCATAATGGGGCAACATCACTAAAAGTACACCCTTCATTAGAAAAGTAGGGCACTCCTGACCTAGAGATATAAAAACAGAAAACAAACCATTCATAGGATTGAACAAACACTGACCTAAGAAAAAAACACCAAGCTAGGATCAATATCAAGACAGTTGGATCATGCTGTAATTTCACTAACATTGACATTCGCAGTACCAACACACAGCATTTGTTCATGGAATCTAAACGAAAAAATAATTTTAGATGCTGGCAAATCTTCAGGCAAAACTTTAACAGGGGTAGCAAAAAGCTGTTTTAAATCCTTTTGCTCATATGCATTTTTTTATATTGAAGAAACCATGAGAAGTTACAAAAAAAAAATTGCAAAGAAATAAATTATTTAAAATAATATTTTAAAATATAATATTGGAGTGCAACCCAAACCTGAAAAAAGATCCTAGGGTGCCAAATAAGGGCTATGATTGGCTGTTTGGTAGCCCTATATGAATTGGCAGCCAACATGAGGCTCAGTTTGGCCATAAACCTGGTTTCTATGCAGCCAAAACTTGCCTCCAAGCCAGGAATTGAAAAATAAGAACCTGCTTTGAGGTTACTGAGGGTTGCTCATGAGCCACATCATGCTCATCAGGCTCATGAGCCACTAGTTGGGGACCACTGGCCAAGAAAGTATTTAGTTTATTAAATAAAATATCCTGCTTATACATACAGTACACTATAGTAATGAAAAGTCAATTTCAGGTATGGAACCTATTAACTAGAATGTTTCAGACCTGGGGTTTTACGAATAAGGGGGTCTTTGCATAATTTGAATCTTCATACCATGAGCCTGCTAAAAATCATTTAAACATTTATTAAACCAAATAGTACTATTTTGCCTGCAATAAGGATTAATTATATTACAGAGATAAAATATAATTTTTAAAAATATGAATTTTTAAAATTTAATTTCAATGGAATCTATGGGAGATGCCCTTCCCATAATTCAGAGCTTTCTGGATAACAGATTCCATTCCTTTCTGGATAATGAGATACTGAATAATGGATATTATAATTATTATGAAAAAAGTATAGAATAAAAAGAAAGAAAATATTAACAAATAGAGTGCCCCATGTTAAAGAAATTCTGAAGAAGCATATTAAAAAAAATGTGCCTGCTGTGCACATTTTTATGCTATCCGTCATAGAAAACAAGAATATTCTGTAGAGAAGAACCATAGAGAATGACTTTACTTCCCCTGAGCAAAGTATTGAACTCTGAAACTGATCAGTGTAATCTCAGCATAGCATCAAGTTACTTAAATCACTACTTACTGTTCCCAGGGGTTATTTTCTATTCTTAAATTCTAGCTTATACTTTTCCTATTTTAGAACTTTAACCTGGATATAAATCAAATGAAACTGACAAAATCAAGCTTGGCAAAAGTTAAAGCTATATTTATTTCCCCCATTGTTCTTGAGATGCTGGAATTCAAACTAACATGAACAAAATGATGAGTTCTCAGTTTGGAAAGGCAAGCAGATTATGTTGCATTTAAAAGATGGCTACAACCCCTAGGCTATAAAAAACAAGAGAAAACCTAAGCCTTGACAATGAATACAAACCACTGATTTCAAACATTTACTGAAATACTGTGACTAGCTTAGAAGTTCTAGTATCAGTGTAAAAATAACCCAGAGTCTATTTTGTTAACTTTCAGTTAAACTTTCAATAGTTTTATAAGATGTATTTCGTGCCATTATTCATCCCAGGATTGCTCTTCTTGCTTGGCTTGCTTTGACATTGAAGACACACCAAATTCTCAGTCTATCAACACCATTTTACTAAAATATACCATTTAAACTAGTATGGTTTACGAACCAGTAACATAAAATAAATTCAGCTCCACCATCAATAACGCACTCACACAATCACTCACAACACAAGTAAAGTAATACAAGTAAAATTAGGATCCTGCCAACAAAACTGAATAGTCTGCTTGCACAAATATTTAATTGCCAATAACGCCCTAGTAATTAAATCATTCGAATTTTGGTATCAGAACCAGGCAAAATTAAGTGTCCAAGTTTAAAATAATAGTGATCATGGGCATGATTAAAGTAATCTACCTTTCAAAATTGTAAGGGTAAGTAATTGTTTTAGAGCCAGCCCTAAAAAAAGTGACCCATAAACTCAGTACTTCAGCACTTTCTTGGACATGATTTAATATGTAGTTAGTGCCTATGTAGATGTGTAAAAGATAAGTAGTTGTATCAGAGGCAGTTCTTAAAAAATGTAATCCCAATCAATACTGAGCTTGAGTATGATCCTAATTTTTTTAAGAGAAAAAACTGTACCCTGAAACCCTAAATACTGTATAAATTCAAGATGTATTGTCAAGTTGCAAAAAAATACTGATTTGACATTTATAAGAAGCCTGCAGGCAAACTATTTTTTTTTTTAATTCATTCAGTACGTGATTCATATTTGGAATCAGCTATTAATTGTCTCAGGATAGTTGTAGTGTAACAGGAACATTGGATCTTATGTTCAGGACTCGGGTAGGATTAAGCTGTAGATTTTTCCAGACTTTAGCACATAATAGTGGTTCAGAAAGTCAAACATTTTATTTACCTGCCTAAAGTTCTTTTATTAATGGTGAATCCTTATAGTAGAGTCCTGCACAGAACCAATTTATAAGACAATGCAGCAACCATGTAAAATAATGTAAAATAGAACAAATAGTTTTTATTTTAATACCTTTTGGGTCAAAAATCTCTGTATTAGCTCCTCTCTATACTGCTCTTTTCCCTCCTCTCCTCCCTGTAGTGTTCATTTCTCTCCCTCTCTCCCCTATTATTTTAACCCCCTCCCTGCATTGTTTGTTTCTCTCCCTCTCTGCCCTGTTCATTTTACACCTCTTCCCTGCAGTGTTCAATTTTCTCCCTCTTTGCCCTGTTCATTTAACCACTATCTGCCCTGTTCATTGTCCTTCCTCCTCCCCCTCCCTTCACTGCTTGTTCCTCTCCCTTGCCCTGCTATGATTGGGAAAAAGGAAAAGCACACTATTGTATAAATTAAACATATTGTAATCTGCTACTAAGAGTATTTTTTTTCTTTTCTGTGTATCAGCAGTTAGTGTAAATACCATAGTCATTACCTACACCGCATTATGTTGTGTACAAAAAGCAATCAACACCTTTGGGTTTTCCTTTGTAACTTCCTGCATCTGCTATTATATGTTACAATTACAATACAATTACGGAACATGAGCTGCATTTATGCCCTTGCAGCTCCCTGTACCTTATCCTAAAATGTATCAGAACAGCTGCATTTATTTGCTTGCAACTCCTGCACCTAAACATATTCTTAATTATCCGAGAACATCTGCATTTTTACCTTTCAACTCCATACACCTGATCATAAATTGTTCCAGAACAGCTGCATTTATTCCCTTGCAACTTCCTGCTCCTGATAATATATCAATATGCATGAAAAGAAACAAACAGTTTCTGTTCTAGAATTTGAATTTGAACAATAAATACTAATGTACACCGTTTAAATAACTTTTAAAATTGAATAGAGGCAGGGTGTTATATAGTGTATAACAATGCATTATGGACTATAAATTACAGTTTTTCCTGTTGGCTAGGTATATTTGTGAATAATGTCTATTTGCCGTGGAACACAGGAGCATACTGTTGTACTTTAAATACAAGAAAATATAACTATCACATTTTTACAGTTTGTATTAAACGTAACATCTATTGCTTTATGTTGAGCATTTAAGGTTTATTGTTATAAGTGAATGATCAGGCAGCAGCATAAGACAACTATGTGCAGGCTGGGACACATACAGTAGGACAGAGGGTGGGAAGTTATATAAAATGTCTCCTTTAACATACAGTTGTATGCATTACAACCAACTGTAAAGAGATAGTTCAGGGACTACCAATGAATTCAGAATAATGTAACTGTAAGAATGTTCTCTTTACAAGAATGGGGATTTAATAATATCTAGCATTCACATAATATTGCTCCCACTGGAAACCAAAATGCTTAGATTGATAGTTCTAATCTGACAATTGATCTCTCCAAAGACATGATAAAAAAAATGGCTAAGGATGACATTACCAATGCTCTTTCTATCTATATATTACAGGTAGCTTGCTTTAAACTACAATAATGCGTGCAATGTGTAGTGCAATGTGTAGGTTGACATAGAGAAAACATCCTTCTTGGCCCCAACTTGTAGAAATTCAGACAACTTTTAGTTTTTCTCTTCAGCTACTGAAGTACTGTACTGAAGACATAGACAGGTTGCATGAACCATGCACTACTGTCAGGCTCTGCTGGGGTTTGATCGCAGGATCAAACCCCAAGACCTATCTAAAAGTGCCAACAGATTTTAGAAACAGTAAATACAGTTGGTAAAACAAGCTTTTATAATTCATATCTATGGCTTTCTATTCAGCTGGGTTTCTTTTGTGTGTGCTATGGCCCTGTAGCTGCAGGTTGAGACAATATTTGTCAAATAGAAAATACATTTCTACGTAACATTTCATATTTCCATTAAGCAAAGCCACAGGGAAGATAAAAACAAAGGAATGGATCTGATGATTTGAATCTGATATCTTGCTGGCCCATTTACTTCCGTAGAGGGAAATAATATAATCTCCAGTGTTTACTGTTTTGACAATTAGCAAAATAGCTTTGATTTTATTTGTCTAAAGCTGAAGCCAGACTTGCATAATTCAGTAATGACTACCTTTATAGTCACCAAGGGCTCATATAAGAACTCAGGTTTAAAGAGTTTGTTTCCTTAATGGCAACTTGCTTGAATTATATTATAATGCCATAATTAAAATCTGTGCATCAGAATTGATGGTTATTTCTAACAAACCTTACACACCTTACACATGATTTACTGAACTAAATGCTAAATTTTCATACATATTGGTGCATCACACAAAAGAAGCAGTGATGTAAACATCATTACATATTTTCATGCAGACATTGCATGTTTACATAAATACTTTTACCGCAGTGAGCATAATGCGATGACATTTTGCTGGCATAAATTCAACAGTGCATTTTCCTCATATACTTATAGTGAGGAAAATTTGCTAAAGAATTACGCCATAGAGAAATTACATATGTGGGATATGGCAGAGATGTAGATAATGAGACCCAAAAGTGGCTGCTGTATCTTTATAATGGTAGTTCCTCACAAAGTATATTCATTCTTGCATCCCTGATAAATGCCAAAAATGTAAAATCTGGCACTGGAGAAAGTTTGCCTGGTCTAAAAAATCTGAATGTTCTCCAGTACAACATTTATTTACAAAAGGCTGTACTTCACCCTTCAGTAAATATACCCTCATGTGTCTACAGTTATTCTTGCATCTAGAGCTCCTCAGCACTTTGCACTTAAATTGACTTACACACATTCACATATTGTGTGTTTTTTTTACCAAATTTCTTTTGCCAAATGTGTACACTAATTGCTTAGATTTTGCTGATTTGCCTGCATTTTGTCTGTCAATTGTTTGTGTTTGCCTATACAACAATCTATAGACAGCTAGACAATTGGGACTGGGTATGTAGCCCACTAATCATTTTTTTTCCAGAGAGGATGCTATTTTGTTATTCAGCTAAACCTTTTTAGTATATGGTCCTGTATTAGTCTGAATCCAAAAGCAATGACTTTGTTGCTTCCATGACATGACAGTAGCAGTGGCACTTTTTTTTGCAGTTTTCTTGTTAAACTACCTCTTAAGAACCATAATAGTTCCAAAAGAGCAAACCCCATTGAGAGCCATTACAGTATAGAGAAACGATTATCCATCATCCTGTTTATTACCCACTTGGCCTAGGAAACTGCTATTTGTTTGCCAAGCACAGCAGGAAATAAGTAATAGTAATAACTTGAACTGAAGATAGAATTCAAATCAAAGAGAATTATACAAATAAATATGCTGTGTGATAATAATAAAAATGTTTAGCCCATCAGCAGTTTATCTATGGTCAATATATATTCTTTTGGGTTTGAAAGTGTTAACAGAAATAAATAAAATAACTGATGAAAATCTCAAACATTCCATTGTTTTTATTAAAATCTAAAAACTGCCATGCCAGCCAAATTAAGAAACAGAAATAGAATTGAGTCCGATATATACAGTAATATCTACTTTGCGTTGCATAGGGGACTTTTTTCCAGTGACAATGCACTTATTAATTTCTACATTCTTCTGGATTCTGCAGCAATTTCCAGACTCTTCGGTGCTGTAATTATCAAAGTACAATGTGTCTTACAGTAAATGCCTGTAGGGAGCCCTAAGGTAAAGTTTTGTCTCATATTTTGTAGGAGCCAACAGCACCAGAATGTTAAAGTGCTCTATAAGCATTTATTGATATAATGTTCACTGATGGTCTGGACCCTTCACATTGCTCCATGCTCGCTGCATGAGGTGCTCTCATACCTCTCATACTGCTGCTGCAACAAATCCACTTTGTCACCAGGGCACTTCAGACTTAAAAATACTGTAATTATTTCAATTAGCTTGATGTTTTGGACCTGTAAAAAGTCCCTTTCTCAAAAAGCAAGTAAAGTTTCACATTCAATATTAAAAACAAACCCCCACCCCCACCCCTTTCATGATGTCATAGCGTGTAACCCTTATTCTGCCATTACCTTCTTTTTTAAAAATGTGATAGGGAAAATGGATACTGTATATCCATTGCTACATGGGAACATCCTCCAAGGTACTCAGTGTGGCACACGTGACAATAAACAAGTTAAAAGAATGGGACTGTGGAAAGGTGTGACATGCAATACAGACAGTTGAAGCTTTGAGTCATGTAGCACAAGTTTTGATGTTGATACTACTGAAACTGATATTACTTCTAGGGATTTAAAGGAATCAGTAACATCAATTTTTTTACAAAAAAAAATTCGTTAGTATAGAATGAAAAAAAAACACAAAGACATATAAAACTTTTAAATCACTAAGTCTTTATTAAGAAATAACTTACCAAAACTCCGCTTGCGGCGTTTGATAACTCCTCCCTGGCTATCTCCTATAAGGAAAGCAGGGAGGAGAAATTTAAGTGCCATGCAATGGATCACCAGATCCCCTTTTCTGAAGAGGAGCGCCAGCGGAGTTTCGGTAAGTTATTTCTTGATTTAAAAGTTCAATGTTTTTTTTCATTCTATACTAACAAAATTTTTTTTTTTTTTTTTTAAGTTTGTCCAGATCAAGAAAAGAGGTCACCGCATCAGGAGAGGAAGAGGTTATTGGGCCCAAAAAGAAACCCCACAAAAAGAAGAAATAAATGTCATTAATTTGTTGGCACAGACAATAAATGGTGCGGAACTGTCCTTAAACAAATGTCTATAGTTTTGTCCTGAACACAAGTTTCGAGGTTGATTTGTTTATATTTGGCAGGCAGTTAAAGTTAAAGGAAAAGAATTTTAGGACACGGTAATCACAACAGATCAAGTGTATCCAAAAATTCGGTTAAAGTCTGACTTTACTCCACAGTTATCATTTTATACTATTGACACATTTGTGAGAGTAGGATACTTTGGGCAGGCAACAGCAACGCCCTTATTGGGACAATTTAACTAAAACTGAAAGAATGGCCTTAAAGGGATTGAGAAATGATAATACAATTATTGTGAAGCCTGTAGATAAGGGAGGTATTATTACTCTAAGGTCACTAATCTTTTGTTGTCTTTTTGTTGTCCGTTTGTATGCTCTTTATTTTTGACTCTACAAAAACTAAGATCTGTTGGGCATCGTTACAGCTGGGCTTATAACAACTGGTTGACGTTAGCTGAAGTAGAATTTTTGGCTATAAAAAAAATCCATGACAAGCAGTCCTTTATGATGTAACAAAAATTCACAAATTTTTTTAGAAACCCCTCAGATCATGGCTATTGTGTCCACTATTAACTCAGTGGCCTATCCACATTGATTTTCAATTTAATGAGCTGGTGTACAGTTTACCCAATTATATTCAAGACACTGGGAATTGTTTCTGAAAAACTATATGAGTTGCCAACCTCAGAGGACATACAGTAGTATGGCCAGTAACAGTTGACATTGCATGAGTGTACACTGTTATCCCCTGGTAATTGGGTATTCAGTTTTTAACAAGGAGAGCAATTAAGAAACCACCAGAAGAGTACATTTTGAAATGTTTAGCCTTACTTTTACAACATAATTGTTTTGAAGGTTGATGGTACATTGATGGGGAGTCTTGTTGCTCTTTTATATGCCAACCTTGGGGTTGGTTATATGGAAGAGAATTTTATATTCCCTTTGGAGTTGTTTGGATGTGGTTCTGTTGGTGGAGGTGCATGGATGACATCTTTATGGTATGGCGGGACTCCCATAATGATTTTTTGAATTTTATTGAGTACTTAAATTCACTGGTCCCCAAATGGTGTTCAGCATGGAGTGTAATAAAATGTGGTATAATTCCTGGATATGCAGGTATGCAGGATGGCACCAGAAACAGGACGACATGTAAGGGTAAAATTACCAACTGTATTTCACAATTCAAGAAAGTAATGTGGATAAGTTCAAATGAGATGTATAAAGAGTGGGCAAATATATAAGAAATATTTACATAAAATGTAAAAGTTTTAATATCAACTGACATACTATTTAAAGGTGTGGGACCTGCTGTCCAAAATGCTCACATAAGGAATTAATTTGGATCACTATACTTTAAGAGCCTATTTAAGATTGCTCAAGCTTTTGGGTTCGAGGAAAGGAAACCCGTCTGAGTTAATGAACAAGGTTATCGGGCCTGAAATCTGGCATAAGTTCCTTAAAGGTTGCTCAAGCCGAAAGCTCAAGCAATATTAAATAGCCTTTGAGTCTACTAAAAATGATTTAATAAATCCAACAGAATTGTTTTGCTGCCAATGAGGATTAAGTACAAGGTACTGTTTTATTATTAACGAGAAAAAGTATACAAATTTGAATTCTTTGATTAAAATGGAGATGGCCTTCACCTAAGTCAGACCTTTCTGTACAACAGGTTTACAGATAACAAATCCTTTACCTGTATTTCTTTACTTCACATTTATAAAAATTCCAAAAAAAAGTCTGTTTTTGTCCTATTTTAATTTTTTTCCTGCTGCATTTAACCGTCTTTTATCAGTTTTGAAATAGCTCTATCTACAGTGTGCAGTGGAATATTAGATAAGACATTATTATTCATATCCTTCATATATAAATATTAATGAACGACTTCAAAGGGAGATCTAAAGGTATTTTCACATGCAAATATCAACATCTCAAATGGTGTAAATGTGTAGACTTACAGGCTGACTTATCAAAGCTTGAGCTTTTGGGCTTGAGCAACCTTTAAGGAACTCACGCCAGATTTCAGGCCCGATAGCCTTGTTTCCTTTCCTCCTACTTATATTGTGCCAACAAATTATACTTCATTCATTGCCTGAGTGAAGCTTACAGTCATAGGGCCCTATCACACTCACTCAAAGTATATTCCATGTTATGAGCACCCAATTAACCTTTCTCTTTTTGGAGTAACATAAAACATACAAACTCCTTGGAGACAGTGCCCAGCATGGAAACAAACTCAGGACTCCTTTTCTGCAAGGTAGAAGTGCTACCCACTAAGCTGCATGATGAGTGCCACATGTTAGGTGCCGTAAGGCAATGCAAGATTGCAAGAATCCAATCAGTGGGCAGCACTCAAAGGCAGAACTCATCTGCAGCAAAAAGGATTTGAATATATAAATAATGTAATAAAGTACATACCGTCTTAGCAAATTAAAGGCAGAACAATAAACTGTACAGCAATTACTCCACATACAACGTAAAGGTAAATACAGAAGCAGCACAATCACAGCAGTACAATAAAGCGGCACAGGAAAAATTTAATTTCTACCAACATTTATTACATTGCTGTAATTATTATGAAAAGATGACTGCTTGATTAAAAAAAAATATCACCTTTGTGTATTTTCCTTAACTTTGTGTTCAGAATAAATGGAGCACTGAGTATAACATTGTGGACCGGAAAAAAAAAAATTTACAGTACCCCCTGTTAGCTAAAGCAGTACAGTTGAAATCAGCATGACACTGGAAAGAAATACAGGGTACATGTTAAATTGTTTAATATTATTTAGCTAATGTTAATGAAAATCACTTGTAATTTATTTTCAAAACATGCTGTTCTATCAGTAACAGCTACGATACAAAACATTCTTAAAAAAATAATAAAATAAACATATTTATGTGGAATTCTTATTATTAATACAAACATAGAACAAGTAAAAGTGTAGCCACGCTGTTTTGTACAGATTTCACTTTTCTGAAACAGCCGTGGTTTTTCAATTTGATGGGCCCTATGTGGTACAGTAGACATATTTACTGCTAACAGAAAACAGCCTTAAATTTTTCTTCTATTTTCCAACATTGCCATTTGATGGAAAAACAGTTACTTACAGTTCTTTTCTGCCTTGCCTGGACATCTATAAGGTGTTTCAGCATTTCATGTTATTCCCTTGAACACAGCATTTTAGAACAATATGTTTATCTTGTACTGAATAAACCTTTTAAATATTTAAACGTTTCCAGGTGAATGCACTGTGAATAATAATTTAGAAGCATAAATAAATACTGTTTTAAACTGAATCAAAAATATATGCCGATGAGTAATTTTGTCACTCATGTTGTCTTGTTTAGAAAGCTGTCTTAAATATACATAACAATAGACTTGTACTTCCATCTATAAGCTAGAACCTTATAGTAAACTGCCCAGTATTATAATCATGTCAAATAATATCCTCTAAATGTTTTATTATTTTATAATGTATTTTATATACTGCACCAGCCTAAAGTATCAGAAACTTTATAACATTAATGATTCAGAGCTTCAAAGTTGTACACAGGGAATGTCCCCATCTTGGGGCTTAGGGGGTCATCGAAAATAATGAAACAGAAAATGAGGTGTATCTGTTATAGAAGCTGATGGTTCAGAGCTGATTATTACATTCTGGAGCTAACTGCTGATCTGCCATTCAATGTGATTCTGAATAAATGAATTGTATTTTGACATTTATATTCTATTTATATTGTGTATTGTCATTCCCTAAGCTCAGCTAACATTTCAACATGTTTTATTGTGTTTTACATAAACAAGCAAGATTTTAACATAAGTCCAATACTGGACTATAAAGTCCAATACTGGACTATTAAGCAAACTTATACAGCTTAGGGTGCCTAATGGCATGGAAAAAACAACAAGCTACTGATAATTGATGGCAACACCACCAAAACTGTTAAAAAAATATAAATTTATAATCAAGAAAAAAACTTTTTACAGTGATGAATGGATGCAGTTAGCTAACTGTAAACACCAGGTATTTGTAATTAACCATTACAGAACAAGTCATACATGCAGCAATGCATGTGAGCAAGATTTGTAACTAGAGCCAATTAGGTCCCAATATTCTGTGTTAATAAAAACTTGCTTAAGATGGGGTTCAGCTGTCTTAATCTTTATCACTTCTTGCCAGCAAAGCTGATTTAAGTGGGACAAGATATCTTTAATTGATGGAGTAGTTTCAGATAACCAGTTTAAGAACAAAAGTTTATTTGTTGTGCAGTAAACATCGTCATAACCCTGAGAGGTAAGGTAATATGAAGTTTTGGGTGTTTCTTCCAATGTCAGGCCATGTAATGCCATGTCAGGACTTAACTTGATATGGTATTTATGTTTTAGATTAAGGAACTTTTCCAGGGCTAGCCAGACTTTATGAACTTTTGGGCAAGTAGTGAAATAAGTTAACATTTAGTTGGGCACATTTGGGACAAAAGGACTGGGACATTACTTTTTGTACATTTTCCCATAGACCAAATGGACCAATTTATAAAGTTGCACTTTCCAGATGTAAAGTTCTTGTTATACTTTCAAAATGGAAAGTGAAAGTTAGTTAGGTATGATTTCTGTTTGCAAATAGTGATGGGCGAAACGGCGAAAACATTTTTTTCGACGCCGGTGAATTTTTGCCGCAAATTTTAGCAGGAGTTTCGCAAAATTATTCGCTGGCGGCGAATCGCGCAAATTCACCGCGAATTCGTGCCTGGCGAATAAATTCGCCCATCTCTATTTGCAAATAATCAGACCACTTATCCACCAATTTGTTGAGGGGATGTTTTTGTTTAGAAGCTGGGGACCATAGTTTTGAGAAACGAGATCTATATTGAGTAGATTAACACTCAGTGAATTTATTTATTAAGTCAGATAGCCAGTGTTTCTGGAGGTAAATGCTTCTCTATTTGGGACACCCAGCAAACCACTCTTAATAAACATGAATATGAAGTGCTCATATGACGTTAAGCAGTTCTGACTCTTAAATTCAAACCAGTTGACTAAAATGCCATTAGCAGGGTCCACTACCTTATTAAAGGTAGATTTTTTCTCCTAAAAGAGAGGAAAGATGAACACCCAGATCTCAAATTTTTCCATAGAAGTTGTAGAGTATAAAAGGGGGTCTGCATATGAGTAAAGCCATGACTTGAGAACAGGAATTTCGAGTCCTTGAATAGAGGGTTATTTTTTGTAGTCAGAGGATATCTCATTCCATTTGTTATGTAAAATATTCACTATATTGGAGTGATTTTCTACAGTTCAAATTTAGGGTTACTATATCTATCTTCTCTGAACATTCGATAAGATTCCTGGTAATAGAAGCTTGATTAAACACCCTGAAGTGTGGAACTCTTAGCCCCCCTAGTACATAGGGACATATATAGTAATTTTAGGTTTTTAGCTCCACCAAATAAATGTGATCAAAGAAGAATCTATTTTTTTTTTTTTTTTTTAAATCAGAGTGCTTAAGTAGAAGAGGCAAATGCAAAAACGGGTAGATTCATTTGGGAAAAATTAGCATTTTTAAAAATTGTATTTTCCCTTTCAAATTCAATGGATCTTTTTTCCATTTATGACAAAGTGAAAACATTTTATTAAGGGCTAGTATAAAATTTAACGCATAAAGTTTCCTCAAATCCGTTGAGATTTTTTAGGTTCAAATTCCTTTAGTGAGAGTCAGGTATAGATACATTAATATTCATTATTTCTGACTTATTGACATATATTTTGTAGCCTGAAAAAGAACCAAATTAATTAAGTCCTTTGAAAATTTCCGTCAATGACTCATTGGCATTTTGATTTGTCAGTAACAGGTCATCAGCAAATGCTAGGGTTTTCAGGTGAACTTTGATAATGTTTACACCATGGAATGAGTCCAAATTATCAAAAGCTTTAATCAAGGGTTTTAAGAGAAATATTAAAGAGTAATGGAGACAAGGGACACCCTTATCTGGTTCCTTTACAAATTTCAAATGGGGCCGATTTCATTCTTGCTATCAGTTCCTGGGATTCAGCAGAAGAGTAAAGGTATCTGATGAAGCTATTAAAGGGGCCTGAGGGGCATGGAATATTGTATTTTCTGGCAAATGAGTTTGCAAACAGTACTGCTCTTATATTCTTAATGGCAGATATTTTTTTAGGAAACCATTTTGAGCTTCTGAGAGAACTGATGATAGGATTAAAGAAAGTCTGTCAGCTAAAATTTTAAAAAAGCAGTTTAATATCCTGGTCAAGTAGTGAAATTGGCCTATAAGAAGTCAGTAAAGAGGGGTTTTGATTGAGAACTAGTTGGAAGTTTTTTACCTGATAAAAAATCATTAAAAAGAGAGATTTTATTGTTAAGTTATTTGCAAAAAGCTGGGGGAAGACCATCGGGCCCATCTGATTTTTTCTTTTTCACATTTTTTATGATGTTTTATATCTCCTCCAGAGATATTGGACTGTTCAAATTAGCTAACTGATCATGTGAAACCAGAGGGATATGAACTTTTTCAAGGAATTTGATGCTACAGTATTTTCCTAGTCTGAAGAAGAGTATAGGTTTTCGTAAAATTTTATGAATATATCAAATAATTTTGATGGGTTGTTGGTTAGGGAGCCTAACTTGTCTCTCACTTTGATCAGTTTACTATTTTTGTTCCAACTCTTATAAAGGTTAACCAAGACATTATTTGCTTTATTGCTACAATTAGCTAGTCTTGCTTTGGAGTAAGAGGCAAAAAAAGAATATCTTAAGGTAATCCATGACTTCAAGCAGTTAGTAGAATATTTGAATTTAAGATAACTCTTTCTTTGTTGTTTACATTTCAGTAAAGATGGACCCTATACTGCTTTCCATGTTTTTCATACCAGGGGGAATTTGTATTTATGTTGGGAATAGTCTAGTAGGAAAAGATCCCATCTGTCAGAAAGCATTTTAGAAAATTCAGGCTGATCAGCCATCAATGTAAAAGACCATGACACAGAATCTCTTTTTTATGGTATGACTGGATAATGTGATTGAAACTGGGGCATGATCAGAATGATCAATGGAACCTTAATATGCATTTAAAGATCTATCCACTAGATTGTTAGAAACCAGGATGTAATCAATTCTAGTTTCTACCTTGTGGTGAGGAGAAAAGTGAGTAAACTCGTTTTCGGTAGGGTGAAGTATTCTCCAAATATCTGTGAGATTAATTGTGGTTTCAATTTCATTTAGCCATTTGGATTTTTTCAATTGGGAAGTTTATATTAGAATTGGTTCTATCCAAAAAGTGAATTTGAGTTTCATTAAAGTGACCTCCTAAGATTACATTGGATTGAGGAAGATCTGATATTCTGTGGTTTAGGTAAAAACAAAACTTTTTTTTGTGTGGTATGGGGCATAAATTGAGGCAAAGTGTCATTTTCTATCATTAATTAAAACTTATGCACAGATAAGATTTGGGCACTTAAATTATGATGGAATAAAATTGCTACCCCTCCTTTCTTTTTTATAGCCGGGGAAAAACTCTCTCTCTGACACAGTCTCTGATCAGGTAAACATCTTGGTCAAGTAAATGTCTCTTGGAGAAGGGCTATGTTGCATTTTAATTTGTTGAGGTTTGGAGGATTTTTCTCCTTTTAATGTAATGGTTAAAACCATTAAAGTTCCAGGATACAATATTTAGTGCTATATGTTACCTAAAGTTTAGATGCTTAAAGAGGAGTACGTTTTCAGTATCTGCAGGGGATGCATTCACTGAGCATGTGAACCAGGAAATGAGAGTAACATTAGTAACATAAGCAACAATAAATCTACAACTCAACGCATAGATTAAAACAATTACTGTAACAGAATATCAAACATTCAGTCGCATATTTAAAAAATTCAAATACATGAAATAGGTCTGTCAACCCTTTTTAAAGAGAAGTTATTGGAAACCTCCAGCTAACTTGCAACATCTCTTGATTATTTAAGATTCAAACACCATGTCATCTTTGCTGGAGAGTGGTGGAGAAATTTTGTATAGGTGAGAAAGACAATCTGGATTTGGCCTCTTGGCCTCAACTCCTTGGAGGGACCTTGAGTTTGCTGATGTGGCCTTTCATTTTTCAATTTTCTTTGGTCCCATTGGGGGAGGGAGCATGGCCCTGGAGAATTAGAAGTAGGTCGGATAGGTTTAGAAGTGTTCAGAGATTTATTCTCCAATTGCTGGACAAAGTAAGTTGACTCTTTATTTTCCTTTTTCTTATGATTGCAGAAAGCATCTTGGATTTCATGCTGTGAGATAAGGTGAGGTCAGCAATGATGCACAGACCACCCATGTTGCACATCATTACAAAGTCAAATTCACCTTCAGGGTGCCTGAAGAAACCTTAGTCATGGAACACTGTGCATTCTCCAAGTTGCTGATGAAGCGACAGGGCCATCAGGAGAGAAAAACTAATGAGGAAGATGGCCTCCAGGCATTATGTAATTGATTTTTGTAAGGATGACCACAACTTCTTATTCATGCTTTCTTATCCTTGACATTTTCCACAAAATTATTACATCACAGCATCATACAAGACCTTTTTTTCTAATTTTATTAATAATATTATTAATCTCCATTGGGTTTCACAGTACATTTTGATGGAACCCTGCCAAATCAAAAAAAACACATGCTCTTTGATAAATTGACCCCTTAGTGTTGGGATACAAACAATTCAGCTGCTGCTTACTTTATATCTTTCTACAGCAATGGCAAGCACAAGTGAATCATATTTCATTATATTGGCTGTTATTTATGAAACATAATTAAAAACATATTGTCCTCCAGTACAGTTCAAAAGATCTGTCCATTGTAAGTTTTTCTACAGTACTTACATTTATGTTAGCTCATATTTCTTTTATAATTAAGATCTCCCCACAGAATTAAAAGAAAGTGGGCAATAAGTATGCAGATATTTATAGATGTAGAAGATTTTTCAGTCACATTGTAATGCGAATGAACACTGAATGTTAACTTGGTGAGTTACATTGCTGACTTTTTTCTGTTTGATTTTGATGTATGTATCTGCACAAAACTTCTATTTCAGATGTCATAGGGCACACCTGACAATGAGAGATGCAGCTACAGGCAGTCAACATGTTGGCAATAATTTAGAGTTTGTATTGTCATTATCCAGAGCTAGCATCAGGGATGATTTGTATCAAAATTCTGTAGAGGTTAACTGTTTGGCAGTTATCATCTTAATGTTCTGAAAGGTATACCCAAGTGACTGTTCTTCAGGGTTTTGCTTATTACTTCAACAAGCCAGAGTAATCAAAAGCTTCTGGTAAACTATCAGAGAATTTTAAAATATGTAATTTTGTTCCCCATGTCCTAGAATTAACAAGGTCAGACTCCAAGGGACCTTTTGCTTAGAATCTTAACATACTAAAACAGTAATACTATTAACTAGTATTACGCCATCAAAGATTGTATGTTAAAATATAATTCATTAATGTTCCTAGATATTTCCTGGATTAATCCAAAGCATATATAAAAGTAGAAAATAAATTAAAGTGATACAGAATGTAAAAAAACTACTTTTTAAAATATGTACATTTTGTTTTTGTAAGAAATTGTCAGTTGAAGTTTCTAAACCTGACTGTTTTGCCAACCTGACTGTTCCATTTCAACCTGTCAGTTAGAGATTCTAATGCTAACGGACGCCTGCTTCACAAATATGGCAGCCCCCTCTTTTCAGTCACCCAAATAGAAATTATTCAAAATCCTATTTTATCACATTAGTCAAGCAAAATTAACTTTTATTACACTATATAAACTATTTGTATCTTGTTTCCTCCAGTCTGGGAATTCATAATTATAGCAAGCAGGCAGGAGCCATTTTGTGGACACTGTTATTAAGGCAAGCCTTGCATCAACTCAGAATCTTGTTTGTGCACCAGAATGGGGGACCCTATGTCCATGCACTGGTTACACAATTAAATGGTGAAAAGAACAGGTGAATATGTGGAGAGCAGTGAAATCTAGGAAGTGCTGAATGGAAAGTGGCAGTAATTGTCTGCCCCACCTCTATGCCTAAGACATAGAGAGGGGGGCAGACAATATTTGATTGACAGCTGAGATTTTTAAATGAGCTTACAACAGCTATGAATGTTTTAATAAAAAATAGAAATTGGATTTCATGTTTAACTTGAAAAGGACTTTTATTATACAGATTTTTGAGTCTGGGTGACAGGTCCACTTTAAAGGAAAGCTATACTTCCAAACAATGTAGGTGCCTGTAAAAATGTATTTCATAAAACAGCTCATATGTAAAACCTGCTTCATGTAAATATACCATTTCATAATGATATACTTTTTAGTAGTGTGTGCCATTGGGTAATCACAAATAGAAAATTGCCATTTTAAAAACTAAGTGCTGGAGGGGGAGGCAGCACCAAAGGAGGAAAGAGAGGAATCCAATGGCCAGAGAAACAACAGCAACCCCCAAAATGAGGACACAGATGAGCAGTGAATACTCACTGAGGAGGAAGAGGTAAATTATTTAGTAATTAACCTTTCTTTGAAGCCTCTGTCCCCCAATGAACTGAAACTACATAATAAGGGTTTGGGTTTTGTCCCCACATATAAATGTGATCCCTTTTAAGTGCAGATTGAAATGTTTAAATTCCTGAGATTGCTTAAATTAAAAATGCTGTTTATGGGTGAGTACTGGGCTATGGCAAAAGGGTAGAACGATTTCCAACAAATTAAAAAACTGGAGTACCTTTAATCCAGCATTTTCCTGTCAGTCATTAGATACCTTCTCTAATATGATACACACTGATATTGGATACGGTTTAATAGACCTTATGGCTCCAAGAAAAAGCAATCTTGATTTTAAAGAAAGAGATGCACTATTGAATTTACAAAATGATGATGATTTAATTATTAAGAAGGCTAAGGGGCAGTATTGTAGTGATGCATAAGGTTGACTACATGAAGGAAGCCCACAGAAAACATTGAACATTACACAAGATTAGATAATGATCAGACTGAGAGATTAAAAATGGATATTAAATTGTTCCTTGATGCATGGTTGAAGGGGTAACCATGCATCAAGGAACAAAGACAAACCCAGGGTTCCAATTTTTTACCTGCTACCTAAAATACACAAGACCCTGATAAATCCCCCTGAGAGACCGATAGTGTCAGGGGTTAATTCATTACTACAACCCTTTTACCTGCTACGTAAAATACACAGGACCCTGATAAATCCCCCTGGGAGACCTATAGTGGCAGGGGTTAATTCATTACTATGATACCTATTTACAAGAGATTCTCCCTAAACTTGATAAATGTCTAAACAATTGAAGGTTTTCAAACCAAGTCACATTTACCCATATTATGTACCAAAGATGTGAAGGACTTATATACTTCAATACCACATGATGATGGTATCAAATGTACCTGAGAATATTTATCAAAAATGGAATTCCCTATACATGAGACTAATTTCGTATATGATTGCCTTGAGCTGGTATTAAAATGTATTTTTTCCTTTATGATTCTGATTATTATTTACAAATGCAAGGTAATGGTGCTAATATGGCTCCTGCATACGCTAACATCTTTATGCATAAATTTGAACATGAAAACATTTTATACCTCCCAGGTTTTAAGGAGAATATTGCATTACGGAGACGTTATGTGAATGATATATTCCTAAATTGGGTGGGTTCCCTTGAGGTATTATCCAAATTCTTAATGTACTTAAATAGTATACATGATACTCTTAAATTTACCACATGCATTGGTCCTCATATTGTGAATTGCCTAGACGTTTAGGTAACCTTCTCCAATGGCATGTTAGTGACAGACCTATATAAAAAAAACCAACAGACAGGAATAATATGCTAGGAAGGGACAGCTTCCATCCAATAGGGACGGTAAAAGGGCTCCCTAGAGTCAGTTCATAAGGGCCAGGAGGATAACATCATCAGATGCATTATACAGGAAACAAGCTGACAAACTGGTAACAAAATTCATACAAAGGGAATACAGTAAAACAGAACTGGAAAATACAACAAATGTGGTAGGGCAAATCAAAAGGGAAGATTATTAAAAGGGAATAAAGAATGACAGAAGAAGTTGTGAATTTCCTGTGTAACTGCATATGGCCCACATTCTGCATTTATTAAGAAGGTAATAAATATACTACATATATATGATAAGGTGTTTGGTAAAATTTTCATGGAAAACCCAATTTTTCCATACAAAAAAGGTAAAAGCATGGGTTGTTACTTAACTAGAACTGGTGTCAGGATTGAGAAAAACAGAAAACAGGTATCCAAAAAGGCGGGTACCTTTCTCTGCGAAGACTGCGGCCACTGTGGTGGTATTATAAAAGGAGGTGTATGCACTCATCAAAATAAGGCTTTCCTATAGAACTCTGTTTTTTTTTCCACTTGTAATACAGAAGGGGTGGTCTACCTGCTAAAATATCCATATGGGTTTGGCTATGTGGGTCAAACTGCAAGGGCCTTCAGAGTAAGACTTAATGAACACAAAAGTGTCATCAGGAATTTTAAACAATAAACAAAGGCTGATGACTCAAAATAAATTAAAAAGAAAGAAAGGGTCAAGAAAGGAAAGCATTTCTTTGCACAAAAATACACAGTATCCCAAATAAGATGATATGAGGCTGGCATTTCTCAAAGGGATGCGTTCGGGATATGGAAACTAGAAACTGTTCACCCCAAGGTCTTAAATGAAAATTTTAGTTTGACTTGCCTTTTGTAAATAGATATTTTTTTATGATTACACTGACATCTTTTTTTTACAGATAATCATTGCCAGAGGTAATGGTAAATACCCGCTGGCTGTAAGTAGACTTTATGATTTTGCTTATTTAAATTAAATGATTAATTGCATTGTTTTCTGCTTTGTTTCTTTAAAAATAAGTAATATTAATTAACCACTTCAGTTGAAAAGGGATAATAGCAACATTATGATTGAATTGGACTATTGAATTGAACTTTACACCTTTGTATGGACTATGTGTACCAAGCCTCACTTTGGGATTACACTGGACCCTGGAGAACTATGGGTATAGTTCTTGGCAGGAATATCCAGGGCCACACTATGGCGCTAACAGTATAGATCCCAAGCCTCCGCTAAGTGGGATATTTGCGGGGTTTGGATAAGTTAAGTGCCTCCACCCAGGTCTAAAACCAGATATTGGTGGCATACAACTCCCTGGGAACTGCAATAGCAGTGATTTTGGTACCAATTGTAGCAGACAATAAACCACACAATAGGCAGATATGCAGTAATATGTAATATTAGAAATGCAATATATGCAAATGCAATGAGAACAGTGAAATAACAATAATACGATGAATATAAGACAATATAATAAGTATCACCCTTGGTATGAAAATGTCCACTGTCACTTTAAGAATGGTGAGTGTGCACACTAGAGGTCTGAGGGTATATACCAAAGTAGTAATAGAAGAGGTATGTGTTGCAACACTAGATTGATGCACCCCGGGGTGTGTAAAGTGAAGGTCTCACCAACTCCCAGTGATAATGAAAGAATAAAGATCCTGTGAGGCAGAGCAGATACAGGGAAGCAGTCTGGCAGCTTTAATCCACACTGTGCTTGGAATGCTGGTGTAGGGAAAGGCTTCCTAAATTCCTGAGGATCCACTGCATGTGTCACGGAGGCTGATGGGAAATCCACAGTCCAGATCCGGTGTACACGCTGGCAATTCACTACAGGGCTGAAGTCCTATCTATCCTACAGGGATTACTTCCCTAGCAATAGCTCAGGCAGCTGCACTAGTTCCAGTCACTATGATGGCTGACTGGAAAGGGTTAACTAACTCCCTGTGCTCTGACTATGGGATTCCCTATATGGGTAAATATTCTATAGGTGAAATCCCTAGCTTCCTACTCAGATAAATCAGCAGGAACACTCACAAGAGAGAAGGAGAGATTGCAGGCTGCTCTCAGTGTATTAGACCATGCTTTCCTCTTCTCTTCTTCCTGGTTAACCTAAGCCTCACTTTCATTTTGGCTCCAAACTTCTTTCAGAGAGGTCACAAGGTCAGAAGCAAATCCTTCTTGCTGATTGGCTAGGCTGTGGCTGAAAACTGTCTCACTGCAGCGCAAGCAGCAGCCATGCTTTTGGTGGATCCAGATTTAAAGTCACAGGGTTATGCAGTTAGGGAAAGGGCAAATAACACTTCCCTACATCTTGTATGCTTTAAATGTTGTGGTAGCACAAATGTTTGTGTCCTGACAAAGGGAGGATTAACCCCCCAAAATGTTGATGCACAGGTGGCCACAATAAAAGGGGTAAGCTCCCCGCCTGCAACATATATGTTGTCTGTGTGACTACTGAAACTGTTACTATGATTAGTGTATCAACTAACTTCCATTTAACCTGGAACAGTTTAAAAACACATTTTTAAATGATCTGTAAGTGGCAGAGTTTCTAGCTGGTCAGGTCATAGATTTTGTAAAATGTTTTGCAGTTTCAGGTCCATGCTAAGAGTACGTCAAAGAAAGTTCAAAGAGAGGCAAAAATGTACAAATCGGTCAGGAGCCCTTGTCCCTGTGTAGTGTGTCTGGCAGATTCTAGAGGGTGTAACAAGGTGTCACTGCCATTGCTGCTTTCTACTGCACTGAGGACAGAGTGAATAAAGCTGCTGCAAGATGTAGGGGCTTAAACGGGCTGGGGTAGGTACTTCAAAGCATGGTAAGCTCAACCATGTGGGTTTAGAGCTTGGATTTACTCGTACTATGGAGAGTGCTGGGAGTTATGCCATGAGGATAAGTGAGTTGTGCCCAAGGGAGGGTAGAGAAGGAAAGGATCCAGCATGTGTTCCTGTACAGATACAGGCGTTGTTTGTGTGCCTGCCATGTGGCAGCAAATACCTTTGACCAGCAGGAGAGGTATTTTGGCAGGTAGAGCTACCTGGGAAACTTAACAGCTCTTTGGGGAAAAGGGACATGTGACTCTCTTTGTCCACCAGGAGTGGAGTGTAAGACTTTGCCTGGCAAGGAGGTGCCAGGAAGGGACTACAAATATCCCCAGGGTAGTGGGTCATTATTATGTGAATGCATAATTACTTTTCCTTTAATTTTATATAAAATAAGGTGTTTTACTGCAAACATTGTGTTTGATTTGTTTTTCCTAAGGAGCCACTCGCAGGTGTATTGCTTGTCCTATTAGGTGGAGGCACTAACATGAAATGTAATTCTCAGTACCCCTTCACTTCACAGCAAAGGGGAATCAGGACCTTGTTTTATATATGTTACATATATATTCCAGCTTGATGATTCTTTAATATGCCACTTACTATGATATACATTGATATAAACAGATGTTAATCAGTTGCTTAAATATTTATGTCTGGGGTATTGTTTTCCTTTAATCACATACATACTGTACATTATCTTCTCTGATGTTCCGAATTGCACTTGCCCTTAATTCCCAGTAATAGTAAGAGTAATTGACTTTGGGATTTTAATTTAGCATGTAAGCATCTTCTGCAGTCTCAAACATTTATGGGTATCCATATGTAGTCAATAACATATATTGTAGTTTTATTATTTGGTTTACAAACTGCTTTGTCAATGTGCATATCGAAATTAATGTTCTTGTTGTTATAGTTACAGTAAAACATAGTAATCACTGAGTCCTTATCAATAGGGTTTGTCGAAAAAGAGGCAAACTCTAAAAACTCTTAAAACTGAGTTGCAGTGGTGTCTCATTTCTAACATTTTTGTGTTCGGTCTGCCTGGAAAAATTATTTTGGTTGGACCTCAAAATACGGTAATATGGCAATGACCAAAATAATTATGGTCACTATATTAAGCAAAATGAGTATTACAGCAGAACTTTGTTTTATATGCAGGCTTTTCTTTACCATGATCCTCTCTTCCTCATATTCCAAGTATGGTAGTTTAGGGGTAATATTTTAATATTCAAATATATGGGTGGATGCTGACCCCACCATAATTTACATATATACACCCCAATGCTTATATGAAAGTGTTCCAACAGTCCCTATACAAGAACCAGATCCCTTTTTCAGAAACCTGTTATCCAGAAAGTGGTGAAGCATGGAAATGCCATCTCCTATAGACTCCATTTAAATCAAACAATTACATTTGTAAAAAGTTGTTTTGATTTTCTGTTACATAGTTACATAGTTAAATCGGGTTGAAAAAATACAAAGTCCATCAAGTTCAACCCCTCCAAATGAAACCCAACATCCATACACAGACCTCTTCATACCCTCACATAAATTATATATACCCATATCTATACTATCTATAGAGTTTAGTATCACAATAGCCTTTGATATCGTGTCTGTTCAATCATCCAAGACATTCTTAAAGGCATTAGCAGAATCAGCCATCACAACATCACTCGGCAGTGCATTCCACAACCTCACTGTCCTGACTGTGAAGAATCACCTGTGCTGCTTCAAATGAAAGTTATTTTCTTCTAGTCTGAAGGGGTGTCTTCTGGTGTGGTGATCCTCTTTATGAGTAAAAAGGTCCTCTGCTATTTGTCAGTAATGTCCTCTAATGTATTTGTAAAGTGTGACCATGTCCCCTCTCAAGCATCCTTTTTTCCAGAGAAAACAACCTTGACAGTCTTACATACCTCTCACCATTTAGTTGTACGTCTCTGCACTCTCTCCAGCTCATTTATATCCCTCTTAAGGACTGGAGTCCAAAACTGCACTGCATACTCCAGGTGTGGCCTTACTGGGGACCTATAAAGAGGCATAATTATGTTTTCATCCCTTAATTAAGTTAATGCCCTTTTTTATGCAAGACAGAACTTTATTTGCTTTAATGGCTACAGAATGAATAACTTGCATTTATATTATTTTTGCCAAAGTGCATAACCTTGCATTTATCTACATTGAACCTCATTTTCAAGATTTCTGCCCAGTTTTCCAACTACAAGTCAAATTACTCTGCAAAGTGGCAGCATCCTGCATGGAACCTATAGTTCTGCACAATTTTGCATCATCTGCAAAAATAGAAACAGTACTTTCAATGACCACCTCCAGAGCCCTGCGGTACTCCACTAACAACACTGGTCCAATTAGAAAATGTTCCATTTACCAACATTTTTTGTAATCTATTATTTAGCCAGTTCTCTATCCAGGTACAAATACTATTTTCCAGGCCAACATTGCTTAATTTAAACAGTAACATTCTTTGTGGCACTGTATCAAATGTTTTAGCAAAGTCTAACTAAATCATATCCACTGCCACCCCAGAATCGAGCTCCCTGCTCACTTTCTCTTAAAAAGAAACTTAGTTAAGCTGGCCATAGACTCAAAGCTCTCAACTGATTTTTGGAATGTGTGTGGAGAGTGCCGACATTTTTCGTCCAGTCGGAGATTGGTCGTTTGGTCGATCGGACAGGTTAGAAAATTTCTGTCGGCTGCGGGTAATATCTCTGCGTGTATTGCCGATCGTACGATTTTCAGTGGGAGACTGTCACTAGCTTTGTCTATTGTACGATTGCTGTCAGGGGCAGAACATCGCCTGATCTGTTCTTTACTACTTTATTTGGTCTGAATGGTAAGACTTTGATCTGAATGGTTAGTGGCAGGTAAGGAGATGGGAAAGTCCGATCGTACATTGATTCGTATTATCGGATCTTTGCGTCTGTGGCCACCTTTAGTCTGGCAAGATCTATTACACATAAAATCATGCTGGCACATACTCATAGTATATGATTTGCCATGAAGTATGTATCTAAGTCCAGTATTTTAGTAAGCTTTCCTATCACTGACATCAGACTAACTAGCCTTTAGTTTTGGAAATGAGAACTAATCCCTTTTTGAATAGTGGCACCACATTAGCAATTCGCCAGTCTCTTGGCACAATGACAGACCTCAATGAATCCTGAAAATAACTAAGTACACTGGGATGAATACCATCCGGCCCGGACCATTGTTTATCTAATCATGTTTTAGTCTCTTTTGAATTTTCTCATGTGTTATAATAAAACAGTACATTGAACTTGATTCAACTAAGATATGATTAAACCTTATTTTGATATTAATACTCCTATTGTTTTTAATTAATGTTTAAATAATTTGTTAATAGATTTAAAGTATGCTGATCCACATTATGGAAAAACTCCTTATCTGGAAAATCCCAGGTCCCAAGCATTCTGGATAACAAGTCTTATACATGTCTTATACATGTACTAACCCCTACTCCAAACCAAACAGGCTAGAAGGGGAGGTCAGGCCAATACCTATAGTATGTGTATCAGACATGGTAAAACTTTGTAAATATGTGTCAGGGCGATTAATCCAAAAAAAGAGGTTTTCCTGATAAAGGATATTTCCATAATCTGGATTTCATACCTTAAATCTACTACAAAATAATGTAAACATTAAAGGGCAGATTAACTGAGCTCGAGTGATGGTTCAAATTTCAAAAAGTTTGAATTTAGAAGTAATTTTTTGGGTACTTCAACCATCGAATAGGCTATATTCAACTATTTGAATTCAATTCGAACGATTCAAAGTAAAAATCATTTGACTATTCGACCATTCGATAATCGAAGTACTGTCTCTTTAAAAAAAAACTTCAACTTCATACTTCGCCAAATTAAAGCTACCTATGTTAGCCTATGGGGACCTTTCAGAACACTTTTCTAAGTTTTTTTTGGCCGAATAAAAATCCTTGAACGATCGCTAAAAATCATTCAAATTGTTCGATCGAACGATTTCTCTTTGATCGTTCGATTGATCGAATATGGTAAAAATCCCTCGACTTTGATATTCGAAGTCGAGGTATTTCAATTCATGGGTCGAATTTCGAAGTTTTTTTAAAATTCGACCCTTAGTAAATCTGGCCCTAAAAAAATCGCAGTACATTGGTTTTGCCTCCAATATTGATTAATTATATCATAGTTGTACTAAGTACAAGTTACTGTCTTATTATTTAAAAAAAAAAGTCACATTTAAAAATTTGAATATTTGATTTTAATGTCTATGGGAGACCGAAATTCTAATAATGGTTTTCTGGGAAAAAGGATCCCATACCTGTATTCTATCCCTTTACTAAGGACAACCAGCATCTCAGGACAGCCGTGCTGAAGAGACTGTTATAAACTTATAAGGGTTCATTTATGTCCTCAAGTGCAGTGAACAAAGGGGAATTATGAACACAATCGCCATGTTTTTTTCCTCACACTGCAGCATTTTTTTCCCCAGATTTCCAGCAACATTGCTAGCACAAAGACTTTCTGTAAAAATTAACACATAGGTTTAGTTGAAAATCATAAGCAGTTGCGCCAAATATTTTCAAACTCTGTCTAGTGTCTTTTCTGGTGTTCAGTGTGCAAGATTGGTACAGGGTGCAGTTGGAACCCTGGAACTACCTTTTGGCCATGATGTGGCGGTGGCTCCAGGGTTTCCCTATGTCAATATTCGGAAAAGTAGAAGAATAGGAAGAATGGACTGGGTGGCACCAAGCGCAACTGTAGGGAAGTGTGGAAAATATTTTGATGCAAGTACCGTTAATAAAAGTGGATTTGCATGCAATTCACTGTGGAGAAAGACACAAGTTGCCCACTGCACTTGAAAGTACAGATATGAAATCATAATTCCATAGCTTTAATTGATCACGTTTACTAACGCATGACTGATTTACTAAATATGTTTGCATTGATGTCTGCTTTATTTACTGTTATTTGATTGTTATGTTATTTGTGAATATTTAATGTTAATCTGCTTGTCAACTGTGATAAATTTATTAAATTTAAAGAAAATATCCAATTGCATACTTTGAAATTGCACTTTTCATTTACAGCTGGTATTTTTTTTTCCAACACAAGCTTTAGCCCAGAATACATAAATAATTCCTTTTTTGTGTTAGCTGAACTTATTACTTTTAACTTGGCTGCAGATCAAAGAATTCTCATAAGCAGGAGCTTAAGGATCAGACTTGTACCAACTCATCCTGAAACATAGGAATAAAGTGACAGCTTTGCAATTTATTATGTGTTAAACATGGTCAGCCATCAAATAAAGAATGAATAACAGTGTGCAGTAGAAGACAGAAACAGGGCTACAAATATACTTGAAATCAAAAGATGTCCATTTTTTCATTTCTAGCAATCAATCAGCCTGTCAATAAAGGATGTGTTAGCAGTTTTGTAAAGAACACCAACTGTATTACAAGGGGAAAATGATATATAACGCACAAACTGTAGCTGTAGTAACAGGTAACTTCAGAAATGTATAGGTAGTGTTTTTCTGATGTTGCTTAACAATAATAGATTTAAAGAAATTCTAGTGATGGGTGAATTTCTCCTTTTTCGCTTTGGGAAAAAATACACGAATTTCCCGAAAAATTAACTAAACACGAATTTTGACACCGTGACAATTCTGACGCCCATTAAGTCAATGGGCGCCTAGAATTGTCGCTGGGGTCGGAATTGTCGTCAAAAAATGGCGAAATGCGGAAATTCACCGCAAATTTGTGCCTGGCGAATAAATTCGCCCATCATTAATAAATTCTATAATAATGCTTCTGCTTGCACAAAATATGAGACATCTTTATGTGTAAGTAAAAAAATAGATATGTAATGCCCCCAAGGAATTGGATGATTAAAAACAATAAGTGGAACACAGACCCAACAGGAAAAATTCTGCATTATTTTATTTTAACGTGATAAGTGCATCCCATTGCCCAACATACATAACACAACCACATCTGAAAATATACACCAGATTTCTGAAAAATCCATCCATTTCTAAGATAACCACTTAGACATACAATTCACGTGGAAATGTAGAAGAATTTATGTTTTTTGTCATTCATGAAGGTATAAACCAAAGAACTGTAGTGGTAACAATGCCACATACAACTATATCTTTGCGTCTATGGCCAGCTTTAGAGTTTTTCTAAATCACCACTAAACTAACAAATAGTGATGAGCGAATCTGTCGGAAAAAAAAAAGCGAAACGCCAACATTTTATGAAATGCAATGTCAAGTCAATGGGCGTCACATTTTTCTCCAAATGCACTAAAGTCAATAGGCATTTTTCTTATGGCGACTCTTTTTGTCTCAGCGACAATTTTGTGGCGATGACTTTTGTCTGCTCTGCAAACTTTAGCCACAGTTTTGCAAAGTGCAAATACATACGGGAATCCATGCCTGGCTAATTCGCTCATCACTACTCAGAAACTCGAAGAAAAAAAAATTAGAAATCCTCTAAATGTTTGAATTGATTTAAAGCAGTCCGATAATGTAAGCGCAGCTCCCATTGACTTCTATTGGACCTTGACAACTTTTACTTGCCGAAGTTTGGCATTAGGGGTTTTCATGGTTTTACACAGAATTATAGGAAAACCATGATGTTTCAAGATTTGTAGAAAAAAAATCGTAATTTGTTAGTAAATGGGCCCCATTGTACACTCTAAATTCATATTTGTTGATTCAGTTATATGGCCTATTTATTCCTCACCAAATCTTATGGCATGAGCATATGTCTTCAAAACCCTAAGGGTGCTTGGGGAACAAAAGTATAACTGGTAGGTGTTGCATGCTTTGGAGAAGGAGTCTTGACAGCAGTATCATTGTATGCCTTCAGGCATTTTATATTAACAATTTTTCAAAGCATTCTGTTGCTACAAAATGTTATATGTAAATTGATGTGTTTATTGCTAACTCCAAAGTCATTATATGATTTACTTTTTGTTTGGATATCTGTTTTTAAATATAATTATACGCCAGGACTTGCTTGCTCTGCATCAGTCAAGTGCTTTAAAATAACACGTATTTAACAATACTGACCTAAATTCTGAGGTACAGTCTTGTTGCATTATATTCATTGAACTGCTTTTCATGTATTATTAATGGCACACATTGTATAGTGTCCTGATCATTTATTTTATTACATTGTCACCTCATTGCTAACTTGATGCATTGAGTCATCTTACATTTTCACATGCAGATTGTATAGCAGTCTCTAAAAGAAAACTATATTGATGATGATGATGCACAAAAATGATATACAGAAAATGATAATGTACACATAGGATATAAAAATAAGTGCATTTAAAAAGCATTTTATATATATATCTATCTATCTATCTATCTATCTATCTATCTATCTATCTATCTATCTATCTATCTATCTATATATATAGATATACTTTATCTATATCTATACATACATGCATGCAGGGCCGCCATCAGGGGGGGACAGGGGGGACAAGCGTACCGGGCCCGGGCATGAAGGGGGGCCCGGCAGCGCTGCATTTTTTTGAAGATCCGGGCCCCCCTTACGAGCGCCCGAGCCGTACGTCTTGCCTCTTCAGTGCCGAATGCGGAAGTGCCGAAAAGCCGAAGCCGATGCGACGAAAAGACCCGAAGTCACGGAAAAAGCCGAAGTCACGAAGCGCCGAAAAGACCCGAAGTCACGAAAACAGCCGAAGCCGAAGTCCTGAAGCAGCGCAAAGACCCGAAGTCACGAAAACAGCCGAAGCCGAAGTCCTGAAGCGGTGAAAAGACCCGAAGTCACGAAAGGAGGCGAAGTTGAAGTACTGAAGCCATGAGTTCAATTCTACTGAACACCAGTTTGTGTTTTTTTTTTTTTTAATCCCCTGGCCACCAATGTATTATTTTAATATTCTATAGGCCCCTGCCACCAATCTTTTTTTTAAAACTTTTGTTTTTGGGGCCCCAATTTTTTTTTAACTCGTAAGGGGCCCCTTGCCATCATTGTTTTTTTTTGGGTTTTTTTTTAAAAAAAAATTAATTTTCTTTTTGGTGGCCCCAAATTTTTTTAACTTGTAAGGGGGCCCCTGCCACCAGTTTTTTTTTTTTTTCAAAAAAAAATTATTTTTTTTTAAAATTTTTTTTGGGGCCCCAATTTGTTTTTAACTTGTAAGGGGGCCCCTGCCACCATTTTTTTTTTTTTCAAAAAAATTTTTTTTTCTCCAAATTTTTTTTTTGGGGCCCCAATTTGTTTTTAACTTATAAGGGGGCCCCTGCCGCCAATGTTTTTTTTTTTTTTCAAAAAAAAATTAATTTTTTTTCAAATTTTTTTTTGGGGCCCCAATTTGTTTTTAACTTATAAGGGGGCCCCTGCCGCCAATGTTTTTTTTTTTTTTTTCAAAAAAAAAATTAATTTTTTTTCAAATTTTTTTTTTGGGGCCCCAATTTGTTTTTAACTTAGAAGGGGGCCCCTGCCACCAATGTTTGTTTATTTTTTAGTTTTTTTTACATTTTTTTTTGTTGGGGCCCCAAGTTTTTTTTAACAGGGGGCCCCTGCCACCAATGTTTTTAAAAAAAAAAAAATTTTAATTTTTTTTTTTGGGGCCCCAATTTTTTTTATAAGGGGGCCCTGACCATCAATAGCTTTTTACAACTTGTGTGGGGGGGGGTTACTTTTTTAGCGCTGATGTCTGTGTGGTCTTTTAACTGCGATGTGGGCGGGATATGGGGCGGAGCTTGGTCGTCAGTGTGGGCGGGGCCCAGGGGGCCCCAAAAATTTTGTTGTACGGGGCCCCGTGATTTCTAATGGCGGCCCTGCATGCATGTGTGTGTGTGTGTGTGTGTTTATAGAGAGAGAGAGAGAGAGAGAGAGAGAGAGCAGCACAGACCATCACGAAATGGTGGCTCAAGGCAAGAAATGTAAAAGGGCAAGATGTATTATTATTATTATTATCTATATCTATACTATATTATCTATATATTATATAGACCAGTTTGGTAAGATTCTTTAATATGCCACTTAATATGATGTAAACTATCTGTTGCTTAAGTGTTCATTTTGGGGGTATAGTTTTTCTTTAATAACAATGTTGGAATTTTGGTTGCAATGAAACTCTATCTTAACACCGCCACAGTCACCAGTTGATTGAACTATACACATAGCTACAGACATATTGGCGCTATTTATTAGCCATACTTGAAGTTTACACATCTCTCCTCCCTTGGGTCCAGTCATGGCCCTTGACTGACAACAACAGTCCACAGGGGTAATACACAGACTCCAGTCCCCCCCCCCTTGAAAAGACAGATGTCTCAACAGTGGAACATACTGCAAGGCCAACAGGTACTTACATTTTCAATTTCTACAGTTCTACGAATGGGGACCTTCATGTTACCGCCTCTGGAACTAAGCTCTGTTCTTACAGACTCACAAGCACTGTGTTTTATCGGTTGTTCTTTAACTAGTTTGGATACTTTTGACTTACCCTGCTGATTTCCAAGCAAGAATTGCTTTATTACTTGTTGATGATCGTACTAATCTCTTTCTATGTGTAATTTAGCAATACTTTTTATCATTTTCTGTTATTCCAACAATGTACTTGCTACATTGTGTACAAAGATCCAATATTAATGTATTAGCCACTACTTTTTTATTTAGCTACTACTACATTTTATTTAACGTGAATTTATTTTGTGCACTCCCTCCCCCTACAATGGCACCTCCCCGTTCTTGATTTTCCCTTGTGTACCCCTCCCCCTACTATGATGTCACTACATCTCCTCCTCCTCAGTCCAATCCACACTCCAAGTGTAAACGGGGTGCACGGTTAAAATATGTATATATCCACGAACATCAAAGAACCGGCACACCCATGTAAAAATAATTCACTTTTTTATTATATCATAGTCCAGCATTTCAGTCCTCGTTAGGACCATGGGTGTGCCGGTTCTTTGATGTTCCTGGATATATATATAATTTGTATATATATATATATATATATATATATATATATATATATATATATATATATATATATATATATATATATATATATATATATATATATATATATGTACACACATACTAAGGTTAGCTATTGAACTATGATTTCATACAACGGCAAAGATTTTTCCAGGTTTTTATCTATGAATCTTTTCACATGTGAAAGTAAAATAGATACTTTAAGGGGCCGATTCACTAAGGGTTGAATATCGAGGGTTAATTAACCCTCGATATTCGACTAGGAATTAAAATCATACGACTTCGAATATCGAAGTCGAAGGATTTAGCGCAGATAGTTCGATCGAACAATCGAAGGATAATTCCTTCGATCAAACGATAAAATCCTTCGAATCGGACGATTCGAAGGATTTTAATCCAACGATCGAAGGAATATCCTTCGATCAAAAAAAGTTAGCCAAGCCTATGGGGACCTTCCCCATAGGCTAACATTGACTTCGGTAGCTTTTAGATGGCTAACTAGGGGGTCGAAGTTTTTTTTAAAGAGACAGTACTTCGACTATCGAATGGTCGAATAGTCGAACGATTTTTACTACGAATACTTCGATTTGAAGTCGTAGTCGTAGTCGAAGGTCGAAGTAGCCCATTCGATGGTCAAAGTAGCCCAAACTTCGAAGTTTTTTACCTTCGAATCCTTCACTCGAAGTTAGTGAATCGGGCCCTTAATGTACGGTATATATATATATATATATATATATATAAACAATTCTAGTACAATCAAATACTTATTTAGCTGTACAAGCCTTAGCTAATGCAACTACTGTATCTCCAATTAGATGCTATATTCTCTATAGAGATCTGCGAATCAAGAAAAACTCGACCTGCGCCGACCCTAACTCTACCCTAGACAAACTGCACCCAACCCTAACCTGCTGCACCCTCCTATATTAAAAAGGAGTAAAAAGGAGTGCTTCCAGGCAGAAGTGGGGCACTAGAAGGCCAAAACTTTGTGCGGAAGTCAGCCCATGGGCTTTAGGTTGACACATCACTAATTCTCTACTTACAGTATTGAGATTTCAACATTTGATTGCTGTGGATTGCTGTCCTTAACATATTACATATCCCTTTAACATATTAAATGCAGCTATATCCCCAGAGTGCAAAGAAGACGTGGAAGGTAAGGGGTGAATTAATAATGTCTGATTGGAGCATTTCCCATTGAAATTCTAGGTCAGATTTGTTTAAAAAAGTTTGTTGCTGGTGAAACCATAATTTTTCCAGTGAAACTGTACAGGGCGAAAGAGTTTTCTCATCCCTAATGACAATGCTTATTAATGAAATGAGAAAATCCTGTTAAAAGAACACTGTTGTGTTTACTTCAGAAAGACTAACATAATTCATATAAATCCAGTCATACTTTATTACCGTGATTGGAAAGTGGTGGTTCTTCCTCTTTGGTCTCCATCTTTTGACCCATTTGGGGAACCTGGTATCTTCATAGCAACAGTAAAGTTCTGCAATAGAGGAAGAAGACTTCTAGAGAAAATCATGAAACAGGGACCCCATGAACGAGATTTAGTTATTTACAAAACTAGTATTTGTAATAGTATGTTCTAGGAATGTAAGATAGTTATTGAACTTATTAAAAGCAGCCTTGTGTTTCACCTAAGGATTGTAGCTGGAGGTAGTTCTCCTTGGGCATAACAAGCCTAAATTCAAGGGGCCACTTTGCTAAATAGATTCAGGCTTTAGTTTATGGCTCCCTGAACAGTTTCCACTGAAGTTGATCCAGACCACTAGCCACTAAAGGTCAACCTTAATCAACCAAACCAATCCCATAAGGGTTGTCACAGACGCACGTTCTATCTGTTAATTGTATATGCCTGTGCAAATATTTCTGGATTATTGGATTTTCTTCAATCAATCTGAATCTTGATGGTTACTTACTGGTTCCCAAAAGGCAATCATATATTTATTATCCAACATTAAAAAATACTCATATTGTAATGAAACTAATCCTTCTTCCTGTCTACAGCTGGACATTTTCCTATTATGCCATAACATAAGTAAAGTTAAGAAAAAAGTCACTCAGCTCAGTGTATAAAATTATAGGGCATGAAATGTGCAGGTTAAATGTGCTGTGCTGCCAGCTGAGATTATTTGATTCTGTGCCTGACTATAGCAGATCACAGGAGGATGACAAATAATTTTTTTAATGACTGCTGCATGATTTCCCAAGAACAGCTATAAAAAAAATGGTATGCATGTTCTCTATAAATGTTCTAAATTATAAAGAACTTGTTAATATAATTTAAAACCTAGAGTATAAATAATGGATTCTGGCATAAAGTGTGTAGCGCTACAATATACTTAGCATCTAGAAATAGTCATATGTAATCAAAATTTCAAAAAAATTTTAGCAAAATATTTTGCAGCCAAGAAACACAGTGCTGCTCAACCATGCAAATTGGGCTAATAGGTTAATGTTTATTTGATTAAACTGAAGTTTCGGAGCATTTTATTTATTTCATTCATCACTGGTCTTTTATGACTTTAAAGGACATATTAATTAGAAAATGGGAAAAAAAGTCAGAGTTCAGGTATACCAGGCTTTAACCTGGCTTACTGTTCATGAATTGTTTGGGTTGGTATGATATTCCTCCAAACTAGCTTGTGTTCCATTACTCCAGCAGAACATGGGTAACATTCCAGATTGTTTTCAAAGAAACCTTGCATATATTGTTAAATGTGTACACAATCATAGTACTAATTCATATACATAAAAGGGGATGGACATACCAGAAAGTGAGCAGAGGGGGAGGGAGAAAAAGAAAGAAATAATCAACAGAGTCTATGCATACATGTTACATCAACATTTCATAGTGTCATGAGAATACAATATAATAGTCTATCAACATATGAGATAATTTGAAAGATTCACTTTTCTATGTGATTTACAGGATCTCGGTCATGAGAGATATATTAAGTATACAGTAACTTAAAAAATGCTGATTTCCAACTTTGTGGATAATGAATGATCAGGTTAAGAAAGTTAGTCCATGGGGACCATATATGCCAGTATTTTGCACTATTATTACAAATGATTGCTGTCTATGAGGAAAATCCATTGGTGGATTTTTTGGGATATAAGCTTTTGCTGCTGTAACATAAATAGAAGTTGCTGTTTTTTTATGACTGTGCCCAACCCCTGATCATATTCTAGTATTAGTTTAAGTAGGAAATATTCTGATATTCTTTCTCCTGTAACTTTTTCCGTGTTAGATATTGTATCTTGTTTTTAGTTCATGGCAATGATTCCAGATGTAGCTATGTGTGCCTTCTTGTTTAAGACATCGCCAGCTCTGGTTTTGAGCATTTGGGAACATTTGCTTAACTCTGGTTGGGGTATAGTACCATCTGTAGATTTGTATACAAATTCTTGTGTTTTGGATGCTGTGAATTATTTATGGATGTAGTGAAAATGTGTTTCCATTGTTCTTGGAATAGCTGTAAACTTAATTCCTTTTCACATTTAGTCTGATGCTCTGGTTTTGGTAAGTTGAATTTGAAGTTTGAAAGGGTGCCAAACATGTGGAATATGTTCACTGGATTTTGTAGTGAATGTTTTGCTCTTGTAATAAGTATTAATGAGTACTAATATCGTGAGTCATAGAGTGACATCATTTGTTATAAAGGTTTCCTGAAGGCTAAATCCTAAGTGTAAGTTTAATAAGTTCCAAGATATCCAGTTGAAGGCCTTCTTGGCATCTGTTGTGAGTATAAGAGAAGGAATTGCTCTAGTTCTAATATAGTGTATTGGTGATATTATTTTTGTTGTGTTGTCCTTCCCTTCTCTCCTAGGTATGAAGCTGCATGGTTCTAGATGGATCAGTTGGGGTATCAGTTTTCTGAGTTTGTTGGCTATTAATTTGGCATAGATTTTTTTTAGTCAACATTTATTAAGGAAATCAGTCTGTAGTTTCCACAGCAGAGTGGGTTTTTGTTAGGTTTGGGTATAATTGCACTATGCGCCTCTTGAACTTGGTGTAATGAGCGGTTCTTTGAAGGTCTTGTAGAAGGAGGCACAATAGCCATTAGGACCTGGGCTTTTATTATTTGGAAAAATTTATGGTAGTGTGTAGTTCTTGTTCAAGGGTGAGTATCTTATTTTCTTCAGGTTGGCTTTAGTGATAAAATCTTTAATTTTTTCCAACAATGCTGGAGAATTTGGTTTTGTTTTACGTTATAAGTTTTAATAGAATTCTTTGAAACATTCTGCTATTTTGGGGGAGGAGTATTGCATTTGTTGCTGTTTGTCTTTAATTGCTGCTGTATGGGTTCTTTTTGTATTTTGGTTCTTTTTGTATTTTGGTTCTTTTTGAGACATTTAGCAAAGTGTTAACTACATTTGTCTGCTAGTTTGTATGTACATTGTCTATGTATATAAGCTTTTTATGTGTTTTGGTCTACTAACATTTTAAGTTGTATGTAGTCATAAGCAAATTTTTCCCAGGCATGGATTCATGACATTTCACCATCTGCAAATTGTTTCGAAAAACTGCTGCAAAAATCAGCCACGGAAATTTTTGCCATGACAAAAAAGTTGCGAAGACTAAATTGTCACAGAGACAAAAAAGTTGCCATAAAAAAAATGCCCATTGAATTTAGTGTTGCCCATTGAACTTAGTGTCGCCCAATTTTTTTTGTTTTTCATTCTTTATAGTAGATTCTATGACAAAAATATGTCTTCTAGTAACACATTTGATTGATTTCCATAGGATGGTTCTGTTTCTGGTACATTGTTTTCTAATATAGTTGTATCTTATATGTTGTATCTTAGTTTTTAGAAGGTTTTTATTTTTTTCCATGTGTAGTCAGTCGTTGTTCAGTTCCAAGTTATATTCTAGCTTAGTTGAATTTGATCAGTTCAGATTCATAAATGTTGGGAAGTAGTGCAATCCTTGCACTTATCCCTGTAAGGGAGCAGGCACAGAGCCTGTGTCTGTGTGCTGTAAGATGTTACCTAGAATCAGCTGTATCTCAGAGCTACAGGAAATTAAACAGCAGATAGTGAGTGGCAAGATGGAGTAGCAGCACCTGGCAAAAGAGAAAAGCCAGGCAGAGAGAACCATGCGGTGGACAGAGAGAGAGAGACAGAGAGAGAAAGAGGAACGGCTGGTGGGCCCAGAGAGCTGGAAGGTCCGACCAAAACAAAAGACATTTAGATCAGGCTGGCACAGGGATGCCAAATACTGTGCATGGAGTGACAGAGAGTCTGAAAGAAATCCAGATTGGAGAAACCAGCATCAGTAGGGTATTTCGATCCAAAGGGGCTGGTAATCATACTGCAGGGCTGCAAGTGTTGGACTCACCTGAAAGATCTGTATGAATCATTCAAAGAGACTTTTGGAATGAGTATTCTATTTAAAGGGGCAGTACCCTAAAGGAACACTTGAAGATTCAGAGACTGTGTTGTTGGAAATACATTACAGGACTTTGAATTCCATTAAATGGGCAGATAGTTAGCACCTGCTTAGTCAGATAGTGAGGCCCTATTGCCATCTGGTTAGAAGTCCTGCCTGTATTAGTTGGCCATTTATTTTAGATAAACATTTTTTCAGTTTAACAAATGCTGTTTTTATTACTGTGTTCCTAATGGGGCCACCCGTAGGTGCATGCCCAGATCCCACTAGGTGGAGGCACTGTACTAGTAAGTACCAGGTACCCAGTCTCTTCCATTACCACTGCAGAGTAGCTCAGGTTTGTCCCATGCTATCAGGTAAGCGCCACACGTGGAGTGTAACACCGGCAAAGGGGTGTTGAAAGGGTTACATAAAGATATAGTCTATTCTGTTGTAACTATTAAAGAATTTAGACTAATGGGTATAGTCTTTTATTTTAAGCTTCTTGATTCTCCACGTATCTAGTAGATAGAGTTTAAGAAGGGATTTTTTTTGCTTGGTTTGAAGTTTTATATGAAATGTTGAATTTCTTTCTGAATGAGTCCCATAATGGGATCAAGGCATCCTAACCATGATGATTAGGTCTTCTGTAAAAGATTCTAATTCTGATATGGCCTTTCTCAGGAAAATGACTTGGCTGTATTTTGAACGTAAATGTCATTTTTACATTACATTCTATGCTTTAAATCATTATGGGGCAAATTCACTAAGAATCGAAGTTGCGCCAGGCGCAACTTCGCCGCTCTTCGCCGCACTTCGCCGCACTTCGCCAGGCGAATTTTCGCCAGCGCTATGCAAATTCACTAAAATGCAAAGTTGCGCACAGGGGTAGCGAAAGGTTGCGGAGTTGTGCTAGCGTTGTTTCGCTATATAAAGCGAAGTTGCGCTAGCGAAGGCTAATTTGCATACGGCGCGAAATTCAAATTTCAATGGAGGAACACGTATCTGCACTACAAATGCCTAGAAAACCTTCAAATCAGCCACTGTCTAGGTAAGTTGCCATGAGTCAGGAAATGTAGGGGGGAGGAAGGGGAGCCCCAAAAATTTTTCGATCTTTTTCAGCCTATCACCCGTCATGTAGAAAACACGCCAGCGTTTTTTGGGACTTGGAAAAGATTTTGACTTTTTTTGAAACAATCCCTATCTACTCTATTGCGCTTCGCCAGGTCTGAGGTGGCGAAGGAAGTCTAGCGTAAAAGGTAGCGTTCGCTACACTGCGCAAGTTAGTGAATTTGCGTAGTTTCGTCGCTAGCGAAGATTCGCCTGGTGTAAGGTTGCGAAGTAACACTAGCGAAACTACGCCAGCGTTCGTTAGTGAATTTGCGCAGTAGCGAAAATGGCCAACGCTAGCGAATTAACGCTAGCGTTCGGCGCTTCGCGCTTTAGTGAATTTGCCCCTATGTATCTTCCTTCTGTGTCCTGTTTAGGAAATGTATTTGAAGGGAAAATTGTTATGCAGCAAGATCATGACACCTGTTGCTTTTTAATATATACACGAATTGCAGCACTCCAATTTGGTATTAAAACCGCTTTTATTCCAGAGGTAGCAAAAAGGAAGTGATAATGACACTGTTTTTAGCTTGAAAAAGGATCTGCTGTATCCGAAACGTCGCTATGCTACATCTGGTATAAAGCGGTTTTAATACCAAATTGGAGTGCTGCAATTCGTGTATATATTGAATGGAGGTATGTGAAGGTGAACATATTTTGTTGCGTGCACTCAAGCAGGACAAAGGGCTATTTTAGCATATAGAGTGCTGGATAACTACTGTGTAACCTGTTGCTTTTTATGCAGGATTATTACACATGAAAGTTGCTAGTTATTTCTGGACCCTTGTTTTCTTTAAAATATGTCTCTTGAATGAGGACAAATTTTGCCCCTGCTTTTGCACATTCCTTTAGAATCTTTGGTTTAAATTTAAAATCATTTAAATTTAGTGAGTAAATTGTACATTTATCCAAGACAATAATAAGGCATGAAGGTTATATAACAGCAATGGTCACAATGTAAAATCTGGAGTTTTGTTAAATATTTTGTCGCAAACAAACTTTTTTTATTACATACACTACACATGTTTACACTGAGAGGAAGTCATTGGGGCAGATTCCCTAAAGGGCGAAGTGACTAACACTAGCGAAAATTCGCCAGTTTGACTTAATTTTGTAACTACGACGATTCCTATGCAACTTCGCCGGCGTTCGGCGCCCTGGACGCAACTTCGCAATTTAGAGAATTAGCGTTGTCCTGGCGAAATTACGCCTGGCGAAGTGTTCCAAAGTAGGGAAAGTGGTCACTAGTGAATTCGCGCCGCTTAGGGAATTTTCCCCAGTGAGGTCTGTAATCTGTCAAAAAGGTGAGGTCTATCAAAAAGGACGCAAACAAAGTCGCTTACGTTCTCAAGCAAAATTTTTAGTGATAACAAAACATATTACATCCCTCCATAAGGTATATTAAAAGATAGTGAGCTGGGAGAGGAAGAATGCTTACTGTAGGATTTTGCTTCACCCAAATTGATGCCATTGCGTATCAGGAACTAGTCGGTTCTATAGTGGCTACAATGGAAGGATAAGCGATTACCTAAGCAAATAGGGTTAACTGGTTATAGGGAGCAAATAGGGTTAAGTGGTTATATTTTGCCTGATTTTGGTAGGTAGGGGGATAAGTTTGGTAGGTATTGTCGGGGATAAGTTTAACACTGAATTTTCTCCCCAGCAGAGCAGATATCAACCCAGCTGGCACAATGGCTGTAATGCAGATATTTTACAGACCTTCTGTTGTAGATTCTAAGGGGCAAATTCACTAAGATTCGTAGTCGCGCCAGGCGCAACTTCGCCGCACTTTGCCAGTCGTAGTTTCGCCAGCGCTCCGCAAATTCACTAAAATCCGAAGTTTCGCTCAGGGGTAGCGTAAGGTTGCGAAGTTGCGCTAGCGTTGATTCGCTATGTAAAGCGGAGTTACGCTAGCTAAGGCTAATTTGCATACGGCGCCAAATTCAAATTTACAAATGCCTAGAAAACCTTCAAATCATCAAATAAAAACTTTATTTTGCCCTACACATGTGCCCACTGTCTAGGTAAGTTGCCATTAGTCAGGAAATGTAGGGGGGAAGGAGGGGAGCCCCAAAAATGTTTTCGATCTTTTTCAGCCTATCACCCATAATGTAGAAAATACGCCAGCGTTTTTTGGGACTTTTTTACTTTTTTTGAAACAATCCCTATCTACTCTATTGCGCTTCGCCAGGTCTGAGGTGGCGAAGGAAGTCTAGCGTAAGGGTGCGAAGTAACACTAGCGAAACTACGCCAGCGTTCGTTAGTGAATTTGTGCAGTAATGAAAATGCCAAACGCTAGCGAATTAACGCTAGAGTTCGGCGCTTCGGCGCTTAGTGAATTTGCCCCTAAGCATCTGCACTACTTTTGGTAGCTCTTTCCTCAGAGAGATTAGAAAGGCAACATGCATGTGCAGGGCAAAAACAGATTTATTCTGTGCATAGTCCAATCGCCAGCCACAGTCAATAAAAAGGAGTGGGAGTAGGATATGATGTGCTCCAGTCCCAATGTTTAAAAATAAAGACATGTGAAATGGATCAAAGAAAAGTGCTTTTGCAGGTAAACAGTATACCAATACACAGTAGTTTGAGTGGTCAACACAAAGAGCAATGGATTCAGGACAGGGTGTAGTTCTTTTAAAATAAATTTTTAGGTTGTACAATAAACACTGATATTAGAACATCAAGACAGAATGGAAATGAGGGGTGCATTCAAATAAAATAGTGGTGTAGTATGTAAGATAACTGTCATTCTTTACCTTAGGTGATGAAGTATTAAAGCTTTCTGGCTGGCTTCAGCTTACTTTACTTTTGAATGCACGGTATTTCCAAATGAAAAGGATTGACATGTATTCCTCTCAAAGCGAATGTCTGTAATGTGAATTGTTGCTCCATGGGACTGTTCATGTTAGCAAGCATTGTTTCTCACACTCTAATTGAAAGTGACACGTAGGCAAACTGATAAGAGAGTATTGTGGGCATATGCTTGTTAATGAGAGTTCTACACCTTTGGGATTGCAATCTAAAATGAAAACTGAGAAATGAAAAGTGATCTCAACACCTAACATTGCCACTGAACATTCTTCAATTTGTCTCCTGGGTGTAGGATTAGCTGCTTGCTAGCTAAGTGTCAGTTGCTAACTTCCAGTTGATACCTTCCCAGAGGATGCTGACAAATTGCTTGCCCTCTTATGGTTTGGACAAATCTTCTGCAAGGGTAACCACTCCACTTTAAAACCATCTGTTATACTAGCTGGACAGAAAGTAGGACAGTAGTTGAATCATTGTTGTGCTACATTAGATTATAAATGCATAGTTTGACTTCAGTAGTGCCACATAGCTTTTATCCTGAAAGGGCAAATATAAATGTATTAAAAATCAATGCATTAAATACATGGTGCATTATTAGTTGAGTTTTATAACTAAAACTGTACAGCAGGCAAAATAAGTGTTGAACATGTCAACGTTTTTTTCAGTAAATAGTGATGGGCGAATTTATTTGCCAGGTGCGAATTTGCGGCGAATTTGCACGATTCGCAACCAGCGAATAAATTCTCGAAACGCCCACGAAAATTCGCCCGAATATATTTGCTGCGTCAAAAACAGGCGCCCTTTCGTGAATTTTCGCAAATTCGCCCATCACTATCAGTAAATATATTTCTAATGGGACTATTGACATGAAATTTACACCAGATCTCAATCCAAGTAATCCATACACACAAAGAACTCAAAACAAATAAGTCCATAAATAAGCTATGTGTAGTAACGTGGAATGGCACAGGGAATAAGTATTGAACACATGAAGAAAAGGAGGTGCAAAAAGGCACGGAAAGCAGAAACCTGCTGAAATCTGTCAGTATTTAGAAAGCAATCCAACCTCCTATCAGTGCAAAGTAATATCAGCTGGTTTAGTCCTAATTGACATGAAAACTCAAATCAAATTCTAATCAAATTCAACTAAACTTGAATGGAGTTTGCTATAACTGCAGTAAAGCACTGCGTATCTTGACAGCGCTATATAAATAAATGATGATGATGATGGAGTTTTTTCTCTGAAAAAACTTGAATGTCAGGAAGGCTACTAACAGCATGAAAATGGTCACTGGACCTCTCTCATTGACTTATACATGAACTCAGCAGGGTTTTAGGTGGTGAATAGTCTAATTCGAATTTTTAAAGGGTCATGGTTTGATAAATCTCGAAAATTAGTATTTGAATTAAAATTTGAATTGAGCTTGGATAATGCACAATTTAAATTTGAGAGTTTTGACCATAAAATTTTTTTTGAAAAATTTGAATTCAAATTTTCAATTCAACCCTTAATAAATCTGCCCCTAAGTGTTGTTAGTACTTACCTCGGTACAACTGCTTCTGGCGATCTACATTATAAAAACTGGAAAATAAAACAGAATAATACAATTGTGCCTCTATAAAGGTTTAGATTGCTTCTTGAATATTGGGATTCATTTAGAGAAACTACTTTCAAACTTAGACCAAGCACTGGTGATTTCTTTCTGTGTTTCATGTACAAATTGTTGCCAAACATTGCCTATAGCTGCCATGCAGCCTTTAAAACTGGGAATGATTTACAGGTGTATGTTGATGGGCTGGGGCTTAAAATCCCTGCTTTCTCATTAGAGCTTCTGAGTTAAAGGTAAGTGCACTGTGGTCATACTGTTGAGTCACATTGTTGGGGACTTGATTTAAAAAAACTACATACTTAGAATGCTAATTAATAGTGTAAGACTCATGTACAATGAGGGGCCTTGACGTGGCATGTGAGCTTACATATAAGTGTGGTACTAACACTTTTAATTTCTGTAATAATTATTTTTAAAGTCAAACCATATGCTTGCAATTTTTCTCTTTTTTTTGTGTACATTCAAACTTAGTCATTATCTGATATCAGATTTTAAAAAATCAAGGTGTTGAAAAGCTGTAGTTATTGGTTTAACCGCTGACATGTTGACGGACATTTTTTAGAGTTCTTTACTAAAAAAAAAAAGTTCAAGTCTGCTGATACAGTACATGGAGAAATTTGATTACCTTGATGGGATAAGAATGATTGTCTTCTTTGCCTGTAAACCTGTCAAGAAGTATCAGCATGGCTACCTTTACCGATAACTTCACAGAAATCTTTCGGAATTTCACATTGACCTGATGATTCAGTTATGCTGCTGTGATAATATCTGAACACAGACAATGTCGGCAAGACATCTAGACAAGGTTGACAACCTGTATTAAGTGTAGCTGAACTTAATGGCCTTTCCCACTATGACAGCAACATCAGACAGAAGGAAAAAAATGCTTAACAAACCACATCTCTTCGTTGCTCATTTTGTGCCTTAAGAATAGTACCTTTACTAGATAAAATAAGCCAAATAGATGTCAACACTGTTTAGTACCACCACCACACTAATATATTGTTACTATGACTCTTTAAGACCTGACTTTTTTATGTACCATAAAGTTCACATTGACCTTGGCAATTAAATTCTAAAAAAGAGAAAAATACAAGGAGGCTTTGAGACTAAAAGGGGCAGCAAAGACTTTGCATCCTGCATGTTGTTTATGTGTTACAAGTGTAATAGATATGGTAGCAGTATATTTGAAATCTATTTCCCACAATTATTTACTTAATATTTACATTTTTAATTTCAGAGAGCTCAATTGCACTCTCTGCGCTAGCATCCTGGACCCTCCTTGACCCCTCCACTGACATTGTGGGCAGCATCAGGGGTAGCAGCAAGCTGCATCAGGCAGCAGAGGGGCCAGGTCCTGCCTCCCCTGGTAACCAGTGGGCCAATGCTGTCTGCAGCGAGTTTCTCAACTTGCCTCATTGGCGCAACACCCATTCCCCCCCAGGGAGGGTAAAACAATAGATGGCTGGGGCAGACTGATGGTCTGTTAGAGTATTTGATTTGATTTGGAATATTTAGATATATATAAAATAAGCCAAATTTTGTGCACTTGGAAAACAAACTGATTATGCCTGGGTGCCTGTCGTCAGCATCATGTAGAATCACCAAAAAGAAACCGCACTCACAAGACGTGTTTAAAGTAAAGAAAGGAAATGTCGGCTCCATACTTGAGCTGTCTTTAGGAACAGCCCCACTATTCTTTTGGCTTATAAATGATTATTGACCATGTTAACAGCATACCTACTCTGAAAAGAGAAAAACATTTTCTTTCAGCATAGCACCATCTTTTGCCAGAAATATATATATTTCTCCTGACATGATTTATTTCCTGGCCTCTTTCACAGCTTATCAGTTCACATTAACCTGTTTCCTGGAATCAGCAGCCCGTAGGACACCAATGACTTATTTTATCAGCTTTCAGTTTCCTAGTCATTTAGCCTATCTAGCATATCAAGCCTATCTAATCTCGTTTTACATGTTTTTGTCATGATAATACAATAAAGTGTTATTGCTTTAAGCATTTCTCGAAATTCATTACCCTGCAAAGACAAAGCTTTTGCAGCAATATTAAATTTAAACATACAGAAAATATATCTAGAGTATATTGAAATATGTACATTGTAAAGTTCATATTTTAGCCATTAACTTACATATTTGTTTGTTTTGAAATCTTGAAACTTTTAATTTTTTTTTTTTAAAAATGCATAGTTAATTCTATACCAGGATTGAAGCTTTCACTTTATGGATATTGTGTATGAATTATCCTTGTCCCCAATTTTAGTTAAAAAAATGTTGTGCTTGTAGCATGTTATAGAATGTCCAGTTCTTAGCAACTTCTTGTAATATAATGTTTTACAATTTTGTAATAATATGCCTTCCTCTTCTGCCTCTTTCAAGCTTTCAAATGGGGGTCATTAGTATTACTTATATTTCTATTTAGGCCACCTAGTATTCATCTTCCAATCTCTCATTTAAACACTGCCTAGTTGCTAGAGTAAAATAGACTCTATCAACCAGATAACTGCTGAAATTCCAAACTGGAGAGCTGCAAAATAATTACAAAAAAAACACCAAAAAAAGAAAAATGACACCCTATAGCAGGTGGTAAGAACAGGATTACATTTCCATACCTCCCAACATTTTGGAAAAAGAAAGAGGGACAAAAAGATTTGCTGTGTCTAGCGCTGCAAATTTTTTGACCATGCCCCCTAATTACCATGTTCCTTTTATAAAATTTGGCAGGTTCTGAAAGTTTGAACACATTTCTCTGGTCTTTATGTGTTATAACAGTTTTGCTAATGAAGGCAAATCGCCCTTTAAGCTGCAAGTCACAGTTTCCCCAAGAGACTTGCTCATCTTAAATTGTTACAATTACATCTTTGCTTAAATAAAAGGGTTACAAAAGTATTGAAGTGCACCTGCTACGTATTCTGGGTTTCTTTACCAAAAGAAGAAACTTTGTATCTTTTTTCTGGCTGTTCAGTGCAGGAGATCAAAGAGAAAGTTTGGTACTGTCCCACGAAAAATTGGACAGTTGGGAGGTATGCATTGCACCCATTGGTGTTAGGTGTATAGTGCAACCAAACCCTGGATGTTTTTAGAATGCGCTCTAAGGAACACACCGTTGCACCACTGTCTGCTCTTGCACTTGTGCCTCTGTAAATTACATGTCTATGTATCATTGTGAAAAAACTTGAAGGGATAGTGGGTGGTAGAGAGATGAGAGACTATATTCTGGGTGCTTATAAGTGCCTACTGACCATGTTGAAAGTCCCTAGTCTGAAAACAGACACACATTTTCTTTTGGCACAGAACCCTACTTGTTCTGCCCCCCCACACACACACACACACGGCAACTAATTCTGTTTATGTTCAGCTGGTCTAATTATTTCACAACAGACACATATAGCCTCAAGCACTCCATAACCACAATCACTATAAGGGTTCTTCCCCACAGGCTTTTTTAGGGATTTGATGCACTTTAGGGACATTGGTTTGAGTTCACATAAATGCATTCTCTAATTCCTTGATATTTTGGCAGTTTGTGCTCGTGTGCATTTAGAATGGTGTTTTATTGCAGTCAAGTTTCACTGTGTGTTTTTAGATGCAACATGCTGCATTTGTATTCAAATAGAATAAAAGGTTGCATTTGGAAATTACTAAATACACTTAGGGGCCGATTCACTAACTTCGAGTGAAGGATTCGTAGTTAAAAAACTTCAAATTTCTACGTTTTTTTTGGGCTACTTCGACCATCGAATGGGCTACTTCGACCTTCGACTACGACTATTGAAGGATTCGAAGTAAAAATCATTCGACTATTCGACCATTCGATAGTTGAATAGTACTGTCTCTTTAAAAAAAACTTCGACCCCCTAGTTCGCCATCTAAAAGCTACTGAAGTCAATGTTAGCCTATGGGGAAGGTCCCCATAGGCTTGGCTAACTTTTTTTGATCGAAGGATATTCCTTCGATCGTTGGATTAAAATCCTTCGAATCGTTCTATTCGAAGGATTTTATCGTTCGATCGAAGGCATTATCCTTCGATCGTTCAATCGAACTATCTGCGCTAAATCCTTCGACTTCGATATTCGAAGTCGAAGGATTTTAATTCCTAGTCGAATATCGAGGGTTAATTAACCCTCGATATTCGACCCTTAGTGAATCGGCCCCTTAGTTTTGTGTAAAAATCATAATGTGCCGTTTGTAGTGCTCAAAAAAATTCAGAAACTAAACACTTATGTTTAAGATCCCTAATGCAGGAATAAAAAGTGGTATTGGTCTTGTAAGACTCCTTAAGGGACTTCATCCAGTACCTTATTCTATTGCACAATGAAAGAAAATGTAAATAACTAATGAAACATCTTTTCTACATGTGTTATTAAAATGTTAATGGATGTAACTGTCATTGCTTTTTAAAGCACTTTTTTGTTTCGTTCTATTCTCTTTAAAACCACTAAACTAATATGTGCTTTCTCAATGAAAGCAGACATTTAATATGATCTCTGCTAAATAGTTTTTTATACCAACTTATGCGACAATAAGACACATTTTCTGTCTAGAAATGGATGGTACAAACTGACTGTAATATTATCTGCCTTACTCTATAACTGTGCATACAACAACTTTCTGGATTTATGTTGGCACACATACTTTCTAATATTCCTGGGAAAGTTGCATGAATCAGAGTTAAGTATGAAAAAAAGAAAGTGACTGTAAACGTTGATCGGATGTCAATATAGAATTAATTTGTGGCTTATGTAAAATATTGTTTAGATACTATAAGGTAGAGGATTTTATGTATAAGGTAATCTGGTCCCCTAGGATGTAAATTAAAATGCAGAGACAGTATGTGAGCTCTAGAGATCCTGGATTACCACAATACTTGATTTAACTATGTAACTAACTAACGATGTAACTATTGTATTCATAAACAATATCACACTATTATGTGTTTTTCATTCCTTTATGCCCACGAGATGTTCGGTATAATATGAACTATAGCTGTGAACGTTGACTCTATGAGGGACATTTTTAGTTTGTATCCTCCACAACACTTTTACGTGTTGTAATTTTATGTGTAATTCCTCCTAGATATAGAGATTTTGTACTGCCACATCTGATCAACAATATTAATTTTGACTAGAAGCTAAATTTTTTAAAGAAATGTTCTCCTACCTTGAAAGAACACGATCTGTATTTCTTGCCAGTGCTAATAGCTAGATCTAGAAAGCAGTTCTATTAAGAGCATGCAAAGACTTATAAAGAGACCAATTTGTTTATACAGAAACATGTCGCTCGTGCACTGTTTGGCCAAGGAAGGGATTCAGTTACTTACAATGTATTGTTTTGATCTGTTTGACTACCTGGGATGTGAAGTTCCAGCCTTTACAATTAGTATGAAACCATGCAAAGAAATCGACACAGCTGTAGATATGTTTTCATTGATAACAGGTTTTCATATGTTGAAAAGAATGTATTCTGCAATACAGTATATGCATTTGGGACAAAGAAGAATGCTATTTAGATAAAGTAGTCACAACATGTATGGGAAAATATAAGGGTCTGATTCACTATGGGTCGAATATCGATGGTTAATTAACCCTCGATATTCGACTAGGAATTGAAATCCTTCGACTTCGAATATCGAAGTCGAAGGATTTAGTGCAGAAAATTCAATCGAACGATCGAAGGAATATCCTTCGATCAAAAAAAGTTAGGCAAGCCTATGGGGAGATTTATCACACCTCGGCCATGGAAACAGTCCTATTTGAATTTTCGCCACCTAACGAATTTTCGTACTAATCGAATACAAATTGAATATGATTTAATTTTTTTCTTCTTAAATAACCTCCCAGTCGAATTGTGAGTATTTTCGAATTCAAAAAAATTCACATAAATTCGACCTTTGATAAATGGGACTTCGCATGAGAAATTTGAAAAACAATCAAAAACAGCAAATATACCACAAATCACCAGGCATCACCAAAAACAGCAAACTTATCAAGCTTTGTACTTTTTCATGGATCTCTGTGTAAAGACCCAGAGTAAATCTAAGCAGCCACTTGAAAATCCTATGGAAAATGTATTTTAATACCTATTCACGTTTTCTCCACCAGAAATTACTTGAAAATTTACTTTTTTTCCATTGACTTAAACAGATAGGGGGGTTATTCGTTAAAATCAGTTTTTTCTGGTCAGAGTTTTAAAGGTGAAAAAAATAGATTTTTTTTTTGTAATTTATTAAACCCCGATGCTGCTAAAAGTCTGAATAAAAAAGTAATCCATCTCAAACCTGCCAAGGTCATGTAGAAGTCAATGGCAGAAAAAGCTGAAACAGGATAAAGGGTACAGGGTACTCAACAGATAACTGTTAAGATCTGTAGTATAAAATGGGTTTCTTCAGAACATATCTGTGATCTATTGTGTATTCTGTGCTGTAGTAGTCTTTCTATAGCAAACACACCAGTGCAGGGCAACAGTGCATTATATTGTCATTCCATTAAACCACTTTAACTATTTTGGTGTTACTGTTCCTTTAAGGGGGTATTTACTAAAACTTTTTCTCACTATAATATAAAAAATCGACCAAACTCCCAAACCCAAATCCCCTTAATTTACCAATAAATCTGATTGGAAAAATCGGTGCAGAAAAAGTTGCGACAAAATCGTGTGACTTTTTAAATTTGTCTCAAAGAAGACTCTACATGATTTCGACAGATTTTAGCTGAAATATTTTCGGATTTGGATTTCTAGCAGCTTTGGAGAATAATATGTTTCGAAAAAAAGTTTCCTTTCCTATAAAAACTCGAGCAGAAAAATTTGAGGTTTAATAAAAAGGCCCTCTTAGGGGCAGATTTATCAAAGGTCGAAGTGAATTTGAGGGAATTTTCAAAGTAAAAAAATTCAAAACTTCGAAGTAATTTTTTGGTTCTTTGACCTTCGAATAGTTTGAATATTCAACCAAAAAAAAACCTTCAAATTCAATACTAACAATCAAATTTGGTGAAAAAAAGCCATTCGATGGTAGAATTTTGAAGTATTTATCACTTCGAAATTCGACCCTTGATAAATCTGCCCCCTAAGGGTGATTCACTATGGGTCGAATATCGAGGGTTAATTAAACTAGGAATTGAAATCCTTAGACTTCGAATATAGACGTCGAAGGATTTAGCGCAGAAAATTCGAAGGACGATCGAAGGATTATTCTTTCGATCGAACGATTAAATCCTTCGAATCGAACGAATATCCTTCGATCAAAAAAACTTAGGCAAGCCTATGGGGACCTTCCCCATAGGCTAACATTGACTTCGGTAGCTTTTATCTGCCGAACTAGGGGGTCAAAGTTTTTTTTAAAGAGACAGTACTTCAACTATCGAATGTTCGAATAGTCGAACGATTTTTACTTCGAATCCTTCAATTCGAAGTCGTAGTCGAAGGTCAAAGTAGCCCATTCGATGGTCGCAGTAGCCCAAAAAAACCTTCGAAATTCTAAGTTTTTTTACTTTGAATCCTTCACTCGAATTTAGTGAATCAGCCCCTAAGTGTTATAAAGTGTCAAAATACAGCCTGGATGTGTTGCCACAATATCTAAACCTAAAGAATATTTAACTTGATAAGCCTCTGGGTTTGTAGTCAAACAGTTCAGTTACCCTTGAAGTGTACTTTTTTTTTTAAATAAAACATTAAAAAAGACAGAATGACTTACCAATTTACAATCGTTGAACCTGAATTAGGTTCTTTTTAAACTGTTCTAGGAAAGTGCTATTTAAATGCATTATTGAAGCCAAGCGCTTTATCTTTCTTGGCTCCCAAGGTAAAACACTAAGAAGGATAGAACTCCATTCATGTTCTACAATATAATGTGACGGCTATAATTAGTGCTTTCTCAAGTTATTAAATGAAATGACAGTGTGTTAAAGAAATTAAACAAGAGAATAAAGACAATGAAAAACATAAGTGGCAGGGAAATACAACTCACAAAAGAAACAAAAAGACTGGCAGCAGCTTGGTGTGTAATCAGAAAATGTTTTGCACTTTGTTATAAAATTGTATTTCTGCTACCATGTTGGAAACAAGCTCTACCAATCTTGACAGTCACAGTTTAACAGTTTTAAAGCAGGGTTTAGGCTATGACTATAACTTTAATAACTAGACCTAAAAGGAATAGTTTTATGAAATATATGGGATTGCCATAAATATGCACCTTGTAGATCTATCTGAGTATTTCAAGGCTTTTCCTTATCTAATCAACATGGTGGGGGGGGGTAGCACAACTCTGCTCATAATGACTTTAATCTTCAGGGTCAGTTTTTGAGGAAAATTTGCAATGGGTACTGGTAACATAAGGCTTAATTAAAGGTGAACTAAAGAATTGATTGAGAAACAATATACCTTCTGCATAGGGTTTACAATACACAGTCTAGAGGCACTCTATCTTTGCACTTCAAGTTTCCCAGATCAACTTTGCAAACAAGATTCTTTTGCCCACTCACCTTATATACTGTATGCTCAATGTTTTGCCCCTTGCTGCTATTGATTAAGGGACCAATACAATTAACCAGACTAGAGAGGAACCTATTAAATCCCACAAATAAATCTTAGTTTAAATTAAACCCTTTTCCCTTTACGTTTGCCCTGGAACATAGTATTTGTACCTGGATAGAGAATTGGCTAAAAGATAGACTACAAAGAGTGGTGGTAAATGGAACATTTTCTAATTGGACCAGTGTTGTTAGTGGAGTACCGCAGGGCTCTGTACTAGGTCCCTTGCTTTTCAACTTGTTTATTAATGACCTGGAGGTGGCCATTGAAAGTACTGTTTCTATTTTTGCAGGTGATACTAAATTATGCAGAACTATAGGTTCCATGCAGGATGCTGCCACTTTGCAGAGTGATTTGTTTAAGTTGGAAAACTGGGCAGCAAACTGGAAAATGAGGTTCAATGTTGATAAATGCAAGGTTATGCACTTTGGCAAAAATAATATAAATGCAAGTTATACACTAAATGGCAGTGTGTTGGGAGTTTCCTTAAATGAGAAGGATCTACGAGTTTTTGTAGATAATTCTGGGCAGTGTCATTCTGTGGCTACTAAAGCAAATAAAGTTCTGTCTTGCATAAAAAAAGGGTATTAACTCAAGGGATGAAAACATAATTATGCCTCTTTATAGGTCCCTGGTGAGGCCTCATCTGGAGTATGCAGTGCAGTTTTGGACTCCAGTCCTTAAGAGGGATATAAATGAGCTGGAGAGAGTGCAGAGACGTGCAACTAAATTGGTTAGATGGATGGAAGACTTAAATTATGAGGGTAGACTGTCAAGGTTGGGGTTGTTTTCTCTGGAAAAAAGGCGATTGCGAGGGGACATGATTACACTTTACAAGTACATTAGAGGACATTATAGACAAATAGCAGGGGACCTTTTTACTAATAAAGTGGATCACCGTACCAGAGGCCACCCCTTTAGACTAGAAGAAAAGAACTTTCATTTGAAGCAACGTAGGGGGTTCTTCACAGTCAGGACAGTGAGGTTGTGGAATGCACTGCCGGGTGATGTTGTGATGGCTGATTCAGTTAATGCCTTTAAGAATGGCTTGGATGATTTTTTGGACAGACATAATATCAAAGGCTATTGTGATACTAAGCTCTATAGTTAGTATAGGTATGGGTATATAGAATTTAATTAAGTAGAGAGGGGTGTGTGTATGGATGCTGGGTTTTCATTTGGAGGGGTTGAACTTGATGGACTTTGTCTTTTTTTCAACCCAATTTAACTATGTAACTATGTAACTATAAAAGGTAATGCGTTCACCCAGGTGCAGTAATCCATAGCACCCAATAAGGTTGGTTGTTTTTAAACAGATGATCAATAAATGCTAACTACTCAACATCATTCAGCCCAATTCACTCCATCCAAGATGTAGCATCCTTGCAGCAGTATCTTGACAAACTGGCAATCTGGGTGGCTAAGTGGCAGCTGAGTTTAAATTTAGATAACTGTAAGGTCATGCACCTGGGATGTAAAAATATGCAAGCCATTTAATGGGACTGCCCTAGGCAGTTTGTGCCCTGGAGATCAAAACAGCAAAGCATATTCTAGATGGGGCTTTAGCAGTCTGGTGGAAAAATAACCCCCTCCTCCCACAAATCAATTCCCCTTTTTCATATAGTTCAGAACCATGTTTGCTGTTGCAGTTGCTGACTGGCATTGCTTGCTATAGTCAAGTTTAATACCTACAACGACTTGATTTCCATTATGGAGAGGGAATCCTTGAAGGGTGCCCGAGTGAGGTGGAATTTAGGAGATAATATACCTTTGACTTTGACTGAGGCTATTGGTTCACTGTACATCATCACATCATTCTGCAGATTTTCTCCCAAAGATTCAGTCATTAAATAGAGTTTACTTTACTTTACTTTACTATAATACTTTGCTGGTGTCAAGGGACAACACCAGCCTAGAGCCTGTGTACTTGTGTGATGTTTGCAAATTAAATAGAATTCTTCTAAGATTGAAACCATGGATTTAAATGGTACAAATTCAACTAGGATAGAGACCACTTTGGTTAGTTGTGTGACCAAGACTTTACCTAGGATTTTTTTTCCATGTGGCATAGTGATAGAGGGTAGAAATATAATAGATTCTGCTTTTTCATATTGAGTAATTGAGTAAAAGGGGAATTCATATTTTTAGCTTGGGGTGTTAAGATAGCGTGTAGTAGGATGTAGACATACAGTACAAAGTGAGGAGTAAAGTCTACTGAATTCCAATGCATTTTTGTTATGGAAGGTCATTAGGGATGAGTGAATTTTTCACCTTGTTTCGCCTCTGAAATGACGCCAATAGACTTGTATGGTATTGCACGTCAAAACAAATTTTTGTTGAAACTAAACGGCCCAAGCCACTCAGGGTATCTCCAGTAGAGATTTCTTTATGTAACGCTATGCAAACAACAATATATAAAAATATTTTAAAACTGCAACAGTACATTCTCATTGTATTTCTTAAACCATTACAGTTCTGCAAAATCTGGCAATTAACTTGGCAAATAGCAATGGTGAACTAAAAACCTGGCACATTTCTTTGTGGATGTAGCATTTTTATTAGCCAAATTATATTAACACATTAAAAAAAAATCACTCATTTTAATACTACTTCATGTTGTAATTGACGTGTCACAGTCAGCGCTCCTCTTGTTTTAGTGTGACAGAAATAGATGAAATGCTTTGACTATGACAGTTGAAACAGCTAAAGGATCCACTTTACAATATCAGATATTTATGTTGTGCAGAGTGACAGACACACAATTTAATGGCACATGAAGGTTTTGGAAGCTTGCCTGCTTCCAGTTTATTGTGTTTTGTATACTTCGGTTAGAACTGTTTATTTTGACAGATAGATATTTGTTTTGAAAGCTTGCATGCATACTATTAAAATGGATATTTCCATGAAACAGCTCAGCTGTGCTGCAAACTAGTCAGAATTGGTAAGGAATAGAAGCTGGTTTACTCTCATACCTTTCAAACTATTAAATAAATGAAATACAGTGCAAGCACCATATGCTAGAATACTCATGTCCTTAAAGGGGAACTCTGGCTTCCAAACCAAAATTTGATAAAGAGGCCCACATAACACAGAAACCCATAATATACCCATCACTGTTACTTGTTTCTCCAAAAAGTATAAATAAATGCCATTTTTTATGCTGAAATCCAGCTGTTTAACAGTTCTTCTCTTTCTGCATCATTTAAAATTCTGGCAGGGAAGGAGGGGCTGAAACACTGATGTTACAAATTACAACTTCAGCTTACAGACAGTATGAAGGAACTACATAACCCACAATGCATTGCACTGCAAGTGTTTTACCTTTGCCAGTTGCAACAGATCACAGCGGCATTTTCAGATGTTTAGCTGTTTGGATTGAGAAACAATTTCACAGGGCTACAAAATGTCCTGAAAGACTTATCGTTAAGGGGTATTGTCTTCACATAATTATATTTTTATTACATGTTATTTTTTGACTAAGCCTCCTTATCACTTTCACCCTATTTGTTAATTCAACCATAGTATCTCCATTCTGCAATATTGTAAATTGTAATGATTTATTCAGAGTAAGATTATTTTATTCTGTTTGTCCTGTAGGACTCTGACACTCAAACTGAGACAAAAAGGAGTCATTTATGGATGCAAGTAGGGATTTAGCAAATACAGAATTCAGTTTGAGATTTGGCCAGGATTCTGCCTTTTTCAGCAGGATTTGGATTTGGTCGAATCAAATCCTCAAAATCATATGACTTTCTGTCACACAGACAAGGAAGTTCAAACATTTTTTAAGAGTGTGCTGCGATTTAACCCTTCCTTGCCCTAATTTGCATATGCAAAATTTGGTCCGAATTCAGTTTGGTATTCGGTGAAATCTTTCATGAAGGATTCGGCTGAATCCCAAAATAGTGAATTTGGTGTATCCGTAAATGCAAGTACTACGTGCAAAGTACAACATTTATTCCTATAATGCCAGCTTCATTACAGTCTGCTCTGAATTGGGTCCATGGCCATGGTGTTTGTTTTGAGGCTACCAGGAGCGCTCTGTTGGGGAGCCAAGATGGTGGTGTCCAAGGCCGTCATCCTGCCATGTTTTTTCCTCTGAAAATTCAAAACAAAAGGATACCAATGCCCAAAAATAGGTTAGTTTTCCTGGGTGCTTCTAATTTCCTATTGCGACTGTTTTCCTGGACTTTGACCATCCGCTGTGTTCCTGACTACATCTGATAATTGCCTGCCTCTGAACCTCTGCCTGTATACAACTCCGAAACTTCTTAACCCTTTGCTACCTTGTACTGGATTCTAAATCTAGCATTTTCTCCTTGGTCCAGGGATTGTGTCACTTCTGCAAGAGATGTTCAAAATTGCATTTGCATCTGATTAACTGGGCTTAAGTCTGATGTGCCTATTGATGAAACTCACTGTGAGGACCCTGAAGCAGCCAACAAGTCTAGGGTGATATCTCAGCTCACAGAACGGATTTTTATTAAAAAGTCCAGAGTTTCTCTTTGACCTCCTGCACTGATGCCAGAAAAAGGTACAAAGATTCTGAAACGTAATTAAATAAAAAGCTTTTTGGCAGAGAGCCCAGAATACTCAGCACCTGCACTTTGATACACTTGTATCTATTTAAGATAAACAAGTCTCTTAAGGGGCAATTTCATCTTCATTAGCAAAACTGTAAGAACACATAAAACAAGTACCTAAAACTCCCAGAAATGCGTTCAAACTTTTATAACCTGCCAAATTTTGTAAAATTTACATGGTAATTAGAGTGTGTGGTCATAAATGGGCATGGCAAACACTGAACATAATTTTCAAGCAAACGTTTTTTTTTATTTTGAAAACAGTATCCTTTTAGAGTAATTAATTTAGAAATCTGATCTGCAAGAATAAAAACAATTGGCCTCAGTTTAACCATTTTGACAATCTTTCTATCTCTCACAGCCCCCTGTACTTATGCTAAGGCTCTCTGATCCCATTTTTATTCTGTAACCTTTGTTTGTTTAGTTGTTGTAAGGCTCCTGCTTTTATTATAGGAACTACAAAATCTTGCTAGTGCTATATAAATAAATTATGATGATTTTGATTTAGTAACCTTGGTCTGTGCAGCATTGCTATAAATCAGATTAGTGCACCTTGGCTATCACTAGCATGTATCCATTCCTTACTATCTCTGTCCATTTATGCCAAATGTTATTTCCCCATATTTTATGTAGGTGAGAATTTTTTTCGTGGTTTTTTTTTTTGTAAAATTATACATTTATTGGCTTATTTCTTTAGAAGTGTTTATTTTGGTTATTACATTTGGTGCCTAATGTACCCTGTGAACCTATAGAATCAAGTAATTTCTTAAATGAGAAGGAACATGGAGGGCATTTACTGTTTGACTGATAACATGTTCACCTACTTCAATAGTAAGTACTATATATATCATATTTAGCGATGAGCAAATCAGTGCACAGAGAAACTGTGAAGAAAATTAGCAAAACAGTGAAAAATTTGCAAAACACATTGAAGTCAATAGGCATTGTTGCCAATGCAACAATTTTTTCCCGCTTCCAAATGCAGTAAAATCAATGGGCGTTTTTCATGTGACGACATTTTTGTCTTGGCAACCTTTTTGTCCAAATGCATTAAAGTTAATGGACTTTTTTTTCTTAGAAAACACACAAATATTTACCTTGTGAGAACCAGTTATAATGACACAGGAAATGAGAACTGTGCTTCTATCTATATTTTATCAGTAAGACTTTAGAGCAAAACCTGTGGCCTTGTTCGTGGGGCTATGAATCATCATGACCTATTCTTCATAAACACACTTCTGTACGTTTCTTACGTGTTATAGAAAGTGAAAATTGCATTTCAGAGCTCATTAACAATGTGGCCATTAAATGAAAAGCACCCCAGAGAAGGTTAGCTCTTTGCAATATTAAAGACTGTGGTACAGTAGAGTACTGCTAAATGATAACAGATGACTTATTTGTGCTGACCTTTAAGTAAGCTTTTTCGACAGAGCTTCTCTCTCAAGGCACTAGTTAGCAAAGTAAATCATGACACTCCTAGTGAAAGTACACAGATTAATGACATTCTACGAACAGTTTTTGGTTCAGTGACCAGACATCAGCGCAGCGCATATTTACTAGCAAATGGTTGTATTGCCCATGCTTTTTCCTGAACTCTAATATATTGCACTGCTCTGCCTGTCTTTCTGTTTCTTGCGAATTTGCATTGTGAATACATTTTCTCGAATGTCTCGCAAATGAGATGAGTGTTTGCGTGAGTGCGCCCACTGTGCGAGGTTATTGTGCGTGAAAATAGTATTGACAGTAACTTAAATTCGCAATTTGCAAAACTGTTTTGTGAATATTTTCTCCACCATCAACGTTGTGTCTGTCCTTGAGTAAAGTGTAATATTGGGAAGTAAATTGTTATATGGGAATTGAACAGTTATCTCTGTATGTTAGACAACAGTAAGATGACTGTTGAGAATTCTAATTGGTGTCTTGGTAATTAACTGTAGTAAAACACATTTATAGAGTCTTAAGGTCCCATTAAGTATGTAATAGTCAATACCAACAAGCACAGGGATATTACATGAATGGATTTTCAGTGTATTCAGAAAAATCTTTTGGACTACCCCTTTGTACAGACCCTGCTGATGCAGTGGAACTTCATGCCAGGCAATTTGTACTTACCGCTTGGAGCTTGATAGACCTTTTCTTGGTACCTGCACAGAGGGGCAATTCAGAAGACCTGATTTTGCATTAAAAGTGTGCTTCACATTTAAGTTAACTTTAAGTATGTTACAGAAAGTCCTATTCCTAGCAACTTTGCAATTGGTCTCTTTTTTATAGTTTGATTATTTTCTTCCAGATATTGCCTCTTTGCATCTTTCAAACGGGGTCACTGGCCCAGGCAACAACAACTATTGCACTGCAATGCAACAATTTTATAGTTATTGCTAATTTTTATCACTTATCTTCCTATTCAGTCTCTCACCTATTCTTACACTATGCTTTGTTCTCTACCTGCAAATAGTTGCTTTAACTGCAATATGGAGAAACAGAGGGATGGAAGAACACCCTAACTTGCCTCTGCCTTATTTACAAGTACACTGTAACTAAACAGTCCACTATAGTTTGTACACTGGCTTTGGGTGCTCTTAGATGGCAAAGAAGCACTGCAAAGCTTTAAGTCATGGTTAGTGACTATATGTAGCCCTTAGTAGTAAGGGAAATTGTCATATAATCAAAAACGAATAGGTAGAGAGTAATCACATAGCATTCATAATGAAATAATGCACCAGGCTGACTCAAGCAAGATAAGTGCTTTAGTTGCACAGGCAGGCAAGAAATTGAAGGTAGAAAGTGCATGTCCAACAAATTCTCCTCTGACAAACCTAGGAACAGACATGGTTAGAATAAAGGGTTTTGAAGCTTATAACTCATTTCAAAAATTGATCTAACAGTTATTCCTTGAGGATGATTTGGATGGATAAGAACAGACAGAAAAAAATATTTTAAATAAATATGCACATCTATTGAAAAAAGATATTTGGTTATCTTTTGTATAAGCCTTTGCATTTGCCTTTTTAAGAACTAGTTCATCTGACAGCTTGTTGCCTTGGGCTTCAGCAAATAGATAATGCTAACTGTCACTTTCTTATTTACACCATAGACATATATAACACCTAGAACAGCACTATCTACTGTAATAATTGTTGAATGAGTGGGCATGGATGACAGGATCTTTAGAATGACATTGGCTAGTGGTGGCACTATAGTACGAATTATATTTGACAATGTGTTGGCAAATCAATCAAACTATTAGTTGGGGGGGGGTTCCCTATGCTGAACCACAATGTTGTCTTGAATCCAAATAATCCAAATACTATTGTTCTTAGTGTAGTTTTAAGTTGTTATACCATGTTAACCATTGAAAAAATGCCTTTTATTGGCTAACTGAATAAGTAACAATTGCATGCTTTTGGAGCACACAGGCCCCTTCCTCAGGCCATGAAATGAAAGCTGAAATGGCACGTTATATACTGTATACTAATAGTGTTCTTAGTAGAAAGCATATTTAGTAGTGGTCTTTTCTGTATAATTGTATAATGTCTGCTCACAATTTTATAGCTCGTTTGAAATAGTACATAGAGTAAGAGTATGTTAATGTGTATTTTCCATTGTATATTACTATTCTATCACAAACATTTTGGAGTTGTGTAATTATAATTACAATTTGCAGTTATTTTGAAATATTGCAATGTTATGTAAAAAGGGGAAGATGGAGTTAAGTGGAAACAAAGAAAGAGGGAGGTTTTGTGTGTATGAAGAAGGTGTAAAACAACACTGTATCATTTAAACAAGCTCAAATATATTCTCCTGCAAACTGTGAAAAATAAATGAAACACATTATAGACTGTCCTAGGGAAAAAAACACAAGGTTTTATGGGTCATGTTGAAAAGAACAGTTACACAGTTAGAGGGTTTAGGTTACTTATTAATATATCGATGGCAACGCCAAAAATAAGAAAGCTGGACTTCAATCACTAATCTGAAAATGTGAATGAAGGTCCCTCATTTTAAAGCAGGGCAACATGAAGTGTATCTCACTATAGAAGTATATCAGGCATTACACTCAAAGGAACTTTTCGGATAAATAGTTGAATCTACATCTAGAGAAATGAGCACATCTAGTAACCAGTACAGTAACACATATCAACAAGGGTTCTCAGTCAGTTTAATGTTCATTATCCCAATATTCACATCCTTCGTTAATCTGTGTTTACTGGGGTGATATGGCTAATATTTTTTTTTAATTTTAAATTCACATCCTTTGTTAATCTGTTTTTACTGGGGTGATATGGCTAATATTTTTGTTTGACATGTTAACATGTTTATTAATGTCTCTATTTTTGCTGATGATACCAAATTGTGCAAACGATATGTTCAATGCAGAATGTTGCCACTTTGAAGAGAATTGACTAAATTGCAGAACTGTAAAAAAACGACTGGATAATACATCACACATCACCCAGCTTCGCTGTGTAAAAAACAACATACAGTAAAAAAAATTTTTATTGGAGTGCCAGAAGCAATGTACACTAATGTCATCTAATCTGGTGTTCACATGGAGTAAAAAAATGACACACACTTTACCAACTCGCCATTTATTTTTCACAGCTTAACCTCCGAATTATAGAATGTCCATCTCCCATAGACTCTATTTTGATCAAATAATTCAAATGTTTTAAAAATAATTTATTTTTTCATAATTTGTTTTTCATATTAAAGCAAGTAAGTTTTACTTAATCCCAACTAAAATATAATTAATCCTTATTGAAGATAAAACAATCCTATTGAGTTTATTCAATGTTAAAAATATTTTGTTGTTGACTTAACATATGGAGATTCAAATGACGGAAAAATCCCTTATCCGGAACCCCCCAGGTCCTGAGCTTTCTGGATAAAAAGTCCCATATCTGTATTAAAATGTTAAAAAAAAATCAAAGAAATTGTATGATGTGGAAATAACTAGCCTTCAGATTTCAGTACTTTAAAGGGCAGATTTATCAAGGGTCAAATTTCGAGGTGATGGGAGTTTTTTAAAACTCCCATCAACTTGAAATTTGAATTAAAAAAGACCAACTGAAATTTATTAAAAAAAATCAAATTTTTTTAAAATTCAATTGAATAGGCTGTATTCGATCGTTCAAATCCAGTTCTGATCATATTCGATCAAATTCGATTCAAAGTATTTTTTTAAAAAAACTTTTTTTCAAAGTCCACCAAATGACTCCAAATAGCTTCTAGGAGGTCCCCCATAAGCTAAAACATCAATTCGGCAGGTTTTAGAGGTGATAAAATTCTAATCAAATTTGGACTATTTCCTAGTCAAAGTACAGTAAAATTAGCTTGAATTTCAAATTTAAAAATTCAATTTTTCATTTGACCCTTGATAAATCTGCCCCTAAATCAAATGACTTTAGTATTCACCCAAACTAAATCCATATTATGTAAAAAGGGTTAGGATTTGGTTGCATTTCAAGCTGGGTAGCATGCATCAACTACTTGCCTCTTTATGCCAGATCTGTTAAGATATTACTTCATTAGTGCTGTAAACCTAAATATACGGAGGCTACCATCATAAGAATAATAGGCTTATATTTCCTTATTACATGGCAGTGCATACTTGCTTTTAGACTCTGACCGCTTAACAAAAGTTTTGTAATTACTTTTAGCAAGAATAATGGAGTCTATAATTACTATAACTGTCTATAATTACTATAGGCAAAAAATTTAATAGCAAATATCTCCTAATTGGTATGGTGGAATTTTTAGACACTATCCAACTGTCTTTGACAATCACTACAGACTCGACATGGATCATTTCACAGGGAATAATAGTAGAAGACTGTTAGAGAAAAAGAAGCTGGTTGTGATCTTAACACATCTGAAATATAAGACTAGTGATTGGCGAATTTATTCGCCAGGCGCGAATTCACTGTGAATTTGCGCGATTCGCCGCCAGCGAATAAATTCACAAAACGCCCGCGAAAATTTGCCGAAAATTTGCCTCTCAAGAAAGGTCCCGACAGAGGACCGAAACGTCGATACAATAAAGGATTATTGATTTGAAAAAATTCCCTGTGTGCACCGGCATCTACTTACCTATATATTTGAAATTCTGGGAGCACCAGGGTATATAACTTGTTGGCAAGCGTGTGCAGTGGCCTTGGAATGTGTGTTTATATATATATATATATATATATATATATATATATATATATATATATATATATATATATATATATCACAGCTCTGAATGGGCATTTGGACAAGTCTCTTGATCAACTTTGTACCAAAAGTTCATTTTAGTAACCCTCTAATTGTCTCACTTGCTAAAAAGGCATACAAGCTACTGTACTTTACCATAAAAAAAGGCATGAAGCTACATGATATATCTGCCAGTAAAACTGCTTCAGGAAGAGAATTCTGCAACTTCATAGCTCTCACTGTAAAAAACTTTTTCATACTTGGATCCTAATTTCTTAAAATTTCAGTGGATGCACTTGTGTCTGCTGAAAGGACCTACTGGTGAATAAAGCATTATCTGGCCCTATTATATATTAATACATAGTTATCATATCTTCCTTAAGCCAACCTTTTTTGATAACACATCATACCCTTTATCAGTTTAGTTTTTGTTCTTTTAGCTTTCTCTATTTCAATAATGTCCCTTCAGAGTAAAAGAGGCTAAATTGCACTGCATAATTTAGGTGGTCATTTACCAGAAATTTGTAAAGGGGAAGAATTCGTCTCTCCGCACATGACTCTATACCTCTTTTAATACAGGGCAATACCATCATAAGAATAATAGGGTTATGGCAGTTGGCAAAGTATTGCTAGATACAGGTAAATATATCATCCACCTAGATCCCTAGGTTCTTTAATGGTTTGCCTTACTTAGTCTAATTAAAAAGCATATTTTTGAGTTCAAGTGCATAACTACATTTATCAACACTGGATTTAATGTCCCACTTACCCTCTTAAGTTGTCATTTTGTCAAGATACATTCTGGATTTTACTGTCCTGCCTAATTTTCTGTAATCCCCAAATATATATATTGCTTAAAATGCCATCTCCCAAATCATGCATGAACAAATTAAATCAAACATGGGCCCATTAAAGAATCATGTGTCACTTAACCTAGGACCCTACGCAAAGCAAATTGACATCTATCTAACCTATCTTTCACAGAATTTCTCCCTGTTCCCCCATGCTTTATTTAAAATAAACTTCAATATTCTCCCTCAAACGTGTTGCACCATCATCATTGAAACAAAATGACTTAGGGGGTTATTTATTAAAGTTAGAATTACGTTTTTTTTTACCATAAAATATAGTAAAATATATATATATACAGTTTAAAATATTTAGTAAAAAAACAAAAAACTGGAATTTTTCGTGATTTATTATACCCTGAGGATGGAAAAAGTCAGAATCTGAAAATCTGGCATATCAGAACTGCAGAGGTTGTATATTAAAAGTCCAGAAGATATCCTGGTCTGCACTGGGTTTTGTGCAAATATCTGAAGATTTTGTTGTTTTCAGGCAAAAATCTAAAAAAAATCGTATTTTTTGGACGTAAAATCCAAAAAATTAATATGAGTCAAATTTTCAGACGATTTTCAAGATTTTTTTGAGTTTTTTCCCAAACTAGAATTTTTCTGGGAAAATTTTTTGAAAAAACCTGTGCGGATTTGGTCGGAGTAGTGTTTAGAAATTAATGAGATAAATTCGGACTTTGATAAATGGGCCTCTAAATGTAATAGCTTTTGTAAAATGAATAAAATATTGTAGTAAAAAAGACCTGGTAAGTGCTCCCACTAAATTCAATTTTTTCTGGACAGTAAAAAAGACCTGAAATGTAATTTGTAGTGTTTTCCACTGCAAATTGCTAATGTTCATGGTACATTTTAATGACCTCCTAGATGGCATACTATTTAGTAAAAACATGTTTTTTGCAAGTATTTTATTAAATTATTACATATTTTTACTTTTTTTATTACATACATTATTACACACGCTAACAGTATAGGCCTATAGATTTTATATGTATGCAAATAAAAAATGCTTTGCATAGAGAAAAATATGTTGACATTGCACATCATTTCTTTTCTTCTTTTCAGATTTATATAAATCCCCCCAACTGTTCTATTAGTATTTTTTTCCAATTTACTCCTTTCTATTACTTTATACTATATCCTTTCTAACTAAGAAATATAGAAAAGATTGTTTAGGCAAAAGAAATATTGTCTGTTTAAAGTGAGAGAAAAAAATGCAGGAAGAGGACCATGTTAGTGGTGTGCCTAATAGATACACTTTCTTACTTTGCTCTTCTACTAAAGTTCTTATACTGTTCATATTCATTATAGATAATGAGAAATTGCATGGAGGACAAGGAAGTCTAATCATATCATTGCATAATTTGGAAATCTTTAGGACCATATTGAAAAGTAGAGCAAAACTCTTCTGGTCATATTTGAAAAAACATTATCTATATATGTATGTATGTACTGCATGAACAGTATGTAGAGAAGTGAAGAATTACAGACTCAATATATGATTCATTACCCCTCACACTTGCCCATTTCTCTATTTTAATTGTTTTTAATATTTTGCGTGCTAAATGCACATGCCATGATTATAAGCTCATCTCTTATGAAGAATATTATTATCAGCAGTACAATATCTAGCCATCCTGAAGGTCCATGAAGTCAGCAGTCCAAGAAAGCATAGGGAATGGGAAAACTTATTCCAAGGGTCTTGGTAGATGCATGTGATACACTTCATTTAGAACTCCACCACAAATGTCTAAGCAAAATGCATACCCGGGGCAAAAAGTAAATGAGCACATTATGAAAACAATGTATAAGAAAAACGTTTGTTTACTAGAAGTGCTAGCATTTCCTCTTTCAATAATCAACCAGTACATTTTCTTTTTTTCTAAGAAAATGTGATTTATTCAACGTCATTCTGTCTTAGAGTACAGTATATACAATACTTGTGTTCATTCCATAACAGCTTTCCATTTTTTATTATATCAGGTACAAAGTTATCTTGTTTTTCATATGGCACTTCAGCTGTTTTACTGCACTGCTCCCTTAGTTGATATTGTTTTTTATGCTTTTTTTTCCCTTGCGTTCTCACAATGGAATAACAGTGAATTACCTTGGACAACCTCTGCCTAAGCAGAATATGAGCGAAAGCAGCTGGCAAAACAATTATATAGCAATAAAATGACAAAATCCTATTAAAAGGTACATTGCGTATGATGGCAGAGGTGTCTAACATTGCTACCAGAATGTACAAATCATTTAATTTACATTTTCTAAAAGGTTTCCATAATAAAAGAATTTAAATGAAAATATGATTTTAAAACATTATTCATTTGACAGTACAATGTAAGCAGTGATAATCCTGTTGCATAACCTATTGTCCAGTCAAGGTCAAGGTTAAGTGCTTGTAATTGCTTATCTCACAAAGCAGCATTATACAACATGCTGCTGAAAAAAATATAGATGGAAACAGGAACTTGTTTGTTACATTAGGTTAGAATTATTTCATCAAGCGAAATGCTCCAGAAGATTCCTTTCAACTGGATAAAAATATTACTTATAGCTTTTGTCAGTTTGGTTATAAAGGGGGTACAATTTTTTACAGACTCCAAACCAGCACTGGGAAATTCTCCCTACATGAGCCTACAACTGCATTTTACAATCAATAAAGTACTCTAGGCAGATTAGCTACTTTTTGTGACCTTAACACTGGTATTTCCAGGGAGAACCATAATGCTGATCTTGCAATCCACGCAGTGCAAAACACAAAGGGCCATTGTCAAATTCGTGAGAAATACATATCTACTAATACAGTTCCATATTTCCCCATTGACTTCTATTGAGCTTATATGAGATAAACCATGAGTAGGTTTTTCTTATTGAATTGAACATGCCCGCAATTTGATGCTTGTCCAAGCAAAAAACATAATCTAAAGCATCTGAAACAATTCTGTGTATGTCACTGCAATACAATAGGATCTTGATTCACATATACAGTTTAAGTTTTCCCCCCAATATATTCTATAGTTGCAGCAGGATCTTAACAGATAATGAACCACCAGAAGGTTAAAGGGGCAAATTCCTATGGGCATCTTTTTAACAGCGAAATCTGGCAAAATATATTGCTCATCACTATTTATTTCTTGTAAACAATGTGAAAACAAAAGTGTAGAAAATTAAGCAACATTTTTCATGCATTCTTTACATATAAATGATGTAGTAACTTACTAGTACCAATTTTAGAGAAAAACCTTGTAAATTACATGTGCATTCAAACAGAATGATACAGTGAGAACCATGTACTGCTTTCTTTGTAAACAGTCATTGTGGTCAAGGTCTGTACTCATTCTTCCAGATTGACTATCACTGTGTTACAACGCTCATTAACTAACATTCTATGATCAGCTATTTTCAAGGCATTTGAAAGACATTTAGAAATAAGATATATCTGAAGTATATTTTTATTTAATCAGTCTTGTATTCATTCACATGTAAAGATTTTCAAAAAGAAAAATGTCTTTCATAATATTTCAAGTTACAAAAATAGGTTTGATTTTGGCAAAATGTACAGCACTAAAAAAATACCTGAAACATCTAATGCAGTATTGAACAATTCTTCCTAACAGACATGAAGTTTAGGGGGAGATTCGTTAAGGTTCAAATGGTAAATTTGAATTTTTTTGGAGTCAAAACTCACAAATTTGAATTTGAAAGCACCAACTTGAATGTAAATTAGAATGTGAAACAGTTCTAATTCGAATATTCACCATCTAAAACCTGCCGAGTTCATTTACAAGTCAATGGCAGAGGTCCGTTGAACCATTTCAATATGTTAATTGTCTTCCTGACATTTGAGGTTTTCTCGGAGGGAAAACTCAATTCAAATTTGATTCAAATTCGGTTTAAATTTTTTGTGTTGTTCTTATTTGATCGAATATTAGATGTTGAGTTTTTTCATAAATAACCTCCCATTTGATTGTGAATAAATTCAAATTTATTAGAGTTAAAAAAATTCACATAACTTCAAGATTAGACCCAAGAATTTCGAAGTTATGTGAATTGTTTTTACCTCTAATAAATTTGAATTTACTCACAACTCAAATGGGAGGTTATTTATGAAAAACCTGCGCCTTTTCTCCTTTTAGAGGAAAAGGCAAAATATTAGAGGAACTGTGTGTCCCCAGTGCTATCAGCTGCTTTCTGAGGAGCACTGGGGACACACAATTCCCCATTGCTCCGGTGCATGTGCGTGTGCGGACAGGTGCTAGGTTCACATGGCCTAAGGATGCCCACACAGGAAATCCGGCCCTGTTAATTACCCTTCATATTTTCTTATTTTTTTGGGGGGGGGGGTTTATTGCTTCAAATATGTGATATTATTCATGTAATGTTTTCGCCTTCATTAGAGGGTGCTGTTTGCTTCCTTTATATAGTGTCTTGTCTATATTCCAATATGCCTATGATTGCCTGAAATACAGAAGGTCTTCATGATGCTGTTTGATGTTTTTAATACATATTTATAAATGGACGTTTGAACTGCTCAGACATTGCTGCTTTGAAATTCAAATATTTGTGAAAGGAAGACTGCTCTTAATTGTGCACTCAGTCACAGTCCTTCTTTTCAGAGAAATTTCATTATGGAACATGGATTTATTCACCAGCCATGGATTTGTGGCGATTTTTCCGGATTTCACTGACTGTGAATGTTTTGCCATGGGTAAATTCACTGTGCCAAAAAAATTGCTGCTCGCAAATTTGTTGCACGTCAAAATTATTCGGGCCCACATTGACTTTAATGCATTTGGACAAAAGAATCATGCATGTAAAAATTGTCGCTCCTCAAAATTGTTACACGTCAAAATTATTCATGCCCATTGACTTGAAAATTTGCCATGTGCATAAAAATTGTCACCAGAATTTTTCAGACGCCTATTGACTACGTATTGAATACATTTGGACAAAAGAGTCACGCGTATAAAAATTGTCGCTCGTGTCAAAATCGTTGCACTTCAAAATAATTTTGACTCCGATTGACTTTACTGTGTTTTGCAAATTTTCCACCCATCACTAATGCAGACTCCCCCAGCAATCTTAACAGTAACTGTATCACTGTAGTAGTAGTAGTTTAATTATAGGCCTCACATTTTATATTTACAAAGCTAGACTAAGAAAGCTTTACATGGAATTAACACATGAAATGAATTGAATTTTTATGTGAACAAATTAGATTTCACAATAATGACAACTACTAAGAGCTAATATAATTTTACCACAGTCTTCTTGCTTCCAGAAGTAAAATTAAGAAATATAGACAAACTCATTGACACTTTTGCCAAGTGTGAGACAGCCATATTGATTTTTAGTTGTCAGCACTTGCACTTACACGGAGAGATCATAGAGCTACAGTTGTGATATCTGTGTTGACTCTGACCCCTCTGAAACCTTGAAAATGGATTGCTTGGTAGCTGCGAAATGTTGATGTAAAGACGTTTTTTTTTTCTAAGCCAGTTTATTCTTTAAAAACTAAAGCATTTTCTTTGAAATCTGATCTTTGTTTTGTCCATTCATGAAAGCAGCATCTAGCTATTTTCTTCCTCTGAATTACCCATGTTTTTTTTTTTTTTAAATCTACAAATATCTAATATTAAAATGATGAGAAAAGAAAACAACTTCATTGTCAGTGATTTATTTAAAATACATAGGTCATACAAGTTTTTCTGCACATTCATAATGTTCTTTGCTATGGGCAACTTTCCCAAAAATATAGATGGACTTAAAAAATAAATAGTGCCAGACTACGACTATTTCCCTTGAACAAAATGATCACTTTGTAAATGGGAAATAAAAGGAATCAGAAAATAAGGATTCGTTTTTGGATCCAGTAAAATTTATATTTCTAAATTTTAATTGTAATTCTAATTAGATTTCTAAATGTGAATTGTATTAATTTACTACTAGTGTTCACTTAATTGTTTTTAAATTCTGCGATTTTGATTGATTTCACATCCATTTCCATATAACCAGAAAAAGTCCCAAAAGTTAATAGTCTTATTAAACATTGATTAAATAATATATCAAGGAGATACCTTCCTCTTGCCTGCTAATAAAAACACTTAGGGGCCGATTCATCAAGGGTCGAATATCGAGGGTTAATTAACCCTCGATATTCGACTAGGAACTAAAATCCTTCGACTTCGAATATCGAAGTCGAAGGATTTAGCGCAAATGCTGCGATCAAACGATCGAAGGATTATTCCTTCGATCGAACGATTAAATCCTTCGAATCGAACGATTTGAAGGATTTTAATCCAACGATCGAAGGAATAGCCTTCGATCAAAAAAACTTAGGCAAGCCTATGGGGACCTTCCCCATAGGCTAACATTGACTTCGGTAGCTTTTAGCTGCCAAAGTAGGGGGTCGAAGTTTTTTTTAAAGAGGCAGTACTTCGACTATCGAATGGTCGAATAGTCGAACGATTTTTAGTTCGAATCCTTCGATTCGTAGTCGTAGTCAAAGGTCGAAGTAGCCCATTCGATGGTCGAAGTAGCCCAAAAAACACTTCGAAATTCGAAGTTTTTTTACTTCGAATCCTTCACTCGAGCTTGATGAATCGGCCCCTTAGTCATAGATCTATGGCTATGGGTGTGGTCTTTTTGTATTTTAATTGTATATTAACACCTATCGAATCGAACGATCGAAGGATTATTCCTTCGATCGAACGATTAAATCCTTCGAATCGAACGATTTGAAGGATTTTAATCCAACGATCGAAGGAATAGCCTTCGATCAAAAAAACTTAGGCAAGCCTATGGGGACCTTCCCCATAGGCTAACATTGACTTCGGTAGCTTTTAGCTGCCAAAGTAGGGGGTCGAAGTTTTTTTTAAAGAGGCAGTACTTCGACTATCGAATGGTCGAATAGTCGAACGATTTTTAGTTCGAATCCTTCGATTTTTTTTTTTACTTCGAATCCTTCACTCGAGCTTGATGAATCGGCCCCTTAGTCATAGATCTATGGCTATGGGTGTGGTCTTTTTGTATTTTAATTGTATATTAACACCTACAGCATCAGAATCCTAATTGTGGGGCAACTTTCCTACTTCTTTATGCAGGAGTTTTGTGCCCTTGCCCCAAATCCTTTTAGAATGAACTATGGGGTTAAGCTGTGAGGCTAAAAAGTATAAAGTTTGGAAATGCATCTTGCCTTCAGGAGAGATATATTTTGTTACTCAATTCCAGTACAATTTAAGTTATGATATGTATTGAGCAGGATGTCAAGTTCTCAACTTGAGCATGAGTGGATTTTTCTTCGGTTCCAGTCCTTATGAAGGATAGTCATGAGCTGGCAAGAGTCATGAGATGTGCACAAAGATGTGCAACTAGCAAGTAAAGACTATCTTCTCAACTTGAGGTTGTTTTCTCTGGAAAAAAGCAGCTTGCAAGGTGACATGATTACTCTTTACAAGTACATTAGAGGACATTATAGACAGATAGCAGGACATTTTTCTACATAGAAAAAAGATGTCCTGCAACCAGAGGCCACCCTTTAGACTTAAGCTGGCCATAGACACAAAGATAAAGTTGTACAAAACAATAGTACAATTTTTGGACCGTGTGGGGAACATTTTCTGTACCATGGCGATTATTCATTTAGTCTATTGGGCAGGTTAGAAGATTTCTGTCGGCTGACATTAATATCTCTGCATATATTGCCTAGCTGACAATATCAATGGGAGACTGTCACTACTTTTTGTCAGACATAACTTTGGTATGTTGCAGTCTGTCAAATCATGGCCAGAACATTCTCTATGTTCTTTTTTACTACTTTATCATTCTATCTTTTGAATGTCCTCATGGGTAAACCATGCATCAGTAGTTGTATTACTAGAATTGGGACCGTTGTGTAAACAGATGAAAATCTCTGCATTTTTTCTGTTTTCATAACCCCCGTCATCTATTAGTTCCATCCCTTCCTGCTTCATTTTTGTACATATTTAAAAAATAACTTTGTATTATTTTTATTGCTTGCTGCAATACCCTTTTCCATATCGATTTTAGCTTTTTTTGTATGATTTATTGGCCTCCTTGTACCTGATAAACATTTTGCTGTCCCAGCTAACTTGAAAGCCTTAAAAGCATGTATTTTCTTAAAGGGATACTGTCATGGGAAAACGTGTTTTTTTCAAAACGCATCAGTTAATAGTGCTACTCCAGCAGACTGCTGCACTGAAATCCAATTCTCAAAAGAGCAAACAGATTTTTTTATATTCAGTTTTGAAATCGGACATGGGGCTAGACATATTGTCAGTTTCCCAGCTGCCCTAGTCATGTGACTTGTGCCTGCACTTTAGGATGGAACTACTTTCTGGCAGGCTGTTATTTCTCCTACTTAATGTAACTGAAGGAGTCTCAGTGGGACTTGGCTTTTACTATTGAGTGTTGTTCTTAGATCTACCAGGCAGCTGTTATCTTGTGTTACGCAGCTGCTATCTGGTTACCTTCCCATTGTTCTTTTGTTAGGCTGCTGGGGGGGAGGGGTGATATCACTTCAACTTGCAGTACAGCAGTAAAGAGTGACTGAAGTTTATCAGAACACAAGTCACATGACTGGGGGCAGCTCGGAAACTAACAATATGTCTAGCCCCATGTCAGATTTCAAAATTGAATATAAAAAAAATCTGTTTACTCTTTTGAAAAATGGATTGCAGTGCAGAATTCTGCTGGAGCAGCACTATTAACTGATGGATTTTGAAAAAAACATGTTTTCCCATGACAGTATCCCTTTAACCACCTCAACACCAACACTTCTAGTGAACCACAAAAGTTGTTTTGCAACAACCTTCCTTGCTTACACAGGGAATATACTGACGTATATTTTGAAGACATCTAATTTTTATACTGTGTTTAACCCTGTGAAAAGCATTTCCCACTTAATATGTTGCAGAAATGCCCTTATACTGTCTTTGCATGTCTAAAATTTAGTTACTCCCTTATAGAGTTGCCTCTGCAACAAACTATCAAAGGAGACCATGTTATGATCACTATTCCCTAAATGTTCACCCACACAAATGCTAGAGATGAGTTTGGTATTATTAGTTTTTACAATATCCAAAAGAGAATCATTCTTAGTAGGTTCTTGAACGAGCGTAAATTATAATAAAGTTGTCCTTGAAAAGGTATAACTTGACCTCTACGGGATAGGAATTTTAAACTAGAATTTGTTAAAGGACATTTGCTCCAAGATGATTTACCATTAGTATCCAACTCAAAAAAAGCTTAAATGGAGACACTCCTGTAAATCAGATGTGTTGGATGAGGCACTGGTATTGTTAAAGCTCAGTCTGATTTGTTATTTTAGCTAAAATTTTCCAATTACAAAAAACTGTTATTTTGTCTTAAACACAAACCATTGCTGACTAAAACTTGCTTGAAGTAACACAATGTGCTGAATTTCCCAATAATGACAAATAGCTTAAATGGGTTAAATGTACTATGGAAGAGCACTAGAAAATGCAGTATCCTACATGGGGCAAGCTATTTACAAAACTGAGGATACCACTTTGAAGCATGGTTATACTATGGAATAGGTAACACTGCTTTATTATAAGCATAATAGGGTGTGGAACCCAAATACTTAATTTCATACTTTTAAGGGGAGCTTTGAAATCACTACACTGTTTCTGTCTTTGATTTTTTTTTTCCCTAAAATTATTTTCAGTCACTGTTTCCATTATGCCAACCATGATCTATATGCTAGAAAATGCTGTAGATAATTAGTTGCACACTACAGTCTTAAAGTAAAGCAAACTTTTGACAGCATGTTCTTTTATAAGGCTGACAATCAGATTATTTAATTTAATGTTCTGTTTCAAGAGGTAGTCTGCTGAAAAAAAGTTTCATTAAAATAGATTTATTTGACGAGAGGGTGGATAATTTGAAAACCAATTACCTGAAGTGAGCCTTTAAGAAATAAAAGTGAATATTGAAACTCAAGAGAGTCTTAGAAAAAAGTGTCAGGTTACTGTAAGACCTATATTATAGAGCTGAAAACATCTGCATGGTCAGCCATACAATAATTCAGATAATTGGACTATCACAGATTTGTAAATTAAGTCCTTTTAATTAGACTACTAATATTCAGGTTTAAGATGAAAAAAGAAAGAAAACTGCCGGTCAGGGGAATTAAATAATCACAAACCACCCAATAAATTTAGAATATGAGAAAAAGTGAATCACTTTAAAACTTGCATACAGTCACAACTCTGCTTGCTTGTTTTTCACCAGTCAAAGTATGGAAGCAATAAAATAATTAAGTAAAATAATCTGTAATGTAAGAAGGTTTTTATTTATGCTATTTTTGCATTAATTCATTGATGTTAAACTGTTCAAAATCAGCCCTTCCTCAGTTAACCCTCCTAATGAAGTATGAAAATACTAATTAAGTTGCACAGATGTTGGAGCAAATGTTCTTGTTTATTGGCTAGAAAGCTCACAGCTCATTGATATATCCGTTACCTTAGTGGCTTCATGATGCTGATAATAAACTTGACTAGAGATTCTCAGTATCTTTAACCCCAAGCAGCTAAAATAATTTTGATTTCCCAAGCATGCTGTTTTTATTTTGCTCATCTAATCTACCAATAATAGCACGTGATATCACTTTTGCAGTATAATGAATGGAGTTTGTATCAGCTTAACAGTAAAACTGCCTGCATTTATAGGAATCATTTTTTTTGCTCATAATAAATCGTTTGATATTTGCTGAAAAACATTTACAATCTGACTAGTAGCAAGTTATTGAAATGTATAGAAGGCATAAAAACTGAATCTCTACAAAAATGGGATCTCCTGATGGTTTAAATGAAGGTTTTAGTCTTGCCCCATGGAATGTGGGTATTATAATATAAAAGAATAAGCATTTATTCCAAATGTTACCTGAGCAGGAAAAAGCACCAGAAATTATTTAACTTGATAGCTACTGTATATGTGGCATAGAGATAATGTATGGTTGTAATAAGACACAAGGGAAAGTTGTGCTCACCACTAATTTTTAAAACCATTAGACGGGGGTGCAATGAGGCTGTGACCACAAAATACATATAGACACATAAAAGGGTCCTCTGCAACCCATTATCAATATATTTAAGACAGAGACATTTTGTGCATACAGCTACTGAAAAATGCCTTACCCTTTAAACAAAATAGGGATTGTTTGTCCATATATTGCAATATATTTAAGCTGGCCAACTACGTCAAAGTCATCCCATATCTGGCCAGTCCTATGCTCAATTTTCATCTGATTCATTAAGAATTCTATGGTTTAATTATACATTTTATAAAAGGGACGAATACGTTTTACCTGCAACTTACTAGCTGCTTTCAAAGTAAAACTCCCAAACTTGGCTGCCCTTTTATTAGACACCAGTGTCTGGTTGTAATAACACCTAAGTGATTACATGTATTTTGAACAGAACTCTATTATGTGCACGAGCAGCAGTGCAGATCCATATATAATGAGAAATATGGAGTTTGTGACTTTGTTTGCTTCCAATAAAGCAGCCATTTTATATATTGAACTTATTGTACCAGCCTAAAGTTTCAGCTTCTTAAAGGGGTGGCTCGCCTTCACATAAATGGCCAATTCTAAGCAACATGTGAATTGGCCTTCATTATTTATTTGTTATAGTTTTTTTTTAATATTTTGCTTCTTCTTCTGACTCTTTCCAGCTTTCAAATAGATGTCACTGACCCCATCTTAAATACAAATGTTTTTGTAAGGCTACAAATTTATTGTTATTGCTACTTTTATTTACTAATCTTTCTATTCAGGCTTCCACTATTCATATTCCAGTCTCTTATTCAACTCAATACATGGTTGCTAGGATAACTTGGACCCTAGCAACCAGACTGCTGAAATTGTAGACTGGAGAGCTGCTGAAAAAAAGCAAAATAACGCAAAAAGCACAAATAATAAAAAATGGAAACCATTTGCAAATTGCCACAGAATATCACTCTCTACATCATACTAAAGGTTAATTTTAATAGCAGCAATGATCCAGGACTTCAAACTTGTCGCAGGGGGTTGCCATCTTGGAAAGTGTCTGCGACACGCACATGCTCATTGGGCTCTGAGCAGCTGTTGAGAAGCTAAGCTTAGGGGTTGACACAAATTGTCAAGCAGAACATGAGGTTTGTCTGTAATTTAAACTGATGCTACAGGACTGATTAAGTTCTGGTACTAGTTGAATTGGTTACTGTGTTGCCATTTTGTAATTATCTGTATTAATTACTAATTAGCCTTGTATTGTGACATTTATATTCTATATGTACTGTATATTGTGAGTCTGTCCCTAAACTCAGTAAGTGACAGAAGCACAGAACATTTGCAGTGAATCAGCAGAAAAAAAGATGGGGGCATCTTCAGAGACACAGAACTTTACAGCTTAAGGGCTGTGGTTGCCTTGGGCTGGTACAGAAGCCCAAAACATAATGTACAACATTTCTATCCTACTTCTTTAGATACGCTTTAGGAAGGTACAGGGACATATCCACCCTTAGATAATGCTAAAAAGAAGAGGCACTGCAAGGCTATTGAGGAAGGTACTCAACGAAGAACCATTCCAAGAGGCTATAATCTTTTTTTCCTTCTGAATTTTTCTCACAAAAACATATATTTTAATACGTAGTTCATGAAAATGTATGTTTTAATGAAAAGCATTTAATGCACCAACGGTAGTTTTTCTGAGAAAGTGTGATATAAAGGGTGAATGTGCTCAAGTGCATAATTGTCAACATCTTCTGATGCTGCAGTAATATAGTTGTTAATAGTTTATTAGTGGAAAATAGTAGTTCAAATATCCTCAAGATAGATCAAAAGAAGAGAATTCCGCCTGCCCAATAAATTCGCCCATCACTAATTGTGAGCTCTCATACCTGGTTACTAAAATTCTAATTTACTTTTTGAAGGAGCAGTAAATTTGTTTGCTTGTTGGTTTGTAAATATGCCAAAAAAGTCTTTTGAAAACAAAAATAGTAGTAAAAACAATTACTAGCAAAGAGAAATGGTCTCATGATTAATCTTTTCATTGCTAGGATCAGTGACCCTGAAAAATTATAGTAAAGTACAGAGGTTTCTGCTACAGCTTGAAGACTAATAAAGCATCAAAGGCTTACCTCCTAATTTTACTAATTTTGAATAAAGTAAGATAAAGTTTATAGATTTGTCCTAGTTTCTCCTAAGTAGTTTATTTGCCCAACTTATTGAACCAGTAATACATATGCCAACTCATAGTAGCCAAATGTATTCCATTTCCATCTCTTAACTGTCATAATATGGGAAGATGTATAAAGGAAATAGCTTGCACTTTTGGTGTGTGTAACACTTTATGTACCATATACAATGGCAACTGAATCTATTTTACTCATGTTGTCTGTTATGTCAAATGTGATGGTAGACACTGTGCAGATGGGAAAGAAAACAAAAATGCTAACAAAGCGGCAAATGGAGTAAGACAGCAACATAATCATAAAATGCTTACACATAAATCTCATTAAAAGCATTTCATGCATGGCCGTTAACCACAAGATGAGGAATTTAAAATCTAACCATGTTAAAGGTGTATATATATATATTGTGATTTAGTCAGTTAGAGGATACCGCCTTCTCAGCTGCAGTATGGAGAGCCAGCTGTCTACCATTTATGTTGCTAATTCATTAAAACTAGTTATTTATCCTCCTTGGAAATCACTGCAGTCCTGCTAACTGGCGCACAATAATGTACTGATACTTACTACTGCTGCAAGTGCTGACAATATCAGTTATTTCGTTTTCTGTCAATTCCCATTAGACATTTCAAACTAGAGAATTTATGCAGAGTTATTGAATTCCAAACAACTAAAAGCTTTAGGGAATCAAAACTAATTAGCAAGTGTTTGTAAACCCCTTTGTTCATAATAATTTGTTTACAGGAGCAAGTGAACCTTTTAACTAAGGGTGAACACGAGACTGCTTACCAGTAAGTCTCCTACACAATGTTGATACAGTCACACTTCACTTTTAATGAGCTATGATGACCCTGCATGCTATTATAAGACCTAAAATAAAAGGTTTGTCTGTAATTGCAACTGAAAGGGGAAAGAGTGTTCATGCTGTTTCAGGTTTCCATTTGCACAACATCTAAGCACATGCAAATAAGTTAAAGCCAAAGATCAACTGACTGCCTTTAGATTTCTATTAAACCATAATTGCTAACAGTTATTACTTACAAGAAAATGCTGTTTATGTAAGACATTGGTTTGTTAATTCAAAAGCAGTCCCGTCAGGGTGCCTTATCCAGCTTCCTTTTAGAAGCAGCATATACAGTAATTGTTTTGACTGCTGATCCAAGAGATATCTAGGCTCCATTATCAAAAAATAACTTTGTCCAAACCACATTTTAAAGTTACGATTTTTTTAAGAAATTGATGATATTGTCTCTACCAATATCTGGAAAACAACATAGTAAAATGTGTTCCAGTTTAATTTACAAATAAATGTATGTGAGAAAATTTGATTTACCAGGTAGGGTGCCGATATGTGTTTTCATATTGGTTGCTTTTGAATCAAGAGTTAGACCATCTGTCTTTGGAGATTCCTGGCCACCAAAAAATTCTCCTATCGAAATGTAATATTTTAAAAAAAACAAAACGAAATGGCCTGTAAGGGGAGAATCATGAACCAATATATTTGTTCCAAACACTTTGGAACAAATATATTTCCTTCTTTGAAAACAATGTTGTGTTTGCAAGAGAAGACAATCTCAGAGGGCATATCTGAAACAGCTTGGTCTTCAGCTGAGAAGCCTATTTGTTTAAGCAATCATTTGCATGGTTTAAGAGTAGCATCTTTAGGAACCTCTAGAGTAGACTCATCTTGTAACGTAAGTATCCCACGACCCAGAACAAACACCAAGGTCCCAGTCATGGCTCATGCTTCCACCTATAACAGCTGCCATTTGCTTTGGAAGGAGCCCTCTGATACTCAGATGCCACAAGGTCTTAAAGTGAGTTGACCAAGGGGAGAGTTCTGGGCAGGCAAAGGAACCGTAATGTGTACAGGAAGGATGGGGAACAAAGAAGGTAGTTGTGGTCAGGCCGAGGTCAGTACTAAACAGGTAGTGCAGTACAGATTCAAGAGTCAAAGACGCAATCAAGGTCACAGCCCAGGATCAAAACCAAGCAGTTTTGCCATACAGAATCAGGATCCTGAAGAATGGTCCGTAACAGGCAAAGATCTGGACAGGCAGCAAAGCAGCAAGGTCAGGTTCAGGCAAGGGTCAGAGAACAGACAAAGAAACTTGAAGTGCACCCAGGAACAAAAATAGACCTACTCTGGGCAGTGAATAATTGACCACGGCCCTTCAAATATTTATATTTTGCGTCAAGTGCAAAGAAAAGGAAGTAGTGCACTAAAGGAACGCAAATAGATGCCCCAGACAGGAAAAGGCGACAGGCATCCCAGAAGACGAGCCCCCCTCTGCCTCCCAGTTATTACTACACATCTAAAAAAAAGACATGACAAAGCATCAGCCTTGATATTCTTTGCTCCAAGTCAAAAAGTAAATCTTGAAAAGAACATGGCTTGTCTAGGAATGTCTTTTTGCAGAAAGTAAATATTTCAGATTCTTGTGATCTGAGTAAAATAATATGGGATGAGAAGCAGATTCAAGTAGATGTCGCCATTCCTCAAGTGCACATTTGATCACAAATAATTCTCTATCCCCCAGACAATAGTTTTTCAAAGAAAAATAAAGTTTATTGGAGAATTATGTCACAGGATGCAAGTTGGTATTCAAATCCATCCTTTGGGACAAAACAGCTCCAACTGCAGAGTCAGATGCATTGACTTCAAGAACAAAAGGAAGAGAATGATCAGCATGTTAAAGGATAGGAGCAGAGATGAAATAATTCTTTTCAAATGCAAGTTGGGCTTCAGAGGACCATACAAAGTTCTTTTTAATGGACATTAAATCTGTATCTTGATAGATGATACAGTAGCAGAAAAACCTTTAATGAATTTTTGGTAGACATTGGAAAAGCTGACAAAACTATGCATAGCCTTGCAATTAACAGAAACAGGTCAATTGATAATCACAACAATCTTTTTTAAATCCATAAGGATACCTTTGCTATAAAGATGGAATCCCGAATACTCAATCTCCTCCATCCAAATCCACATTTCTCAATTGGCAAAGAGTTGAAGACTACGAAGACAACTTAAAATATCCTTCATGTGTAGTCTATGTTCATACATAGAATTAGAGAAAATTAGATTATCCTCTAAATAGAAAATAGCAAAAATACAAAAATATCAAGTAAGTCTCTCCAAAAAGTAATTAAAACAGTTGAGAGAGAATGATCTTGCTAGATTCCCAAGTTATTGCAGGGTTATGTTTCACCAAACATGGTAATCCTAATATGATCGGAAACATGGGGAAGAAACAACATTGAAAATAATATTTTCAGAATGCTTAAAGGGAAAAAATTAAGTTATGACGAGTATGAAGCCCAGCTACTCTTGCAGATAGAAGCAGCTTCACAGCTTGGTCAAGTTGTTGCTATGGGTGACTTCAATTATCCAGACATTGACTTGGGTAATGGGGTTGCCAAGACAGAAAAAGCTAGTAGGTTTATAAATATGCTGAATGACAACTTTTTATTCCAGCTCGTTCAAGAACCTACTAGGAATAATTCTCTTTTGGACCTTGTAATAACTAATAATACTGAACTCATCTCTAGCGCGTTTGTGGGTGAGCATTTAGAGAATAGTGATCATAACATGGTTTCCTTTGAGATTCTGTTGCAGAAGCAATTCTATAAAGGAGTAACTTAAACACTAAGGGGCACATTTACTAAGGGTCAAATTTCGAAGTGGTTAAAATTTCGAAATTCGAAAAAAATTCAAAAGTCAAAGGTTTTTTTTGATAGAATTTAGCTGTTTTCGATCGAATTCCAATTGTTCGATCGATCGTAGAAATCGTTTGAAACAAACGATTTGATCGATCGATCAAATGATTTTCAAAAAAAAACCTTTGACTTCTAAAAACGTAGCCAAATACTGGCTATAGTTTCTAGGAGGTCCCCATAGGCTAACATAGCAATTCAGCAGGTTCAAGGTGGCGAAAGCCTCATGTGGAGTATGCAGTGCAGTTTTGGACCCTAGTCCTTTAGAGGGATATAAATGAGTTGGAGATAGTGCAGAGACATGCAACTAAACTGGTTAGAGGGATGAAAGACTTAAATTATGAGGGTAGACTGTCAAGGTTGGGGTTGTTTTCTCTTGAAAAAAGTCACTTGCGAGGGGACATGATTACACTTTACAAGTACATTAGAGGACATTATAGACAAATACCAGGGGACCTTTTATACCCATAAGGAGGATCACGTACCAGAGGCCACCCCTTCAGACTAGAAGAAAAGAGCTTTAATTTGAAGCAACATAGGTGGTTTATCACAGTCAGGACAGTGAGGTTGTGGAATGCACTGCCGGGTGATGTTGCGATGGCTGATTCTGTTAATGCCTTTAAGAGTGGCTTGGATAATTTCTTGGATAAACATAATATCAAAGGCTATTGTGATAATAAATTCTATAGTTAGTATAGATATGGGTATACATATATATATATATATATATATTTATTTTTTTTTTTTTTGAAAGTAGGGAGGGGTGTGTGTATGGATGCTGGGTTTTCATTTGGAGGGGATGAACTTGATGTCTTTTTTCAACCCAATTTAATTATGTATCTATGTATACAGCAAGATTTTTGTTAAACATGCTTGCAAAACTGCAAGGGATAGGCTAGATTTAATATTCTGCAAAAAACACCTGCTTTCCATTATAAAAGCACCAATGTCACTGGTATTTTGATTGCATTTCCTGTCATACATTGTGGATAAATATATGTTCACAAAGAACAAGTCACTGGGGATTAGAATAGATGGTGTGGTTAACAGAACTATTTCTTAATATTTATTTAGTATTGGATTTTTGTAATGATGTTTCAGGCTCCATTGTTAACAGAATCAATGGGCTTTTACAATATAGGAATTAATCAATCAACACAGATCCCTCTCTCCTGAATGCTAATTTTTGTATTGCAAACCCCCACATCAGGTTCCCTCTAACCAGTTTAGTTGCACGTCTCTGCACTCTCTACAGCTCATTTATATCCCTCTTAAGGACTGGAGTCCAAAACTGCACTGCATACTCTAGATGAGGCCTTACCAGGAACCTATAAAGAGGCATAAATATTTTTTGCATGGAAAAAAAAGGAATAAACTTGACATATGCTGTATTTATGCAATTATAGATGGAGGTAGAATTTTGCAAGCTAATTTGCGTCATGATTTGCGCAAAAAAAGAGTGATAGCCTTTTTTTCACTACAAATTATGTTTTCTCTTCGCTGTATTATACCTGCTCATTGTGTTTGACAAATTGGCAGATAAGCAGAGTTTTAGCTTTCAGCTCTCTCTTGAAATGTTATTACTGGATCTAAACCACAAATGGCATAGAAGGGATACAAGTGGATGACAGCTAAATACTGTACATAACCAATAAATATAGGACATCTAAATGTTATTTTAAATTAAACTGCACAATTGACATCAAGGAAGGGCTAAAGGGATTCACGGTACAGAATCATAATAGACCATTACATTTGTTTATAATGTATTTGTTGGGCAGAAAAATTATGAGTTAATTGTTTATTAAGTTCCATCTTGATCTTCTTTGTAGTTGCTGATGACCCTTTTTAGCAGTTCTAGACTTTTCCCAAGTCTCTTTTGTCCCTGGATGACTTCCTACTACCTTCATAATGATTTCATATGAGGATGCCGTTAGTTGCCCCAGGGGCCTGAACTAATATCACAGTTGGGATATCAGCAGTGGGCACAACTCTGTAAGTCTGATTATAGCCTATAGGAAGAGATACTATAAGCAATGCCATCATAGTCATTTCAAGTTGATTTTGCACATTTTTACACAATCAAGTTTTCCAATTCTAGTTTTTTTTAATAAATAAGCACACATTCACAATTTTCAAGTTTTTTTTCAAATTAAATAAAAAAAGTCAAAACTTCCATTGATTATAAATTGGCCTGGCCATTTACAGTATAGCTTTAAATTTGCACATAGAACTCTTGTTTGTAGCAGCAGCTAGTTCATTGATCTGCAAGTTGCAACCAATCATTACCACTTAAACTCTAAATCATCATCCTCCCATAACTGCCTACCTGTGGCCTGGTTTTGAATCTTCAGACTTAATAAATTAGTAAGAGCCATGATGGTTATTGCCTTTATGACTGCAAACAAGTGTCAGTGTACAGTACTTATTTGCCAGGCATAAAATAGTAGTCATATAACAGTTACAGTACATTTACAACACCAGATGTTTTCAGAATGTCCCAGCAAACAACGATCATTTTTTCATTACACACAAATGTTATAATTTTTTTAGGACCTGCAAAACACATTGTTTGCAATCACATTAGTCATTTAAAGACTATGAAGACTGAATTTAGGTGTAATGGCTTAATATTTTACTCTTGTCTCACTGCGTGACTTCAGCAACTTATCCCAAGAAATCCCAGCAGAATGCATCTTATGTTCTTGAAGTACTAAGAAGATGAGGCATGAACACTGGGGGAATTACAAGACAGAGGATCTTTATTGTAAAAGTGACCAAGCTAAAAATTACAAGGCAATGCAATATCAGCAAGAGCTGGACTTCTATACCTGACATTATCTAAAGACTGCTATGATTGCTGTTGAAATGACTGCACCTGTATAAGTACAATGTTTTACTTTTTAAATTTTTTACATAAATTAGAAAACCAGAAGAACCGCAAATCATAGCAATAATTCTTAATAGTTTGATAACTGGGTCAGATTTATTTAAGAAAAGGCTCAAACATATAACATTCGATCGAATATGAAAGATCAGAAAATTCTAATTGAATACGAATCGAATACGAATAAAGTTATTTGTTACATTATTTGAATGTCCGGAAGGCAATTAACACCTTCAAATACTTCAACTGACCTCTGCCATTGACTTGTATATGAACTCTGCAGATTTTAGGGAGTGAATATTCAAATTAGTACTGTTTTCAGGGTCGAGGTGTGATACATCTCACAGTCAAATTCAAATTCGAGTTGCTAGTTTAAAATTCAAATTTGTGAGTTTTGACCATAAATTTGAAAATTCAAAGTTACCATTCAAACCTTAATAAATCTGCCCCTTAATGTTCTTAGGGTACATCTAATATGAATTAGTGTAACAAATGTCTAACTTTTAAGGATATACTGGAAGTTCTAATTTTCCTCTAAAGGAAAGTCTTCTCTAACCTGACAGTATACTGTGTCTCCTTATTCTACATAAATTCAATACTTTTTGTCTACTGGTTTATCACAAACAATCTATAATTTATTGAGCTATACAGCACAAACAGGGAAATAGAAGCTACTGTGCACCATGTTTGGCCCTTTTATAGTATATATTATATTACCAGTATACAATCAGCTCAGCTCACCCTCAGCTTTCAGGATCTTCTGTTTAGTGGAACCTAGTTTCACTACCCAGTCACTAAACTTATACACTTATTGGGAATGAAAATGTTTTGTTAGCGCAAATATTTTTTCACAAACACCTTTTGCAAATACATTCAATCTCAAAGGTTTTTTGCGAAAAAATATTTTAACAAAACTAAAGAGCACATGTTAACGTTAACCTTAGCTTAGTGATAATGAGCAATGTAATATCCGCCAGCAAATGCTTTTACATTGTGACCAGTAATATACATTCACAAATACAACACTTGTGATTTTAATTACATTCCCCCTTTAGTCCCTACTCTGGCCGATAGTGCTCCTAAGACTCTAATTCTTTTAATGTTCTTCAACGGAGCTTCAGGCTGCTCAGCTAGCTAACCCTACCCCCTATCTATCACTCCTAAATTGATCTATGACATAGTATATCCTACCACTTACTAGGTCTGTTCCACTCTGTATTCACCTGTCTGCTCAGGTTGGGGCTTTTCAAAATGGAACCAGAGCACATGGCATATCCAGCTTAAAAACTTTAACAACATACCACCTTGTGACCAAACTAGAGAACTGCAATGGTTATATTTTGACACAGGATGGGGAACATATCTTCCAGCAACACTTAACTAAGGCCCACTTAGCTGGTAAAACCTTAGGGGACAATATAGTTAAAGGGGATCCTATTTTACCCATCCCCTACGCAGTACTACATGTTGTGTACATGTCAAACATTGAGGTGCAAATATATAGACAGGTTTCTGAATGACAAGTATATGGGCTACATCTGACAATTAAAGACATGGCATACTGGAAGCACAATGGCTTGTTTTGATTGACTATTATGTTTTAACATGTGTGGGGAGTTAAACTTTTTCCTATACCTCTCTAGTGGGGTTTCTCTCTCCCTATAAATACATTTCCTGGTGATTCTAACTTGGGATAATGCTGCACACCACCTGGGACTATTTGGCTGAAGTGCAAGAGATTTTTCTTGTTTTGCTTAAATCCCAGTTTAACTGCAGCAATAAGGGGGAAATGTGCCTGACACATTTGTGTCTGATGCAATAAAACAGGTTGTTTTAAAAGAAATTCACAGGAATTTTTCAGACTTTGGATTGCTTTTCATAGTCACTGTATATGCCTAAATATTCCATAATTAATACACACTAGTCTTTCAATATTAATGCAATGCAAGAAAATATTATATAGATACAGGAAGTCATATTTATAAGGGTTCATGGAATGACACTTTAGCTTTTGATTTCCTGCCTCACCTTATCTGACCATTTTCCCCTTCTATAGTAACAATTAACATTATATAATGTCTACTAATGAGTCCTGGGTACATTTCACAACTCTGTAAAATGATGTATGAGTACAGTGCTTCATGATATACCTCAGACATTTGATTTCTTGCTAGTGTGTTTAAAAACACACATTCATTATTTTAGGAGTATGGTTATAATTATGGTATGTTCAAAGTAATTATCCTTGTTTTTCAGGCATTTGTGGGCTTTTTAGTCAAGATTTATTTGTTTATCATTTCATAATTACATTCAAACTTTAAAGTGAAAATTGTATAATCCAGAGTAATTGAAAAAATGTACAAGCTGATATTAATGTGTTTAATTATTATTATTAGTTTTCAATAAAACATGGAGCCTGTGGGTGATTTTAGTCATTCATTAGTTGATATAAATTACATATTGCTTGCTTGAATGCATTCTTACTTTATGTTCTGTCCTTACTAATAAATTGATATTGACGACAAACCAAGAAAGTGGGTAATTAGGCAAAGAAACTTGCATGAAAAAAATGGGCTAAAAAGCCAGAAGGCCTCATTGAATTGGGTTGATATGCATGATTTCAGGGATGCCAATTTTTTTGGCCACAGACAGGCTACTTATGTGTGCAAACCCTAGGTTTTTACAGATTTAACTTAACCAAAACATAGCAGGCCCCTGCTCCACAAGAACTAACTTGACCACAAAAGGTGGTGAAAGTCACATATTTTATGAAAATCATAGTGTCTACAAAAAAATTAGGAAAAGATTTAAGGAAAAAAGCAAGTGTGTTGAAAGTGAGTTGTCCTGTGTGTATAAGCCCTAGTGTATAAGGCAGTTGCTATTTCTGGAAACTAAGGATAACCCATTTTCATATTGATATTGATTACTCATTTATTTAAGGATGTTTGAGGATGTGATAAATCTAGAAAGTACTTATATATTCTAAAAAATATTAGAACAATAATATTCTGGTGACACTAGTGGATATGTTATGTAATACAACTTTTATTACACTGACTTTTTTATACTGTTACCCTTGATTGCATTGATACCTCTTTATATATGCTTAATTTCATTTAAGACAAGCAAAGATAAATCGGTTATTATTTATCTGTGGTTGCAATTCATAAAACAATACCTAGTACATCAGGGCATCACTCATCAGCATATCAATCTTAAGCCACTTGTCTTTTATCAGATTTTTCCCTGGGGAAATGTATATATAACAGAAATAACTCAAGAACTGGGAAGGAAGCTGGCTTCAAGATGACATTTTTGTGCAGATAGCTCAGTTTCTCAATTCTGTTCACCAGAGCAAATCTAATCTCAGAATCTTCCCATTTTTCTCCATACTTCATTACTTTCTAATCACTTGTAGCTCTTATAAAAAAAAACTTTAAGCCCCTCAGACTGGAACAAACACATATATCAAAGGAAGTACTTTACTGTAGATTATTTAGACCATTTAAACTGTATACTCTTACAATGATCATTTTTTAAAAACACTAATTGTTATTACTGGAATCCAAAAATGTTCAGGTACAATGAGCCCTTGCAAGGCAGAGCTGATTTATAAGAGGCATAATGTCATTAAGCAAAAGTGGATCAATTACTCTTTATCTAAAAGGCTTGTTTACATGTAATGCATTGCTGTAAAGAAATATCTGTGGTTGATTTAGCTATGAAAAAGCTAAGCTACGGCAGAGGAAGGAAACATTAAATGCATACATATATGAAATTTGAACCATCCCATTGAAAGATAATAATACAGTACTTTTAGTCCTCATAAAAATTATTAATTGGGATTGTGAAAAAGGAGCTTCTTAGTCAAGACATAGGTTTTGATGTATGAGATATGTGAGGATTAAGGGACCTTTTCAGAATCTAAGATGGGGCAAAACTCTTTTATAGTGAAATGTTTTGGATGACAATCTGGTTACTAGTGTAAGGGGCCCGAAGGCTCAGACAGGAGTAGCGGACCAAGGAGGAAGCACCAGTCCAATAGTTTGAGGTACAGGCAAGGATTTAGAAAGAGAGTGTCAAGTTCAGGCAATATGGTCGGTTCAGGTAGCATGGGTTCAGTAAACAGGAACAGGCAAGGATCAATACACAAAGTCAAGATTATAAGACTAGAAGCACACCCAGGAACTCACAAGGAAGAACCTATTGTAGGGCAAGGTGAGCAGTGTCTCAGCGTCTTTTATAGGCCTCCTTGGGCACCAAAACTAGACGCAGTGTCGTCATGACGCTGGCGTCCTCACGCATGCAGTTTTGATGCTGGCATTTGGTCGCCGACGCTTCGGCGCCCGCGACCAATCCAACGCCGGCACCTCATTTGACGCTAGGCGTGATTTCACGACCAGGAGGAACCACATGGAATTGTGTATATATTTGCCAGTATCTTAGAATCCATGTTTATTAATGAAAAGTATGATTCAGGTTCACACAGGTCTGGGTTTGTGACACAGTATAGTGACTTTAGGAACTCATACAGGCTCCTTTAGCTGAGACCTGAAAGCCATATTGGGGACAAATTCCATAGTTTAGAGTTGGGGCGACGATTTAGGGTTGAGGAGATGTATTTGTTTTTAGGAAATACCATACAAAGTAGTTAAGATTTTAAATTCATCATACATGCTCACAAGGTTGTACTGTGCTGATTGTGTAATTAAATATTTGATAAATACTTTGCTATTTTCCTTGTAGTAAAATATAATATTTCTACTGAAATGGTGGATAAGGAAAAGGATAATAAACAAATAAATAAACAAATTAATATTGTGATCATGTCCTACTTGTAAAAGTCTGAGAGTCAAAGGTTTGCACACTGTTTGAATAACAACAGAACAAATGCCCAGTATAATAATGCAATAGTGAACTGCAAAAGAAACAGGGAACATTTTTGCTTGACATTGTGCCATCAAAACTGCTATACAAAATGATTGTTATTATACTAGCCTGCTGTGCATTTGATTTCCCCCAGCTGCTATCACAGCAGTCCCTTTCCTGAAAATTAAATGTGTTTCATCTGCTTTCAAATATGCCTTTACCTACAGGAGTCTGTATCGTTCCAACCCCTTTTTATTTCAACGTTGCTTTCACAAGTGAGTTTTATAGTTCATAGAATTTAGCAGTCCCTTTCTCTGCATGTTTTAAAAGCGTTACACCAAGCATCTCTCCACCCCATATAACAAAAGCATACTTTCATGCAGAGATAGTAGCAGAATTCTATGAGATATTCAATAATTGCAGAATATATTAAGCTTTATTATGAGAAAGTTACATTGCCATAGCTGAAATAATAGAATTGATGCTATGATAATGTATTGTATAGATTACCAATTTGCCTAATGCCAGTTTCATAGAAATAATAAAATATTGAACAATTTTGTTTGTGCTTAGCAGCAAAACTCTAGGTATTAAACTGTTTCAATCATAGAACTGCAGACCCCATGCTGGTGCAGATAATACAAATTCACAAACTGAAAGAGTCACAGCTATAATTGCACGCAGAGTTCTCAGTGCAGTTGTACAAGCCATTGGTGTCAATATAAGCAATGTACTTTAATACAGACAGAAAAATATAAGAAACAGAATTGTTTCAACCCAAAGTGCAGTCTCATTATTACACTCAATATGTTGAATTTAAGGTTAGTGTTATCATACATTCATGAACCTTTAGACTTATGTCAGATGTGTAATTTTTCACAGTTGCCATGGTTCTTTGTCTGCTAGAAAAATTGCTAGCAGAGAAAATACAGTGCGTACCAGGAGCCATACTGTGTGTATTTTATTCCACATCATGTTAATACATAGCAGTGTAGTTCTCAAATACTGAGTAGCCAGGCAAAACTCACATTTTAGCTTTAAAAAAATAAATAAATATATATATATATATATATATATATATATATATATATATATATATATATATATATTTAGTGAAAAAAGACCGCACTCACAGGACTTTGTATGAAAAAAAGCCACAAGGGCTGTGATTTTATTCCTCAACGTTTCGGCTATCAAACTCTAGCCGTCCTCAGGAGGCTAGAGTTTGATAGCCGAAACATTGAGGAATAAAATCACAGCCCTTGTGGCTTTTTTTTCATACAAAGTCCTGTGAGTGCGGTCTTTTTTCACTAAATAATATATGTACATTTTTACCAGCACCAAGGCATTTAACCACTTTATTGTGGAGTGCACCAGGTCGGATTCTTTATATATATATATATATATATATATGTATATATATATGTATATATATATATATATATATATATATATATATATATATATATATATATATATATGTATATATATATGTATATATATATGTATATATATATATATATATATATATATATATATATATATATATATATATATATGTATATATATATATGTATATATATATATATATATAATCTTCAAAAATGGATCCGCACTCCAAACGATTCAATTAAAGTGAATTTTATTAGATCATCACTCACGTGTCCAACGTTTCGGCCCACATTAGGGCCTTTATCAAGGATATATATATATATATATATATATATACAGATGAAGTCACTTGGATTTGTGTGTTAAATACGTCATGACTCTGGATTAACTGAAAAAACTGTGTTATCTAAAGTCATCTTAACTCATTTAATGCATTTAACCAGGGATCACTTTGGGGCTTGCCCTCTTGACCATGTAAAAATACTCTTTGGTCAAGCTTGCACTGAAAAAAAACATACCTTTGCCAGTCTACAAAACTTTGGATACATTTAATAACATGCTCACATGCACATTAGTGGAGAATTCTAAAACTACCGTATATACTCCAGTATAAGCCGAGTTTTTCAGCGTCCAAAATGTGCTGAAAAAGTCTACCTCGGCTTATTCTCGAGTCAGTGGGCAGTAGCTGAGATTGCAGTCACTTTTAATCATTCCTATTTCAACAGTTCGCTTGGGGAGAGACTGCAATATCACACAGCGCCCTCTGTTGGTTATATGAAAGAATAACAGTGCACCCTCTGTTGGTTATATGAAAGAATAACAGTGACTGCAATATCACACAGCGCCATCTGTTGGTTATATGAAAGATTAACAGTGTGCCCTCTGTTGGTTATATGAAAGAATAACAGTGACTGCAATATCACACAGCGCCCTCTGTTGGTTATATGAAGGATTAACAGTGATGGCAATATTACAGTGCCCTCGGTTATACGAAAGATCAACTTTGCAAAGAAGTCCGGTTGATCGCTGGGGTGGGTCGCTTTGGGCGGAATGTGTGCTGCTGGGAGACAGGGCTGTAGTTGTGTCTAGGCTTATATTCGAGTCAATACGTTTTCCCAGTTTTCATAGGTAAAATTAGGTACCTCGGCTTATACTCGGGTTGGCTTATACTCGAGTATATACGGTAATACATTGTTCTTCTATAGTAGAAGAGTAGAGATTTAAAGTTTTCCCAGGTTTTTCTTCACTGTCCCATCCGAGTTTCTTTTTTTTTTTTTTTTTTGCTGAATTTTGTATTCCCAGATCAAGGGAATGCTGGCAAGTAGCCATGACATAAACAACAGCAGACATTTACAATGGCGCAAGCCTCCATAAGCTTCATATCTGTCCCAAATGGCACATGTTGTTGTTCTGTAATTGCATATGCACTACACAATCCTCCTAGATGTTTCAACAGCACAAATACAACTATTATGTAAATTTGCTTGGCCGATCAGTCTCATACATAGAAACAACACATATATAAGGGATACAAAGGCTGAACCTCTCTGCTTATTTGAACTGATATACAAATTGTTTCTATTCTGAACCTGAAAAAAATTATTGTTTAAAGCCTGTTGTTTTAAGTCCTGTTTTTTATTGCAGTTTTTCAGGTGTGTTCAGTAGTGATGGGCGAATTTGCGCCGTTTCGCTTCGCCGAAAAATTAGCGAAATTTGCGAAACGGCGAAAAATTCGCGAAACGGCGCTCGTTTTTGACGCCGGCGCCCGTTTTTGACGCCGGCGTCCGGTTTTCCGGGAAAAATTTTTTTGACGCCGGCAAATTTTTTACGCGAATTTTCGCGGGCGTTTAGCGAATTTATTCGCTGGCGGCGAAACGCCCATCACTAGTGTTCAGCCATATTTGTCTGCTGCATACCAAGCCTTTACATCTATTGAGTTTAAATGAGTTAGTTTACCTTTAAATTAACTTATTTAGTATGATTAGTGAGCAGACATTGTTTTTCTGAGACAAATTGCAATTGGTTTTCATTTTTTATAATTTTTTCAATTATTTAGCTTTTTGTTCTTCAGTTTGGAATTTCAGCAGCTGGTTGCTAGGGTCTTGTCTACCTTAGCACTGAGGCAGTGGTTTGAATGACAGACTGGGATATAAAGGTATTAAAAGGTATTAAAAAGTAACAAAAACCAGCTCACTGAGGAATAGTTTTTTTTGTCCCCCATGTGAAAGCTGGAAAGGTGAAGACAAATAATTCAAAATGAATATGAAAAATAATTAAGACCAATATCAGAAGTTGTTAGTAATATAACATATGTAGGGGATCAGACACGTCCTTCCCCTGTTTTTCTATCTGTGACATCATCCAGCCTGATGGAGAGCCATCCCAGTGCATCCCTGGGAGAGGAGGATGACCCAGGGGAGTGCCTGACTTTGGAGCCAAATGCACAGGGTTACAGACAGAGCTGATAAAGGAGCCCCTGCTGCAGCAGCCAGCAAGAGAGAGGCTGAGAGAGACAGCAGGGAGAGTGCAGCATGTAATGTGAAAGAGCTGCAGTACTAAGTTTTGTGCTCAGCTGGACAGATCTGAGTTTCAGCCTAGAAGGAAAGGGTGCCCATTCGGAATTGGATGCCAGTTGCAACCCTTGTGTGTCCCTGGTGTGAGGACAGGTGTTTCTCATGAGCCTGCCACGTGGGAGCTACAGCCTGTATCCTAAAGGATAGGGGCAGGTAGTGCTACCTGGGGAATAAATAGTTTCATTTTATGTGAACTGAACTGTGTTGTTCACCCAGAGTGGAGAGAGACTGTGCTAGTTACTAGACAGAACCACATATCCCCAGTGTAGGAATATTACTGCATTGCACTGTTTAACCAATTCATTTCTTTATTCTTTATATAAAGATTTTATCGGTTTACTGCAAACTGTATGTTTTATTTTCCTAGTGGAATTCCCCTGAGATGTGATCCTCAGGGCTCACTAGGTGGAGGCACTGTGCCAGTTCCTAGTTAATTGCTGTTTAAGAGAGTGTAGTGTGGAAAGGGTTACACATACTTAAGTTAAGTTAAACCTCTCCTAAAACCCTTTAATAAATTCTGACCTGCAACAGAAAGGCACCTACAGTTAATTTTGAAATAAAATACGTTTTGTAGAATGTATAAACATTTTCAAAGTGCCAACTAAATAAGTTCTATGTGTAAGTTTATTTAGGACATATTCATAACTAGCATTTTAAAATGACAGTTTCTCACTCCCTGAAAAGCATGTCAATAATATAAAGTATTACATATTTAAAATTTACCGCTTATGTAAAGAAAGGGGAAATTGGTTATCTTCTTCATAAGGAACAGTGAACAGTTATATCAAATTGATTTCTTTCTTAAACACTACACATTTTGTCTTGAGATACAACTTCTGGGAAGCTGTGATTGTAATCTCTCTACAACTTCAAAAACTGATTTCCCCTCATGCAATCTCCCTTTCAAACCTCTAAAGCGATATGTCTCATTGTACTGCACAGCAAATTATATCCTTGCATGTGGTTTATTTCCAGTATGAAAGCAAATGTCAATCAAAATTCACTATGCAAAACATATATTAATCTTCCTTCTTAAAAAAAATATTATTATATTTTTTTGCTGTTGAAGCAGAAGGCTGTTTGTTTTGCACAGCTTAATAAGTAAGGTGGGGACAGCAATTATGGTTGTTTTTGCAGGAAGACATCCAGTTCACCAAGTAATATTTCAGTCACCATCAATTACAGTTGCACCCCCTTTTCTAAAAATCAGCTTTATCTTTACCTATTTTTGAGGACATATTTTTTTAACTATTGTACATAAACAAGTGAGAACGTGATTTAGCTATTTGAGCAAGTGAAATCCTTTTTGCTTATCCTTCTGTGAATTCCTAAATTTGGAGTTTAATTTTATAATTTGAAACAAAATGTGAATTATTTTAAATTTTTAGCTGTTTTCTGAAGGTACCTGTATAGGCACAACACAGATAAAGATGGGACCCTTAAGTATCAGGGGAGGTTAAGAGGTGGATCAGAACAGGGAAAAAGCAGAGCTTTTTAAACTATTATTTTCCAAATGGTTATAAAACTCAGGAACAAGCTAATGAAGGCTTCCTTTTTAATAGACCCAATCCTACTAATCTGGGGCAGATTTGTCGAAGTCTGAAATAAGAGCTCACCACTAAAATTTTTCCTGGTCTGTAACTCAAGTTATTTTTATACTAAACAGCAGAAGCCATCATAACCCATTACTTGCCATAACATGTTCAATAACCTACTGCTAGACTGAAAGTCCATGCCGTCTGGGAGACATTGATCATAAAGGAAAACACTGTCACCAGAAGGACTGTCAATAAAATATTCTACATACAGATTAGAGCTGTAAATATGTTTGTTCCTCCTTCCTTAGTTAACAGACCTAGTGGTGATAAATAATGTGAATTGAGACTTTACTTAATTATTGGTGTGATTTGTGCCGAGAAAAAACAATACAACATTATTCTAAATTTAATATAACGTCAAGAGGCTCTAGATTAAATATTTCCTCCACTTGCTGCATCTGTTTTTATGTAATGTTTACAGAACAGCTGTTTAATTTTCTGACTGAAGCCAAAAAAAAAATCAATTATTCCACTCACAGTCTCTTTAATTATTGGATCACTACTCTTGTCCAAGGACGTGTTGAAGGCAACGCAGTTACTAATTCATATTATAAGAGTTAAAGCCATTTTGTTTGCTAGTTTATTAAACCTATTCAAAAACTTTTGGCAACATATTGAAATTAGACACATCTGCAGTGCTTGATTTATCATTGCGGGTTTCATTTTACCTTGTTTGAATGGATTACACATGAATTAAGTGCGTTAAAGGGAAAAATACCCACCATTTTGACGTGAGCTCATTTGTTGGGCTTATGTACAAAAGGTAAGTGAACACTTTCTGAACTGCCAAAAATAAATATCTTTTAGTTTTTTTTTTATACATATGTGGTTCCAGAGATTAAAAAGAAACAGTGGCAGTGAGCTTCTGATACATAGGAACTCTTCCCAAACCCCATAGGCTCATAGAGTCATTCAATCCCTCCTTCATCTTCCATTGTGACGTTATGGATTTTATGAAGTCCCTCTGCATAGATTCACTCTTCTGCTCTCCAGCAAATCCTGTGAATACTTCCATAACAAAAAAAAGTCTATCCATTTAGCAGAAAGTGCATTTTATCTGTTACTCGGTAGTAAATTCCTCACTGTAATAGATTTAAAATTCATGGTTACACATGAGTAGTTAGCAGTTTGCCAGAAGCTTGTTTTTTTTATAGTTTCAAAACTGATTTTAGATTACAGATTTAACAAACATATTGAAAAGTGTATAGGCAATGCCATGCCAGGTTTATTTTCTTGCCAACACAGATGCTGTTTGGACCTTTAGCAGCTTTAGCCATGTAGTCCCTAGTGTAGTTTTGTCTGTTCCAGGCTATTTATATGATAAATGTTGGCTATCGACAAACCCAAAACTCAGGTGCACTGGGCCATTAAGCACTTTTTTTTGTTGATATTTTTTTCAGATGTGTTCAGAAGATTATGAAACAAGAGGGGCATAATTATGAAAGAGTGCAAAGTATAAAAATTAGTGTTGGTAAAGATTTCCAGTTTTACATACTGTACTTATAAAACTTCAACTGACAAAAACATTTTCACTTATAAAGTATGCTTAACAATATTTTGTCATCACCAAAAAAATACTAAGCTAACTTTGCCAACACAGGCCTGGAGAAATCCCTTAATTTCCTCTGGCAGAATTATTAACATTTAAGGGGAATCATCCGCATTTTTATTTTGCCAGAAAAAAATAGTTTGAGAATTTAGATTTTCTCAATGCATCTTCTTGCAATTGTTTCTGTGGTTTTGCAAATTGTTTCAGCAAAGTAAAACTGGGCAGTTCACCATCATCAAACACTATATTAATTGCTACTTGAAAAAATGTTTTAAATGGTATTACTACTTTAAGGACTATTCATTACTTCTTTACAAACTGCTTAAACATCCCTTACAGAATTTTTGAATCTTTATAAATACAAAGTTCCAACATTAACTGGAAGTGCATCAACCTTCCAAACATGGCTTCACTTACCCATTTTAATGTGTCACAGAGTATTATAAAGCTATTATAGATTTCTTGCCTTGCCTATAACTGTAATCATTGTTAATTAATGTACTTAACTTTTTATGTATTTCATTATTACCAAGCAAGTTAATGTCAAATCTGCAGTATGGCTACAATAAAAGAATAATACTATTCTGTTCACATTCTATATACAGTAGGATTGTGGCAGGGTGTCAGAAATAACATATATTGCTTACCTGGACCTGGTTGTAACTAGAGGCTGTAAATTAATGGTAAATGAAGACATGTCCTTTAAAGTACTAACTGTGGTTAATAATGATATGAAGATAAATCCTTAAGCATAGACTTTGACAGGCCATGGTCAAAACAGCAGTCAAAATGAAACAGATTAAGTAACAAATTGTAAGACTAAGACAATAGTCCTTTAAATGTGCCAAATTCAGAGCCAACAGTTCAGTGCCAGTTCGTCAGACAGAGATGGTTCACAGGCAAGAGTCGGCCAGAAGGTTAGATATGTATGCAGGAAAGAAGTGGCTGTTAACAGTGGTCCAAACAGCTGGTCAGCAGGTGGCAGGTTAAAGGCAGCTGAGTAACAGTAGTCAGACGGAGATGAAACCGAGCAGGAAACTGCAATCTGGGGAAAAGCAGAGAGGCAGGAACTTAACAAAGGATTTCAGGAAGCATGGAGCGTGGATTTGCAGCGAAATTCTGCACTTAGCCATCTGCACATTTTTTCACAAAACTACGGCAAAAATCTGCCATGAAAAACTTTTCTGCAAGAAAAAATTGTTGCAGAGACAAAAAAGTCAACACAAGAAAAACACATATTGACTTTAATGTATTTGGAGTGAGAAAAAATTGTCGCTCATAAAAAAAAAATATTTGGATGTTTACGTACTGAATTTTTGCAAATATTTTACTCATCACAATTCATGTAGCTCTGTTTAAAATGAAGTACAAATCTTTTTAAATACCACCAGTAGTTGAGCGATACCACTGATCATGATGGATGGTAATAAGTCATTTACAGGTATGGCAACCGGGAAACCCCGTCACCCAGAAAGCTCTGATTGGCATCTTCCATTTTTCTAACTGTATTTATTTGAGTAAATAAAACATATCCATGAAAGCAACATATAAGTCTGTTTGTACAGTTTGTTTGAGATCAAGCTTACAACATAACAATTGAACATAAATAGTTCTATTGTGTCATACTATACAGCACTTACAGTTGAGGAACACAGGGAACCTGTTGGATAGTCTGCAGCCCTTATCCCTTAATCAACAACTTGCTCTTTCGCAGTATTTTGCCATTGGAACCAGTACAAAGACACATATACCCATATGCCTGTTGCATTTATTTTCGGTCGTGTAACTCACTATAATAAGTTTTCCCCATAAACCATTCCTCTGATGCCAATGATATGCCATGTGAAAATGCCCTTAAATATTCTATCCTTCTTACATATTCTACTCCGAGATGGATGGGTGTGAGGGGTCTTTCCATTGTGCAGCTTTTAAACTCTTTACTGCTGCTCCACTTTAATTTAAGTAATTTTATTTTTTAAAACGTGTTTACTTTTTCTCTGTATAGTAAAACAGTACCTTATACTTGATCCTAACTACAATATAATGAATGTTTATTGGAAGCAAAACAATCCTGTTGGGTTTAATTAATGGTTAAATGGTTCTTTGGTAGACTTAAGTTGTAGAGATTCAAACTATGGAAAGAACCATTATCTTGAAAAATCCAGGTCCAGAGAATTCTGGATAACAGGTCCCATACCTGTAAAAAACTAAATTGATACAATCCAAATATGGAAGACTTAAATTATGACTGTCAAGGTTGGGGTTGTTTTCTCTGGAAAAAAAGGCGCTTACGAGGGGACATGATTACATTTTACAAGTACATTAGAGGACATTATAGACAAATAGCAGGGGACCTTTTTACCCATAAAGTGGATCACCGTACCAGAGGCCACCCCTTTAGACTAGAAGAAAAGAACTTTCATTTGAAGCAACGTAGGGGGTTCTTCACAGTCAGGACAGTGTGGTTGTGGAATGCACTGCCGGGTGATGTTGTGATGGCTGATTCAGTTAATGCCTTTAAGAATGGCTTGGATGATTTTTTGGACAGACATAATATCAAAGGCTATTGTGATACTAAGCTCTATAGTAAGTATAGGTATGGGTATATAGAATTTCATTAAAAGTAGAGAGGGGTGTGTGTATGGATGCTGGGTTTTCATTTGGAGGGGTTGAACTTGATGGACTTTGTCTTTTTTCAAACCAATTTAACTATGTAACTATGTAACTATGTAATGTTAGCTATTGTACAGTATGAAAATCCATGTGCAGTTATTATAATATTGAGAAAGTGATGAGAACTGGTATGAAGATGTTTGTCTGTAACCCATAACAAGTTACCTACCTACACTAGCTACCTGTGACCACAACAGAGCAAGTATTTACAAATAAAAATGAATTAAATATTTGAATACCATGGATATATATATATATATATATATATATATATATATATATATATATATATATATATACTATACACACAGTATCTATTTGCTCCACAGATATAAACAACTTTGATCTACAAGGGTGTATTTGTTGTTTGCAAATGTTTTCTTTCTAATGTGTGATAGGTGAAAGGACTAATTGTTTTCTAGAATTCCTTACTAATCCCTTACACTTGCCAATAATGCTAGGTAAGTTAATTTTATTGTAAAATGTCCATTAAAAGTTAATTATGCTTTTTTTCTTGCATGATGCATGGCATATACTGTCCTTTGCTACACAACCTCTATTTGGCCTAAATTGAATATTCATTTATTTAATGGGGCATCAACACATATTCATTTCTTTACCCTCTGACCAAAGTTAATAACATTAGCTAAATTATGTTTTGATGGAATTACACTCAATAAATTACATTATATGATCTGCTAATTGTTAGTTATTTACAGCATCAAATTCATGCAAGGCTTTATCTTTGCTTGTTATTTATTTTTCATGCCATGTGTTTAAGGATGTACTGAACCCTCTAATTCAGTATTCAGCCAAATCCCCAAATCCAACTAAACAACAAAACTGAATCCAAACCCTCATGCACAATATAAAATGCTGGTATGTTGCAGAGATAGTCAATGCGCACACGAAGCAACGGCAGAAATTTTTGGATTCGGTTCGCCAGGCTCTTGGATTTAGCCAAATCTGATTTCTGCTAAAAAGGCTATGTGTTATAATTCATAAGGCTTGTGGAATATAAAAAAAGTCTAGTTTTTCATAGATTAAATTATGCTTTAAAATTAGGAAATAAATATTAATATATTTGTCACCTTGAAGAAGAGATATATTATTTTTAATTTTGCAATTTTCATTGGTATCATGCTTTTTTGTTCTGTATAAACCAACAAAGTCATTAAAGGGGCAGTAAAACCCCCTTATTCAAAATGAGTTCATTAAATGCAGCTGTGGTTGAACATTTTGACCATTGTTTTCATTATTTCTTGAGCTAAAAGGGCAACCATGGAAACAGAAGTTGCATCATGTTTTTGTCTTGCGAACTAGATATTAGATTATACACCTCCCTACTTTCACCCTTTTGTTGTGACTGTTTAGATAGGAGTCCATTATGTAGGGTACCTACTGTGCATGGACCAAATATGGAGTTGTTTCAATTTCCCTGTTTGTCCTGCTCACCACATGTTTCTGCGTAAGACCACGTAACCCAAAATTACCCTTTGCCTCTTCTTGTAGAGGTAGAAATGACTGAAAATATCATCAATTAGACAGTATCTCAAATCTAAGAAACCATTCTTATTTTTATAAGAAATAAAGATATTTTGCCTATTATACCAAAATTATGGTGCTGATTTATCAATTATCAAATTTTGATTTCTGCATTTGTCATCCAGAAATCATAGTCACTTGATCTGTGCATGAAATTGTCTAAGGTCAATCCCATAAGCCTACTGAGTCAATAAAGTTGTCAGAATAAAATTGGTATTTGTCATTGTCTCAGCTTTCAGGAATTCTTTATTTCAAATCACAAAATGAAAAGTGATTTGACATGTGCTTTCCTGTACAAGGCAATGAACAATGTGAACAAGGCTTGTTTTCAGTGGGGATGGTTGATTAATGTTTGAATTCAAATTTTTGCCAAAATTCTTATTTTGTGTTAAAATGCCTGCATTTATATTATGCTTTATTAAAAGCAAAAATTTGAAAACGTAGAATGTAGAACTTTAGAATCTGAAAACTGCCAAATTCATGTAAAAGTCAACGGGAGCTGTGTATGGTAAATTGAAAGTTATTCACATTGAAAATTATAGAGTACAGCTTTGAGGTATTCATATTTCTTTTCACAATTTCATCTAATCAAATTCAAACAATTTATAAGTTTATTGTTTAGCCCCATAATGCCTTTAATGCCCTTCAAAATGTAAAAAAATGTATAAACAATAGAATGTAATGGAAGTCATTACAAAATGCAAGGGAAGAACGATTCTGTAGTTTATAGTTTGCACCTGTATAAAATGTATGCAACAAAACAAATAAAAGTACATTTTTGCGTTCACTTAAGATGCCTTCATGATCTTATTTGTGCTATTTTTTTTACTTTTACCGCTTACATAGTATATATTTTATTCTTTTATCTAAAAGAAACTGACACCTGTTATATCATCACAACATACCCTATTTTACCATAGATATGAATCATTTAATCACCTCAATCATTTCTCAATTTAAAGGAAAAGAAAAGGTTAAAGCTTTGTAGGCTTTAGCAGAAAGGTCTGCGTAAATGCACCCAATTACACTCACAATGCTGCTGTTTGGAATCTTCCATTAAAAGAACCAATGCATTCCTTGGTCTTTGGTATCCAATATAATTTTCTCTGCTCAAACCTACTGTCCCTGAAGTGAACCTGTGCTTCATCCTCCTCTCTTCCTTTCTCCTACTTCCTCTTTCTGTATCCTCCTCTCCCCCTCCTCCCTGGAATATGTGCTCAACTATAATTTAATTAGCAAATAATGCAGTATTGTGTTTTTGTACTGCCAATTTTTCTTTTGGTCAGACTTTGCAAAAAGGTGATCAGTCACATTACAGTAGGAATATGTGAGAAGGCAAAGCTGTTTAATGGTATTACATGGCTATGGCATTATTGTGTTACATTTTTGCTATTAATAAATAAAATATAGGGATGGGTGGTATACTGAAGAGCAGCAGTGCTTTATTGTAAAGGTTAATCCTGCCTTGTACTATGTGAGATGCTAATTACAGGTCTACATATACCTACAGTATGATATTTACCAATAAGAGGGACAGCACTGTTGTTAATGCTTCAAGAATATAAGTTGCTATGTAAATACTGTAAGTGTGTCTACAAACTTTTTTTTTGTCTTTGGATTATTTCAGTCGGAGGAGCCATCCATGAGCTGACATACACTGAGCTCTTCATAGTCCCTTTTTTATTCAAGTAACAGGGAACAGGGGTAAGTCTGAATTGCCTACGGTATGTAAATAAAACAAAAATCTGAAACCTCTAAACATGTCCATAATTGTTTTCACTATCATTAAACATATATATTAATAATACATATGAATATGTAATTTGTAATATGTATTAAAGTTTCAAATCCATAGGCTGCTTATTCTTGCCATATAAATGCTAACCATTTTAGGGAAAAAGTAATTTCTATGAGATGTTTTATGGTCATTAACTAAATTCTAATACATCTATATATGCTTGTTGTTTTAGTAGATAGCTTTGATAATTTTAGTTTCCTAAAGCCTTCAGTAACTGGCAAATAAAATTACGAGCAACTAAATTATATAAAAATCAATCTGACACATTTTTGGAAAATAAGTACATTATGTTATCATTAAGAGCACTGTTATTTGTCTCTTTTATCTAGAGCTCATTACTGAAGCAATGTTCTTGAGGCTACTTGCAGAATTATTCTTTCAATTAATAAAAATGTTTATGATTGAATGCTCAGATACTGTACATCCAGTCAATATTACATCCATACAAAAAAACCAAACAAATAAAAATATATATAAAATATTTCTAAATATTTGGGGGGTTATTTACTTAAACTCAACTTTTTCTCACTTTGTTTAAAAAAAAATCTTTTTAATTTTTTTTTTTTAATCCCTTTAATTTTCCAATAATTTTTCTCGAAAAGGTCAGTGTGAAAGACGTTGCAACAAAATTGAGCACAGATTTCGAATTCCTGCTTTGAAAACGTAGCTTTTTCAAGCTGATGCCCGAAAAACTAGAATAGTTTGGATGATTGAACACAAAACCAGCATAAACAGCCTGAAACTATAGAGAAACCTGAAGGTAAAAAACATGATCCAGTTGTCAAAGGGAGCATCTGCCATTGAGTTCTACATGATTTCAGCAGGTTTTAGATGGAATATTCTTGGATTTGGATTTTTAGCAGCTTTGGAGCATAATAAATCTCAAAAAATTTCATTTTTCTTTCCTCTACAAATTGGGTTTTTTTCCCCTTTAAAACCCAGGAAAAGTTGAAGCTTTATAAATAGATACCTCAAATTATGTAAACATTTACAAGTTTTACAATTTGTCCTGCTTTTCCCTTAAACCAAACAATAATTTGTCTTTTTTTAACTTTAGTCTTTAGTTTTTTAGTTTTTCAGAATATAACAGAAACATTTTCTGCATTGATATCATTGCATACAGATTATGAAGAAAAGAAAAATTGAGAAAAGCAAAAAAAAGTGTGAAAAACTGAGAAGAAGTGGAATAGCGGAGGTCAATAACTTAATTTTTTCTGCTATTATTTTTTTTCTGCTACAGTCAGCTACTTGTGATTCTTTTCAAGGATTAGTGTGGTGTTGGTCTCTCTGTAGTAAGATATGTATCTTTGCTTCTGGCCCTGCCATGTCTCATGAATAAACAATGTTTTAACTGAAGGTGGTGAATTTGTACTAATGTTTCATCTGTCTGTTTCATCACTCTAATATCTGTTAGGGAGATCAGTTCTGTCTACTGTGAGAATTCCAGTGGACGTCCATAGTCTCTGAGGCTTATTTATTAATGATCAGATTTTAGTGGTATTAGAGATTTTTGAAACCATGACTAAACTCACAAACAATTCCCATTGGCTTCTATAGGACCTCCACAACTTTTACGTGGCGAAGGTTGGCATTAGAGATTTCTAAGGTTTTTACACTTAATAAATGTTTAATTTTTACAGGTTTTTAGAAATAAAGGAAAACCACATGGAATACCAGTTTTCTTAGTTAGGTAGTAGTTCCGTAATCTGTGAGTAGAGCTAGAGATGGAGTAAATGGAGCTTGCATTTTAGTGATCTAATGTAAATGCAATATGGCATGACCACCATAGGTGAAATAAAGTCTCTTTGGTTATATTACATCTCCAGCAGTTTTCAGAATTGGATGAAAACATGCAGTGGAGTGTGGTGGGTATTTTAAACCACCTGTATAGAATTATTCTTTTGTGTTCTACATGGTTAGTGTATTTGGAATAGATGAATTTGGATCCATTGAGTCATGTAAGTGTTGTTTGCAGGTCTTGTTCATATTTCAAAATGTGATTTGTTTTTTCAATGGTGGGGTAGCAATAATATGTATTTTAAGGTATGTATGAAACAGCAAATTGCCCAGCAGCTAAAGTTATTGTATGTAAATTTTTATTTGTATAGCGCTCCTTGAGGGCAAAGCACTGTCCAGTAAAACAATAAATCAGTAGCAACAAACAAGGAGTCACTGCAACAATAGGTGCATCATTAGAAATACAATTCACATAAATATAAAATATAATTACACTACTGATTAAGTGTTAAGTGTCAAGGAGCCAAATGAATGGAGGGCCCTACCCTGTAGGGCTTACAGTCTAAATGGGAGGGTACAGTAACTTACAGACACAATTCAGAGGGGTAAATGCTGTAGGTTACAGAGAGTGACACTGTCATATAAGTGCCAGTTCCCAGTTCAAGTGTTATCCAGTTGCTTCCAGAGATAGTCTTTGAGTTTAGTTCTAAAGCCATTAAAGGAGGATTCTCTCCGGAGAGATTCAAGAATGGCATTCTAAATAATAAATATTAGGGACCTTTTTATTAAAATTAATTAGAATTTAGATTTTTTTCACAAATCTCTAAAAATTTCTGGTTTTCCTAAATGTCTTAAAAGCTTTAAAGTTGTATTGTTTAGTAAGTGTAAAAACCACAAAAAACTATAATACAAAAATTTTCCAGGTAAAACTTGTCGAGCTGGGGGTGTGGCAATGTAAGACATCAAGCAAGACGCATTTGGCTGGAGCTCTGTACAGATCCCATTCTGCTTAACTACCCAACAAAGCTAGTTGCTGCCATTGTGTCTTAGCACCTTGGGGAATAACGGCACAATGTCTATATGACTGCCCAGAACCGAGCAGATACTGTCTCCCCAGATGACTTTAAAGCAGCGGTGCAAGGGTAGATGTGACGCCATCTTTGGTGATCAGCGGCCTCTGTTGATGCAGCACCTCTGCTGCCATGACTGATGCTTCAGGCCCAGAATGGACATGGTTAAACATGCTTCTCAATGCTATCTGATTCCTGTTTTGACCCTGCCTGCCTGCCTGACTTTGCTGACTTCTGTGATGTTGACCTCTGCCTATTATCCGATTATTCTGAAATCCGTTATCCGACCCATGCCCGGCTTGACTCTTCTGATCTGATCTTCTGGTTTTGACCCTTGTCTGTCCAACTTTGCTTGTATTCTGCCCGCACCGACCCGGCCTGATTTGACTACTCTTTTGTCCGTTCCTTGAACTGTGACCTTTTGCCCAAAAAGACTTTGCTAACGATCGTGTCCCTCTGCTCGTCCAGAACCCTTAGCTTTGCTCCTCTCTTAATAAGACCTGGCGGCATCCAATTAGCCGAGGGCTCCTCCGAAGGTGAAAGGCGGCTGTTAAAGGCGGAAGCAAGAGCCGAGACCAGGGAACCTAGCATTGGTTCTAGATTTTGTGTACCGTTCGTGACAGTGAGACAGAGGATTCCGTGCACCAACAACAACCTGCAATATTAGAATTACAGTGGCAGGTTAAGCTTCTCAACCAAAGAGCAGGATGCAGAAAATCAATGAGGAGAATTAATGTACATATCCTAGGGCTTCCAGAAGGGGCTGAGGGACAGACCCCGGCATACTATTGAACATTTGCTTAAGGAACTGCTTACACCCATAACTCTCTCTGCGGCCTACACAGTGAAACAGGCTCACAGAATCCCTACAAGGCATATTCCCAGGGCTACACTTCGACGATTTATCCTACGACTATTAAACTTCAGGGATAGGGATTCTATTCTACTAACAGCTCACAAGAAAGTTGAGGTTAAATATCTCAATGCAATGCTACAATTCTAACCTGACTTCACAGCAGAGGTGCAGTGACAACTATGCACCTTTCAAGATGTGAGAAGGAGGCTCAGGGATAAAGGTATAAAATACAGTATGCTGTATCCGAGCATGCTCTGTATAGCAGATGGCCAAAACACCTTATTACAAACCCTGCAGAAGCTGGACAGTGGCTTGACAAACATGGACACTATGGCTAATAGCCATATCACTCCCAATCAAACCGACAGCGTGGAGAATACGACACAAGCATTCTGTGAAATGAGTAATACTTATTACCATACCAACTTACCTGAGTTTATTTAGCTAGGTTCCTAGATAGTTACGAGATGCCTCCCTGCTTATATAGTGTAGGGATTGGAGCTCTTCATGTTTTGGAAAGGTCAGAGTGTTGGGGGAAGGGGCAAGGGTTGAACCAAATTGTATTGATGTACTCTGTTATTTGCTGGCACATGTAAGTTGTGTGCACTTGGATATACCTGAAACCTCTTGCTTTTTCTTTCCTTTCTACTATATCCTCAGTACAGTACAGTAGACTCACTTGAAATGGAAGTCTCCAAAAAGGAGCAGATATATATAACAGACCCCACCGAAGGCAATAGGAACAACTGACTACAGGCCATGCATCACCTTACACTAGCCACTGTAGAACAAGCCCAAGCCCATAAAAAGCAGCAGGCATACAGAATATTTGAAATGGGGGACAAAGCAGGCAAATTATTAGCAATACTGTTTAGGGACAAACGCAATAAGGCTACAATACCGATTATTAAAAACGCAACTGGGGATCTTATTATTCAATGTCCCTCAATACTAGATACATTTAAACAGTTTCACCAAGATCTATATGCCTAAAATCTCAGTGCTCAGACTATTAACAGAATACCTGGGAGCCGTATCGCTACTATACCTATCTGATGTGGGTGTGATAAATCTCACATTCTAATTAAAATTTGATCAGTGGTTTTAAATTCAAAATTGTGCATTTTGACAAAAAAAATTGGAAAATTCGAATTTACCATTTGAACCATAGAAAATCCGTCCCCTAGTCTACCTACTAAAAATCATTTTAACATTAACACCATAGGATTGTATTGCATCACATAAGGATTAGTTATATCTTAGTCGGGATCAAGTAAAAGGTATTGTTTTATTATAACAGAGAAAAATGACATTTTTAAAATTTAAATTATTTTATTAAAATGGACTCTATGGAAGATGACATTTTTGGATAAATAAGAATTTTGTTGGACTGTCCTGTGAATCTCATCAATTTGTATTTTTACATCAGTGCTACTTCTTAACAGTCTTCATCATTTTTGACATTCCTTTTTAAAAGGTCTTTTCTCTGCACTGGATTCAGATTGTAAATAGTCAATTCAATGGGTGTAGTCAATTCAATAGGTGTAGTTTATATACTGAAAAGATTTCACTCAATTGCTTTCACAGTTACATAGGATTTAGGAAATCGCCACAACAATTTTCTACATGCCTTATTGCTTCAGCAAATTTATAGCTGTCCTTTGCACATAATTAGGGTGCCAACAAGAAAAGAGACAATGCTTCCAAGTAATGATGCACAATATGCAACATAGGCCTGAGAACAGGGATTTGATAATTACATTATGCCACATCTCCTTGTATATTCAGCAGCAAATAAGCAGAATGGCAGGAACATTTTTCATCCTTTTATATCAGCCTGAAGGAATCTTGCCCAAATGCCCTTTGGAAAGGCTTTCAGAGATGGTAGACTAGACAAAGCAATAAAGCAAAATGATGAATGAGTTTTTTAGCCCTGATAGACACTGCCAGAGGAATGACACTGGTGATTAAAATAGCTGCTCTGTTTTATATACTTTTTTGCCACTGCAGTGGCCAGCAATTTATTTTATATTATTTTATATCCCATACCCTGGAGCAGTTAAAAGTTAAGCAGGTAAAATATAGAAGGCATAAATAAGTAATTTATTTTATTTTAAATGCAAACCAAATATAGGAGCATGTCAATTGCCTTATTTTCTTATTACAAAAAAACACTTTTATATTACAATTGAACTTTCCTGTAGCAATGGCCATGACTGGTAGTCTGCTAATCAATACAGACAGCCTCTGGGTTTTCCAATACATCGTGAGATTGTAAATGTTCCAGATACTTCTACTACGGTGTTGCAGAGCTGCTAAGTTATAGTGAGTTTATTCATTTCTGATGAAGATGGAATTGCTGATATGTGGCTTGACCCGTGCTTTGATATTTAACTATGAATTGATAAATCATGTGGAGGCTTATTTATTAAAGGTCAAATTTTTGTGGTTTTTGAAAATACCATTAAACTTTAAAAATATCAATGCCATGAAAGTTATTAAAAGATCCAATTATAAAAAGTACAAACTGATGTGCTAAAAAATTCAAAAACCTCTTAAAGTCCAAATTGTTTAAAATTAGTCCAAGAGGATCAGTGCAGCTCCCATTAACTTCTATGTGAACTTACACGTTTGTATTCAAGGTTTTCATGGTTTTTACACTTAGGGGACCATTTACTAACAATTGAATTCTGATTTTTTTCTAAGTATCTTGAAAAAAGTTGAGGTTTTCCTATATTTCTTAAAAGCTCTAAAAAATTTAGATTTATTAAGTGGGAGCTGTGCTCATCTTTTTGGACTGCTTATAATCAATTTGGACTTTTAGAGATTTTTGGATTTTTTTTTGCTAGAAATTGTCCAAAAAATTAGAATTTTTTGAGGTTTTCTAGGTATTCATATTTTTCATTCACACTTTTTATATTAGGATCTTTTAAAAATGTCCATGACATTCGTGGTTTTAGAGTTTGTGAGTTTATTAGAGGTTTCAAAAACCTCTAAAACCACAAAAATGTGCCCTTAAAGTAAACAAATGGGAGCTGCGCTGATCTGATAATATACAGTAGGACCAGTTTTAATCAATTTGGACTTTTAGAGGTTTTTGTATTTTTTAGCACATTGTTTAACTTTTTTTCCATTTATACTTTTTATATTGAGATATATTAATAAATTTCATGGCATTTATCTTTTTGGAGAAAAAGACTTTAATTGTGGTTTCAAAAACCTCCAAAACTACTAAAATTCAACCTTTAATAAACAGGCCTCCACTGGCTGATTTATCAAAAATCAAATCTGCATTTTTTTCAGGAAGTGCAGTGAAAAACATTTATGATTATGAAAAAAATCAGCAAAAAGTCACCAGAAAAAACATGGCACGTAAAAGCTGGCAAGTTTGAACAGAAGTAAATGGCAATAGTCTCTAACAACTTTGTTAATTTATTTTCCCAGTTCATAAAAGCATTCAAGTTTTTCACCCTCATTAAAATGAACGGGAATATATATTTTGCTACATAACTACATACGTACTGTACATTACTTTTTTTACCAATAACATTTATATAAATGCCTGTTAACAACCACAATTAGAGAATATGCTGAAATACTTTAAAGTGTAACATTTAGTAAAAAAGCCATGCCAAAAAACTATGGTTAGATAACAAAGTTGGTACAGGTCTAGTAAACAATCTGAAAGTAGCATTTGGTAGTATGGCTTAGGCATCCTTTGAAAACTTTTTATTTTACCCTTCTGTGTTTTTCAGTGCGTTGTAAAAGGATACATTTGTGTGGTGTGAAAAGACAATGTTACAAATTGAATTTAAAGGTGGACAATGCTGTGACTGCAACAGAATGTTACTGTAATTCCTAGGGATGGGTGAATAAATTCGGCAGGCGTGAATTTGCGGCAAATTTCTGCATTTTGCCACCGGCGAATAAATGTTTGAAACTGCAGCAAAAATTCATCCACGTCAAAAAAATTGGATGCGTGTCTGAATAGTCCCTTGTGGCAAAACTGTTGCGCACCAACATTACTCGGACGCCCATTGACTTTCATGCCGGAGTCAAAATTTAAACAAGTGGCATCACCCCCTTAGGTGATGTAAAACCCAAAATAGTATTTTGCGTAATGGTAGAAATTATATTTCTAAGCAACATTCCAGTATATATTCATAACATTAATTTAGTCATTTAAAAGATACCTTTAAATGTAATTGCCATTGAAAGCAATATCTATCCCTGTCCACACTGTAGCAGAATCCAGCAGATTGACAGACCTGGGAGAAATCTGTGAGGCTGACTTCTACTTCATTGTTTCGAGACAGAACCAGCAGTGCATAAAGAGACAGCATTGCAATTAAAAATAATTTTACTACTGATACTGGGATAGATATTAGAAACGTGCTTGGAATTGTGTTTTCTTTCATTATTCAGTATGTTATATTAAGACTTACCATTAGATTCCTTCCAGAAAATACAGTGTTTCTTTAAACATATTGCCATTTGCTGACAGCAATTTATTTTCAGTGCCTTATGAAATATTATAATTTAGTAATCTGTTTTAAACTTTACAATTAGGGGCAGATTTACATAGGGTCGAATATCGAGGGTTAATTAACCCTCGATATTTGACCATCGAAAAATCATTCAATCAAAAGAACAATTAAATCCTTCGAATCGTTCGAAGGATTTTAATCCATCGATCGAACAATTTTTCTTCGACCTAAAAAAGCTAGCAAAGCCTATGGGGACCTTCCCCATAGGCTAAAATTGACTTCGGTTGCTTTTAGGTGGCGAACTAGGGGGGTCGAAGTTTTTTCTTAAAGACACAGTACTTCGACTATCGAATGATCGAATATTCGAACGATTTTTAGTTTGAATCGTTCGATTCAAAGTCGAAGGTCTAAGTCGAAGGCGGAAGTAGCCCATTCGATGGTCGAAGTAGCCAAAAAAAACATTCAAAGTTTTTTTTCCTCTATTCCTTCACTCGAGCTAAGTAAATGGGCCCCTTAGTGGCACAGTAAACTTTTAAACACAGCATATAATTATAGCACACTCTATTAAATATAAAAAGTAAACAAAACAAATTAAATGCTGTTTTTTTTATACATTTTCTTGGTCTGCATGCGTTTTCTCACTCAATCCTAAAAACATGTTGACTGGCTTTTAAATTAAATGTCACTATCATTTTTATCTATAGATGAAGCTTGTTTGACAGCTCTCTTCTGCCATCATTTGTTCTTGTAAGGAGAATGCAATAAATTATTCTTGTCTGAAAATCTGTTTTATCCCTTAAGTTAAATATTGCACACCTATTATTTAAAAAGCTGGTCTGTTATATGACATTATAATGGATTTCTTCCCCAATGAAGATCTTTTTTTTTTGCTTTTTCTGTTATTACATTTACTAGATTGTTTTACAAATGGGAATTCCCCTTCCTAATTACTACTGAAGCATCTGAGCAATGTGTTATTGTGAGTTATCAAATGAAGTTAATCCCACATTAAAGATATAAAGTGTCACCGGCGTATAAATTTGCGAAAAGGCCACAAAAATTTGCTGACTAAAATTTGCCGATGTCAAAAAAATGGACGCCGGCATCAAAAACGAGACGCCGGCACGGTTTCATGAATTTTTCGCCGTTTCGCGAATTCCGTTAATTTTCCGGCAAAGCGAAACGTCGCAAATTCGCCCATCACTAGTCATTTACAACACCAAGTGCGATGTGCAAAGGGCAATTTTTGTTGCCATGTTTTTTACCAGTGACCTAGCTTGAGGATGTCATAAGTGGCCAACATTTGTATAATTTCTAAAATATTAAAGGAGCTGCACACACCCTATAGAACATGCAGGTGGAGAACTGACCACATTTATTGTGGCTCTCTGTGCGCCAACATTTTTTGATCTTGTGGCTCCTTTAATAATTTGTATTACACTGTATAATGGATGTCAACCATCTAGGGAGATCAGCACCACTATTGGAGGCAGGACCGGATTTCAGTGGTGGGAACCCCAAGACTGTGAGATCCTAGTTTCGGGCCGCACGGTCCAAGCGCCCGCCACCCACACCGCTCTAGTGAGAGCAGGCACACTGGAGCACTGGGGAGCTGCGCATCCCCAGTCCTCCTCAGTAGGCAGCTGGGCGACATGCCGCCCCTACTAACTTGCCGCCCTAGGCCTGGCCCTTTGTGGCCTCACCACAAATCCAGGCCTGATTGCAGGATTGTGTGGATTGAAGGTTGTGTGGCTGCATATACTTATTGCATTTTTCATTGGAAAAAATCGCATAGCTTAGGAGACAGCCGAATGGTCTCTAAACATGGGTGGTAAAGATGCTCTGACACTTCCTTAACTCAATTTGCTGATTTAAAAGGAAACTTTCTGTTGGTTTATAAAGAGGAGACTCAAACAGAAACCATTGAAATTAATCAGAGAAATAAAAGTAAATATAATAATATGTACTAACTTTAGACATTTTAATGATAAGACTTTAGCCTTACAGTCCCGATATACAGATGAATCTTTGAAAATTTACTGTTGTTGGTTTAAACAAATCTTTAAAAACGAACATTTCCCCAATGTGAATTATGATCTGCTCAAAGGCTAGCAAAACATTTTTGTAAAAAAACCCCAATGCAGACTGATGAATAGACTGCACCAACAGACCTATAAATCTATGCCAAAAATCTAAGAACCAAATTTATATCTAGCATTCTCTAGAAATAAGCTTTTTCTTTGAATAGAGGAGGTTGGGAATATTTTTATTCTGTAACTCTGGAAGAAAAAAATAAAATACAAGTTACTTTCATGTTGCAGTGTTTAAATAAAGTCACTTCTAACATGTGAAATTACCATGTGCTTACAGGAGATCCAAACCCAACAAAATTAGTTGTTAGATGTAAATTTATTCAGAATGGTCCTCTGAACACTTTTACAATTTACATTCATTTTCTGTTTTAAATAGGTACCTTATAAATTTATAGTTATATACAGTTTTGTACTGCTAGGCAGGCTTCAGCTCAACAGCTTTTGAAAGGCATAGGCCTGCTAATAATCCAATGAGCCATTGATTCAGGCGGCACTCCGGATAAAAGTCAAGTGAAGTTTATTGTAACAATATGGTTAACATCCTCGCCTTACGCATTTCGAGAAATACTCCCTTAATCATAGGCATACAGAGAGATATTCATCACTTCCTTAAATGGTTAACCTCACAGTGAGCTCTACATAAATCAACAGCCCATAATGTTACAATTGCCGGTCACATTGATATTATGTATACAAATTTAAAAAAAAAAAATAGTTCCTGGGTGCTTATTCCTTGTGAATCCTGCTTGTTTATACTGGTTTTGACCCTTGCCTGCCTGATCATTCTGAACTCTCTAATCCTGATCCTAGTCTGTCTGACCTTCCTTGAACTCTGCCTGTACCGACCCAGCCTGTCTGTGTACGGTATTCCGTTTGGTTCCTCCTGATGGCCTTCCATTCAAAATCCTTGGTAAACAACCGTGCCCTTTGCTTGTCCAAAACTCTTGCTAGGCTCCTCTCTTATTAAGACCTGGCGGCATCCAATAACAGGAGGGCTCCTCCTGAAGTGAAAGGCGTTTGCTACAGGTGGAAGCTGAGCCGAGACCAGGGAGCCTAGCACTTGTTCTGGATTGAGGGTGCCGATAGTGACAGATAGACTATGTTTTTTAAATTACAGTTAAAGAAGCCTTTGTTTGGATATGTGTGGCCCGTTAAATTTGATTTGAATCCGTGACTAACAGTGATTAATTTGCAGGTCTTACACATTGTTGCTCCACATTTGAAGGTTCCCTCAAGGGAAAGCAAATTGGCCCCTATGTTAGGCACGGAGGAGGAGACCATACTGGGGGCTAGAATATACCCCAAAGTGTGGGGCTTTTCTTGATACAAGCTAAATATGTTTAAAGGGAAAATGTCTCCTTTAGTTGGCTGTCGTTATACATAATAGGAAGATATTTTTCACTGATTTACAGACTTGGTTAAACTGGTTAACTTGGTAAAACTCTTCGCTGTATTCTGTTAGGAAAAAATCTTATCTTTGTCACTATTAGAATTTTTTCTTTTGAGCCTTTCTTCTGCATTACATTCACTGAATCCTATACTCCCATTGTCTGGCCTTATCATATGAATTCCTAATCAGGTTCATTAGATAACCACTTCTATCTAATCTATCAGATAATTCCTCTGACTGCTCCTTAAAAGCCCTTTCTGAACTACAGTTCCTACGGTATCTAATGAACTGACCATATGGTATACTGCACAGTGTGTGTTTTGGATGGAAACTATTCGCCCTGAGTATGGTGTTTCCAGCTCTTTTTTTTTTTTTAAATTTTTTTGAAAATTTCAGATTTGATCTTATCAGCATTCCTTCTCAACTTGATGTTTAAGGTGGTGTGAAAATTTTGAATGGAATTCCGTGGTCCATTCCAAATAAACAAAAGGTCGTCAATATAGCAACTGTACCATACAATGTGTTTACGGTGGGTGTTATCACATCCAAAAATGTGGGACTGTTCCCACCAACCCATGTATAGGTTGGCATAGGAAGGGGTAAAGGATGCCCCTATTGCAGTCCCACACCTCTGGTGATAAAAACCCCCATTGAAGTGGAAAAAATTATGTGTGAGTAAAAACTCCTAAACCAATAAAGCGTAATTAATAAAATCTTCTGTGTACTGTCCAGAATTTGTGAGTATCTCAGTGATGGCCTGTAGACCCATACTATGTGGTATGGAAGAATACAGGGACTTCACGTCCATAGAAATCCAACAGAATGTGTCTAACCATGTGATGTCTGTTAGTTTCTCAAGTGACAAGTGACTAGAATCCCTTAAGTAGGAGTGTAAGCGTTAATCTAGAGGTTTTAAAGGGATATTGTCATGGGAAAAAAAAAAAAATTTCAAAATGAATCAGTAAATAGTGCTGCTCCAGCAGAATTCTGCACTGAAATCCATTTCTCAAGAGAGCAAACTGATTTTTTTATATTCAATTTTGAAATCTGACATGGGGCTAGACATATTGTCAATTTCCCAGCTGCCCCAAGTTATGTGACTTGTGCTCTGATAAACTTTAATCACTCTTTACTGCTGTACTGCAAGTTGTAGTGATATCCCCCCTTCCCTTTCCCCCCCAGCAGCCAAACAAAAGAACAATGGGAAGGTAACCAGATAGCAGCTCCCTAACACAAGATAACAGCTGCCTGGTAGATCTAAGAACAACACTCAATAGTAAAAACCAATGTCTCACTGAGACACATTCAGTTACATTGAGAAGGAAAAACAGCAGCCTGCCAGAAAGCATTTCTCTCCTAAAGTGCAGGCACAAGTCACATGACCAGGGGCAGCTGGGAAATTGACAAAATGTCTAGCCCCATGTCAGATTTCAAAATTGAATATAAAAAAATCTGCTCTTTTGAGAAATGGATTTCAGTGCAGAATTCTGATGGAGTAGCACTATTAACTAATGCGTTTTGAAAAAAACATGTTTTCTGATGACAGGATCCCTTTAAACATGAATCTAGACAGATAAGCCTTCATTAGATGACCTGATGCTGGCCACAATGGGTCTCCCCTCAGGTGAGGTAAGTGATTTATGTATCTTTGGGAGGTGGTGGAAGATCAGCATGATTGGGTACCGGGGAATAAGATATTCCCTGTTTCGGGAATCCTCCACCACCATAAGACACCAAACTTTCCAGCTCAGCTTGATCTTTGGCTGGGGTTAAAGAGTAACTTCATGTATGTGTTGACATCATTCTATTGGTGGTCTGCCTCTGCTATGAAATCGTTGGTATTCATAACCACTACACTGTCCCCCTTATCCGTTTGACAGATTGTAATGTCTGGATTATCTATTAAAGTTTTTAGTGCCCTTGTCTCCTCTAAGGATATATAAAAAACACTAAGGGGCCCATTTACTAAGGGTCGAAGTGAATTCGAAGTGAATTTTTGAATTCAAAAACTTTGAATTTCAAAGTAATTTTTGGATACTTCGACCATCGAATAGGCCAAAATTCGATTCAAATTGAAAAAACTTTGAATATTCGACTACTCGAAAATCGAAGTACTATCTCTTTAAAAAACTTTGAGTTCGACACTTTGCCACCTTAAACCTGCCGAATTGCTATGTGGACCTCCTAGAACCCATAGCCAGTATTTGGATACGTTCTTAGAAGTCAAAGATTTTTTTATTTTGAAAATCGTTCGATTGATCAATTAAATAGTTCGAATCATTTCTACGATCGATTTGAATTCGATCGAAAACAGCGAAATTCACTAAAAAACCTTCGACTATCGAATTTCTACAATTCGATGGTCGAATTTCGAAGTTTTACCACTTTGAAATCCGACCCTTAGTTTATGTGCCCCTATGTCTTTGTAAGTTGGTTGCAATTTCCTTTAGCTCATTTTCATAGGCCTGCTATTAGCAGTCTAAAATTAAATTATCTTCAGATTCGTCCATCACTATATTATACATATAAATGTATCTAATTCAAATGGCCAGGCCAAGCTCCCACTACTGTGTGGTGTATAACAGTGTGGTCAGGGCATGCCCCTGTTTGGTGGAATTCAAATGCTGGGAGTTATGCAATGCAGGCACCCATATCAAACTATTAGCTCTTCTAGCATCTTCTAACTTGTAGTAAATCTATCAGAACCAATTGCTGACTGATTGATTTCGCTGGAAACTGCATAGTGCCATTAGCACCTATGTTTGTAAATGAACTGCAAAATTTATATAGGCATAGCAAACAGAAAATCTTTTCATGCCACATATTTGTGCCATGGGTTGCTGCAACCCAAGCTTTTAGCAACAGATATTCTCTAAACAGCTTCCATGCACCAAATATTATTAGCTTAGAACAAATGACGCAAAGAAGGAGTAGCATGAATAGGTGCAAATGGAGCAATCCATAAGTGGTTTGGGACATTACTGCAGTTCCAGGTTCAAAAGTGAAGATACTGTCTTATATTTCTCCCAACTAGTGATGGACAAATAAATTCACCAGGCACGAATTTGTGGAGAACTTCCGCATTTTGCCTCAGGTGAATAAATTCACGAAACAGCCGCAAAAATGACCAATGAAAAATCTGGTGCGTCAGAAAAATTTGCGCGCATAAACATTGTCGCACAGCAAAATTATTTGGACACCCATTGACAAAATAGGCACGCGTATAACAATTGTCACGGCCATAGAAATTGAAAGGCGGCAAAATAATTTTGACGCCTATTCACTTCAATGGGCTTTGCTAATATATCAACGTTTCACGAATTTTGTGGGAAATTTGAGAATTTTTCAGCAAAGTGAAACGGGACAAATTCTCCCATCACAAGAGTCCCAATCTCATATTATCTTCAAATTCCTCAAACCCCAAGACATCTGTTTTTATATCTAATGCCTTATTAGTGCCTTCTGCCTTAACACCCACCTGTTAACCCTGTGATTGATTCTTAGCAAAATCCCTGTAAATGTTTGCTGCTTCTTCCACTTTTAACCCCTTATTAATCTTTTCTGCCTCTGTTCCACTATTTAACCATTAATCCTACGCATACAGATTACTCACATGTGACTGGTCTGCGTCTATCCTCGTGGTGGCCCTCTGTCAGCCGGACTCCGCTCCAGGCACACTAACAACGTCCAAAGCAATAGCAGATAGACAGGAGCCGACAACCACGGGTAGTATTAAGATAAAAAAACATCTTTATTTCCAAGCATCTTTAAAAACACAAACAGGCATCCTCCTGGAGCTCTTTAGCTAAACCATGTCGTGTCTAGTCACCTGACGCGTTTCGTGCCTCCCTCTGATGAAGTGCCAAAGAGAGGCACGAAACGCGTCAGGTGACTAGACACGACATGGTTTAGCTAATGAGCTCCAGGAGGATGCCTGTTTGTTTTTTAAAGATGCTTGAAAATAAAGATGTTTTTTTATCTTAATACTACCCGTGGTTGTTGGCTCCTGTCTATCTGATATTGCTTTAACCATTAATCCTACCCTTTCTTACATCTCTTTTATCGCATACAAACATGGCATTTAAAATCCAGCTTGTAAAACATAACTATTTTTCCATTGACCTTTACATTATTACAGTATAGTTTATAATTATGTACTATATACACAAAGAAATGAAAAGTTAAACACACATAGATTTAAAATGTTCTCAGTTGCACAGTAATTGTAAAATGCAGTGATAATATAGTAGGCATAACAAGGTACCAGAGGGAATTCTTGCAGCTGCAGCAGAATGGTACTGATGAGGAAAATGAAGGAGGTAATATTGCCCAGAGCATGTTCTTAATGAAAGCATCCGTCATCCAATCTAAATATACAAAGTCTGGATCACTCTCTGGAAGAACAAGAGCGGCAGATTATGCCCTTGAAATGTCAGTCAAGAAGTGCTACCAACATATTCCTGTCATGCACTTGCCTAATTCTTAACTATGCATGGTATGAATGCCTCATCTTTTACTACAACCTTTAACTCCAAATGTCTGATTTTATAATAATTTAGTTTTGAGAATCAAACACTCCATCAAATGCTGTAGTCCATAAAGTCGAAAATGAATTATCTTTATAGTTGTTGTAGATTGCTAATTAAATTTAAATTTTAAATTTAAGTAACATTGGTAATTTAAAATTAAAATTATACATGTAACTTGATTTTTAACTTTATATACACTTATAAGCATTTGTAATTTTTAACTTTATATACATTCAAAAGTATTTGTAATTTTTATTGAACCGCTTCGCTATTCAGGATACCATAGTCAAAATAGTTGTATAAACAGTTATGTATATTATTTTTCCACCACTTCTATGCATGAAAGAACTTTCCCCGGAGGAGAGAGCTGTGTCGGATTTACTTGGTGATACTGGACGAAGTTAGATGTGCGCATGTGTACACCATATGATCAATATGGGACAACATTCATCGCTTACAAAAATGTAGTTTTATCCAAACGATCTCCACCTGTGTAGCTCACTTTCCTACTCAGGCCACACCAGCCAGGCCAAATTTGTACTCATGCAACAGTTGTAGGATAGGAAGGAGCATAACAATCCGCAGACTTGGCTGCAAAATTTCTTTATTATCACAATATGTTTCGGATCATCATGGATCCTTTTTCTTGAAAAAGGATCCATGATGATCCTACAACTGTAACATTCATCGCTTGGTATACTCTTTGCACATGTGCACTTTTCTACTTAAATGGATGGGTGTCATTTTGGTTGAGGGCACCTTGAGCCATACAATACATAATTGGGTGCACTAGTATATGCAACTAAATGTGCGACTATGTTATCATTGAGGTTTTTTTATTGATTGTATACCCCGGAAGAAGTCACTGTTGGGTGATAAATGCGTTGTGTTATGAATCCTCTTATGATTTACTGACGCGCTATTGATGCCTACACGATTGTAAGTGCATTTTATTCTTAATAAATTCAAATTTTAAAAGAGATCACAATGGGGGAGCGTGCCCTTCTTGCAATCTGTTTGAAAGAATCATCATGCTATTTATGATTTGGCTTACAAACCAGCCGAGATCTCTCATCTAACAGGTTCCCCAATATCTGACCAAGTCAATATAGGTCAAAAGACAAAAAAATTGTGCTCTCTTGTATTGTAATTTTTAAAATATCACGTACAGTAAATATTGTATATCTCTACTTTACTCTTGTATATATTCTTTTCTGGAAGGTATTAAAAGGTAGTGGAAAAAAGACATATCCTACTGCTTTTAATTTTTTTAAGCTACAAACACAATTAACTAATATACAAGACATGCTATTTCTTAATAGTCACGGTCCATGGTTTATGTAAATAAGCTCCCCTTTAAGTAGTGAAATCAGTGAAATTACATTTGTGGCTATATACAAAACGTTATGGTAAAAAAATAGGACTGCTGCTGCCAAGATATATTTAATTTGGATTTGATGGATCGACCAATATCATCTAAAAATGTATATGAAGGGTTTTTACTCTTTGATATTATTGGCCTTTTAACTGTCTTTAAGATAATGAATATAGTAATTGAAAAGTAATTTATATTGCATATGTCAAATTTTATACATTAAAGAAATGATAGCTTGACTATGCAAGAAGGTGTAATAATGTTAATGATTTGATTAAAGTTAACCATGTAATCATTGTCTGGTTCACTTGTTATACAAACTGTTAGTTAATAGTCTGTTTCTTAATTAGTAGTTAAGTTAACTTCATTTCAGCCCTCATAGACACTAAAATAAGCTTTTGATACAAAAGGTCAAAAATAGGCTGATATTTCCATATTATCATTTCTGCTTATTTCATAGTGCAGGAAAAGTCTCATTTGATATTCATGATATAAAATAATGAGATAGCAAACTCATTAATCCTTTTCACCTTTGCTATGAACTAGAATTAAATAATGGTGATAAAATAATTGATGGTTTTGAAGGTGTTCAAAAAGTGGCAAACTATACCAAGGAATATGACCAATTAACATAATCTGATGAAGTGCCCATGTCCTTATCTCTAAATAATACTGTCCTATTAAGCTTAATCTTAAGAGAGAGAGTCCATGTTTTAAAGCATATGGTCTTTCAGAAATAGCACTCAGCAGAAAGCTTCTGTAAATTGGTGCCATTCTGCCTAAGATGCAGAATGATTCTAACAGATAGTAGTCAAAAGAGCCCAAGAAAATCAAAGCAGAAAGACATTGACCAAGTGACTTATACAAGATGTGCAGTTTTTTGTTTTGGCAGTGGGCATAGTTTACAAAAAAACTCTAAACAGAGATGCTGTTGACTATACATAGTTTACAGGTACGGCATTTGGTAATATTGTAGATTTCCATTTTTGCTTTTCGGCATTTCTGTAAAAAGTTGATGGTGGTAAAGACAATAAAGAATGACATATGAAGCTCAAGTGAGGGACAGACACACTTACTAGCGATAAATAGAGGCAAGCACACTGATTGCCTTTATCTTGTTATGTGCAGAATTTCTAAACAACCACTTTTTGCAAAAATAAAGAAAATAATTGCCTGCACATACTGTAGTTTCAACTTTTTAATTGTTACAAAGAAAGAAGTCTTAGTGGGGGTCATTTTTAAACACCAGGCACATTTTCACATGGGCAGTAACCCATAGAAACCAATCAGTGGCTGGCTTTTTGTCAGCCACCTGCAGGTTGAACAATGAAAGCAATCCTTTGATTGGTCATTATGGGTTACTGCCCAGGTGCAAATTTGCACAGTGTTTATAAATTACCCCATGTATTGCACTTTGGCCAAAATATGTAAGCTCAAGTGCCATGCCAACACACCACATTGCAGATGAGTCATCCACTGTCTGTTGGTATGCTAAATCTACAGTATAGGGCATTTAAAATCATTATTCACAATGTTTGCAGGGAGGTAGTATTAAGAACCTGTTGCACTTTACACAGGTGGTCTAGTAATAAAAACAATACAACCAATAATGGCTACCTGCTGATTGGTTGCTTTGGGTTATTTAATGCCTTTTACTACATTACCCCCTAAAGCTTTTAAGCCTAAACTGATTAAGATACAACTGTGAGGAGTTCCTTATTCTAAGGGCTGAATAGCAGCTTGAAGCAATATTAGGCTACAATTCCTAAACAATACAAAGGATGAAATTGCTAGCGCCTGTAAATATTTTGCCTATTATGTCATGATGCATTACTTAGCTAGGCATAGAATTACAATATCTAAGGTGAGTTTTTTTTTTAATATTGTGGGATTTCACTAAAATGTAGCCTTAGAAATAACTTTGCAAAGTAGAAAAGCAGCAACATCCAGGTAACTGGATGTTTTATTAAAAACAGAGTTTTGAAGAGAGAAGTAACTTGTAACAGTGTGTAACAAAGGTAACATTAATTTACTGTTATGCTCTTTATAGGAAATTTTTAGCCCCAATTATATCCATCTACAATAGCCTTGGTTTTCTCGGTCTTTCCACACATCTTACTAAGCATGTACCTCCCAGACTGCTTCCGTTCAAAGAGCTCCCTTACCCCAGGTGGTGATATTGCCCCCATATGCTGGGTCTCATAAAGCATTTTGGGAGATATGTACCTTCCCTCTAGAATTTTCCCAGGCACTGTGCCACAATATCACAATTTATCTTCTTCCCACACAGTACATTAAAATTAATAAGTATATAACTGTCTAAACATCAAAACACCACCCTAAATGATGTTAAAGAGACTAGCTTGTACTTTTTGAGAATGGTGGATATATCCATGGCGTTACCAGAAAAAAGAATAACGTATACATTTTACTCACAAATTAATATGAACCTAGTCAGAACAGGTAAAAATGCGAGTAGTAACAATTAAACCAAGTGTGTAGTCAAATCATAATGTGGTATATTGATGAACCATCCATCAGCTACCTTTATACAAATGATTTCAGCATGGAACATAAATTGTGATATTGGGTAAAACATATTTTGGTATATAAGTAAAGATATCTTGGCAATAAATCTGCTCCAAAAAAACACATAGGAGGGAAGAGGGTTCTGCCCCATAGAGCTTACAATCCCAGTGAATAAGGCAATGAGGCATCTAAAAGGGAGACATAACTAGCTCTCACTTATATATTGTGCGATCTGTTCATTCTGGTCATCAACTGAAAGAAAGTCATTTTGATAGACAGTTAAATGAATTTATTATTAAATTAGTGACACTTGGATAAGGTTTAGGGTCCATAGCTTGGTCTTTTTTTAAAATTCAGGCATGCTGGTAAGTATAAATAATTACATGATGAAACATAGGAATACCCCGCCACAATGTAAGCCATTCAACGAACTGTTATAGGAGGACAACTCTAGGACTGATTAATCCTGCTGCAAGGGTTAAATGAGGCATTTAGCTGTGGGCTGGGTAATAATCATCTCATCTGAAAGCTTGTGGGGCTAATTATGTTAATACTGCTGCATTGGGCTAATCAACATTTTTAGAATATGGGTTATCTCTATAGGTAATCCCAGCTCCTCAGGGTATATTGTAGGGGCACTGATAATAGCACCTGTAGAAAGTGGTTTAATAGTGCAACTGGGAGCTGCTGTTATCCCTGGTACAGAACATGTCTGTGATAGTGGATTAAGGGGTTTATGTAATTAAAGGCACTAAGTTTGCCCAGAGGCAGTAACCTATTGCATCCAATCAGCAGGTAGAATTCCCTGTCACATGTTTAAAAACAAGCATCGTATTAGTTGCTATGGGTTACTGCTCCTGGGCAAACATTGTGCCTTTTATTACATATAGGGGGTAAGGTTGCTGCAGGAGCTGAGTTAGACAAAAAATACACTAGGGTACTATTCATACTCAGTGTCGGACTGGGTCACCAGGGGCCCACCCAAAAACCTTTGACCAGGGGCCCACCAAGTAACCTTAGACCAGGGGCCCACTCTTAGTAATATTATTCTTCCTCTCCTCACTCAACTTCTATTCTCCTAGTCTCTTTTCTTTACATACTATAATCTATTATTCCATCTATTAAGCTACTTAGTTCTCATTGAAATAGGGAATGGGGAATGGCCATGAAATAGGCCAAATGTTTAGCAGCATGAGGGCCCACTGACACCTGGGCCCACCGGGACTTTTCCTGGTATCCTGGTGGGCCAGTCCGACACTGTACATACTTTTATCAAACTGGGGGAGTAAATATTCTTTAGAAGTATGATAGGTATATTGGGCTTAGTACAAGCAAATATACATTTAAATAGAGTATGTTTGTGTCCTTTTAAGAATATGTGTAAGAATAAATTTAAAGAAGATACTTGGAAATGTCTGCAGAAATGTTATATACATTATACCTCTTAACCTAAATGAGTGCTTAGAAATTCAATTTTGAACGCTGCTGTAATCTTGCCTTTGAGTGCATTAAAATTTAGCTGTTTTTCATAATCTTCCCTGACATTAATATTCATAAAATAGCAATAAACCCAAAGATTGCCATTACACATTACTTTTCTGCAGAATAGGCTGGCTCCCAGTCCACTTACAGATATTCTACTTACAAATTGTCCCACTGAATAAAAATGAAATGCACAAGAGTGTCAAGTATTGATTTCCAATCTATCTAATATGTAAGTCATGCAATTTTGCCTTATTTCCACTTCAGTCTGTAGGCCTCAGATCATGCTGACAGGCTTGATCCTATGGGAAATGTTCAATTAGAAAGATGGAAAGAATTACTATAAATCAGCACTCAAAAATGCTGGCAATGTTATGCAGTTCTTTAAATATCAGAGAAACCTAAGCTAATTTATACTCTCAGCCTCATGGGATATGTGCTAGTCTATTAAGACAATTAAAAACATTTCATTTTCTTGACTTAATCTTGATGTATAAAGTGTAAAGGCTCTCATTTCTAAATGTTTGATATTCCCTTAAACGCTAGCAGGAAGGCTAGAAAATGTACAAAATTCTTATTAACTATTTGTGTCACTTTTCAGGTTATGATTCTAATTATACTATTTAAAGAGCTTACAGTCTCAATTCCTTATCACAACATACTACAGTCAATTTCAGTGTGGGAGGAAAATGAAGAACCCAGAGGAAAACCACAGAGACATGCGAAGAATATACAAACTCCTTTTTTTAAAAAAAAGATTGCCATTGACTGGACCAAGGTACAGGTATACCAGAGTGCAATCAGAAAGTGACAGAAAAGAAATAAACATTAACATGTTAATAGAAATTAAGATGGGACGCAGCTCTACTCTTACAAAAGCCAAACCAGCCAAGCTCATATTTGAAGGGGTGGCTCACCGTTAAGAAAACTTTTAGTATGTTATAGATTGGCTAATTCTAAGCAACTTTTCAATTGGCCTTCATTTTTTCTTTTTTACAGTTTTTAAATGATTTGCCTTTTTCTTCTGACTCTTTCTGGCTTTCAAAGTCGGTCAACCCATTTTAAAAAACAAATGCTCTGCAAGACTACAGATGTATTGTTATAGCTACATTTTATTACTCATTTTTATATTCAGACCCTCTCCTATTTATAATCCAGTCTCTTTTTCAAATAAATGCATGGTTGCTAGGGTAATTTGGACCCCAGCAACCATATTTCTGAAACTGCAAACTGGAGAGCTGCTGAATAAAAAGCTAAATAACTTGAAAACCACCATTATTAGAAATTGAAAACCTATTGCTAGTGATGGGCGAATCTGTCCCGTTTTGCTTCGCAAAAAACAGCAAAAAATTCGCTAAACACATTGAAGTCAAAGAGTGTCAAAATAATTTTGCCCGACAATTTTGACTTGAGCGACTCTCTTGTCTGAATTATTTTGCAGCAAATAATGTTGCATCGAATTTTCCCACTGCAAATTTTCATGGCAGTTTCGTGAGAACATCCGCTGTCGGCGGGAATCCGGAAATTCGCAGCAAATCCATGCCTGCCGAATAAATTCGCCCATCACTACCTATTGCTAATTGTCTCAGAATATCACATCTACATCATACTAAGACTTTATTTAAAGGTGAACAATCCCTTTAAAGTTTATCAAGTTAAGGTTTGGCTTGCAAGGCCTTTAAATGTTCAAAAATCTTGTTCTTACTTGTGTTTAAAGCTCAAATTTATGTTTTAACTATAGAGTGTTTTTTAGCCTCATATCAGATTATACAGTACCTTAATTTCCTGTTTGCTTCCAAAAAGAGATCTTTCTACTGCAATAAATGTAATAAACATATATTTTCCTAATTTTAGCTGTGGGTTCAAAGTTTATGTACATTGTTGTTACTTCATAGATGTAATTCTGACCAACAGGCACCAAATTAGTACAAGTGGTAAAATAATGAGAAAAAGAGTTTTAGTAAACCCCCTGAATGTTGGAAACTTCTCTACATATCAGAAGGGTTAGCAACACATTGTGACATGTTACAGGATACTACTATCACTTTTTTAATAGTACAGTATATATTTACAGAACCCTTCACTGTTCCCCCGTATGAAAAAGGTTAAAAGGTGTAGTGGTATCAGCTTTCCTTTAGCTGTTTCCTTTTCAACTAAATCGACTTGCCTGAGAAATGCTTGATCACATGTGTGAACATTCAGTGATATGCCTACAGGTAAAACCATGACAGGACCAATCAGCTCAACTTAGACCACTGATCCAATTCTTCAGCTAAAGCTGGCCCACATTGGGACAGGTTTTAAAATATATGGAGTATACTCCACACATGGTTTATTATCGGATCACTATAGTGAGACCCATCATGCAGTTTGCAGTTAGCAAATATTTCTTTACAGTAGACACAGTGATTAGGTTCTTCGCCCTATTTTCCATTTTTGGTGATGACTCTACAATGATTAGATTAACTATATTCCTCATTAGAGAACTAGAAACAAACTGATGAACTTACAGTATGTAGAAATGCCTATATTGGATTATCAATTTGGGTTTTAAACAGGTCAATGCCACAAGACAAATATAGGTCAAATCATGAAAATTGACATTCATTATAAAGGTTCCTATCCTTTTAAAAGCCAATAAGTGTTCCTAATCTTTCAACATTTGCAGTTACCAGTGGCACACAACATTAATTTCCATCTATATTTTTTATATGTACTGAGCAAGCAGTTACATTTGTTCTGATATAAAAGCTAATTGACTTATACAGTTGGGTAATTTAGTATGCCAAGAAGTGATAAATTAATGAGGTTGATAATTGTTACAGGATTCATTAGTTACAATTAAATCAACAGTGCCATTTTACCCAGTCATTTCCTTGTTATCAACTTAACAGATACATGTGATATCAGGATACAAATGAAAGCTCTTAACATTTCATTATGCTGTAACTCGGTCTGTGATGTTTTTTTAGCAGGCATTAAGGAATTTAAGGCTCATGCATTACAGGGAGCAAAGAAAGGGACATATATAATGCACCTGTCCACCCTGCTACTTCTAGTCAAATTTTTTGTGTTTTTATAATTGAGTGTTACATCTATCTGGCAATTTATACAGGATGAGTGGGGAGTGGATAAAGAAAGTCCCTTCCTTGCACCCATGAACAATGTGATCTACACCTTGCAATAATATCTCAGTTATATCCAAGCACATATCTGAAAAAAACGAAAAAAACCTATTTTTTTTTCCCGCAAAGCAAAAATTTTCGGGAAAATGTAATAATAAATAAGCGTTAAAAACCCGAGCGGCTTTGATCACAGTTTGTAGCAGAAAGTATTGAGATGAACTTGGACTTTGATAAATAACACCCTTAGTCTCACTCTCTCTCCATACTAGGCCCCAGAGACTCCCACACAAAAAAGGTCCCAGGTATGCACATATGTAGTAGTGGCCATGTTCATGACAGAAATATAAATCTGGTCAGGTCATGGATCAGGATGAGCCATGGATAAGTTATGCAGTCCATACTCCTATATTTCAATATATATATAGTGAATAAAGTACAAGGATAAAATATAAGGATATTATAAGTTACCGAGGAGTTTCATGACCATATAAAAACACAGGTCATGAAACTCCGAGGTTACTTCTAATATCCTCATATTTTGCAACAGGGGGTACTTTATTTATTATAATACACAAGTCTCAGTGAGTCATGTGACAGAAATTACATTTTATATACCGTTTATAACTGTATTATAGTTTATAACTGGTGACATCAGAACTCACCATTTATAAGGCTATAATTTACAGGATATGCATGGCTTTTGTGTATTATATATATATATATATATATATATATATATATATATATATATATATATATATATATATATATATATATATATTAGAGCTAATTCTTCAGTAGTTATATTAATATGGCTAGCAAGGTCCTACTTTTTCCTTTGAAGGTCCCAAATCCCATTTGATGCATGTTTTGCTCATAAAATAAGCTTACTCAAAGGTTTCATTTATTAGTGAAATGCACCACATACATAATTTTTCAGTCGATATAAAAACGCAGTCTATTTTGTAGCATACTAGGTTGTGGCAAAAAGGACATGCCCTTACAATTTAAGTTTCAGACTCTGTCTGGCATACATTTGGAAGGGTAGGGTTAGTTAGCCAGTAGACAGCATCTCCCAAATATATTTAAGCAGCCTTGTATTAAGCATTTTTCTAAATTCATTATTTTACTGTATGTAAAATGTTGTCTTAATACTCCATTTGTTTCCCTTTATTGTTGTGTATTTCCCTCTCCTACCATTCTTTCACTTCTCTTTTAACATTGTGGCTATTACATCTGTTTCTTCCTATTCTCTACTCCTTATCTTACCCCATTTATTTTGTCTGCTCCTCCAAAAATTGTGGATCGTCCTGGTGCAGCAATATATATCTTTGGCCTCTTTAATACTACTTTAATACTACTTTAATACTACTTTAATATGGATGGCATGTACCTGTGACATTCATGATAGTTCTGTCATTGTCCCCTCTCTTTTCTCCAGCTTTTATCTTATTCTGCCTTTCAGTTCTCATTCTTATCTTTTTTACTATTTTCCTTCTACCTTGTCAGCTTCTTATCTCTTATTTCCCTCCACTTCCCCTCTTATTTTCTTAATTGAGATTTATCTCTAGAAATTATATTTTCTTTCTACCTATATCTCCTTCCACTGTTTTATTTCCCCCAGTTCCAGCAGGAAGTTACAGCCATAGCTTAGGACATCACTTTACCAACCCCTCTTTATCACCTTCCCATTTTATAATTCATTCTTCCCTACCTGAAGTCATTTAATATATTTTAAAGGTCCTTTCAGATAATGAATTTGATAACATGCTTTAAAAGAAAAATAAATGAGAAGCCTGTAGTTTAACGGAGAATTTTTTTTTATTACAATGTATTGCATGTTTTCTCATATAAGCTAACAAATACAGCAAAGTAATTGTACATGTATAAATATATTAAATTTGGATTCAGTTTTAAATGGAGCTTTTATTTGATGGCAAATTCGTATTATTCTGATATTTTTTAATGTATATCATTTGCACAAAATACAGGGAGCTTAGGAATCATTACATCACTTAGCATTCCTGTTGACATTCCCTTTCTAAGTCAGTATGCATTATTATCTGTCTGCAGTCTTCTTGTTCTCTTTAGTATGAGCCTCTACATGTCATCATTATTCAGATTTTCCTATCAATAATTGAAGCTGTCTTGATTTTCACCTGCCCCACAATTATTTTAGTCATGCATATTCTCCTCAAAGAATTCTTCCTTGTTTTCAGTCAAATCATATTGAGAAACACTACTTTCCGTCTCATCAAAATCATCATTGTTATGTCCATGACCAGCCTCATTAGGAACAGAGTCATAATCATGACTGCTTGTATGCATGATTGAACTTCCACTAGTAATACGCTCTTTTGAAATTTTTGTAACTGCTTCAGACTTCAGACGTGAAATCTTTTTCTTGCATCATCCTATTTGTGAGGTCTCTGTGATCTTCAATCTCAGACGGAGATGCTTTTTGAAGTAAATTAACTGTATAACCTTCAAAACTGTCTCTACTTTCTTCATTTTGTGTTGTCTGGTTAATAAACAAAGATACAAATCTGTCTCTGGCCTTGTCTGTCAATTCAGGTTGAGGATTTTAAAAAAGGTTCTTTGTTCTCATTAGCTGCATCTAAAAAATTCATTTTCTTTTTTTAAGGGAAAAAATTAGATGAGAATTGTTAAATAAAATGAAATACATTATAGGGAAACTATAAAGACAAAACATACTGTAAATATAATGCTGACCCTGGACCTTATTTATTCCTATGTTTCTTGAATCATTCAGTTTCGCATAAGACAAATTTGAGGTTTTGTCAAAATTTGTACCAAGATTTTCTGAAATGCTTGCTTTCCTGATGTTTTTTTAAAAAAAACTTTTTGAAAATGAAAAACAAATTATATTCAGGTGAGTTATATGCCTTGGCAGTTCATGGTACATTTAACTGAATATGAATTATATATTTTCTGGATCTTATGAGGCATTTTAACACAACTTCTCTCCATGTATGCCATCCATCTGTTGGTGTACTCCATGGGGTCTGTATGGAGAGAGGTAGATGATTTCAGTGGATGACTGAGTGTGTTTGTAGAGTACAAGCAAGTAAAACATATCTAGCACCAAATCCAGGATTTCTTAAAATTTCCCCCAAATTAAATAAGAAGCACATAGTGTAACCTAAAACAGACAGACGGACTTGAAGAATTGGTGCCTCACAATACTGTGCACTGCTTGTTTAATAGAAACAAGATGCAAATATCATCCCAATATAAGTATAAAGGAAATGAACAGTATATGGAACAAAAACAGTTTAATGCTATGAAGACTGGCCTCAGTGTTTCAATATTAGCTCAGCATATATGATAACATGATAAAGCTGCATGATTTTGCCTTTGCTTTACATAAGGCTTTGTATGATAATTTCTATTTTATTTAAGCATCTCACTTACAACTCCTTTCTCAACCCCCTGCAATCTGGCTTCACCCAACACACAACTGAAACTGCACTCACAAAAGTGACCAATAATCTTCTCCTGGCAAAGTCTAAATGTTACTATTCCATACTCATCCTCCTAGATCTCTCTGCAGTCTGACAAAGTTCCACACACTCCTCCTAGACATTCTACACTCAGCTGGCATTTGTGACACTGCTATTTCACTGTTTACATCTCATCTTTCTGATTTTTCCTTTAAAGTTGCCTTCTCTAACTCAGCTTCTACTATGTTTCCCCTCTGTTGGAGTTTCTCAAGGCTCTGTCTTAGGCTCTCTGCTGTTCTGACTCTATGCTACTTCGCTAGGAAAACATATGCAGTTGTGTGGACTGCAGTTTCACCTTTATGCTGAAGACACGCAACTCTACTTGTCTACTCCTGACCTCCCTTCTTCTGTCCTTTCATAAGTTACAGACTGCTTTTTGCTGTCTCCTCCTGAACGTCTCAGTGCCACTTGAAATTAAATGTTTCTAAACCAGAACTCATATTTCCTCCAAGATCTTCTCATGGCCCTCAGATCTCACTCACAATTAATAGCATCACCTTTCATGCAACCATACAGACACACTGCCTAGGAGTTATCTTAGACTAGCATCTGTCTTTTTCCCCATACATCCAAATACTTGCAAAATCTTGTCATATTCAGCTGTGCAACATTGCCTGAATATGACGTATCTCAATTCAGACAAAACCAAAACACTTATCCAGTCTCTTATCTCATGCTTTGATTACTGCAACCTAGGTATTCCAAAAAGTGGCCTTTCACCAATCTCCTCTAGAATCAAATTCAAACTTACATTCAACACTTACATCCAAGGCCGTTAACGATGAAGCCCCTCCCTATATTTCATCTCTGATATCAAAATACACTCCTTCATGCAACCTCTGCTTCTGACCTTTCCTCTCTTCTCCTCTCATCACTTCAGCCCATTCTCATCTACAAGACTTCATTCGAGCTTCTGCTTTTCTCTGTAACTCTTTGCCTCAAGTCATCACACTTTCTCCTTCTTTCCTAACTTTCAAACACTCTGTAAAGATTCACCTGTTTAGCGAAGCTTATTCAATGTGCCTTAATGAACTAGTCAGATCATAAATCACAAATTTGTTTCTGAAATACTTATGTCTCAATTGTACCCAAACCTTTAGTTTGTAAACTCTTGCGAGTAGGCCCTTCTATTCCTATTGTACTCTGTAAACCCTTGTTTGTTATTCACCATTTGTTCCCTGTTAGTTATAGACTAATGTAAAGAACTGAGTAACTTGTTGGCGGTATATCAATAAATGATTATGATGACCAAAAGATCAACTCCCAATTAAACTTTTTTAAAAATAAAGGAGGAAAGTGGCAAAATGGATTTACCATCTCTTGTACGAAATCTCTCAAGTGCCCAAATTTTTGTATTTTGCCTTAATTAATTAATTAATTACTTACATAGTTAATTTATTCATTACTTAAGTAATTAATCAAGCAATTTTTTTTAACATTTACCATGGAGAATCTTTTAAGCTGAATATAATATCATGTGCTGTGAAAAGACTTTAAATTTGGACATGATTACCACTTATGGGGCAGGATACAAAGTGCAAAAAACAGATGCAAGCTTTTATGTTTTCCCCATTTTGCACTCTCCCCTTCAGGCTGGGGCCAAGTGAGGTTGGTCGAATTGGGAGCCCTAGATCAGCAAGGGGTATGATTTTGCTCACTCTACCAATTGTATTCACGGTCATAATATATGACCTGTCTGCTTCTTTAAAAATATATCTACACTGTTTATTAAACTAGGGACATGATAAACCCTCCTGCTAATTTACAAATGAGTACAAATCAAAACAGTGGCTTAAAGGAAAACTATACCCCCAAAATGAAAACTTGAGCAACAGTTTATATCAAATTAAGTGTCATATTAAAGAATCTTATCAAACTGGAATATATATTTAAGTAAATATTGTCCTTTTACATCTCTTGCCTTCAACCACTATTTCGTGACAGTCTGTGTGCTGCCTCAAAGATCACCTGACAAGAAATACTACAAATCTAACTGTAACAGGAAGAAGTGTGGAAGTAAAAGAGAGAACTCTGTCTGTTAATTGACTTAACAAGTCTAGTTTGTTAGGTATGTTTGTGTGCACAGTGAATCATACGATTCCAGTGGGCTGTCCTTATTTTTTAAAATGGCAGTTTTCTATTTACAGATGCAGCCACTTTGGTTTGTCTGTTTGACACAGAATAACCAAACACAGATATCCCATTTATCTCATTTAACACAGAAAACTGCGTCACAACATCCCATCTAATTAAAGAATTCACCATTGTGAACAATGGAGCTTTGGTATGCTAATGAAAAGGTTAAATGCATTAAATGAGTTAAGATGACTTTAGATAACACAGTTTCTTCAATTACCCCAGAGTCATGACGCATTTAACTCACAAATCCAAGTGGCTTCATCTGTATGATTACCCAATGGCACATACTATTAAAACAAGTATATTATTATGAAAATTGTTTATTTACATGAAGCAGGGTTTTACGAATGAGCTGTTTTATGCAATATCTTTTATAGAGACCTACATTATGTGAGGGGTATAGTTTACCTTTAACTCAAACCAACTAATACTTTGCTGTTCTGATTGCCCACTGATGGGTTAATACAATGCTAATGCAAATCTGTACAAATGCTCTTTAATTTCAAGTTACAATGAGGAATCATTTTGCATCATTATTACATTATTTAATAAAGGATATACCACATTGAATAGATGTTTTTGTTGACTAACTTTGGCTTTAAGTAGAGGTTAGCAATCCAACTGATCAATCATAAAAAATAATATCCTGCCATTTCTTTTAACAGCCATGATTATGTGAGCTATTCAACTTGAAACAGAAAATGATCAAATGCAAAAAAGTCTAAAAGGAATAAAATATCAACTCATGGGGATGGGAGAGCCTGCAGGCATGAGCTGTAAATGCTTCAGTTCTTTTCTTATTCATTTGATTTGGCTCATATAATAGCAGGTGAGTGGTGGAAAAACACAGTTTATGTGAAGCTAATCAAATAAGGATACAAAGGTTTATCTCAACTTTGTTGCTTAAGAGAAAGAATTATGTGAAACAAGTAAAATAATCCAATCATGCTTGATGTTGCTTTAAGCAAACTAGTAAGGCAGGATGTATTCTCATCTCTTTATATTGTCTATGCTTATGTACTGTATATTTTAAATTCTGATAGTAAGCTTATCTGAGCCAAAAGGAATTTTGCCTTAAAGTGAAAAGGTGTATCTAGCAGTCTTCCCTGCATGAACAAGGGAAACAGCCAATTTGTGTTGCTGGTTAAGGCAATTAAAATGCTCCCTGGCTAGTTTTATTGTTGTAACAAAGAGTAAACGTTTTAAAGACCATGCAAGCAGCACTGTATCCTCCTATCCTTGGTGCACCAAATTATTTTCATACTCAAAATACATTTTGAAAATGCATGATTGATGCATTATATTTTTGTAGACATGTTTTGTAATCTCAAAATATGCAATCTCAAAATGAACTTTGTTCTTGCAAAATGACACAAAATATTTTGTAGCTCCATTTACTGGGTCTCCTTAGTTTTTAAGTCCTCATTTCCCAAAACTTCAGGTAGATATTCTTGCACACTATGGACCAATTCAATTCAGCGAGAAAACGTTTTCTTTTTTTTTTCTCATGGTTTATCACGTGAAACATCATGGACGTTTGGGGACGAAAAACTTTTCTCCTAATTCAGCTCCAGTTTTTTCTCACAGACTTACAGTTTTCATGTAACAAACAGGGAGATTTATTTTTCTGAATTTAACTGCATCTTAAATTGAATATCATTCATGACTTTTCCCGTGGTGAACCTTTTGCTGTAGCTTAAAAATATTGTTTATACCTCTGACAATAGATATACTTCAATTTGTACTTTCAGATTGGACAAGAGGAAGTTACAACATCCAGTTCACACAACAAAACTTTATCACAAGTGAAATTAGGGAGTGCATTGGTTTTCTCCTCCAAACAGAAAGTAAGCTTAGTGAGTTTGCATCTTCCCTGTGTCTCTAAATAATATTTTGGAGCTGATATCTTGGAGTGGTATAAACAATGGAAATGAGTTTTACATATAAATAATGCATGGCCCTATTATGACTCATGTTTCATTATAAAAATCTGATTTCCAGTCAAGCATTATGACTCTGGAGTATGAATTATTAACTGGAGAGATGCAGGTGGTGAGGTAAAAAAAAAGAATTCTTAGCTATGGTAAAAAGCAGATGATGATCAAGTTTAGGACTCTGAACAATGTTGTATTGTATTTTTACATTATGTATAATATACATTATGTATATTAGTGTGGGCCTTCAGAGTACTGAATAATGCTGAAAGTCATGGCAAGCACCCAAATCTATGAGATGCCTATATCATTCAATCTGGCCAATTCCTAGCACTAGCCCATGGTCAGAAATAAATACTAGTGATGGCGAATTTATTTGGCAGACATGTATTTGCTTTGAATTTCTGTGTTTCGCTAGCCGCAAATGTTTTAGCGGAACTGCTGCAAAAAAAAAAAAATCGCTGGCGAAAAATTAGCCGCGCCGCACATCAAAATTATTTGGACTCCTGTTGACTTTAATGTATTTGGACAAAATAGTTGCGAATATAAAAATTGCCGCTCGCGTCAAAATTGTCACACAACAAAATTATTTGGATGCCCATTGACTTCTATGCGTTTCAAAAAAAATTTCACCGTTTCACAAATTTTTCTGTGAAGCGAAACGAGACAGATTGGCTCATCACTAATGAATACTGGTAGCTCAACATTTTCCAAAGGACAAGCAATATGCAAGTGTTTCCAGCATGGGTGAAAAATAATTAGGCTTTAGGATAGGAATGTTTAACCTCCCCAAAAAGAGATATTCATATATAAACATAAGCTTAACAATGGAAAGCAGACTGTCTGTAGCCTTTCCTCCACCCCTTAGGATAAGACAAGTCACATTCACCAGTCATGAATCTAAATTAGCTAACAAGCAGTTTTCATTATTTAAATGTTTATTTTTAAAATGTAACTGGAATCACTGGATGGGGTTTTATTTTGCTTTTTAGACCTGCAGCATTGCTTTTTGTCTATGAGGCAGCAGCTGAAGAGAGGAGCAGATGAAAGCTAATAGCCCACAAATACTCATCTCAAGTGCATATGCTTTACTTTTACCCTCTCACAAATTCTAAAATTATTAATTTCTCCAATACAATAACAAGGAACCAACAATCAGAAATCAGCTGTAATCAATGTACTGCAGTTAAACTCATGAGAGCAAATATATGACAGGTTTTTACCAACTACTGCATTGTGACCGATCAACTCTGCCCAGTGTTAGTAAATGTGCCCTGTAGGACTATATATATATATTAAAAGAAGTTTATTAAGTCGAAATTTAGTGGTTTTAGAAGTTTTTGAAACCACGATGCACAAAAAATATAAATACCTCTAAAATCTCTAAAAATGCTAGTTTTGCAGGCAATGCCTAGCGGAAAAAAAAATCTAAAAGCCTTTAAAAGTCCAAATTGATTAAAAGCAGTCCAATAATAACAGAGCAGCTCCATTGACTAGGACCTCAACAACTTTTACTTGGCAAATTATTGCATTGAAGATTTTTGTGGTTATTACACTTAATAAATCAAGATATTTTTAGTTTTAAGAAATATAGCAAAGCCACAAATTTTTCGATATTCCTGTTTAAAATAGAAATGCAATTGTTTGTAAATGGACCCCCTAGTGTGATAGATAGAAAGGTACTTCCGCAGTGCGAGCATTTCATAGCTAAGATGTGCCAGCGTTCATTTGTGCCTAAGTATATTTCAGTAGCAATCTTGCGCTTAGGTCAATTTGCATATGGCGGGAAATTTAAAGTTGTATAGAAGTTAACTTTATGTTAAATGTTGGTGCAAATACTTACAAATTGCACTTTTTCAAACACATGTCCAGAGAACGTAAATAAAGACAATAGAGTTATTATAATGCTCTACACATGTGCCCACTGTAAAATGAATGTTCCATATGTTTGAAAATGTATGGGGAAAACCGATTACCTAAAAAAAGTTTAAGTTAGGACTTTTGCAGGCAATCCTACTTAAAAAAAGGAAAAATCGCCAGCGTTTTTTGAACTTAGATGCATTTTCAGCAGACAGGATATCTGTAACAACTCACCACCTTGGTGGTCTAGTGGTTTGAGGGGGTTGCGGGGACACCTGCCGCCCCCTCGGCGGGGACACCCGCCACGTTGCCAATCCTCTTCTGAAATGCCGGCTTCCTAGGCCGTGCGTGGCGCGCATCTTCTCTTCTTGTAGGTGCATTGGCGCTGACGTCATGACATCAGCGCGAGATTCAAACCTATTTAAAGGGACCTTGTACAATTTCTTATTGCCCATTATAGGATAATTTTTAGTGATTTCCTGGTGCTTCTGAGCCTATATTCTGTCTGATATCTGATACCTGTTGTGACCCCTGCCTGTTTTGGCGATCCTGACTTTTGCAATCCTGACCCTACCTGGTAATTGACTCTTCTATATCTGCATCCCTTCTGATTGATCTCATGGTTTGACCCTTGCCTGTCTGACTCCGCTTGTACTCTGCCTGCCCCAACCCGACCTGCTTTGACTACGCCTTCTGTTTATTCCTTGCACTAAGACCTTCTGTCCAAAAGACTTGCTTTACCGTTGTGCCCCTTTGCTCATCCAGAACCCTTAGCTTGGCACCTCTCTTATTAAGACCTAGCGGCATCCACTTAGCCGAGGTCTCCTCCCAGTGGCGTAACTAGATGTTGCTGGGCCCCACAGCAAATTAATTTTAGGGCCCCCAACATATCCAGTATTTGTCCTGTTTTACCAATATATGTTCAAATTGCTCATCAATGAGAGCCTCATGGGGCCCCCTGTACCTCCTGGGCCCCCCTGCAGCCGCAGGGTCTGCTTCCTCTGTAGTTACGCCCCTGGCTCCTCCCCATGTGAAAGGCAGAAGCAAGAGCCGTGAGCAGGGTGCTTAGCATTGGTTCTGGATTTAGGGTGCTGACTGCGACAATATGATGTATGGGACAGAAGATTGAGGAAGTTCTAGCTTCTTTATAGCACTTTGCCTGGACAGAGGTGGTGAAGGCAACTCTGGTGAAAGAGATAACGTTCTGTAAAATCTGAAATTTAGTGAATTTGCGGAGTAATGCCTGTTCGCCAGACCGAAAAGTCACCTGGTGATAGACTGTGATTGACCGCTAGCTACGGTCTCTTTCACTAGCGAATTGGCACCTGCACCTGTTAGTAAATCAGTGATGTCCCTGCGGGTGGCAATGCTAGGGAATTGTCGCTAGCATTAGCCGCTTTGCACCTTAGTAAATCTGCCCCTAAGAGTTGTCAAAGCAATAAATAGAATGTTTGCTTTGAGGAACATAGGATATATTAATGACTAGGAACATATTCATGGTAAGACTTTATTATATCTGGCAAATTATTTTGCTCAGTAAGTGGAATCTACAGTGAAAATATTCATGGTTATTTAATTTCATTAATCTAACTGCATGTAGATGAATTTATTTTCACCATTCTAACTGAACGATATACCAGTTAGAGAGAGAGAAAAAAAAAACGTTACCGTTGCTTGTGGATTCCTTCTGTATTTGTGGATCAGTGGCTAGAGACTCCCTTTCAGATGTTCTGTTGAAAGTGTGATTTATCCATTTTTGTCAGTCTGCTGGAAAACAGAAAGTAACAGTTACTCAGGGGACCTCTGCACTTTCACAAATGTTCTTCTATGAGAACAGACGAATGGATACAGAGACGTGTGCCGCATTGACACATTTATATACTAACCGTATCTCACAGTTTCACCGGGGCTTGATCATGACAGCTAAGTGATTTAAAAAAACGTTTTGCTGCTTCCTATTGCTGTTAGAACTTTTCATTTTTGTGCTCACATCTAAAATCTGACATTGCTTTGTATCTGACAAAAATCTCAAGGTGCTACTATGATCCTCATGAGTAAAACATTGTTCTTCTTGTAGTCAGCCAAGTATCTATATACTGTTAGTATATATGTGTATATTTTAGATTTAAACAGCACCTGGAAAAATAAAGAATAAAACAGTTACCAAGGTTCCTAAATGCCAGAGTAGACAATAACTGTAATAAAATTACCTGCACGGCGGGGTCGGCCGCCGCTCCACCAACGGGGACGCCCGCCGTGTGTCTCTTAGGTGCCATCTTTGTTATTAGGGCGCGGGAGGCGCGGGAGGCGCGGGCGGCGCGCCTGCGCGCCTCTTAAAGGCGCACATTTTGGTGCAAATTTTGACTACTGTTTAAGGCCCATTCAGTGTACTGTTCCTTGCCCGTGATAGAACTTGTTTCTTGTGGTTTCCTGAGCCTAGTGCATCTGATCTGAATCTTGTCTGTCTGATAACCTGTGTTTGACCCTGCCTGTATCCTGACTACTCTGAACTCTGTATCCTGACCTTAGCCTGCCTACGACAACTCTCCTGCTTAACCCCTTAATTGACAACCCGGTTTGACCCTTGCCTGCCTGACGATTCTGATATCCTCCTGCCTCGACCCAGCCTGTCTGACCATCCTTCTGCCTAATCCTTTTGTACCGTGACCTTCGGCCCAAAATACTTTGCTAACAGCCGTGCCCCTTCGCCAGCCAGAACATCTCGCCTTGCACCCCTCGTAAAGTCCAGGTGGCACCCAAGTAAGCTGAGGGCTCCTCCCGAAGCCCAACGGTGGTCACACTACTGGTGAAGCCGAGCCGAGACCAGAGTGCTTGGCATTTGTTCTGGTATCGGGTGCCGGCCGTGACAATAACACAGACATTTGAGAGAGAGAGAGAGAGAGAGAGAGAATGCCAAAATACCTTTACATAATTTCATTCATTTATACATGTAGTATGGGCAAGTCTTGTGTATGAATCATTTTTCACATAGAATTTAAAAAATAAAACAGATTTTAACACAAGTCCAAAGGTACGAATAAATCTGTAGTTGGGGGGTTTCAAATTGCAAGTGATAACTCAGCACATTGGAGAAGTGGCCCAGGTGCACCGCCCTGAGCCCTCAGCACAGGGAGCGGACAAACCAGGCAGTCAGTTGAAGATAAAAGGAGTTTATTGTGACCACAGAGTTTATTGTGACCACACGAGTTTCGTGTTAACAAAGGTGTTTAGTTCCCCTTTACCTTTATTACAGAAAAAAATGCTTATACTTAACCATGAAACTTTTCTCTACCTTAAATTACTAATTACCAGATTACATTTCAAATTTATCTGACATATTGAAAATATTTTTGTGCTTCTTTGGGAAAAACAACCAAGCATTGATGCCCCTGCAGAATTTTGGCTATAAAATTGTGACTTTTAGGTACAGATTTGTAGGAAGGTTTGAATGGTAAATTAGAATTTTCGTCAAAACTCTTTCGAATTTAAAACCACCAACTCAATTTGAATTAGAATACTTTACCATCTAAATCCTGCCAAATTCATGTAAAAGTCAACGACAGAGGTCCTTTGAACTATTTGAAGAAGTTCCTCTTTCAGAGGAAACTCGATTTGAATTTGATTCAAATTCAATTGGATTTTTGGGTTGTTCCTATTTGATCAAATGTTAGAGGATCACGTTTTTTTTTTTAAAAAATGACCACCCATTCGAGTTGTGAGCACATTCGAATTTAGTAGAGTTAAAAAAAATCTACATAACTTTGAAATTCGACCTTTGATAAATAACCCTCTAAATCTCCACCTAAAACCTGGCAAAAAAATGCTCATGGAAAACCACTTCAGAAACAATATATTTTCAGAATTTCAAAACATTTGTTGCAGCATTTTATTCAAATGCCTAAGGGCAAAGGCACAAAGCATGCTTCGTCACCGATGGGAAATAGCACACCCTGCTGACGACAAAATTACTAATAATATCTTTTCATTAAAGCACTTTCAGGCAATTACATGATGCAAGTGTTCTACACTCAGCAATTCCTGTGTGCTGCAATCAGAAGCTATTTTGGACCTTTTTGTAACTCTGCAGGCAACTAAGTGCACTGTGTGTCATTGCTCTGAGTGTTAATTGATATATATATATACCGTATATATATATAATGCTTAGTTTAACATGCCTATAACTGCAAAAACTGATGTACTTTTTCCCTTTCTCTCCTATTTCCCAAGAGTGTATATGCCTGTGCTGCTCAGGGAACTAAAGGCCTAAAGGCAGTTGTTGCCTCATTGAACATTATCTCTTCACAGCAATGAACATAATCTCTTTGGATTCTTTCTTGGAACCTATGAACTCTTGCCTTGTATTCAGCATAAGTAACACAACATTTTGCTATGAATTTCTTCACCTACACGCTCACATATTATTCAGAGCAAAAGACGTTAAGAAAAAATGATGTTTGCTAGGAACAAACATGCCAGCAACACCTTCTTTGTTGGAATGCATGCAAACAATACAAAATGTTAACAGAAAAGGATCACTTTACAGCCTGTTGTGAAGGAAACAAGGGATAAATCAATGCAATTGCATTCATGTAAGCTTCAGATAAATCTGATTTTTATACACCATGTTAGATTAATCTTTTAAATCCAAGAAATACACAGCAATCTAATTACATGTACAGTACATAAAATGGCAACATCATTTTTATTATTATTAGCAGATCTGTCATAGCCTTAACTGGGCAAATCCATAGTTATTATGGTTATTAATATTATTCCTGTATTTTTAACACAACAAATTTACTATCTTGCATACATACTGTATAACTCCATTCTGTTCTCCAAAGATATGGAACCACTTTTTTTCATGGAATTCAAAAGCAGCAATACAATAAATGGAATGTGTGAATGTGGTTTCAATTAGAAGTGTACAATGTATACTTTTATTTTTTTAGAGTTCCCTCTTTTGGCTGCTTTAATAGGCTGCAAAATAAAACGTAAAATAAAACCACAGTGAAAAGAAAAAAAAACAGCAAAAACGCCTATTGACTTCAATGTGTTTTGAGAACTTTGCCATTTCACCAATTTCTATGGTTATGCAATTTTTTTGGTGAAGTAAAACAGGACAGATTTGCTCATCACTACCCTATAAAATAAATAAATTTACCTGAGCAATTCTGCTTGCATACCAGGTATTTTAACTACAATAAAATAAAGGGATAAATTATGGCAAGTGAAAATATATTAAAAAATCTTATTTTTTACCTAACAGTAGAACAGTAGAATCCCAAAGTTTAATAGTTTGCAGTAGGAACTTAAATCTTCTTACCACATACAAATTATGGCAAATGAAATAAAAAAATAAGTGATAGGAGGCTGTTTGTGGAGTTAGATAAGCAGTTTTCCTATGCTCCCAACTTTAATATATAGTATTATCTGGTAAATAATTAACTTTCCATGTGTAACTTCTAGCTCGATAAATGACCTAAAGAGAAGTCTCACAGCCTTCAAAAAGGACCAAATAAATGTATTACCATGACTCTAACAATAAAATAGAAATGGTTAATATTGCTAATGACACTGCTCTTGGATCATACCTAAATACCAAAAGACTGATGTATAGCAAAGCTGGCTTAGATAGATATCCATCCTTCCAATACTGGTGCTGCTGCTATAAAATCTCCAGAGTCAGAGGTAGGACAAATCTAATTTTTGAGATATTGATTCTGATTTCCTTGGTCCTGTTCATTGGTCCTATAAATCACCACAAAAGCATTTGCTATAGATCAAGCACATCAGCGTTCTAATTTTTCCTACCAAGACATTTGGAAGCAAAATATTGATTGCTTGGTAAAGGGTAAATTGTTTTTATGAAGTCAGTCTGTTTGCTCTGCAGAAAATAATGTCTGTTTGTTAAAATCACAGTAAAGTATTGTTTAGAGTAATGGTGGAGGTGTAAATTAAAAACCTTATCTAAAAATGTGTACTCAAGAAATAATTGTTATTCCACATTTTGTTGAGATGCCTAATTACTTAAGGAAAATATGTTTAAATACGAGCATTGTCTTTCATAATCTTCAAATCTGCCTGTTTGTTGACATACTGTAGAAGTTGGCAAATGGATATTTTAGCTGTAAAAATGCCTAATGTGAAAAATGTCCCTCAGTTAGGCAACAGAGAATCTGCAGTATCATAGAGAGAGCATTGGGTTCTTAGGCAGAGTCTCTCCCTGAAGGTGACCATTCATGCACCAATATCATTGTACAAAATGAATTTCAATGAGTGTATGGTGGGAGATGAGCTGACTCATATTGGCAGAAGGCCTGGATATCAGTCGTAGTGATGGGCGAATTTGTCCCGTTTTGCTTTGCCACGAAATTCGCGAATTTTGACGTAGAAGACAATTAGTGGGCGTCAAAATTGACGCCGTCGACAATTCCTACGCTGGCGACTTTTGACGCACATTAATGGGCGTCCGTTTAAATGTCGCCGATGTCCAAATTGACGCCGGTGTTTAAAACTTTGACGGCGGATATATTCGTGGCAATTTTGTGAATTTTTGCGAAACATGCAAATTCTCCACAAATTTGCAACGGGTGAATAAATTTGCCCATTACTGATCAGTCGGCTTGTCAATCAGTCCAGGTGAAAAATTTTGATCAGGTGCCTTTGAAAGCATCTGAACGTTGGCCTTTGTTTAGTTCTGAATTGTTTATATATTGTATCTGACAATTCAGCTCTACACGTGTGTGTTGAAACAAACTATATTTCTTAGAAAGATCTTTTCCAGGAAAGATCGTAATTGTTACGTCTATGACCACCCTAAAATAAATTGCAAATTGTTTAGCCCAACACTCTCTCCCTTTATTTTATACTTGTTTTGGTTTGCCCCCACCAAAGCAGAAATAGCAATATCTGAGCGTGGGTCTTTATAAACCTGTTAACTGTATAAGATCAGAGGCAATATTCAATTTTTGCATTGGATAAAACTGTTGGTTTTTACTGGTCATTTGCAAATTAGTGTGTGTAAGCTTATTTATAAACTAAAGGCAGAGACATACCTTGGCTCTTGGCTAAAATGTGTAGGGTGTTTTAACATTCCATCCCAGCAACAATAGAGATATATGCACGCATGCACATTGATGACAGTGGGATGTCAATAACTGGTTCTTGCTGAAAGCAAAATACTGCTGAACAAAAGAAAAGAAATCCCTGGTAAGGAATGTGAGCAGATACCAGACAACAAAGTAGAGGAAAACACTTTTATCGATATGGCTGCATCTAACAAACTGACTGGAGGGCCTGTTAATAAAAAAGGCTGCAATGGATTCTGAATGGACAGAGGCAAGTTCCTTCTATTTTTATTATGAATACATGCACATGCAGCCACTGTCCATTCCGAATAATCTATTGCAAAATAAATAACTGAATTCATTCATATTATGATGAAAATATATAGGCATAAATCATTTGTTAAATGTTATCACTTGGTTTTATTCAAGCTCTAAGTAAATAGTTTTTCCTATTCTTTTCTATTCTTCTTCACATATTCCTGAAACCCAGTGGGAATCTATAGCAAAATAATGCACAAAACACATTTATTTTTTTACAATGACCTATTTTAGATGGATTTTAGAAGGTTTGAGAAAAAAGAATTACAATGAACATTTGAAATTAAACACAAAACAAGAAAATCAATAAATTACATCACCCTTCAGACCATCTATATGCAATGCAGAGAATACACAGCTAGGATAATAGTGTGGATCATCCTTGTTGACTAATGGTTGTTCTTCCATGCTTTATCAAAAGGGAAACTGGTTGTAAAGGGACATTATTGCCTTTTAACAGTTAGGGTAACATTCCCTCTGTTTTCCTATATACTGTGTGTGCTCTGTGGAAGCATATTCTGTTGATCATGTTTTTTATATGTATGCATATAAATATATATATATATATATATATATATATATATATATATATATATATATATATATATATATATATATATATATATATATATATATACACAATTTCTGGACAACTTTGCTGCATGGCTTCCTTACTTTCTTTCATCTTACATCCCATCCATCATATTAGGTGACTTTAATATACCCGTTAACAACATTAACAACTCTTCTGTCTCTAAACTTCTTTCACTAACCTCCTCCCTAGGCTTATCTTTGTGCTCAGACTCCTCCCCCTCTCACTCCAATGTTAATGCTCTGGATCTCATATTTACCAGAATCCTGTTCAACCACCAATTTTACTAACTCACCATTTCCCCTCTCTGATCACAATATACTAACATTTTTAACTCTCGCTAACTCCTCCCTCATCCCCTGCTATTCCCAAAACACATACTTACCATGACTTGCAAGCTGTAGACGTGTCACATCTCTTTTCTTCCTTTGACTCTCTTCACTCTAATATCTCAGCCATCTCTTGTCCTAATGTGGCTACCTCTATCTAATATAGTACTCTCACCACTGCCCTTAATGAGCTTGCTCCTATAAAAACTAAACGTGCTAGACCCAAAACACTTCAACCTTGGCATACTGCTCATACAAAAGCGCTCCAAAGAGACTCACGTGCACTTGAGCATCGCTGCCGCAAATCCCGCTCAGAATCAGACTTTTGGAGATACAAATCTGCCCTGCACTCCTATAACACCAGCCTCTTCCAAGCCAAACAAACATACTTTACCTCACTCATTAACTACCCTTTGTAAAAAAACCAGCACAACTTTTCTCCACCTTTAACACTCTCTTTTCCCCTTCTCCACCCCCCTGTGCACATCTGTCTCTGCTCAAGATATTGCTGAGCACTTTAAAAACAAAATTGACACTATCAGAAGGGACATTACACTACTCAACCCCCTAGACTTCCACCAACCTCCCTCCACACTCCCCAGTCTGTGCTCCTTCACCCCTGTCACTGATGAGGAAGTCTCAAAGCTTTTGGCCTCTTCTCACCTTATCACATGCTCTCTTGATCCATTCCCTCAAAACTTCTCCGCAATACCAATCCTTGTCTAATCAAAGCCTTAACTCACCTATTCAATCTCTCGCTCTTAACCGGACTGTTTCCTTCTCAACTAAAACATGCTCTTGTCAACCCCATTCTGAAAAAACCCTCTCTTGATCCCTCCAATCTTGACAACCTCCGGCCTATCTCTCTGCTACCTTTCATCTCTAAACTACTTAAGCGCCTAGTCTACAACCGACTAACCTCATTCCTCTCTGACAATAACCTGCTGGACCTCCTACAATCTGGTTTTAAGCCACAACACTCCACTAAAACTGCCCTAACCAAACTAACTAATGACCTTTTAACCGCTAAAGCCAACAATCACTTCTCACTACTAATACTGCTAGATCTCTCAGCTGCATTTGACACTGTAGATCACCCTCTCCTCCTCCAGTGTCTCCATTCACTTGGCCTTCGTGACACAGTCCTGTCCTGGTTCTCTTCTTATATCACCAATCGTTCCTTCAGTGTCTCCTATAATGGAGTAGCATCTTCTCTCCTACCTCTTTCTGTTGGAGTTCCTCAAGGCTCTGTCCTTCTTTCGAGAAGCCTACCCTCACTCTGCTTAACTACCAAACACCACACCACATACAGTACCACATTTCTCACCCACTTAATTCGATCTTGCCCACTCCCACACCTTGTGTATTACTCCCTTCCCTTTAGAGTGTAAGCTCTTTCTGTATAGGGCCTTCCTCACCTTTTGTACCGGTATTGATTGTAATGTATGTAACTCCATATGTTCTATGCATAATTCATGTCATTTAGTTGTGTAGGGATGTGAAAATCTTAGACACCCTTACACTTTACAGACAGGCACATCCCTAGTAATATGGACACCTCAGTGGGTCCTTATGGGGACCTTGTGCTTATGTAACCCCTGCAGTTCACACAGTGTACTCTAGAGGCACTGTGCCAGAGTATAAAAGGTTTAGGAACCATGTGCTCTGGGTCCATTGCTTTAGCCCAACCAAGCAGGCTGGAAGGGAATGGGTAGTGCTGACCCTAGGCGCCTTGGCCCTAGTAATTAGATAGCTATACTCGTTTTATAGATCGCTTTAGGAGTGATAGAGAGGTTATTTAGTTTAGCAGCTCAAGGCTCCGCCGAGGAGATTAGAGGGATTAAGATCCCAGGGTATTACTGACCCAGAGTAAGGAACCAAGTGTTGAGATACGGATGTCAGGAGTTCCCCTAGTCTGCCACTGGAACATATCCTGAAAACCAGGCAATGCCCATCGCATGCTGTCAACTTACTCTCTGCTGTATATTCCCTAGCCTGTGGGGATTCAGCCTATATGTGCTGTGAGTATATGCTTCCTTTATGCTGCTGTGTATGTTCTATACTCCATTGTGGATCAATGTGCTAAATGATCTCTGTGCTATTGTTCAATAAATACTGTTCTTTGTTCAACTGTTAAAGAACTACTGGCACCCATCATTGTGCTATCGCAATCAGGTTACAGTTACACTACACCCTTGCCTCCACCCCGCTGCGAGGGCTTACCCCTGAGAAAGAGAGCTCATCGGTGGTCTTAGCCCACCAAGGAAAGTAGCTTAAACTGTCCTAGCACAAGTCAGTTTACTATAGCGCTACAGTTGTATAATCACATTTACTTTACAGTGCTACGCAAAATGTAAACACATGTTAATAATAATAAAATATATATACAGTATATACAATATATGTGTATATATATATATATATATATATATATATATATATACACATATATTGTATCTTTGGAACTATGGCTAAAAATCTCATACAAGAGACTCAATGTTTTACCTAAAGGGAACCAAGATTAAAGAAGGCCAAAAGCCAGTGGTTATATACATTGTTTCTTTAAGGGTCTGAAATAACAAGGTGCATAATTATTGTTCCTAATACATTAAGAGGCTGATTTACTAGAATTCAGATTTCTACAGTATTTTTTTCAAGAATAATTTTTTCTAAAATTGTAAAAACCACAAAAACGCTAATACAAAACTTCTCCAAGTAAAAGTAGTTAAGGTCCCATAGAAGTCAATAAAAGCAGCTCTGATTTTTTTGCTAGTAATTATCGAAAAAACTAAAATTTTTAGAGGTTTTACAGATATTTGTATTTTTTTCACATCATTCAGCGTTTTTCTTTCTGTTTATACATTTTATATTCAGATATTTTAATACCTTTCATGGCTTTTGTGATTTTAGAGAAAAAGAGTTTAATTGTGGTTTCAAAAACTCTAAAACCACTAAAATTGTGGGCCTGCGCCTGCGCCGTTTTCTAAATGACACACCATTGCACTGCTTTCGTGTTTGAGGCGAGCAATGTGTCTGACATCATCGCGTTTGGAGTGAAATTCAAATATTTAAAGGCGCATGTCCCTTTTTGCCCATTTATTGGCTACTCTCTTGGATCTCGATTTTGTACTTCGCTATTGTTGTGTTTGACCTGGCCTGTGAAGTCAACTTTTAACTTGTCTCCTGATTTGGTACTGCTTTGCCCGTTTGGTATTGACCAGGCTTGTCCCACAACCACACTCTTTGTTCCCCATTCCTCCTGCTAATGTTTGGTTCCCTTGTTTGCCCAGAACTCTCCCCCTGGTCCAGACCTGGTGGCATCATCCAAGTAGAGGAGGGCTCCTCCTTAAGTGAAAGGTGGCAGTTATAGGAGGAAGAGTGAGTTGAGGCCGGGACCTTGGGGTTTGTTCTGGGTTTGGGATTCCTTATGTAATTGTTATTTACTAAACCTCACTTTTTTCTCATCCCAGTGAATTGGATTATTAACTATCCTCCTTATACATGTTTCACAATTTGTTTTTCTTCCAAATACAACTGGAATCCTGCCCATAATGGCAAACTGAGTTATAGCCAATACACGCACATTAAGCAGAGCCTAAACTGTGGTACAACTAGATCAGTGACATCAGACCATATGCTGCATTGACCCTAATGCTCATAGTAATATGGTGTTTTCCAGCCAAAATTATGATAGCAACATGACCCCAACTGCTCAGTAACTACAGTGCATTCTAGGATCCAGGGCCCTTATCTGGATCAGGTTCATCCTAATTACACTGCATTGTGTCTCAAACAAAAACACTATGGCAACCACATATATTAATCTAGGACCATGTCCAGTAATGTACCAATGCATTTTATGCAATTCTACTGTTTTGTTTCCAGTTAGAGTGTATTCATTTGTAAACAGTTATATTACTTGGTGCAAAACTAATGGCTCTGTAACCAGTGATACTGTTTTGTAACCAACAATATTATTCTGTGGCCATTTGGATTGGTCATATATATGTATCAACTTTTACATAGAAAGTAAATGAAGAAACAGTAACTTTGTGCCTATCAGTCATTTTACATTTCCCGTTCCTAAAAATAGTCTTGTGTTGAGAGTTGCTGTAATGAACTATGGACCTCTGGTTCACCCTTCAAGTCCTTCCATGGGAAGCTGTCTTCTCTAAACAGACAACTGAAAGATCTACCCGCCACTATGGTAGCACTGCTTGTCTCACATACTGTATAGCTCATATATACAGTAGCTGTATGTGTCACATTTGAGCTCCAGGGTTCAGATATCTACTCGGGTATCAATCACGTGTTCAAAGTACCCACTGTCCTGACATGAATAATGTCAGGAAATAGATATAATCAAAAGGATAAATATTTCTCTATGCCAGCACAAAGGTATGTACTGTATAAGTTAAACCTGTTTCCACAAATCAAAACCAGCACAGTTATATAGGGTTCAGATTTGGTTTGCCCAGGCTCCTGGATTCAGCAGAATCCAAATCCTAAAAAAATAGCTCCGATTTGGCCATATCCTGAACTAAATTCGGTATTCGGTGCATGCCTAAACCATAATTCTTATATAACACTATTAATGCAGAATTGGGCTAATATTTGATAGTAAAACATTAATGGAAACCACAATAATAAGAAAACTATAACATTGACTCATTTATGCAGTTATTTTTAAAATCCCATCCTGCTCCCTGTAAAATGATCTTCTGGAGGTACAACTGATATCTTTCCATGTCAGGCTCATAGTAAGGATGTTCACTTATGTGACACTGGAGAACTACCTGCAGGCAAAAGAATATGGATTCAGATAAATCCATCTTGGTGACTGTATAACAAGGCAACAATGTTTTGATTATTTTTTACTATTAATCTATTTTATCTTATTACATATGATTTTTACATAATGTGTATTCCACAGTGAAAACTTAAGCAATCTGACAATGTTGATGGTGTTGCATGATAACACCATTTCCTAACCTTTCTGCAATAAGCACTGCAAAAGTAAAGAGGGGGCATAATAATAATAAAATAGAAGTAGGAAATAGAACAGAAAAGAATATGATAAGATAAGGAAAAATAGAAAGACAAAAAGATGAAAGAAGTATTAATATAGATTCCCAGACATCAACCTAATGAACATCAACTTGATGACAAAATATTCAATTTAAATTATAACCCCAGACCCTGCGACTGCATAATTCTTCAATAAATAAAGCACAGGCCTGGGGGCAACTGTTCTATCAAGCAGTACACCTCATTTTCCTAAGGATCCTTTGTGGCTTCTTTATTTTTAATTTATTATTGTCCCTTGAAAAAATGTTTGAAAAATTAATTTTAAATACTAGTCTCTAAGTTATAGCCTGACTGCATCAGTAATCTATATTTCAAAGTTCAGTTCAAGGTAAGGCTTTTTTAGCCACTATGAGTTAAAACCATATTATGACTACTGTATCTTGCACATAATGACTTTCCAGTTAAAAAGGCCTACTGTGAGTAAAATTAGCTGTGCCGTTTCCAAAAGTCAGTGATTCTAAATGCAGTGATTCATTAGTCTTAAAAAGCAAAGAACAAAGTAATTGTAACAGAACTGGGCAGCTTAGATGTCTTGAGATCTAAATCAGTGACAAAAGCACACATCTGCTTTCAACTTAAATTAGGTGCTTAAATGGTTGAACAGTGCCCCCTGCGGTTGCCCAGGCAACTAAATATCTCAGTATCTCATCTAAAATTCTTACAAAGCTTGCCGAGAGGAAACTGCTGTTTTTAGCATTGACCAGCCTTTTGCTTAATAGCTATTAAGCCACTAGTTTTGTTCCTTTGCCATGTTGTTATATTATACATTTTACCAAAGAATACAAAATTTTTTCAAATACTAGATAAACTAGTGTAGTAATAAATGACTCAATACAGAATTTTGTAAATATACATAATAGGTGCCATTTGCAACTGGCCAGTGTAGTGAGCAATCTGCATTTTCCCCCACATTAAAGTGATTTTTCCCCGAATAAGTAATTATTGTTGCAAGGGGGTGTTGCACCTAACATAATCATAGGCAATTTATCAAAATTATTACTGTGGACACATTTAGTTACAAATCATACCCTGTGGTGCTTATGTTAGTTTACCATCATTTCCTGTGTTTGGCATGCAAGTGGCATTGTGCCCACAACTTTGCTGTGTCTACTGGCACTGGGAGCAAAGGGAACCAGGAGGTAGTTCGAGGGTTCCCCTGCATCAAAAGACACAGCAGCGCTCAATTCGGAATGGGATGCAGGACTCAGAAGTGCAACTATATGGAAGTGCAAAGAGTTCATTTTAATGCAAACACCTTAAAAACAGTATAATGTGCAACTGACTATGGGGAAAACTGTACTGTGTTGTAAATGACCCCTAATATGTATGTATGTTTCTATTTATAAAGCGCTACTTGCCTAGCACTGAACAGTAGTACAGTACATTTATAGAACAAACAGGTCAATACAATAATAAAACATAATATGAGTGGGTGGTAACTTACAGACAATAGGAGCATAGGAGGAAGTGTTCCAGTTTCCAGTGGTTGATGTTTTTTGTTTTTACGAGACAGAGGGAAAATTCTCCCCATCATTTTCCAGTTGTAAAGTACAGCAACAGAGAAAAACTGTGTGGGCCCAATCAGCCCACACAGAGGCCCAGTCAGCTCCTCACCAGCCCACTAAATAGTGACTTTCTATGGCACCTTATAACAGCCCCTTGCATTTAACAGGGAACCTTTAAAATCCCTACCAGGCCTAACATGGAAAAAATAAAATATAACACAGTTAATATTCAAAATTCATTTTATCATTTAAAATGTTATTATTAAACCAATAAATGTATTTTTTGCTTTTAATAATGGTGTGTGACCAGCCATCTATGTTCACTTTCAGAAACAGCCAAGAGTCAAGGCAGCACAATGCAAGTCCTTGTCTCACCTATTCAATCCTTATATCCCAGTTATGAATTGCTCCAATTTCTCCTGCATAGATACAATCCTCATATCTACTACTAAGTGGAGCATGAGAGCAATGTTAAATCCTTCTCCAGCCTACAGGTAAGATGAAAACCACTGTTTATAGTGTATTTGAAGCTAAAGTTCCTACTGCCTCTTACCATATTAAATATGCTTGGGATGTCACTACCCTCTGCCTCTCATCAGTTGGAGCGGTTAGGCGAATTAAACCATGTTTGGAATAATACTTTCCAACCGTTGCACGCCTCTTTATGTTGTGTACTGTGCCAATCCCTGCTACTGCTTACATCCTGGTACTGCCCAGATTCACACAAGTGTGAGGCTTCTTGCACCTGTTGCCCAAAATACATTGTTCCTGGCCTTCAGCCAAAGTGTACTGTGACTTAGGAAGGGTATCGGTTTAGGAATTTTGTATTGTACTGCAACAAAATGTAGAATTCCCCATGGGGACAGTTGCATTGAGATATTCAGAGCTTAGTTAGGATTTATGAGTAGATGTGATTCAGTCCTAAACCACCCCTGGCCTGGCGAGGGCAGACTTGAGCCAAATCTCCAATGTCCTATTTATTTGGTTGCTAAATACTTGTACATATTATAGAAGGATTTGCACTTGCTTCTTGTAGGTTATTTAGGCCTGTATTTGTGGTAAAGCCGGAAAAGGCTGGGCCTAGGGCAACAAGGTGTTAGGGGCAACAAGGAGGCTGTCCACGGCACTATGTATAGGATATTAATTTCATAATTGCAGCCACACATAACCCTCCCTGCCAGAACTTTATTAAACCTCACAAAAAAATCTCCTTATCTGACCCAGCATTGGCAGAGAAGTAGTGTATTTGTCGGGCGCAATGTGTGTGTGTGTGTGTACATATATATATATAAATATGTATATTACACAAAAGGGAGTATCTTGTAAATTATATCCTTATAAACGGCTCTTAGTGATGTCATCAGTTATAAACAGAGCTTATAATTTTGTCATTTTTGTAACATGACCCACAAAAATGTGTGTATTATAATAAATAAAGTAACCCTTGTTGAAAAATATGAGGATATTAGAAGTAACCTCCTGTTTAATGTATATGGTCATGGAACTCCTTGGTAACTTATAATCCTTGTATTTCACAATAAGGGGTACTGTATTTATATATATATGTAGGGATGTGATAATTTAGACACACAGGCAAATCCTAAAGGTTTTAGACGCCTAAATGAATCCTAATGGGGACTTGTGTCAATGCTCTGTTTATGTAAGCCCCTGTTGTTCACACAATGTACTGTAGATGGCACTGTGCTATAGTATAAAGGTCTAGGCAACCATGTGTCTGGGTCCATTGCTTTAGCCCTTACCAAGCAGGCAGGAATGGGTAGTGGAACCTAGGTGCTTCGGCCCTAGTAAAGTGGATAGCTATACTCTTTCATAGATCACTCTAGGAGTGATTGATAGGTTATATAGTTGAGCAGCTGAAGGCTCCAATGAGGAGAGTCAGAGGGATTAAGATCCCCGGTACTAATAACCCAGAAGCAGGGACTAAATGCATAGATTTATGGATGGTAGAATTTCACCCGGATTTCACTCAGGGCACAGGCTGAAAGCTGGGGTACCTTCTCAATTGCTGTTTAACTACTGCTGACATGTTCCCTTGCCTGCAGGGATCCAGCTGTTCTCTGGTGCTGTGAGTATATGCTATCCTGGGGTTATCGTGTAAATAAACAAAGTTCTATGTTTAAGCATAAAGAACCACTGGTGTCCCGTTCTTGTTCGTAAGTACTTTGTTACAGTTACACTACACCCTGCCTCCACACCATTGCAAAGGCTTACACCTGAGATAAAATGTCTCATTCGTGGCACAAATATATTTGAAAGTAAGCTCATAGTAGAGACTGTGCCACTCTAATTTACTATAGCGCTACACAGCCATGTGCCCAGACAGTGGATTTCATCATTATGATTTGGTCTTACTGCTGACTTATTTCACTGAGGAGAAAGTGGATCTAAACCGGCAAAATGTAGGCTAAAGGGGAGTTCGATAGGTCTGCCAAGCCTGAGGTAGGATACTCCAATGCCTGGAAGTTCAACCATGCGGGTTTCAAGCTTGGAAATGCTGGTTTGTGTGCCCACACTATGGAAAGTGTTGAGAGTTGTAGTTCAGCAGTGGAAGTCTTAAGTGCTTGCAATATAGACAGCATTGGGAGCTGGATGTAAGGAAACAAAGGGTTATCGTGCTCACACTATGTTGGGAGCAATACCCTGGAGGATAACACAAGCTGCATATGTTTCATGGAATGGATTTATCACTGTGGATGCCTGCTCCAGCTCTCTGGGTGAGCCTACCCATCTGAGTGAATCCCCAGGGTGATGTCCAAGGGAGGGTAGAAAAAGAGAGGATCCAGCATATTTCCATTAATGACACTGGCTTTGTTTATGCCTGCCACGAGGGAGACAATACTAAAACCAGAGGGAGAGGTATTTTGGGCTGATAGTGCTACATGGGACCTATTGTACTCATTGGGATAAGGGACTCTGATTCTTCCAATGGAGTAGTGCAGGACTTTGCCTAGTAGTGAATTACCAGGATGGGACTGGCACAGGAATCCCAGGGTAGTGGGTTATGCTATGGAAATGCATAATTGTAATTGTGGTACTTACCCTTTAAATCTGCATTTATCTTGTATAAAGTTATTTGTTACACCATACAAGTGTGTGTGTATTGAATGTTTTCCTAATGGGGCCACCCGCAGGTGTATTCCCAGATCCCATTAGGTGGAGGCAGTGCCAGAGAAGAGTTTTCCCAGTACCCTTTCACCTAGCAAAGGGGACTCAGGACCTGTAAATGGTAAGAAATTGTATGATGTATTAACTTTGGCACAGGGGGTGGCCAAAAAGGGGTTACACCTCCATACAAATTCTCTCCAGTTCAGTTAAATTTGATGGCTGCCGAGCCTGGACAGCCTGCTTCAAATCATCCCATAGATTTTCGATGATATTCAAGTTTTGGGACTGTGACAGCCATTCCAGAATATTGTACTTCTACCTCTGCATAAATGCCTTTGTAGATTTCGAAGTGTGTTTAGGGTCATTGTCTTGTTGGAATATCCAACCCCTGTGTAACTTCAACTTTGTGACTGATGCTTGAACATTATACTGAAGAATTAGTTGATATTGGGTTGAATTCATCTGACCCTCAACTTTAACAAGGACCCCAGTCCCTGAACTAGTCACAGTCCCACAGAATGATGGAAGCTCCACCAAATTTGACAGTAGGTAGCATGTGTTTTTTTTGGAATGCGGTGTGCCTAAGAAGTTCAAACAAGCTAATCCAAACAATTTGGTGTTGCCAGTAATCAGTATTGTGCAGTTACATGCATTCAAATTAGCAAAATTACAGGAGTACCCAAATTTTTGCACAGCCAGTTTTTCACATTTGATTTAATTTCATACTGCTTCACTAAAAATCTTTATTCAGAACCTGAATACCCTGTACTCAGATGTTCCTTGGAAATGAAAGACATACCACTGTTATCTTTTTTGTTAAAAGTGGAGTTAATTATTATGCAGGCTGATAGGGGTTCTCAAACTTTTTCATATGACTGTAGTCTACAGTCTGGTCATTTGGGAACAAACTGTAAATTATTTCCTTATAAATAGCACGTTCCTACATCAGTATGCACCATTTATATGCTAGAGCACTTGCCGCTGCTGCTCTCTTCCTGCCCTCTGCCCCCCCCCTTACGTCTAATTCCTGGCTCAGCTCTTCCTTAGCACAACAGGCCCCTCCTGACTTACTTACTCCTTCCATTACTCTCCCTGCCCCTTCCATGCCCCCATCATCTGGCTACCCCCTCTCTTGATGCCTCTTTTGTCTGCTTCCCCTTCATACTGTGCCTCACCCCCCCCCTCTCCCCCCCCCCCACTTCCACACACCATTTCACCTCAGGGTCCTCTGTGTCTGCTCCTTTACTTACTCCCTCCATGATGCCATTCCGGTCTCCCTCACCCTCACACAATCTTTGGTTTTTCTCTGCCTCCAACCATCACTCTCTGGTCCTGGTTTTTTCACCTCCCTTCCCTCACCTTTCCCCTCCTCAGCTTTCTTTAACCTGCAACTGATGAGGTCACCCAGGGCAGGCCACTGTCGGGACCGCGCAGCGCGGTCACTCCGTTCGGCTCCTCCGTAGTCACATCCAAGATGGCGGCGCCCATTGACAACACGTGGGGACGCCGGTAACATGACGTCACGCGCATGGCGCGAAATTCAAAGTTAAAAACCCTTCCAGGTCATGGGTTCAATGCCAGATTATAGCGTTTGTTTAGAACATTCCTGGGTGTGCTATAATTCCTGTTGAACTGATTTCTGGACTTTGACCCTGCCTGATTATCGACTTTGCTGTTTATCTGCCTGCCTTTTGAACTCTTGCTTGGACTTGGATACGATTTTGCCTGAACCCTTTTTATTAACAATGTGGAAAATTTTATCTTTTTGAAAAGTGCCAATCCCCAAATAAAATGAGCAAAATAGAGCAAGGTAAACATTTAAATTCCTTTTGAATTAGTTTGTTATAGATCAGTGATACTCTTTCCCAAAACTCTTTTTAGGAGGTCCCCCATAGGCTAAAACAGCAATTAGGCAGGTTTACGATGGCAAATGGTGTAAGTCGAATTTTTAAAGAGACCGTACATGATAAATTTTGATATTCGAATTTTCAAATTCTTTTCAAATTTGAATCTAATTTGGACTATTCCCTAGTCAAAGTACACAAAAAATAGCTTAAAATTAGATTTTTTTTTTCATTCGAAAATTCACCTCGACCTTTGATAAATCTGCCCCACAGTGTCTATAACATGTATTAAAGGGGTGTAAAGGCTGGGAAACTATTTTGTTGTTTCCAATTGGTCACATTACAAACACCACTGCCCAATGAACATTATTTTTCGCCATGGCTCCCAAAATAGAATGGGATTTTCTTTCAGTTAGCAAGGGCAGTTGGAAACCTTACTGTATTAAGCATGCATGACAATTCACTGGCTGCACACACAGTCTTTAGAAAGCCTACTTATTTCCCATTGGCTCCAACCCCATTTACTGGTCAGGGTTGCAGCCAAATCTTGCTAGCAATTGGATTGAGACTTGGTCTGATGTATGAAAGAAACAGTCATGCTATTATGTATGCCTTGGAACAAAAATAAGTAACATACATTACAAACAAAGAGGACACTATCATGCCTGTTTAATGGATCTTTAATTTTTATAATAACACCTTTATCCAATGAATCCCCCTAACTAAATAAATTGGGAAATGGCGAGTTGAAGCAGATTAAAGAGAATGCAAAGAAAAAAATGTTATTAGTAATAGTGAAACCAAGACTGTATGGTTCAAGAACTTTTAAGATATTTATAAGTAATATGTATGCAATGGGTACAGAAAATCCCAGTGTTGCATTCTGTAACTCCATTTCAATTACAAAAAACTGCAGAGGCAGTAAATGTACAGTACCTTATGTAATGAATATCCATTATGAACTGCAAATTCTGTCCTTAGTGCCAGAAATAAGGCCTCTGAGTTAAACATTCCTCCTAGGCTTTAGGGATGTAGCGAACGTCGGAAAAAAAGTTCGCGAACATATTCGCGAACTTGCGCAAAAACGCGAGCGGTTCGCGAACGGTTCGCGAACCCCATAGACTTCAATGGGAAGGCGAACTTTAACATCTAGAAAAGACATTTCTGGCCAGAAAAATGATTTTAAAGTTGTTTAAAGGGTGCAACGACCTGGACAGTGGCATGCCAGAGGGGGATCAAGGGCAAAAATGTATCTGAAAAATCTGCCTGTGTGTGCTTGGAAGAGATAGTGTAGGGGGAGAGCTGTTAGTGATTTCAGGGACAGATGATAGTAAGTTTGCTGGCTAGTAATCTGCTTGATACTGCTCTGTATTGGAGGGACAGAAGTCTGCAGGGATTTGAGGGACATTTTAGCTTAGGTAGCTTTGCTGGCTAGTAATCTACTGTTCTCTTTAAACAACTGCCATACGTTGACCTTGTAGGCATTGTTTGCCCAGTTTTTTTGGACGCAGCCACTGAAGCACAGTTGCCAGAAAAAATATGCCATATAAATGCTGAAAATAGTAATTTTTCGCCATACGTTGACCTTGTAGACATTGTTTGCCCAGTTTTTTTGGTTGCAGCCACTGAAGCACAGTTGCCAGAAAAAATATGCCATATAAATGCTGAAAATAGTCATTTTTTGCCATATACGTTGAGTCAACGTATGGCAAAAAATGACTATTTTCAGCATTTATATGGCATATTTTTTCTGGCCTCTGTGCTTCAGTGGCTGCGGCCAAAAAAACTGGGCAAACAATGCCTACAAGGTCAACGTATACACTACTACAGCGGTGGATACGGATTACGTAAAATATATGAATGCTGCTTGAAAAAAAGTAACTCAAGTGGTTTTTCTAGAGACGATAATATTATCAATATTTAGACAAAATGTGAACAAGCTCACACAGCTAGATGGCGGTTTGAAGAAAACACTGTGCAAATACTGCCCACAAGATCAACGTATACACTACTACAGCGGTGGATACGGATTACGTAAAATATATGAATGCTGCTTGAAAAAAGTGACTCCGGTGTTTTTTCTGGAGACGGTAATATTATGGATATTTAGACAGAATGGGAACAAGGTCACACAGCTCGATGGCGGGTTGAAGAAAACAGTGTGCAAATAATGCCTACAAGGCCAACGTATACACTACTACAGCGGTGGATACGGATTACGTAAAATATATTATGGCTGCTTGAAAAAAGTGACTCCGGTGTTTTTTCTGGAGACGGTAATATTATGGATATTTAGACAGAATGTGAACAAGGTCACACAGCTCGATGGCGGGTTGAAGAAAACAGTGTGCAAATAATGCCTACAGGGCAAATAATGCCTAAAAGGTCAACTTATACACTACTACAGCGGTAGTAAAATAAAAAAAAGTAAAATAAAAAAAAATGAATATTAAAAAAAAAAATTAAAGTTGGTGCTGCTGAACTACTAGGAGCAGCAGATTAGCACACCAGTCCCACTCCCCAACACTGCTAGACTAATAGCACTGGGCTCTTATAGTAGTAGTAGTAGTAGTAGTAGTAAAACAACAAAAAAATAAATAAAAGCAGTCCTTACAAGGACTACTGTTATTGCAGCAGTCAGCAGATGAGATCAGAAGCAGGACAGCTGCCCACTGCAGCTACATACAGAGCACTGCAGTAGAAGGTAGATTACTAGCCAGCAAAGCTACCTAAGCTTAAATGTCCCTCAAACCCCTGCAGACTTCTGTCCCTCCAATAACAGAGCAGTATCAAAACGATTACTAGCCAGCAAACTTTCAACTGTCCCTGAAATCACTAACAGGCAGCAGCTCTCTCCCTACACTATCTCTTCAGCACACACAGGCAGAGTGAAAAAACGCTGCAGGGCTTCGGTTTTTATAGGGAAGGGGAGTGGTCCAGGGGAGAGCTTCCTGATTGGCTGCCATGTACCTGCTGGTCTGGGGTGAGAGGGCAAAAAAAAGCGCCAACAATGGCGAACCCAAAATGGCGAACGTCGCGCGACGTTCGCGAACTTCCGGCGAGCGCGAACACCCGATGTTCGCGCGAACAAGTTCGCCGGCGAACAGTTCGCGACATCTCTACTAGGCTTATGGAGGTCAGGACCCCATTTCAACCTTGACAAAAGGCATTAAGCCTTTCTTCACCTTTCTAAGCTGTTTTGGATTTCCTATCCTATTTTAAAGAAATGGTTAAAAATATAAGGCTATATCAATTATGTATTTATCCATAGTGATAATTATTGTACAAGAAAACATTTGCATTTTAATGCATAAACCTTTTTACAGATGAAAGTGCACATATGAAAACTATGGTAGAAGTAAGATTGTTTGAGAGGTCATGAAACTCCGAGGTTACTTCTAATATCCTCATATTTTCCAACAAGGGGTACTTTATTAATTATAATAGTTTGAGTCGTGTGACAAAAATAACATCACTAAGCGCTGTTGATAACTGATGACATCACTAAGAGCCGTTTACATAGTGAATAAAGTACCCCCTCTTGTAAAATATAAGGATATTATATATATATATATATATATATATATATATATATATATATATATATATATATATACACATACACACACACACAATGACTGGCCTTCTGATTAGGGGTTTCTGACTGAAGCTGCAATTTAATATAATATATAGCAGGTAGACTGACTTATTGCCATTGGTTTGCCTAATAAATGAGTGTCACTTAGATAACCATCTGTTGAAATTTATAGACAAATCAGAACCTTTATATAGAGCATGAAAAGGATGATAACACTGAGGAAATTTGGATCACATAACTATAAATAAGTTAAGCGTTGACAAGAGTCCTGAGGTAAGAATCTCTTATCTCATGTTTTCCCTATTTTTCAAATATTCATGATATGCCATTTTTTTTTAGAAATTACTTATGCCAGATGGTTATGTTTGTTCTTTGTATCAAACGCATCATCATGCATTCAAATAGAATGCTGTGTTTTATGTGAAAGCATTCCTAATGTAGAAATAAAGAAGTTGGTGAAGAGACTGAGATGGTTTTGCGAATATAACAAAAGACTGATAAATACTAGCTAAATAATTTTGAGCTCCACATCTAAAGTTATACTATATGACTGAAATATTTATATCATACGTGGGAAAGCTACAGAAGTTATTTTAGAGGAAAGGCCTACACCAACTTAGGCCATAAAAATCTGATGTTGACTTTTTTCCCCTGACTTCTGTGCTTCATAAATTATTCTGTTTCACAGATACACTATACTTTATAGCCTCAAGGAATCCACACATATCCAGACACCCCTTCTAAATTTATTTGTCCTCTTATAACATTGAACACTGAATTCCAATTTCTAATAGCAGCATATGAGCACAATTCTTAGTTTGGAGCATTGACTTTTTATAGATGTTTAGCTGTACACAAGACTAACATCCCCAATGTGAAATGTATCAGCTGTAAGAGTCATTGACATTGTACTTTGTAGAAGTGAAAATGTGTTTCTTTAGGTGATAGTTCAAGCTTCATCGTCTGACTGTCTTATGGACCAGTCTGGGTTGGGCAGATCGCAGTAATGATACAGTAAATGTCTCAGTGTGTAATACAGCCAGTCTCTTTGTTCCACTGAAAGTAAATGGTAATGTTTGAAATTTTTGACCACTCAGTGCTATCTACAAATGAATTGGTTTGCTTAGATGAGAGTGGGAAATGTGCCTGGCCTGCATACTGCCCTGTCTTCAACTAAACAGATAACCTGTGGATGAACAGTGGCTTTAATAAAATTTGATGATCACTATATAAGATAACAGTAAAAATAAACTTCTTTCTCATGGGAAAAATAATTACAACCCTAGTTTCAGAATAAGATGTTGGACTGACAGGTGTATAAACACTTTTGGCTTGACATATATTTGACTTTATATAGAGTAAATACTTTTAGTCAATAGTAACAAAACAAGAAAACAATTTAAAAATATGTACTGTATGCATGAATGAATATGAGTTATACTTAGCTTGGTGTTCTGCTTTACTAAGCTTTTTGTAAATAGTGTAAGGTAGTTGGAAGCAAATTTCTAAAAATATGTAAAGTATACCTTCTCCTTTATTGACCCTAATTTTCTACCTAATTAGCTTTTCCTCTCCACACCTTTTTAATCTGTCCCTGTTCCATAATTAATTGCTACACAACATTCAATCAAATGTTTGAATAAACTAGTCTACTTCGGTGAAAATAATTAAGTGAAATGTTTGGTTGCTCAGGGTTACTGAAGACCAGAAAAGCCTACTTCCCCAGATATGAGGAAAAGTATAGAAGGAAACACATTCATCACAATAGTGCAGTATTATCTTTTTTCCTGTTACTGTACATTACTTAACTGATCCCCTTCTAAGAAAATAAATGTGTCAACATAACACTTTTGAGATGTTTTTTTTAACAGCTAATTTACTGTACTTATACATATGTTCCCTTGAACATTTCTTTCCACCACCTTATACCTAGAAGTCTAAAACCCCATAGGTATGAGATTGTATATTATTGTAGCTTTGATGTTCATAGCAGTCAGAGTGCTATTTTTATTTCCTAGCCACAAGATACACATATAGTTATGGAAAACAATATTGATTACATGTATTCTATGCTATCTATTTGAAAAATGTCTTAGCTGTCCAGAATATTTTCTTTGGCAGAAGTAAAACATAAATAACTTTAATATGACAGCAATGCCAAGATCTTTTTCTTCTCTTTTCTAGATTCATGCCTTTTTATGATCATAAATCCATTCCATGTTGGATCATCTTGCTATGCTTTAATATTTTAAAAACCATAATGTGTGGAGTTTGGTTTTTTTTCTATTTTTGTAATGATATCACAGCTTTTCTTTATAGATGTTTATTTGTGTAAATAGGATTAGAAAATAGAAAGGCCCCTGAATGATTCAGAGCATCTTACTTAGCTCTTTAATTACCCCAACTCCTATAATGTTCTCAAAAGGCAATAAGTTATGGCCTTATACTGTACTTTACAATACATTTAAGGAAGATTAATTGGAAGTCAAAAAAACAGGCTTGGGTGAAACAGAATAAAAATTCTTCTCGGCTGTATGGTAAATGTGTTTCTTTTTTGAAAAGTTTAAATTAGTATAATTTAAGAAAATACAATGATATTTTAATTAAAGATTAAATAAACCCTGTGCAGTATCTAACCACTCAAAGGCTTATTTATCAACATTCTCATTTTAGTGTTTCTAGAGGTTTTTGAAACCACAACTAAACTCACAAACTCTAACGCCACAAAAGTCAAGGAATTTATTAAAATATCCAAATATAAAAAGTACAAATGAAAGAAAGCGGTTAGAAGAGTTAAAAGAGTTAAAAAAATATGAATACCTCTAAAGATTTGAGTTTTTCGGACAATCACTAGCAAAAAATAATTCAAAAATAATACAAAAATACAGTAGGATATCATAGTGTAACGTTTGAGCAAAATGACACTCGTTAGGTTAGGAATTCAATTTTACATGGTAGAGTGAATTTTTTGCATTGTAAACAGTATGTTAAAAATAAAAACTACACCATAAAAATCATGACAGTTAAAAATAGAGCAAACTTTAAGTTTATTATTATGCTTTTTTTTCTGGGGAAAAAAGCATTTTAACCCTTTCACTGCCAGCCATTTTGTCCTAGATGCGAACATCTCCTGCCAAGCAGTTTTTAGATATTTGGTACTCTTTCACTTTAAGGGTCTTTCCTGGGGCAGTCTTTTAGTTTACCCAGTGATATATATTATAATAACCTGAACTTTCAAAATATGCAAGAATTTTGGTGTAATTCTACTTCTGTAATCAAAATATGCAAGAATTTTGGTGTAATTCTACTTCTGTAAAAAAAAAAATAGGCTTCTAAGGGGCAGATTTATCAAGGGTCGAAGTGAATTTGAGGGAATTTTCGAAGTAAAAAAATTCGAAATTCAAAGTAATTTTTTGGATACTTCGACCATCGAATAGGATACTATGACTTTGACTTCGAAGTAAAATAGTTCGAATAATCGACCATTCGATAATCTAAGTACTGTCTATTTAAAAAAACTTAAATTTCAATACTTTGCCAAATTAAACCTGCTGAAGTGCTATGTTAGCCTATGGGGACCTTCTAGAGCATTTTTCTAAGTTTTTGGAAGTCGAAGTAAAATCATTTGATCGATCGCTAAAATCCTTATCCATATCGTTTGATTCACAGGATTTAATCGGTCGATCGAACGATTTTACTTCGACCGCGGGATACCCAAATTCCCTGAAAAAAACATTGAATTCGATATTCGAAGTCGAAGTATTTTAATTCGATGGTCGAATTTCGAAGTATTTTAATCTTCGAAATTCGACCCTTGATAAATCTGCCCCTTAGTGTCTAATAAAATGAAAAAAATCATGTTTCACAAAGAACAATCACATTTATCAGAAACCTCATTTATTTTATGTACAAGAACACTGCTGATTTGGAAAGGTCTATGTCTCCTGAATGCGGAAATACCATATATACACTATATATATAGTTTTATATAGATTTCTCATTTGTATAGATCAAAATCAATAAGCAGTACACTACAAAATTTCCAAAGCACCGCTCCCCAAACAGCATACTTCTGATTTCAAGGCCAAACATTCCACTTACAGTAGGTTTACCCTAGAAAACTACCCATTATTAGAAAGAACAGATTCTGGTGAATGGGTAAATATATCTATGTACTCCAAACTACTAAGTTGCAATTGTTTCCTAAAGTTACAATGTTTTATAGAAATTGGTACATTTTTTGAAAAATGACATCAAAGTTACCAATCTACAGCATCATATCATTAGGTATCAATGTATAACACCCCAAATATGAAAGCTTGGGGTCCACTGAACAGTTTGATGCCCAATATGTATAGGTTTACCTAAGCATGTGGTATATAGGGGCCCTATATACACATTTACATAGTTTGGGGAAAAAAGTACAATCAATATGTATAGGTGTATCCAAGCACGTGGCATATAGGGGCCCCAAAAGGAAGACCCCCCATATGGTCTGTCATTTCAGGTACTGCAAAATCAACACATTTACATTGTTTTGGGGGGGCAAAACTATGTAACCATAACCATGAAAACCATATATTTTCGGAAAAGTAAACATTCCCGCAAATCCAAATTGGGTATGCTTGCCTTTCTACTCCAAAGTACCAAGTCGCAAGCCTTCTGTGTACATAGAGCCTTGACTTCATATTATGTGCCTCAAGACCCTCCTAACAGCAAAGCCCCCCCAAAACCATATATTTTTGGAAAGAACACATTTTGATGAATCCAACAAAGATAAAGATGTCTTTCTACACCAATCTACCAAACTGCAAATCTTTACTAAACGTAGAGGTTTTTACAACATTTCTGAAAATCGCCTAAAAATTTTGCATTTTGACACTTTTTTTGCACACAATGTTTTACGTACAAAGAAAAATCATCCTAAATATCAGAGGTCTAATGAATAGTTTGATGCCCGATATGCATAGATTTACCAAAGTATGTGGTGTGTATGGACCCCAAATGAAAAACGTGCAAATGAATTTTCACGCTAGCCAACTCAGCTGCTGAAAACAGTAACCGACTTTGCGTTTTTGTTGTAAGACCCCCACACTGTAAAAAGACCCCCAGAACACCATATATTTTTGGAAAGCACATATTCTGACGGATCAAACTAAGTAAAATATATATTTCTATACCAAAGCACCAAACATCAAAACCTTTCGAAAGATAAATAAGGAACAATAATGCAGGGATAAAATTGCAATAAAACCACAAAAATTGTGTAAATCAATGAAATAACAAAATGACTGATCTGACAGCATAATTAGTGGCCAAAATCGATTACCCAATAGTCATGCTGCCAAAACAAACAGTTTTAGGGGTAAAAAAACACAAATTAGTAAAATAAAAAAGTAATTAAATAAAAAAACCTCTTTGTGAGTTTTTTTTGTATATACATGTGTATACACTTCTAAAAGTGGTGTGACAGTGTGTAAGTGTGTATCTAAGTGTGAAATGAAGTGCAAATAAGTGTACATAACTTTACAAAAAAAAAGAATCTTTACTAAAATGATTGTGTAAGTGTATATAGATGTATAAGTGTGTGTAGTGTGTAAATGAAGGCCACTTACCGTTCCTGGAGCAGGAGGGACAATCTGATTGCTGGAGAACTCCTGGAGCAGCGTGTATGCTGAGTCACTGCAGGCAGGAAGTGCATGGGTGTCGCTAGTGAAGGAGAAAGAAGAAGCAAGCCGGAGGAACTGGTAAGTTCAGAAGCTGCTTCTTTTTGCGATTTTATGTCGGCCCTGCAACAATTCTGTTGCAGGACCAACATGACAGCCCCCAGCCTTGTTGCCCAGGGCGCTGTCAGCACTGCTAAGTCTCTGCAGAGCCGGCTAAAGCCGCTGATGCAGAGTTCAGCACTGATTTCTGCCAGAACGTACTACATGCGTTCTTGGCAGTTAAAGCCCTTGCCTGCCAGAACGTACAGCGAACATGCTTGGCAGGCAAAGGGTTAAGCACAAAGAGGCAAAAGTTATATTTAATAGCCAAAACATATTTTGGTAATTTTCCCAAATGTAATATCAATTATATAATGTATTTCTAATAGTGAATGTAATCTCTGTACACTCACTAATGGTTTAATACTTTGAGGCAACCATTAAGTGGTTAAGCAGGATTCCACGATGGTCATTTTGAGCTACTGATCACAATAAAGACATTTAGACAGCTATATTCTTTCTATTACAACTGCAATGCAAAGTGCATTGGTCTGCAACTTCCCCTGCTGCTGATGATTAATAGCCTCTAAGCGAGAAGAGTCCACAAAGAAAGTGCCAAGAGAAGCAGGTGCATGAGGCTTTATATTATTATGACTGCTACAAACTAATTCAGCAGTGTCAGCTCTAACTGTTTAAATCTGATGAGGAAATATGAGGTTGTAATGGATTTTCTTTCCTGTCCTTGTAGGAAAATATAAGCTTCACAAAGTCATATGGTGGCATAAAAAACCATAATGCACTTTCTGACTTTGTAACAGTTATCATTAGAGGTGTATTTAAATAGATTGTCCCAATCAATATATGGGTAAAACGAACTGGTTCTTGAAAAATTTATTTTTTTAGCAATTATGCAAAGTCACTATGATCATGTCATTGGTATTGTTAAGATGATGTCCACTTACCATACATTCACATTGTAGTTGCTACCACATTAATGAGATCTCTTATGACATCTTAAGATCATACATAATTCACATCAGACTCTGCACCAGTGGATCTTACAACCTAATGTGATTGAAATGTTTATTAAAAACCATTCATTTAAATTTTTATTATTTTCTTCAAAAATTTTCGATAGAATAACTAAAGACACATATTATGGAAGTTATTTTCCTAGAACCAAGATATTTTAACTGTACCGGTATGAATTAGGGATGCACCGAATCCAGGATTCAGTTCGGGATTCGGACAAGATTCGGGACTTTTTCAGCTGGATTCGGATTCTCTTGCCCGGCTGAACCGAATCCTAATTAGCATATGCCAATTAGGGGATGGGAGGGAAATCGCATGGCTTTTTGTCACAAAACAAGGAAGTAAAAAATGTTTTCCCCTTCACAAATAAGGATTCGGAATTCAGTCCGGTATTCAGACAGATCTTTCACGAAGGATTCGGGGGGTTCTGCCGAATCCAAAATAGTGGATTCGGTGCTTCCCTAGTGTGAATGGAGGAAGCTGTTCTGACAGTTTCTATCAAGGCACGTAGAACAGCCAGTTCTTTCACAGAATGTTCATTTCCAGGAATAGACAGTGGCAAAACACCTTTCAAAGTATCATATAGCGAAACCAAGAAATGCATGAACTCTGATACACTGAAACACAAAATGAACAAAAATAGAAAAAAGGAGTAAAGCTAAGAAATCAATTATTACAAGAAAATATACCAATCCTCTTCAAACAAAAGCTTAACAGAATAATGTGATCAATATCTATATATATATGTATATACCTTATTAGTAGGGATGGGCGAATTTGACCCGTTTCGTTTCGCCAAAAATTCGCTGCTGGCGAAATGTCGGCGAAATGTCGGCAATGCCCATTAAAGTCTATGGGCGTAAAAAATAATTAAATCTTATTAGAAGAATATTATGTTTTACTTGAAAAACACACTAAAAGGAACACACTGCAGAGAATCCAACATGTGACTCTAGTATATACTGATTCATCCCTTCAAGCAAAGCAGGTTATGACATAGATGCAGAATAATAAGATACAGCAATGGTAAATTTGAAAAAGCAATTATATGCACAATGATAAGGCTTCCTAACTATCATGATGTACTGTTAAGTATAATTAAATGTTAGCTTTTTTATTTTGATGTAAGAAGTGAAAGTATGACAGCCAACATAATCAATTTTAATAATTTCATTTTGGGTTACTCAGATTGTTTTATTACATATCAACATGAATTAGGCCTTTGCTGCGGGTTCAGGCAGCTTGCCAATACCTACTTTACAGCAATAAAATGTACAAATTAGGGCATCTCATGTGGAAAATTCATTCAACAGCCTCAAAAGGCAAATGAATGGTAATTACTTTTGAACACAATGCGGTAGCAATCAAATCAGATTGAATCATGCTTTTAAATATACATCTACATTCTAAAAAACCGAGATAATTATGAATTATGGAAATAACTAAGACAGTTCTTTCTGAGGCAACAACCCTGCAGAACTAAAGGGAATCTGTTACTTTAATACCGATTACTTCTCCTTTACTCTACACCTCTAAAACAATTACATTTGTGTGGGTGACTCAGGTGTGCAGAAAATAGAAATAAAATAACATGCATCCGCACCAAGAAATCATTAATCAGCTTGAGAAGGAAACTGTGTGTCGCAAAGGTTTGTACGATTTCAAAACCAATGGAAATGTTTTCAAGTTAAGTAATAGGGATCAAGACACGGAAATTAGGCTTTGCACAAGTTTTCGCAGAAGCCAATTCTGGCTGCTTTCATTGGGTCTTTCAGAAATTGGTGACGGTCAAAAGCACAAGTGAAATAAACGTTGATTTATTGGTGATAAATGAGTATAGTCAGAAACTGTTTCACACTCTTCTTGGCTGGTATTACCCAATTTAATATCAAGTATTTAGGCACTAGTATCCAACATAAAAGATTACTCATTAATGAATCTTTACATCAACCTTGAGAGGAAAAAAAAATAATCTCAATTTCATGATTAAATGTTCTATATTCTTGGAACATTTTCAAATGTATTGGCCATGAATGCTTATTTGTAAAACAAATAAAAACTGCAGGTTTATATCCATCTACTTGACTTAAGACAACATTATACATGCCGCCTCTGCTTGGTGTTCAAATTATTAAATCTAAAAATCACTGTAATGCTTATTCGGCAATACATCATTTAAGTGATTTACTACAAATGGATTTATTTCACAGGACAACTAAACAGGTTTTCACATTCTCAGGGGAATCCGAAGCAAACAATTTGATACGTCTATTAACAGCCTATATACATGCAAACCCTAAAATTATGGTAAATACTGTATACATATAAATCTCCTGGAGTCTCCTCAAAAATAAATATTTGTTTGTGTGTTTGTATTTTATCTAAAATATTCTTTAGGAAGTTAAGCCAACTTTTCCCATGATTGTAGCACCCCAAGCTTTTTCACTGCGTTCATTTAATAATGTACTGTATATGATGACCTATAGAAGGCTCGGATCTGGCTGTATGGCAAATACACAGGTCAGTTGACATGTTTTCCTAAGAATATGCAACCAACAGTGAATGTTTGTATATGAATCTTCACCAAATATTTCTGGTTTGCTAAAGGTTAAAGGAATAATAGTTAGGAAAACCTTTGCGGCTGATCCACATTAATCACTTCTGCTTGTATTTGAAATGTGTTATTTATGACTGTTTTCTTTCTTTTTTGTTGTTGTTGTGATTATATCACTGAACAGTACTTAGTAAACTATAAAGAGTTATTTATTTATTTAGTGGTTGGTAAGTGGTATTTGGTTAGTCACTAGATACAGTATATACAGTACACATAGAATATAAATGTCACCATATAAGGTTGATTAGTAATTACTACAGCTAATTACTAGATGGCAACCCAGAAACCAATGCAACTAGCATCAGAATACAATAATCAGCCTTGTAGCATCAGCTTATATCAGTCCTGAAACAGGTACATGGGAATGGGAGGAGTGCAAAGGAATATAATAATACTGGAACATGGTTTCTCTTTAAGAAAGGTACAATGTATTTGCTGATGTCAAAGCAAATACATACTACGGGCCGATTTATCACAGTGTGAAATTAGAGCTCCCTACAGAAAAAATTCACCCACTTTTTATTCATTCATATGGGATTATTGGGAAAGTATTTCTCAAATGCTGAATTCTAACTTTCACCCACTGATAAATATTTTTAATTTTTTTGCAGTGACCTCTCATTTTATACTTTAAAGCTTATCTAAAGAAGTAGGCTAGAAATGTTGTAAATTATGATTTGTGCTTCTGTACCAGCCCAAGGCAACCACAGCCTTTAGCAGTAAAGATCTGTGTCCCCAAAGATGCCCCAGTAGCTCCTAATCTTCTTTTCTGCTGATTCACTGCACATACTCTGTGCTGCCTTCAGTTACTGAGTTTAGGGACTCACTCACAATATACAGTACACATAAAACATAAATGTCTCAATATAAGGCTGATTAGTAATAAATACAGATAATTACTACATGGCAGCTCAGAAACCAGTGCAATTAAAATCAGAATTAGCCTTGTAGCATCAGCTTATATGACAGGCCAACCTCATTTTCTGTTAGATAATTTGCTATGACCCCCTAAGCTTAGCTTCTCAACAGCTGCTCAGAGCCCACAAGCATGTGAGTGTCGCAGACACTTTCCAAGATGGTGACCCCCTGTGACAATTTTAAAGTCCAGGATCATTGCTGCTATTGAGAAGCTGAAACTTTAGGCTGGGGCAATAAGTTCAATGTATGAAATATAGCATTTTTAGCCATATTTATCTTTAGGGTTTAGTTATCCTTTAAAAAGAACACTAAACTGCAGTTTTATTTAGGATATTTATTCATTTTTATGGAAATTAAACAGAATATTTATGAACATTATAGTAGATTGCTCCGTGTATCAGTTTACATAATGCTGCTGATTGCCTTTTATTAAAGACATGAAGTGAAGGGAGATATTCATTACCTTTTTGACTTATCTGAATTCCCAACTGATTGCTTCTTACATATTTTACAATTTTATAATAACAGTTTCATATGTGTGTAAATGGAGTTTTGCAGCTATGCCTGTATATTTAGTATGTGTCATTTGTTATGTCCAGAGATTAGAAGGGGGTGGTTTATCTTTTGGTTAACGTAGTTAGAATGTTATAGAATAGCAGATTCTAAAAATGTTTTAATTGGTCTTAATTATTTATTATAGGTTTTTAATTATTTGCTTTCTTTTTCTGACTCTTTCCACTTTTAAATGGGGGTCACTGACCCCATCTAAAAAAAATACTCTATAAGGCTGCACATTTAGGCACATTTACTTAGCTCGAGTGAAAGAACAGAATAAAAAATACTTCGAATTTCGAAAGTTTTTTTTGGCTACTTCGACCACGACTGGGAATCGAATGATTCAAACTAAAACTCGTTCGACCATTCGACCATTCGATAGTCGAAGTACTGTCTCTTTAAAAAAAAACTTCGAGCCCCTACTTCGCCAACTAAAACCTACCGAACATCAATGTTAGCCTATGGGGAAGGTCCCCATAGGCTTTCTATCAAATTTCTGATTGAAGGAAAATCGTTCGATCGATGGATTAAAATCCTTCGAATTGTTCGATCGAACGATTTTTCCTACGATCAATCGAACAAATGAAATGCGGTAAATCCTTTGACTTCGATAATTAACCCTCGATATTCGACCCATAGTAAATGTGCCCCTGATTGTTGCTACTTTTTATTTCACATTTTTCTATACAGACCCTCTCCTATTAATATAACGGTTTCATTTTCAAACAGTGCATGGTACAGTGTCGGAACTACCGGGGGAGCAGGGCCCCCCCAGCAGTCTGCGCGCCGCTTTGCGCCGCATATTCCCGGCCAGTTCTGGGCATCCTGCGCCAGGGCCCGCCCCCCTCTAGTTACGTTTCTGGCATGGTAGCTAGGGTAATTTAGACCATTGCGACCAGACTGATGAAATTGGAGAGCTGATGAATAAAAAGCTAAATAACTAAAAAAAACACAAATAATAAAAAAAAATTAAAACCAATTGCAAAGTTTCTCAGAATATCACTTTTTATATCATTCTTAAAGTTAACTCTAAGGGGAAAAACAAATTTAAGACTTTACTAAAACTCGTATTTTTCCCACTATAATTTAAAAAAAGAATGCGACCAAACTCCGAAAACTGAATACCCTTAATTTACCAATAAATCTGTTTTAAAAAATTCAGTGCAGGGAAAATTTGCAACAAAATTGTGTGTCTAATTAAATTGTGCGACTTTAGAATTGTTGCCTGGAAAATTAAATTTTATCCATACAAGGCCTACTTTGGAGCTTTCTGGACATGAACATGTACATTTTTTTCATTTTCTTTAAGTGCCTCTGAAATCAGTAAAAAGTCAATGACGCCAGATACTGAAAGATTTCACACCACCACCAAAACTGGAGTAAAGTCAAAAGTCAAAGTAGAGTCAAAACTGAAGGGAACTGCTAACAGTCTCAAAGTTTTATGAAAGAAGGATGGAGGTGTAGATATATCCTACATCTTCCACTTAAAGAGTAGTGATGGGCGAATTTATTCGCCAGGCACGAATTCGTGGCGAATTTGCGCGATTCGCCACCAGCGAATAAATTCGCAAAACGCCCGTGAAAATTCGCGGCAAAAATTCGCCGGCGCCGTTTCGCAAATTTTTCGCCGTTTCACGAATTTCGCGCGAAATTCGCAAATTTTTCGGCTAAGCGAAACGACGCAAATTCGCCCATCATTATTAAAGAGTAATCATGCCCCCTTGCACTAATAATCATTTCTTTGCACATGGGTAAAAAAATAAAGGAATGTCAATTTTAAAAATGAGACAAAAAAAATTGTGATTAAAAGTGCACCAAGGTTCCCTATACACTTTTGATGGCTATATCCACAGAGATATTATTTAGTGGACCAATTTTCAAAACAACATGTAGCAACTGGGCACTTTAAGAATTTTAATGAGAAAGAGCTGAATTATGTTTTATATTTGTTTAGAAACCCTTGTTTTACCTTGCTTTTTATTATTATAAATATTATTATTAATAATAATAGTTAAGAGATTCTGTAATGATTTGTATGATGTATTTTTATTTCTAAATTACACTGTTTACACTGCAAATAATTCACACTACAATATAAAATTGAATTACTGAACCAGCAAGTGTATTTTTTTAAGTTGTAATATTGGTGTGTAGGCAGCCATCTCTGGTCATTTTGCCTGGTCATGTGCTTTCAGAAAGAGTCAGCACTTTAGGATGGAACTGCTTTCTGGCAGGCTGTTGTTTCTCCTACTCAATGTAACTGAATGTGACGCAGTGGCTTTTTCTATTGAGTGCTGTTCTTAGATCTACCAGGCAGCTGTTATCTTGTGTTAGGGAGCTGCTATCTCGTTACCTTGCCATTGTTCGGTTGTTTTGCTGTTTGGGTGGAAAGGGAGGAGGATGATATCACTCTAACTTGCAGTACAGCAGTAAAGAGTGATTGCAGTTTATCACAGCACAAATCACATGACTTGGGGCAGTTGAGAAACTGACAATATGTTTAGCTCCATTTCAGATTTCAAAATAAAATGTAAAAAAATCTGTTTTCTCTGTTTTGAGAAACAGATTTCTGTGAGAACGAACGCTTGCGTCCTGTCCAGCGCAGGCGCGGACGCGCTAATGCGCGTCGGCGTCTGACGCGGGAAGCTGGCGACGGTCGCGGACGCGGAGGCGCCGGCGACGGTCGCAAGGACGTAGGCGGAAACGCCTGTGACGGACGTGCTGGCGTCAGTTCCGCGACGTCAGCGCAATGACGCCAGTTTGGCGCCCAAACCAGATTAACATGCATTGCCTGGTTATTAGGTTATTTGACTGAAACCCTAGCGACTCTGAACTTTGGATTCCCGATTATTGACCCTTGCCTGAACCCGGACTTTGATTACTGCCGCCTGTCTCGACCTTCTTGCCTGTTTATCGATTACGAATATTGCTGCCTGCCTTTTGACCTCGGATCTCCTGACTACGACTTTTGCCTAATCCCTTGTACTTCGCTGACCGTCTCACTGGCTACTCTCCACAACCCTGCTCCCTGTTCCACTCCAGGTGGGTAGCGGTTGTGTGAGGCGCTTGTGGGTTCATTAACTTCTGCTCCAGCCTCTTCTACGTCTGGATTCTACTGGTAAGTCCTGACAGTATAACCAGGCCAAAGATGGATCCAGCTGAAGGGGCGTCCCCGTTTGCAGTCCTGACGCAACAATTATCTTCTCTTACGCAAGCCATCCGGGAGCTGCAAAGTGGCTATGCTCAGTTACAGGAGCACATTAGGACCCAACCACCGGTTGTTCTCCCTTCCACGGCCGCTGCAACTCCTCCGGTTCCAGCGGAAGTCCAGGTGATAACTTCTGAGATTTCGGAACCTAAGGTGGCCTTTCCGGAGAAGTTTGCGGGTGACCGAAAGTTGTTCCGGAATTTTAGGAGCAATTGTAAGCTACTGTTTACACTCAAGCCTCATACCTATCCCTCTGAGCAGACCCGGGTCGGGGTGATTATCTCTTTTCTGACGGGAGAACCACAGACGTGGGCCTTTCGTCTTATGGATCGCCACAGTCCTGCATTGGCCACAGTAGACTCCTTCTTTGATGCCATGGCAGTTCTTTTTGACGATCCGCACAGAGCCACTACTGCTGAAGCCGCCCTGCGTGCCTTGAAGCAAGGTAGTCGCCCAGCGGAAGACTACACCCTGGAATTCCGGCAATGGGCAGATGACACGGAGTGGAATCCGGCTGCGCTTAAGAACCAGTATCGCTTCGGCCTTTCTTCTGAACTAAAAAATTAATTGGCCCATACTGGCATTCCCGACAGTCTGGAAGACCTCATCTGTCTGGCCATCCAACTCGATCGGAGGCTCAGGGAGCGCAGAGAGGAAGAAGAGGCAGAGAGAGCAGGTCTTCCACCTCAGTCTTGGATGTTACCAACCGCTCCACCTCCTATCCGAATGCCTTCCACTTTTCCTCCAGCTGTTCCGCCACCCGTCTTCAGTGCAGCCCCAGAGCCAATGCAGATTGGAGCTATTAGATCTGCGTTAACTCCAGAGGAACGGATCAGACGTCGCAGACTCAACCTCTGCCTTTATTGTGGACAAGCAGGTCACTTGCTTCGGGGTTGTCCGATTCGTCCAACGGGTAAGAGGATTTTCGAAAGAGACTTTTCCAGTTGCCATGTTCCCGTGCCTCTCCTGACTGTCTCTTTATCTTTGCAGTGGGGAGACAAGCGGGTAGAGCTTCAAGCAATCCTTGATTCTGGGGCCAGTGGGTGTTTCCTGGACAATAAAGTGGCGCTACAGTTCCAGATCCCACTCCAGTCCAAAAAGAATCCCATAGCCCTCCGTGTGGCAGATGGTTCTCTGATTACCTCGGGCCCTGTGGTGCAAGAGACCGTCTCACTTTTTGTTGTGTTAAATAAAGGGCATGCTGAAGTCATGAACTTTGATGTGGTTTCTTCGCCTCTATTTCCCGTCATTCTGGGTCTACCCTGGTTGCAGAAACACAACCCGTCCATCAACTGGACTACCGGTGAAGTGAACTTTCTTTCAAATTTTTGTTCTTCTCAATGCATTTTCTCTTTCAATAGAGTCTGTTCTTTATCTCCTACTTCCGAAATTCATAATCTTCTTCCTCAAGCTTACTGGGAATTTACGGACGTTTTCAATAAGAAAGGGGCAGACAAGTTGCCTCCTCATCGTATTTATGATTGCCCTATTAACCTTCTTCCAGGGGCTCAGATTCCTTTTGGACGAGTTTATCCGTTGTCCGAGTCTGAACTATCGGAACTTCGTTCTTATTTAGACGAGAATCTAGCTAAAGGCTTCATTCGACAATCTTCTTCTCCAGCAGGGGCTGGGATCTTCTTTGTTGAAAAAAAAGATCATTCTTTAAGGCCGTGTACTGATTACCGCGATCTGAACAAGATTACTGTTAAGAATCGTTATCCACTTCCTCTTATTCCTGAACTTTTTCAACGTTTGGCGGAGGCTAAGATCTTTTCTAAACTGGATCTCCGTGGCGCATACAATCTCGTCAGAATAAGAGAAGGTGATGAGTGGAAGACGGCTTTTCGTACTCGTTATGGGCATTTTGAATACCTGGTCATGCCCTTTGGTCTTTGCAACGCTCCTGCAACGTTTCAACATTTTGTCAATGATGTTTTCAGAGACTTCCTCGACATATTCGTTATCATATATTTGGATGATATCCTTGTTTTTTCTAATTCTTTGGAGGAACACAGATCACATTTAAAGAAGGTACATCTGTGGACTTTTTGGGTTTTCTCCTTTCTCCGCAGGGAATTCAGATGGACTCCAGGAAGATCTCCGCAATTCTTGATTGGCCAATTCCTTCTTCCAAGAAAGCTGTCCAACGTTTTATTGGTTTTGCAAATTTTTATAGGAAATTTATAAAGAATTTTTCCCAGGTTATTCTTCCAATTACTGAGTTGACTCGTAACAATCAAAAGTTTTGTTGGTCACCACAAGCTCAGGCGGCCTTTGAGAAATTGAAGGCACTCTTCACTTCAGGCCCAATTCTTCATCATCCTGATGTTTCCCTTCCTTTCATCCTGGAAGTTGACGCTTCAGAGCTTGCGGTGGGTGCTGTGTTATCGCAAAGAGCTGGGTTTCAGGAGGATCTGCATCCTGTTGCTTTTTTTTTCTCGTAAACTGGCCAAGAGCGAATGTAACTATGATGTTGCCGATCGTGAACTACTTGCCATTAAGTTAGCACTTGAAGAGTGGAGGTATCTCCTTGAAGGATCTAAACATCCAATCCTCATCTTTACGGATCATAGGAATCTGGAGTATTTACGTTCGGCCAAGAGGTTGAGACCCAGACAAGCAAGGTGGGCTTTATTCTTCATGAGATTCAATTTTCATCTCACATATCGACCTGGGTCTAAGAATGTTAAAGCAGATGCTTTGTCCCATATGTTTTCATCTGAAGATGAGTCTTCCTTGGTTCCTGAAACAATTTTAAACTCTAATAATTTTCTCCTGCTACAGTCTACCCTGGTTGATGGAATTAAAGACGCTTCCTTAAATCTCTCTGAACCATCGTTAGTTTCCAAGGAGGGTCTTCTTCTTCATCAAGGTAAAATTTTTGTTCCTGAACCTATGCGCTTAGAGGTCCTCAAGAATGTTCATGATTCTAAATTGGCAGGTCATCCAGGTATCAAGAAAACTATTATCCTGGCTAAGAGACTATTTTGGTGGCCTGGGTTGGCTAAGGACTGTTTTCAATTTGTTACTTCTTGTGAAGTTTGCTCTAGGTCCAAGGACTCTCATTCTCGGCCTATTGGACTTCTACAACCTCTGCCTGTGCCTTCTCGTCCATGGGGTTCGGTCTCTTTGGATTTCATTTCTGATTTGCCATTGTCTTGTGATTGTTCCACTATTGTCGTTTTTGTGGACGGTTTAACAAAGATGGCTCATTTCAAGTCGTTACCTAGACTTCCTTCTGCCTCTGAGACTGCTGATACCTTCATTAAGGAAGTAGTAAGGCTTCATGGTCTTCCGGATGAGGTGGTGTCGGATCGGGGACCACAATTCACTTCTCAGTTTTGGAGATTTCGGTGTCCCTTTCCTCTGCCTTTCACCCTCAGCCCAATGGTCAGACCGAACGAACTAATCAGACTCTCGAGCAATATCTGAGATGTTATTCTTCATACCTCCAAGATGACTGTTCGCTTATAATAATTCCCATCATTCTTCAATCAGTCCCCTTTCTTCGCAAACTATGGTCTTCATCCAGCAACTTTTCCCTCTGCCATTGTGTCTGACATTCTAGTTCCTGCTGTCAAAGACCGATTAACTTTCTTATCCAATAATTTTCAAAAGATCCAGGAAAACATGAAGCAGGCCCAACAAAATTTCAAGATTTATGCCGATCGGAGACGGAGAGGTGACCCAGAGTTCAAGGTGGGTGACCGTGTTTGGTTATCAACTGTTAACCTTAAGCTTTCTTGTCCCAGTAGGAAGTTGGGTCAACATTTCCTGGGTCCCTTCCCTATTATTCGCCAAATCAATCCTGTGGCTTTTCAACTTAAACTTCCAGCTTCCTGGCACATCCATCCAGTGTTTCATGCTGCTCTTCTAAAACCAGCTTCAACATTCCGATTTCCTGGGCGTTCGGCTCCTCCTCTGCTACCTGTGGTGGTCAACGGTCAGGAAGAATTTGAGGTTGAGGAGATCCTGGATTCCAGACTAAGAGGCAAGCGGCTCCAGTACCTGGTGAGATGGAAGGGTTACGGTCCGGAAGAAAATTCCTGGGAACCAACGTCGAATATCCACGCTCCTGAGTTGCTGGAGAAATTCCATAGAACTCACCCTGGTAAGCCTTCTGGTGGTCGCGTCCTGAGGCCGCTCCTTGATGGGGGGCAATGTGAGAATGCACGCTTGCGTCCTGTCCGGCGCAGGCGCGATTATTGACCCTTGCCTGAACCCGGACTTTGATTACTGCTGCCTGTCTCGACCTTCTTGCCTGTTTATCGATTACGAATATTGCTGCCTGCCTTTTGACCTCGGATCTCCTGACTACGACTTTTGCCTAATCCCTTGTACTTCGCTGACCGTCTCACTGGCTACTCTCCACAACCCTGCTCCCTGTTCCACTCCAGGTGGGTAGCGGTTGTGTGAGGCGCTTGTGGGTTCATTAACTTCTGCTCCAGCCTCTTCTACGTCTGGATTATACTGGTAAGTCCTGACAGATTTCAGTGCAGAATTCTGCTGGAACAGCACTATTAACTGATGCATTTTGAAAAAAAAACATTTTTCCCATGACAGTATACCTTAAGTAGCATGGATTGCTTTACTTGCTAATAAAACATTCTTTGTATTCCACAACTTGTTATGAACTCTGATTCATAATGTTGGCAGTTTTAAAACATCCTCAAAGTATTTTTGGAATACATTGGACACTAACATTGTGGTCATCATTACTACCATATATACTCGAGTATAAGCCGACCCAAGTATAAGCCGAGGAACCTAATTTTACCTACGAAAACTGGGAAAACTTATTGACTCTAGTATAAGCCTAGACATAACTACAGCCCTGTCTCCCAGCAGCGCACATTCCGCCAAATCTACCCCCCCAGCGATCAACTGGACTTCTTTGCAAAGTTGATGGTGACAGAGAATTGCCAAATGGATTACCGTGTGCATTGTCCCACTGTCCCACTACCATGTGCAGAAGGTGCTGTGTGATATTGCAGTCACTGTTAATCTTTCGTATAACCAACAGAGGGCGCTGTGTGATATTGTTGTCACTGTTATTCTTTCATATAACCAACAGAGGGCGCTGTGTGATATTGCAGTCACTGTTATTCTTTCATATAACCAACAGAGGACGCACTGTTATACTTTCATATAAACAACAGATGGTGCTCTGTGATATTGCAGTCACTATTGTTCTTTCATATAACAAACAGAGGGCGCACTGTCATTCTTTCTTGTCATTCTTTTCATATTTCTTTTCAACAGAGGGTGCGGTGTGATATTGCAGTCACTGTTATTCCTTCATATAACCAACAGATGGCGCTGTGTGATATTGCAGTCACTGTTATTCTCCATTATTACCAACAGAGGGCGCGCTGTTATTCTTTCATATAACCAACAGAGGGCGCTGTGTGATATTGCAGTCTCTCCCCAAGGGAACTGTTGGTATAGGAATGATTAAAAGTGACTGCAATCTCAGCTACTGCCCGCTGACCCGAGTATAAGCCGAGGTAGACTTTTTCAGCACATTTTGGATGCTGAAAAACTCGGCTTCTACTCGAGTATATACAGTAAAACAATTTAAAAGCTACAATCTATTTTACCCAGGTTTATTTTGTTCTGTAGCCTACTTTTTAAAAGTTAATCACTCTGACAACAGTATTATTATACAGAAAGATAAAGGCATGTCAAGACATTATAGCAATAAAAGGAACGAACTCTACTCAGGTGCAGTAACACACAGAAATCAATAGGATGCTTCTTTTTAAATAGACGACCACTGCTATGTGATTAGACCAGAAATCTAACCTGCTCTTAATAACTGCTGTGAAAGTAAGAGCTGGAGTTTTTCTGCTCTCTGTATAAATATATACAGCTGACCATGTCAAAAGGTCTTAAAAAACTGCAATTCTGGTGTATGCAATCATTAAGATTAGCTAGACTGACCAGTCTGCTATGTAAAAAGGTAGTATTTCAATAGCTCATAGATAATAACAGTTATTTCTAACCAATGGACTAAAATTATGAAATCAGGAAAACTGCCAAAAAGCCTTTATCGGGATTGATTTTTTTTTTAAATCCTTGTGGTAATGTGGCAATAAATACTCACATATATTTAAATATTAACATTAATTTAAATGTGTCAAGCACTGAAAGTGATCTGCAAGACAACATAATTGTAGCTTTTGCTAAGGCAATAGGTTATTTATCCCTTGAAAGCATGATGGAGCTGACGGCAGAGTAGACAGAAATGTTTAATTCCAGGCAGCTTTCCATAATAGAAAGTTGATTCTAAAATTGATTTCTCTGTTAGTGTCTAGAAATTCTGACTGACAGATTTATGCCAGGCCAATGAAGCTGCAATGTATTTTGTTTAACAATTATTCATGGTGATGGATATTTATACTTTAAAACTTGAAAAATTGACCATTGCAGTGCTTGCTGTATAAACTTTGTTTGTGTTGAAAATACAAGAAATAACCCTTCAAATATCTATTTATAAGAGCAATAAGAGGATAGCACTTTTGTAAGCATTTAAAAAAATAATAAGTAAACATAACAATAAGATGGAAGGCTAAGGAAAAGGTTCTGAGAGAACAGAAGGCAGTTATAAACAAATGTATTTTTACTTATAATATTCAATAAGAATTGTTGCAGAACAAAGCATGCCTTTTTGCACAATATGCTATAATACTGAGCGTTTGACAGAAATATCTTTAAAGAAATTGGCACGAATAATATAATACAAACATGAGGCAAACAGGTTTACAGGAAATGATAGCAAAGAGAATTATAATTCTGAACAGATTCAAATGGGAATGAAGCTATAGGCATTAACAATGGGAAAAAACAAATAGTAGTGAGACACAGCAATGCTGAGTATTTGGGTGAAAATAGGAGGCAAATTGAGTTATAGAATTGGTGAAATAGACACAACTGGGGGATTATAGAGAACTGAAGTGATGAGTACAAAAGAAATGTGATGATATTGACTTTAGATAATCAACCTATTTCACTGCCAAGATCAAGCACAGGTGGAAAAACGCTATTTTTACCCATTGCCCAATTTTATGTTAGGAATATAATTATGCCCTTTACTTGACTAATATGATTGCAAACTTTTTCTGCATTGACCACATTTTGCCAGATATATCAATGTGTAAAGTAAGCCCCACAAATATACATCTTTTGACCATGCTATGTGACCCTTTAAAAAGATAGATTTGTCCAATGACTCTGTGGTGTTAATCAGACAAACTATTAAAACCACATCCTCTCTCCCCCACACTTTAATTGAGTGTTCCAGAAGATCTTGCCATTGACCAATCTCTTTAATTTACAAAGCTAAACTTCTCTCTATTTTATCAAGTGATTTATCTACTATAGTGGTGATTAATAGCATGACTTACTGTACATGAATTACATAAAAAGACAGCTTTGTTCCTCAGACACTGACCTTGACCAGTTAATACATGCATGCAATGGTCTTAAGATCTATGATATTTATTGCTTGCTTCATTAAACACATTATTGATATATAACATAGCATTCATTTTGGTGCAATTTTTCCTATGTTTGAAATCCCTAATAATATCTAGGCACATAACAGTGATTAATTTTGTAATATGAGCTGATTAGGACATGGTATTTATACAGAGGCCTTAAGCTGCAGCAGCAATATTTCAACATAATAAAGATATACTACTTTGTTATGTCTAAAAGTAGTGGCTTAGCAATTGACCTTGCTGCCAGTAGATATATTTTCTAGCAATTTGCTTTTTACTTATTGCTCCAGAGAAGCTGAACATCTTCTGATAAGAGGAAGCCACATGGGCAATATATTAAATATTCAACAAAATATGGAGATGTTTCTAACCTCTTACAAGGAAATTTTAAAATGAGTAAATTATTTTGCACAAAAAAGTAATAATGCCATACTTATAAAGACCCATTAACCATAATTGGGGTATTTATAATAAATGGCTAAAATAATGTAATTAGACCTGCAATAACCAATTGTATAGCTTTGGATGTCAAATAATTGAAAAAAAGTGATACAAAAAATTGGAGATTCAGCTACTGTATATACATGCATACAATAACTACACAGGTTTATAAACAATGGATTGTATAAATTCTACTGTTGTGATGTAAATTGTATTCTAAAGCTGTTTTTACACATCTATAAGAATATTACCCCTGGTGGACATAGCTAAAGATAAACACAGACAATTATTAACGTTATTAGTCATAGAAGCAGAATAATATAGACTTAGGGAGGGTTGGCCTCCCCAAATAAACTTAGTGAGAAATATTCATGTATTGTATAATTATCTCTTCAATTGGTGGCCTCCCCAAACAGAATATCCCCCTCCTCCTCTTCCTTCTCAATGTAAGTATTTATTGACTGATAACTAAGGGGTACGATTTTGTGTTCCCCAAGTTAGGGGATGGATTGGGGTGGAGGTTACAATTTTGTGCTACTTAATGCTTTAGCACTTGCATTCAGGGAATTGAACAATTAAACCTTTGGTCTCTCAAATTTTTCTTTCTTAGATTATGATGAAGGAGTACATCCATGAACCACGTGTGCCTCTATCAATGTGGGGCATGGGCTTTAAAAAGGGAAAACACATATGTCCCCATCACCAATTAAAGTAGAACCATATCGAAGTAATGGAAAGATGTATTTTCTACTTAGTCTTATTTGCAGTTATTTGTCTATATGTAGTTTGAGTCTTTGTTATAGTAATATACAGTATGCTATTCTGTCGTATCATTGATATTTCTCAAGATATTAGAAACAGTGCCCAACTCGCCTCACTACTTTGTTTTGTTTGAACTTGTTATGGAAATATTTTTCCATGAGCAAATATACTTACCCAGTTGCTCATGACTGGCAGAAATGACGTTTGAACGTAAGTCACATCTTCAGAAGTCCAAAACAGACTTCCGTACACACACTGCTCAAACCTTCCGCCACAACTACAGAAAAGTATTCATGCTCGTTGTCTTTTTAAAAGGCAGACTAAATAGCCTAAATGAATAAAGAACATGATAGATGGTTCTGGTGCAACTACTATGTAAGCTAACTATCAGAGAAAGAGAACAAGTTAAGATAGCCTCCTCAAATGTTAGCTGTTATGTCAAGTTTGACCTCCTAACATTCACCTAAGCCAGCCAACCCATTAGAATTTGCTACATCAGATAGAGTTCTGCTGCCAGATTTAATCAGAAGTAGCCAGCCATTCCCTTAAGAAGTCATGCATGTGTCAGAAGCTGTAATGTCTTTTTAGTTTCTGTGCATGATCTTGAAGAGGTCTGTGGTTCACCAATAAAGAATAACTGATAATCAATTTAGATTACAACTGTCCCAGTAGGTAAATGGTGACACAGGTATCACTCCGAGTGCTATAAACATCACAATACAGAATACAGTGCATTCTGTATGTGCAGTACAGTACATTTTTGCAAATACTAGATATTCTTTTAACATATACAAATATGCAAGTCGGATCTACAGAATGTACTAAGCAATGAGACTTTATGCAAATAGCTTATATTGTTATGTAAAAATATTAGAATGTAAACTGAATTTTGAGAAAATAAGAGAATATTATTGATCATTCAGACAAAGGTTTAAAGATTAATGCATGTATAGTGCTGATGGAAATTCCAAGTACTGGGAAACTGTGATTCTAGTTCCTAAGCTACTTCACATGTTTTATTCTCCCACCACTGAAATAATTAGAAGTCTCTGCAAGTGCACTTCAGTGCATTTCATATTGTTGCATAAATTAGATATGGGAATTCAAATTTACCTTATCATTACATTCTGATAGATGCTAATTTAAAGCTGCTTTCCAAGAGCTGCAGCCTAGCAGAAATGGAAAGCAGGGAAAGTATTACAATGAAGTGAATGAGAATGGTTATATACCTGATTTAGCTGTAAAGGCCCCACATCTATTATGTGATCCATCTCTGTCATGGGAAATATTTCCTGTGTTTGCAGAATGCCATGTAATACACAGAACCTGTAACAAATGTTTCGAACTGCAACGGGACTCTCCGTTAGCTTTATATTGGTCTCCTCCTTTATTTGGTCAACCGTAGAAAAATTGCTGAAGGTTAAAAAAGTTACCATATAAGTAATAAATATATACATATATAAAAACATTTTAAGTAAAGTATGTCTCAAACTTGTTGCCCTCCAACTCTGTAGAATACCCCTTCAATACAATTTTACATGTTACAGTCCCAAATTGAAGACTCAAAAGTAGGCTGCACCTTGTATAAAATAGGCGTAGGTGCTACTTTTTGTGCTTCTATTAATTGTGTTCACCTGCTTAGCGTCTAATCTCTCTAAAAGCGCTGCAGAATATGTCTGCATTATGTAAAGAATAATTTTATCTTGCTGAGGTCTAGACCTTCGCTATGCCATTATCAATGAAGCAGATAAAAGCCCTGGAGTTGATTTGAGGGGTGGTGCTTGTATGTGGAAGATTATGCTATGAACAGACAACATGCGGTCAAAGGAGCTCTCCATGCAGGTGAAAAAAGCCATCCTTAAGATGCAAAAACTGAAAAAAAACCCATCCGAGAAATTGCTACAATATTAGGAGTGGCAAAATCTACAGTTTGGTACATCCTGAGAATGAAAGAAAGCACTGGTGAACTCAGCAACGCAAAAAGACCTGGACGTCCACGGAAAAGAACAGTGGTGGATGATCGCAAAATCATTTCCATGGTGAAGAGAAACCCCTTCACAACAGCCAAACAAGTGAACAACACTCTCCAGGAGGTAGGCATATCGATATTCAAGTCTACCATAAAGAGAAGACTGCATGAAAGTAAATACAGAGGATGCACTGCAAGGTGAAAGCCACTCATAAACCTCAAGAATAGAAAGGCTAGATTGGACTTTGCTTAAAAAAAAAAAAAAAAAACATCTAAAAAAGCCAGCACAGTTCTGGAAAAACATTCTTTGGACAGATGAAATCAAAATCAACCTCAGAATGATGGCAAGAAAAAAGAATGGAAAAGGAGTGGAACAGTTCATGATCCAAAGTATACCACATCTCTATAAAAGATGGCAGAGGCAGTGTGATGGCTTGGACGTGCATGGCTGCCAGTGGCACTGGGACACTAGTGTTTATCCATGATGTGACACAGGACAGAAACAGCCAAATGAATTCTGAGGTGTTCAGAGACATACTGTCTGCTCAAATCCAGCTAAATGTAGTCAAATTGATTGGGAGGCATTTCATAATACAGATGGACAATGACCCACAACATACAGCCAAAGCAACCCAGGAGTTTATTAAAGCAAAGAAGTGGAATATTCGAATTACTTTTGAGCCCCTGAAATGAAGTAATTGTGTTAAAAAAAAAATACTTTAGTTCCTCACATTTTTATGCAATATTTTTGTTCAACCCACTGAAATAAAGCTGAGAGTCTGCAGATCAACTGCATCTGAGTTGTTTCATTTAAAATTCATTGTGATAATGTACAGAACCAAAATAAGAAAAACAGTTGTCTCTGTCCAAATATTTATGTACCTAACTGTGTATGCCAAAAATTTGAGTATACATGTCCCCTGTTGCTAACTCTCTAGCCTCTACATCTGTTCAGATGAACCACGTGCTATTGATACAGGGGAACCCTGGAGCTGCCTCAAATAAAAATGTTTTCAACTATACAGGTAAAAATTAGTCTTAAGGCCCAATATATATTTTATGGGATACTGTCATGTGACTTGTGTTCTGTTAAACTTCAGACACTCTTTATTACTATACTGAAAGCTGGAGTGATATCAGTCCCCACCCTTATCTTCCTAGACGCCCATCAGCAGCCTATCAACAGAGCAATGGGCAGCTAACCAGATAGCAGCTACCTGACACCTCTACTGAAGATTTGTTTGCATTGCTAAAGGTGCTCCCTGTTATACCCAATATAATACCATGACATGTGTTGTGCTCCCTAGTGGTAGACATGAGAATAGCACCAAAGCAGGAAAGCCCCAGCTTTTTCCCTGCTCAGGTGCTATTTTCATGTTTCCCATTAGGTGGGGCCAATGGGAAGGGGAGAAACAAAGCTGTCTTAAAGCTGTTCCATCCGGAAGTGCTGGATCTTTCTTAAAGTTCAGAATCAGGCACAATGCATAGAGATGGCTGCAATGTAAACTGTGTAATTTAGAACCTTTCTTTGCACCTACACACTGATGTTAAGAGCTAATTAACTATAAGCTTGTAAAACCGCTTGCATGCTGCAGCAAATGAGGCATTGTGAACAATCAATTTTCAACTGAGGTAATGGTGTGTTAGTCTCTCTCCTATCATTGTAGCAGAAAAGGTCTTAATTTGTAACAAGTTATTTTCCTCATAATTAGAAAAACACCCACATTAGAAAATGTAATTTTAAAGTTGCAGCATTACCTCGCTGTTAATATCCACCAGCCTTGTGCAATTTATGTTTTAAAGACATCATATTTGTATTACAGATTACAAGATTACAAACTGTGGGTTGACATCATGCTCCACTACCTCTCCCACATAAGGGGAATAATCTGGATCAGGATATTTAGAACAAGCCCTATTTAAGATAAAAGGCGGGAATATTAACCCACTAGATATAAAAATACCTAAAGTTTGATCCAAGTTTGCAGAAAATTGGCAAATACAGTTCAGACTAGATAAATGTAAAGTTATTTACCTGGGCCAGGTTCAAGGATATAATTTTTAGGAAGGATAGAAATGGAAAGTATTTTAAAAGTGAAAACTGTTCACAAAGTGAAAGTTTACCTGTTTAGTTATATTAAAGGACAAAAAATGTAATTCTACGGAATTTCTTAAAGTACCTGTATACAACAATCCAGAAAGAGAATCAGTACACGTGACATCCCTCAGCAATGCTTTTCTGCTTTTTTGACTCGAAACTAAAATCTGCCAAGACACCTGAAAGATAAACAATAATTAATTAGTAAATGTTGCATCTCATCTTAAGTGTATATACAGAATAGATAGATAGATAGATAGATAGATAGATAGATAGATAGATAGATAGATAGATAGATAGATAGATAGATAGATAGATAGATTAGATAGAATAGATAGATAGATAGATAGATAGATAGATAGATAGATAGATAGATAGATAGATAGATAGATAGATAGATTAAAAATTACCCACAGATACTTTATCAATTTAGTTAAATTCTCATGAATATTTTGATAAAACCTAAGCTATTGAAAATAAAAGTGGGCAAACATTGCAGTTTGGTAGGTTTAAAGTGGCGAAGTATAAAGTCGAAGTTTTTTTGAAAGAGACAGTACTTCGATTATCGAATGGTCGAATAGTCGAACGATTTTTACTTCGAATCATTCGAATCATTCAATTCAATCAAATTTGACAAATTTCGATGGTCAAAGTACCCAAAAAATATTTCAAAATGCTAATATTTTTGCATTCGAATTATTCACTCGAGCTAGTTAATCTGCCGCATAAACTACAAATTTAGTGAGATCAGAATAAAAAAAAGTATGAACAAACAATGCACTTAAAAATCCCAATACCTCGATAACCAATGAAATTTCACGTTTTTTGGACAATTCCTAGTGAAAAAAGTCCAAATTTAAAGCAGTCCAATAAGATCAGCACAGCTCCCAATGACTTCTATAGCACCTTGACAACATTTTGTATTAGAGGTTTTTGTGTTTTTTTTTACCCATAATAATTTTTTTTAATAGAAGGAAGGGAAGTCAAACAATCAAAAATATAATTGTATATTCATATTATCTAACTGGTGCATGTGTGAAATGCATGCTAATTAGATGAAGCATTAGCCATTACACTATAAAATGCCAATGAGAATAAGTATATATATCTACCAGGGAGTTGTTATCTGGTTACCTTTCCTTGATTCTATTGTTAGGCTGCTGGGGGAGGGAATGGGGTGATATCACTCCAACTTGCAGTACAGCAATAAACAGTAACTGAAGTTTATCAGAGTATACGTCACATAATTTGGGACACCTGGGAAACTGACAATATGTCTAGCTCCATGTCATTTTTCAAAATTAAATATAAAAATCCATTGGCTCTTTTAAAAAAACTTGATTTTAGTGTAGAATTCTGCTGGAGCAGCACTATTAAATGATGCATTTGGGGGAAAAATGTTTTCCCATGACAGTATCTCTTTAAAGAGCCCCTTGACTCCTTATAGCAGTTCTGCTATATGTACAGAACAATGTACAGATGTACAGAACTATATATATATATATATATGAGGCACAGAAGACTTGCTTTGCCCCTAACTGGGCCCTTGATTCATATATGATGGATTATATATAACAAAGTGCTACAGGTATATCTATCAAAAAAAAAGTATATCTACTTGGCCAGTCTGACAAGTTTTTATTGTACAAAAAAAAAGGAAAAGCAGTAACCAAAAAAAAAACCAGGTAATCCCAAATTAATGGGGCAGATTTATCAAAGTGTGGAATGAGAACACAGAAAAACTCTCCCACTTTCTGTTCATGTTTGTGGGATTTTAGAGGCATATTTATCAAATGGTGAATTTGGTGATCTATTTCACCCATTGATAAATACACTGCTAAAAATCCCATAGGAATGATTATAAAGTGGGTGAGTTTTTATGTGGTGAGCTCTCATTTCACATGCCTTAGGACAGTTTGCAACAGGTTACTGTTGGTAAAATAGTCACAAAGTCTTCAAAAAAAAAAAAACTTCAGAACACTAGTGAGTTTGATTCAGAAACACTACTATAGATTACTTAAACAAGCTGTTGTGTAGCCATGGGTGCAGACATTACAGCACATGATACACAGTGGAGACCAAATTAGTTCTGAAGAGTCCATTGTGTACTACATAGCTTATCTGTTATCGGTTGTGTATCCTGTGCCATTTCATAGGAAGGAGACATTTTGTACTAATGAGGCAAACAATACAAGAAATTTAATTTAATGCTAAATTAATTAAAACAAGGGCTAGGTATACTACACCTTGTGTACGAACCCAAGGCCACCAAAACCCTTTCACATTGCAAATCATTCTCCAAAATGTCACAGAATTGAGAATAATCAGCCATGAAGCATTGTCATCTATGAAGAAGACTTCTATGCAGCCTTACTTTTCTGATAATATGTGACAACCCTAAGGTTAGCTTGTGAACAGCAGCCAAGGGCACAATGATCATGTGTAGTGTCACTAACACTCAAAAGACGGAATTGAAAAAAAAGATGTGATGGAAAACATTGAAGACCTAGATCAATATTGCTATAGGGATGCTGAAGCTCTGGGCTCTACAGTAATTTCAGTATATAATTTACATTTCCTGTAATTTTGTTTGTCCTGTAAATTTGTAATTGTTTTGTTTTGTTTTACTTCTCATTTAAAACCTCTGATGAGTTGATGCAATTTATGCTTTAATATGGCCTGTAATTAGCTTTAATGAATAATCAAAAAAACCTTGTGTAATGTCAACACTGTCTTTAAATAGTAGCTCTAAATGTCTGTATTGCACAGTGATTGAGAGAAAAATATTCCTCCAGGGCATATTGACACTGATTTGTTTCATAGTAGGTGATAGATTGGTCACCCAATCATCTATAGCAGAGCTGTCCAACTGGCGGCCCTCTACCCCCCTCCCCTTGTGTGGCCCCCCACATGAAATTCTGCCTACTGTGTATACCATGTGTAAACTTTAAAAGGTATCACTACAGATATTAACTGGCCCCTGCATTTTTTCATCAACTTCAGACTAATCCCCTGTATTGTTCACAAATGTAATCTCCCCTGCTTTGTTCACACCTGTGACACCTCTATTGTTCACACCTGAGACCTAGACTACAACTGCCCACATTGTTCACCTGTCCACACTCATACAAACTGCTGAAGAGGCACCAGCACTGTGTCACTTTCGGGGGAATGTAATAAAAATCGCTAACGGAAAAACTATTTGCAATGCGAAAAGTTATGCCTTTGCGCGAACAAATTTTGCTTTGTGCGAATTTAATAAAGCTTTTGCGAGCCCGGAAACTGTTTAGCGACCACTTCTGACAGTGAAAGACCGTTTGCGAATTTTATAGTTTGCGCCAATGCGCAGTCAGTGTAATTAAACTTCTTACTGAAAAAGTTGTTATGTTTGCTCCAAAAGATTACGACACCTTTAAGCACTTCTTATGAGTGCGCAATTAAAATTCGCAATGCGCAATTAAAATTCGCAATGCAATAACAGTTTAAGGAACAATATTACATTGCGAGATGTGGATTTTTAGTCTTATTGGTGCGAATTGTTTTGCTCTTTGCGACTTTTATTACATTCCCCTGTTTATGTTATCCTGATCAGTTCTGCCTTCCCTTTGCTCCCTGTGTGTGCCATAATCTTTGCCTGTCCTACTCTGCCTGCATGTACCATACTTTGCCTTCCCTATGCTCCCTGTGTGTGCCATAATCTTTGCCTGACCTACTCTAACTGTGTGTGCCACACTCTCGCTGCCCTATGCTCCCTGTGTGTGCCCTGCTCTGCCTGTGGAACATAAGGTATTTGTTTTGGGGGTTTGCTAGCATTTGAAAATTATTGTTAGGGGGCCCCAAGGTGTTTAATCATGTGCTGAGGGGTGCTGTGTTATCCAAAGGGGAGGAGGCATAGGTCCTAAAGGGCAGGTCTTAAAGGAACAATCAATGTAAAAATAAAAAGGGATAATAGGCTGTGCAGAATAACAAATGTTTCTAGCCAAAATGTAATGTATAAAAGTTAGTCAGTGACTATAAGGAGGCCAAATAACTGTTCATTGAGTTTGAAACTGATCCTTAGCATGCAGCTCAGATTGAAAAGCAACAGGTATGACCCATGTGCCCCCCCCCCTCAAGTCTCTGATTGGTTACTGCCTGGTACCCAATCAGTCAAACTAAGAGAGCTGCAAAGCAGGAATTAGTGTTTTGGTTATTATGTCAGACATCCAGTCACTCCAGCCTTTATATATTAAATTTTTGGCTAACTAACTATATTAGTGTAGGGATGTGAAAATTTAGACACTCTTACTCTTTGTTGACAGGCACATTCTTAGTGATATTGACGCCTAAGTGGGTCCTTATGGGGGCCTTGTGCTTATGTAATCCCTGCAGTTCTCATAGTGGATGCTAGATGGCACTGTGGCCTAATATAAAAGGCTTGAGAACCAGGAGGTCAGGGCCATTGCTGCTGAACCTTTCCTCTGTTAGGCCACAGAGGTTAGGGGTGGTGGAACTCAGCCTGAGTGATAGTTATACCCTTTAATAGATCACTCTAGGAGTGATAGATAGGGTATGTAGTTAAGCAGCTCAAAGCTCCGACGAGAATATTAGAGGGATTAAGATCCCGGGTATTACTGACCCCATAGTAGGGCCTAAGTGTTAGCCTCAGGGAAGTATGTCGTTTTCTGAGTTCCACCTAAGGTAATCCTGAAGATTGGGGAAATACCTTCTAACAAACTGCCTAGCTCTCTATGTGTACTCTTTAATCTGCAGAGTGTCATTCTATGTTTAATACAGTGAGTATACCTTGTTACATTGATTGATCTATGTGTTACTCTATGTTCCATGCTTCATTGTGAACTGGTTTTGATAAACTCAGTTTATTGTTTAAGCAAATAAAACTACTGGTGCCCAATTGCATTGCACACAGTTACACTACACCTTGCCTCCATCCCGCTGCGAGGTCTTGCCCCTGAGAAATAGAGCTCATCTGTGGTATCAGCCCACAAAGGAAAGTAGCTATAACTGCTAAATACAAAGCAGTTTACTATAGCGCTACATTAGAAACAGTTTTATTTTGCACAGCCTATCTATTTGCCCAGTTTTTATTTTTACACTGAACAATTCCTTTAATATGACCACTTTTTCACATATGAGTGATAAATGATATCCCTGCAATGAGCACCAATCATTTGGTTTTTTACTTACATTATGGAACTGATTTATTAATGCTCAATTGTTGATACCAATACATAACAATGGTGTCCATTCCGTAAACAATACTGACAAGTATTTACTCTGATAGTGTAAATTCTTTCTCGACCGTCAAGAACATCTTTTATGACATCCTAATTTGAATTTTTGTAAATTTGTAAATTAGCCTATTAGGTTGCTTAAACAAATCGTACAACCATAAAAAAGATTTTTTTCATTATTCTTTTTTAGATAATACATTTAACATTTGAAGTTAAAGGGGCGGTTAAACTTTACGCTAACTTTTAAGATGTTATAGAATGGCCAATTCTAAGCAACATTTCAACTGGTCTTCATTATTTAATTTTAATTATTTGCCTTCTTCTTTGACTCTTTCCAGCTTTCAAATTGGGGTCACTGGCCCCATCTAAAAGTCAAACTCTGTAGCTCTGTAAGGCTACAAATGTATTGTTACTTTTTATTACTGATCTTTCTATTCAGGCCTCTCCTATTCATAGTCATGTCTCTCATTCAAATCAATGCATGGTTTGCTGAAATTGCAAACTGGAGAGCTGCTTAATAAAAAGCTAAATAACTCAAAAACTCCATATAATAAAAAATTAAAACCAAATGCAAATTGTATCAGAATATCACTATCTACTATGGGGCAGATTTAGCAAAAGTCGAGGTGAATTTTCAAATGAAAAAAAAAATCGAATTTCAAGCTATTTTTTGTGTACTTCGACTAGGGAATAGTCCAAATTCAATTCAAGTTTGAAAAAAAAAATTGAAAAAATCCAAATTTATCATGTACTTTCTCTTTAAAAATTTGACTTCGACCATTCACTATCTAAAACCGTTGCTCTGTAATCCCATTCTATACAATATATAATTTGTGTCCCTTTGTGGTCTTATAGTAGTAAATGATCCCTGATATGTTGTGATAAAAACATTCTGGGAGTAATAAGAAAATACTTATTCAAAAGTTCAGAGTGATGAAAAAAACATAATAATGAGATATTTTCCTGAACAATTAGGCTAATATCAAATAATACAATTTCTCTGTGGCCTCATACAGGTTTGTGTTTTGCCCTGCAGTCAGTTTCCCTGCGTCCCACTGTGGCTTCCCTGCAGTGGAACATAGAAAAACTGCCAGCAGGGGAGCGCAGAATGAAACGCCCATCTTCATGATGTGTATTTCTGCAAGCAAAGAAATGACAGAAACCATTTGTGTCCCTCTCCACTGACTAAAGGGGCAGCATACACCTAAAAAAACCTTTGATAAAAATAAGCACTATAAATAGGACTTGTGTTGAATGACATGTTGTCATATAGTTTTGATATTTTTATTAAAATTCCTCTTTTTCCCTCTCAGCGTTTGAACAAACAAACGCCTCTTTTCTCTAATCATCAGCTTTTTAGCAGCTCATTATCCGGGGCTTATAAATGGACTGGTAATTTGTTTTATCTGCTCCTCTAAGGTTCTGTGGAACAGGAAGTACTAAAATAAAACTGGCTTCATATTCTTTTGTTTAGTGTCAGGAAAAAGAAAAACCTTAGATATTTCTTAATTAAAACAAGCAAAAAGTATGTTCAAGGAGTGTAAACTGTCTCTTTAAAGGACAAGGAAAGTCAGAAATAAATTCTAGATTCACTTTACTCTCAGCATTTACATTACACAGATAAAGTTCTGTGCAAGACAAACAATATTGTTTGAACCATTTTTTTTAGAAGGGACTGACAAGCACAAACATTTTCGCAGGCTTATTTGTCTGATCTTGTTATCTCAATCAAGTGCACATTGTGTAAAGCAGCAGATACTGCCATGGGATACAAAGCAAAAAAAATAAATGGTACAAGACACTTGAGATAAACAGGGAGCATTGCATCATGCTCTTTCCCCAGTTTGCAGCCAAGAGAAGCACATTTATATCCACTGCTGCTTCTGCAATGATTCACAGGAATGAAATGAATCATTTAAAAGCAACTTAATGAATACTGTATGCCTGATAATTTGATCAGTAGAAATATAATATGCCTTATAGATATATATGAGTGTTCAAATATATCTATAGAGAGATAGATTAAAAAGATTATCTCAGAGATACAAGGGCATATTTAAAAACACAAGTGCAATCTACTAGGCGCAAAAAAGTACACAATATATCAATATATTAGCAATCAACACAGATACAGATTAGGTTCTGCTTAAGAAAATCACAAACAAGTTTTGCATTATTCTGGCACAAACTCATGTCAATTGCCTCATCTCTGTTGCTTTTGCTCAAAAATAAGTGTTAGCACATGATTCATAAGGTGCACTGGAGTTGCATGCTCAGGCAAAACATTCAAAGTCAGCTCTTGTAAACACCTCCTCAAGGCAGGAGTTAATTCCAGGGCTCTTTTACATCAGATGCACCCTGTACTTTACACTTTATTCACCAAAGCTCCTCCTTCTAAGTATAGTAAAACCTGATTTCATGTAGTGTACGACATGTTTTTGTGCTTTATACTTTTGCTTGCATTCTTAAATAAACCATATTGGAATATATAATGAATAATGTACCCACTATTGGCAAATATAAGGATATTAAAAGTCACTGAGGGCTTATTAGACTTGAAAAAGGGTCTGAAATGTTGGCCTTTTTGCAAATGTTCATGGGCTACATAAATCCCCTTTTTCACTGAGCAACTAAATGGTGTGCTTCTGGAGGTTTCTGTACTGACTCTTGATCCAGTGCAAAGGAGTCTTCTGGTAAAGCAGTACTTTCAAAAGTGAATACTTTACAGGTTGAGCTCTCCACGACCATGCAGTAACAGGGACTACCATATAAAGGCACAACTCTGAAGGAAGTCATGTGACAGAAATTACATCACGAAGCACCAATTATAACTGAAAACATACTGTAACTAAGCACTGTTTATATAGTGAATAAAGTACCCCCTCTTGTAAATTATAAGAATATTATAAGTTACCGAGGAGTTTCATGACCATATAAAAACTCGAGGCCGAAGGCCAAGTGTTTTTATACTGTCATGGAACTCCGAGGTAACCTCTAATATCCTCATATTTTGCAACTGTGGGTACTTTATTTATTATAATACACGAGTTTCAGTGAGTCATGTGACAGAAATGACATCAGAACTCACCGTTTATAAGGATATAATTTACAAGATATTCATGGCTTTTGTGTATGATAAGGATATAATTTACAGGTTATTCAAGTCCATTGTGTATTTTATGGTTATACAAGACTTTTGTAACACCTATTTGGGCCACTCGGGGTTAATTCACCAGCTAGAACACTAGAGCATGGGTTACAAGCGACTTACACCCAGGGCAGGGCCTTCGCTAAGTGGAAGTGTTCCCTCTATGGTGTAGTGTAACTACATCCCCCCCAGGCTACTGTGCACACAAAAACAACTTGGGCGCCAGGAGGTTCTTTACAATCAGGAACGGTTTATTATGCCAAAAAGGGCAAATGACCACAGGTTTCAGTACTCACGCAGGAGTTGAGGAAAACATCATATTGAGAGTTCACACAGATCACAGGCAGGCTCACACAGAGAGTACACAGGCAAATGCAGTACAACCTTTCCCTCCTGGAAGTTGTCAGGAAAGCAGCTTCTACCCTACAGTCCCTCTTCACTGAGGTCCCTGACTGGAGGCAACACACAGAGCCTCTGGGAAGCTACTCCCTTTCTGCAAATCCTTGTTGGAGCTTCAGCTGCCCTTTCTCTCTATCCTATCTGCCTTTCTCTCCTAGAGAGACTATGACAAGTCTGCCCTAGTATATCTGTTCATCATTCACGGGATTTCCTGGCCCCCGACTTGGACACATGCCTTCTTCTGGGCCTATTGCACTCAGTCCCCCTGAGCACATCCAGAGGCAAAAGAGGAAGAGGCCACTCCCTGCACACACTATATAGCAGTGAGTCAGAGCAGTGTCATCAAATCTCTCAGCCTATCACTGTAAAGGTTATTCTGTAACAGGGATTCTACCCAATAACCCAAGGAAATGGTGAAAAGATTAACTCTATAGGGCCTGTATCCCTATAGGGCCCTACATTTTCATAATTCTATCTTGATACCTTCATATTGTAAGAGCTCAGTGGCATGCTTATTAGAGCTGGCTGGCTTAGCAACTGGAAAATGCAAGGTTTGCTGAGCAGTAGCTCATAACATTGGGAAGACTGTTTTGCATTGGTTTGGCATTTGGTAGGACTGGCTGTGCTTTGCCCTGTTAATATTATCCAAAATGTATGCCTTCTTTTTTAGATGTGTATACCAAACACTTAGGGGCACATTTACAAAGCTCGAGTGAAGGATTCGAATAAAAAAAACTTCGAATTTCGAAGTGTTTTTTTGGCTACTTCGACCATCGAATGGGCTAGTTCGACCTTCGACTACGACTTCGAATCGAACGATTCGAACTAAAAATCGTTCGACTATTCGATCGTTCGATAATCGAAGTACTGTCTCTTTAAGAAAAACTTCGACCCCCTAGTTCGGCAGCTAAAAGCTACCGAACTCAATGTTAGCCTATGGGGAAGGTCCCCATAGGCTTGCCTATGTTTTTTGGATCGAAGGATATTCGTTCGATCGATGAATTAAAATCCTTCGAATCGTTCGATTCGAAGGATTTAATCGTTCGATCGAACGAATAATCGTTCGATCGAAGTATTAGCGCTAAATCGTTCGACTTCGATATTCGAAGTTGAACGATTTTAGTTCCTGGTCGAATATCGAGGGTTAATTAACCCTCGATATTCGACCCTTAGTAAATGTGCCCCTAACTCTCAAAAATCAAAAGATATTCTTTAACTTAGTCATTTAATATTTTCCTTCCATTACTTTCCATCTATCATTTATTAGTAAAATGGACTAAGCTTTGTTCCTAGGGAGAATCGTGGTGATAAGGTTGTTGTGCCTTACATTGGCATCATTACAGATAGATGTTTTTGGTTCATGCTTACAGCACCCCCATAAGAAGGGCTGTTAATATTCTTACAAGGCATAATGACTAAAACACCATCTTCTTCCAGCTCTGAAAAAACAAAAACACATATACACATATATATATATTTATTTTTAGATACAGGTATGGGATCCATTATCTATTCGCGAGATTGCAGTGAAAAATTCCCCAGCGAATTTTCACCATCGACAATTCCGCTGCCGGCGTCAATTAAGCACGTCCATTGACTTTGATGTGCGTTGAATTGTCGGCAGTATCGGAATTTGATCTCAAATGATTACAAATAACAGTAAACCTAAAACAAAATAGCAAGGTAAGTATTACACTTAATTGTAATGATGGCATTATATCTTCTTTAACAAGGAGATGTGGGCAGTAATCGCCCCTTAGTATAAAGAACTTGCAGAGTAACATAGGAGTCTTTGTACATGCACATACAGTATTTTCACATTCCCTGTCCTTGATCCCCCACTCTCCATTTTGTAGCTGTGTTTTAGTCTGTCCTTATACACAATTCTCCCCAGGCTGTACCCCTGTTACTCACTAAAATACAGCTGAGGAAAGGGGTTATTTGAAACCCCTAATTTCATTCCAAATTGAAATAAAAAATGGATTTCAAAAAACATTTATATTCACAGAATTTTGAAAACAATATCCATCCTGGACAAGACAAATTATTATTGTTTTCCTGCTTTTTGTTATTAGCTTTCAAGTGTTTGCAAGATTTTTTTTTTTCCTTATGTAGTAGCCAGTGAATCATGGAGGAAATTCTGGCATCTTTACTCTTCACCTTGTCATAAATATGCTCCTTTAATTACATTTATAAATCTCCAGGAAAAAAAGTAAAAAAAAGTATTCTGGTCATTAACATATGTGATTGCTAAAGTATTTCCTTAAGCTCTGTTCCAGGCTAAAGTGGAAAAAAAAATATGTTTAAAAACATCAGTAAAAATCATATTTTCAGTGCAGCAAATGCCACATCTATTTTGAAACTCTGTAGGGATATTATATTGAAACTGGAGTGCAGCAGTAGGTGGTAAATTACCTCATATATATTTCTGTTGATTCTGAACGAGATTAATAAAAAGATAAATCCATATTTATGAAATCAAATACCAGCCTTCTATAAAGCTCCAGATCACTTTAACTCGTTCAGGCTATTTTTTCTGATATGAAGTATAAAAATGAGGTGGTATTTATATTATATGGCATACATAATTATACAGTTCAGTAGCTGACCATTTGATATAATAATATTTACATAAACAATGATAAAGGAACTGGGAACAGAAGCTGGTAAAATGGTTGCAGGAATATTTCTAGGGGGTCATGCAGGGTTGGTGTTTTTTTAAAACTGCTTATTTCATCAATAATTATATGAAGCCTTTCACTGCTTCATATAAGTTACTGCACAGGTGGAACTTTACCCAGTGTTTGGTAAATAGGCCAAATCAGGTGTTTGAAAGTACAAATATACAGTATAGCCTTTTTGGGACTGATTAGGGTAAAAAAAAGAGCGGGGTATTGTGGTAAGACTTTTTGTAAATCTCTTTTGAAATGTTGTTTTTTTTTTTTAGTAATAAACTGAAAGTTTGCATTTGCAAGTTCAAACTAATTATTAGAACATGTCATTTTATTTTAACCTATGGAAGAAAGCTGCGAGGAAATGTTCTCCTTTACCAGTTGCCTGCCAGTGACTAAACTCTAATTTTCAACAGTAAACCAGTGATGCAAATTGGCCAAACGAGTGAAAAGCAAATGTAATCATTGTATAAGTAGTACTTCTCATTCAACAGAAACCTGGAGGGCTGACACTGTTAAAAAAGGTATATGATCAGTGATCCCCAACCATTTGCTTTTGAGCAACATGTTGCTTACCAACCCCTGGATGTTGCTCCCAGGGGCCGCAAATCAGTTGTGGAGGCAAGTTTTGGTTGCATAAAAAACAGGTGTACTACCAAACAGAACCTCCTGTTTGATGCAAGCCACACAGTGTCTACCAAATAGCCAATCACAGCACTTGTTTGGAACCCCGGGGACTTTTTCCATGTTTGTGTTGCTCCCCGACACATTATACATTTGAATGTGGCTCACATGTAAAAGAGGTTGGGGAACCCTGGACATTATATTTTTGAAGGTCTTTGAGAGAAAATGACCATATTATTATATCCAGACATAAAAATATATATATAGTTTGCAGTAGGTACAGTATATAAAATGCAGATTAGTAACTTACTTGTAGGGATGGGCAAATTTTTTGCCTTGTTTCACCACAGAAATGATGCCCATAGACTTGTATGACGGCGTGTGTCAAAAAAAATTTTTTTGGCCTAACGGGTCAAATTCGCCCATCCCTACTTACTTGCAATATCAGCAATTCCAGGAATAAAATCATCATACACAAGATCACTGGCCAAACTGCTAACATTAGTGCCAAAATGTCTGTATGTGCTGCTATCTAGTCCACTCTTCATCTTGAGGTGAAAGTAACATAGTACCACAATCAATGGGAATACTTGTGGAAAAAATCAAGATTTATTGAAAAAATCCACTGTTCCAAACACCAGTTATGCTCTTTCTCAAAGATAAAAAAAACCAGACTGTGACCAACACAATACCCTCCCTCAGAAGTGAATGGCGCAAAAAAAATAAATAAAAAACCACTGGTTGTCATGGCAACCCCTGCATACAGTGGAACTGTGTTAAGAGTAGGAAAAAAGCTAACACCAGTGTAACATAGAAATAAAACTTACACATTGTCCAATAGTTTGCAGGGCCAAGCAGGCAGCTACCCTCAGTTTTCCTGGCTTCAACTAGACAACATTTGCTTGAAATGGTCTTTTTAATTGATACATTTCATTTCAAGATAAACTTGTGTGTATTTCTTCACTGACGAAGGGGGCGGGAAGCCCCAGAAACGTTTGATTTTTCTGCACCAATAAAGCATTGGAGGTACCTTGAGTTCACCGTTTTAAACCGGATGAGTGCATCTTCTTTTTTCCCTATTCCTCAAGATAAACTTGGTCTAATGATAACGAAAAGATCTTTTAAAAATCCTAACATCTATGGCGGGTTTAAGGATGAGCTTTATTGTAAGGAAATCTGTCTTACCTGGGATTGGGGGTGCTGTAAGTCGGCCGCGGGGACGCCCGCCACGCCGGCCGCGGGGACGCCCGCCTCGTGGTTCCACCATCTTGCCTCCTTAGGACGCGCGCGCCCGCGTCTCGTTTCCTTTATTGACGCGGACGCGCGCGCGTCGATCCTGACGCGTGTGCGCCGATTTTGGCGCGAAAACCTTTGCGTCCAAACAAGGTATAAATAGGCCACTTCCACTCCCAGCAAACTGCCCGTGATAGAACTTGTTTCTGGTGCTCTGTTCTGAAGCATTGTGCTATTTTGTCTGTTTGAATCTGATTATCCGTGTTTGACCCAGCCTGTACCTTGACCATCCCGAATTCTGTATCCTGACCAGTGCCTGATATCCGACTACTCTTCTGCTTGTACCCTTCCTGCTTGATACCCGGTTTTGACCCTTGCCTGCCTGACGACCCTTGCTTTCTGCCTGCCACGACCCAGCCTGTCTGACGATCCTTCTGCCTTATCCTTGTCTGTTACCGTGATCCTCGGTCCCAAAGACTCTAGCTACCAGCCGTGCCCCATTGCCTGCCAGAACACTTGCTTGAACCTCTCGTAAGACCAGGTGGCACCCGATTAGGCTGAGGGCTCCTCCCGAAGCTCAAAGGTGGTCACACCACTGGTGAAGCTTAGCTCAGACCCAGGATTCGAGCACTTGTTCTGGTGTTGGGTGCCGGCCGTGACATTATCACGGGCCATGGAGGACGACGATCACACCGAAGCTGCTGCCGCTGCTCCACTTCCATCTTCTTCCGAGCTGTTGCTAACTACTCTACTGCAACGTATGGAGGAGCAGGAGCAAAAGCAGAACTATTTGCTCCAGGGGTTCCATAACCTAACACGCCAGCTGGAACCCTCGCAGCAGCCAGCCAGTTCTGTTCCTACTCCTTCTGTGGGTTCCCTGCCTGATAGGGGTGCTGTATTCAGACCTCAGGAACCCAAGATTGCATTTCCTGCCAAGTTTGGTGGGGACAGAACCCAGTTTTTTGTTTTTCAAGAGGCCTGTAAGCTGTACCTCAGCTTTTTCCCCCACTCATTTCCCTCTGACGAGGAAAAGGTCAGGTTCGTAATGACCCTATTAGTGGGTGACCCCCAAGTCTGGGCACTTAGATTGCCAGCCACTGACCCTGCCCGTTACTCTTTAGATATTTTCTTCCGCTCTATGGCCATTCTTTACGATGACCCGGATCGCGCCTCTTCGGCCGATTCCGCGATTCGCAAACTACGCCAGGGTAAACGGGAGGTGGAGATTTACTGCACAGAGTTTCGTAGGTGGGTGGTGGAAACTGGTTGGAACGATGCAGCTCTAAGGAGCCAGTTTCGCATCGGTCTAGCCAAATCTGTCAAAGACAGCCTGGTCAATTACCCCCTATCTACCAGTCTGGATGACCTTATGTCTCTGGTTATCCAGATAGATAGGAGACAGAGGGAAAATCGGGAGGAACAGGGTACTTCTTCTGTGTATAAGCATAATTTTAGTGCTAAGTTGTCAAACCCCTCTGTGTCTCAACCTCAGGAGGAGCCTATGCAGCTGGGCATTTTTCACCTTACTCCTGAGGAAAAGGCACGGAGGCGGTCTCTTGGGTTGTGTTTGTATTGTGGGGAATAGGGTCACTTCCTCAATCAGTGTTTCAAGAGGCCGGGAAACGCCCTAGCCTAAATGGAGAAGGGGAGCTCCATTTGGGTGCAGGCGTTTCCTCTCCCCAATCTGCCTCCAAGGTCCTATTATCTGTTAAATTAACCTGGCCTACGGGCACTGTTAAATTGTCAGCCTTCATTGATTCTGGGGCGGAGGGTAATTTCTTGGACGCAGCATTCGCTGCTAAAAATAAAATTCCTTTGGTTGCCCTCAATCCTCCCATGAGAATTCTGGCTGTCGATAAAAGACCCTTGGGATCAGGGGTGGTTTCCCAAAAGACCACAAATCTTTCCATGTGTGCAAATAATCTACACTGTGAGGAGATAGCTCTATACCTCATTGAGGGAGCTTCCTCTCCTCTTATTCTTGGTTTACCATGGCTCCAGAGGCATAACCCTCTGATAGACTGGGTTTCTAAGGGGGTGACTCAATGGGGTACAGGATGTAGTGGGGTTTGTTTTCCCTCTGTAGTAGCCACTACTTCTCTTGAGGGGTTACCCACAGCATATTCTGTTTTCTCTGATGTTTTCTCTAAAAGAGCAGCTGAGACCTTACCTCCGCATCGGCAGTATGACTGCCCTATTGATTTAGTTCCTGGGTCAACTCCTCCACGTGGTAGAACCTACCCTCTTTCATTGCCCGAAGCCCAGGCAATGAAAGAGTATATACAAGAAAATCTTGACAGGGGCTTCATTAGGCCCTCTTGTTCCCCTGCGGGGGCAGGGTTCTTTTTTGTGGGTAAGAAAGACGGTGGTTTACGCCCCTGTATTGATTATAGGGGGCTTAATAAAATCACTGTAAAAAACCGCTACCCCTTACCATTAATCTCCGAACTATTTGACCAGGTCAAGGATGCTAAGATCTACTCCAAGCTTGACTTGAGGGGTGCCTATAACCTCATTCGGATCAGGGAGGGGGATGAGTGGAAAACGGCTTTTAATACTAGGGATGGCCACTACGAGTACCTTGTTATGCCGTTTGGTCTATGTAACGCCCCAGCAGTGTTTCAGGAGTTTGTCAATGACATCTTTCGGGACCTGCTGGGGATATACGTAGTGGTCTACCTAGATGACATCCTCATCTTCTCTGCCAATCTGTCTGATCATCGTCTTCATGTTTGTGAGGTATTGCGTAGGCTTAGAGCTAATAACCTGTATGCAAAATTGGAGAAGTGTACTTTTGAGGTTGCTTCCGTACAGTTCTTGGGATTTAATATTTCTTCCAAGGGTCTCGAAATGGATCCAGACAAGGTAAGAGCTGTCCTGGAGTGGACCCAACCTTATTCTTTACGTGCAACCCAAAGGTTCCTAGGTTTTGCCAACTATTATAGGCAATTCATTAAAAATTTTTCTCTTATTGTGGCTCCTATCACAAATCTTACTAAGAAAGGTGCTGACCCCAGTATGTGGCCTCCGGAAGCTATCCAAGCTTTCGAGTTCCTCAAAAGGGAGTTTAGTTCTGCCCCAATCCTCCGCCATCCTGATACAACACTACCTTTTATAGTCGAGGTAGATGCTTCTGAGGTGGGAGCAGGGGCAATTCTCTCTCAAAGGCACCCGATAACTAATAAGTTACACCCCTGTGCATTTTTCTCTAGAAAATTTCTTCCTGCAGAGGCAAATTATGACATAGGGAATAGAGAACTATTAGCTGTCAAGTGGGCCTTTGAGGAATGGCGGCATCTACTAGAAGGGGCTAAACACCAGGTTACGGTCTACACTGACCATAAAAATCTGTTGTATATTGAGTCAGCAAAGCGTCTAAATCCCAGACAGGCAAGGTGGGCTTTGTTCTTTTCTAGGTTTAACTTTACCTTGACGTTTAGGCCTGGTACAAAGAACGTCAAGGCAGATGCTCTTTCCAGAAGCTTTGACTCAATATATTCTGAAACTGATGACTGTAGTACAATTATTCCGGGTGAAGTCATTGTGGCTACTTTGGAATCTGATCTCTCTTCTTTGTTATCCCCTGTTCAGACAGACGCTCCCTCTAACACTCCTGTTGGGAGATTATTTGTTCCTGAAGATCTTAGAGAACAGGTTCTAAGAGAGGTTCATGATTCCAAGATGGCAGGACATCCTGGTGTAAGTAAAACTATTTCATTACTTACTCGAAGTGCTTGGTGGCCGACCTGTAAACAAGATGTTAAATCTTTTGTGGATTCTTGTCCTGTCTGCCAACGCTCCAAGACTTCTAGAAATTTGTCCCAAGGGTTACTGATTCCCCTCCCTATTCCTGAAAGACCATGGACCCATCTTTCTATGGATTTTATTGTGGAGTTGCCTGTGTCCCAGGGGAAAACAGTAATTTGGGTGGTGGTGGATAGATTCAGTAAGATGGGTCATTTTATTGCTCTTCCTCACCTCCCATCTGCCACAACTTTGTCTGAACTTTTATTCAACATATATTTAAGTTGCATGGTTTTCCCAGTAATATTGTTTCAGACAGAGGTGTTCAATTTGTCTCTAAGTTCTGGCGCGCATTTTGCTCGTTAGTGGGGATCGATCTTTCTTTTTCAACCGCCTATCACCCACAAACCAATGGGCAAACCGAGAGAGTGAACCAGTCTTTAGAGCAATTTTTAAGATGTTATGTGTCCGAAAATCAATCTTCCTGGGCAGAACTGCTACCCTGGGCAGAATTTGCCTACAATAACGCTACTCACTCCTCCACTGGGGAGTCTCCGTTTTTTATTGTTAATGGGTTACACCCAAAAGCTTTTTCCTTCTCTAATTCTGGTTCTTCTGTCCCTTCCGCTAATTCCTCTGTCGAACAATTTTCCATGATTTGGTCCCAGGTACATGATTCTTTGTCTACTGCTACTTCTGCTCAGAAAAGGGCCGCTGATAAAAGACGTAGAGAAGCACCCCAGTATAAAGTGGGAGACTTGGTGTGGCTCTCTACCAAAAACATCAAGTTAAAGGTTCCTTCCCTTAAGCTGGGTCCCCGTTTCATTGGTCCTTACCCCATCACTACTGTTATCAACCCTTCGTCTGTTCGCCTTAAATTGCCTGTTAATTTCAAGATTTCTGATTCTTTTCATGTTTCTTTGCTTAAACCTGCCGCTAATACTCGCCTTACTTCTGTTCCCCCTCCAGTGCAAGTTGACGGTCAGCCTGAATTTGAGATCCAGGAGTTCCTTGATTCCCGAATGGTACATAACAAACTCCAATACCTCACTAGGTGGAAGGGATTCGGTCCTGAGGAGAACTCCTGGGTCTCAGTTGATGACATCAAGGCTGATCGTCTTAGGAAGCAGTTCCATTTAAAGTTTCCTGGGAAGCCTGGGGGTCCGGTGTCCCCCCCTAGAGAGGGGGGTAATGTAAGGAAATCTGTCTTACCTGGGATTGGGGGTGCTGTAAGTCGGTCGCGGGGACGCCCGCCTCGTGGTTCCACCATCTTGCCTCCTTAGGACGCGCGCGCCCGCGTCTCGTTTCCTTTATTGACGCGGATGCGCGCGCGTCGATCCGGACGCGTGTGCGCCGATTTTGGCGCGAAAACCTTTGCGTCCAAACAAGGTATAAATAGGCCACTTCCACTCCCAGCAAACTGCCCGTGATAGAACTTGTTTCTGGTGCTCTGTTCTGAAGCCTTGTGCTATTTTGTCTGTTTGAATCTGATTATCCGTGTTTGACCCAGCCTGTACCTTGACCATCCCGAATTCTGTATCCTGACCAGTGCCTGATATCCGACTACTCTTCTGCTTGTACCCTTCCTGCTTGATACCCGGTTTTGACCCTTGCCTGCCTGACGACCCTTGCTTTCTGCCTGCCACGACCCAGCCTGTCTGACGATCCTTCTGCCTTATCCTTGTCTGTTACCGTGATCCTCGGTCCCAAAGACTCTAGCTACCAGCCGTGCCCCATTGCCTGCCAGAACACTTGCTTGAACCTCTCGTAAGACCAGGTGGCACCCGATTAGGCTGAGGGCTCCTCCCGAAGCTCAAAGGTGGTCACACCACTGGTGAAGCTTAGCTCAGACCCAGGATTCGAGCACTTGTTCTGGTGTTGGGTGCCGGCCGTGACATTTATCTTCTTAACATTTGGGTCATGACACCAGAGAAACATTGCGTGCAGCCAGAATGCATCTTATTTCTCACCATTGCTTTTAATGACCACACTCCCTGACTACATGGATTTTAAATTTAAGAGCTATGGAAGAAAAAACAAAGTCCCTAAATATTTTTAATCTCATATATAAAAGAAATGCACACAGCACTATCAAATGTTGTGAACAAAATGTGATGCAACTATACTATAAAATGGCAGTTACAGGATTGTTGTTGATGTCGTCAATATGAAGGAAACAGAAGGGCCCTTTCCAATGATTATCTTTTGAAGTGGAGCAGTTAACATGGTCGGTGAATGATCCAATGCTCATTTAAGTCTAAAGGGGCAGAAAGCTCTTCAAGCAAGTGTGACCCAGACCCTCCTACTATCCTCCTCTGAAAGATGCCACTTAAACATCTCTAGGTATGCATGATAAATTAATCCATTAGGATTGTAAAGTGTACTTGGACAATACAGTTATTTCATCTAGATTTTTGTTATTCCTGTATTTATCAGAATAAAATATAGGCATTTCTTAAAGGCCCTTTTTCTAGCTCCAACAAGTTACAGGCATATTTATGAAGGTGTAAAAGAAAAACATGGAAATATACCATGCATTGCCATATTTAAAATAGCCATGAATAATCATGGAAGTATGCATTAGAATAACATTTCTCACTGACAAGAGATAAAGCCATTAACTCATTCCATCTTTCTTGAGGCATCCATGATTGTGGGATAAAATTAGAGACATTGTTCTTCCATTTAAATACATCTCCACTTGTAACATAAGTATAATGAACACATCTGTAAAGCATGGTAAAACCTTGGTTTGTGAATCTATTAGCCTCTTTGTTCTCAAACATACAGGATTGTAGTAGAGTTCAGCAATTTAATCACTGCAACATTTCTGAAGACCAAATTGCAGGAGAAAACTGGACATAATACCTATGAGAAAGTTATTTAGTGATCAGACACAAAAATCAGCACCAAATGCCATGAGGATATTTAATTAATCACAGTTAATATTCAATATTTCAGACAAACAATTAAATGAGCCAGATGTACAATATAACAGAAATAATATGACTAAGGCACATTCTACTTTAAATAAAAAATAATCAAATATTAATTATATTTTACGTTTTTAATAGAATAAGTTTGAAGGAGCCTTATTTTTGCCAGGCAATACTATGCAAACAATCTTACTACACAACCAATATATGTTAATACAATGCTAGTTATTTCATTATTCCTAAAAGGACTCATTAATGAAATGTTTACAGTATATGCAGTTCTTCTAATGTGAAATAAATGAACCAAAATATCAACAAGGAGGCAAAGTACAGTACCACGAGCCGAAAAGGTCAGTCCCTCCTCCGTGAGAATATCTTATTATATAGTTGCATGCGCACATAAGAGCAATAGAGCACATGCTTGGATACTGTCCTCTGGAAGCAGGCACCTAGAAATGTATGAAACATATCAATAAAGGCATTCCTCCAACAATTACATTTAATACAGAGATATCCAGCTAGAGAGTCCCAAGTGTTTTATTCATCTGAAAATGAGTTTGAATGAAGATTGTGAAGCACAGTATAAAATAATCCCTAGATCCAATCATCAACAGATTTATATTATAACTAACTGCTCTAAAAGTGGTGTATTGAATTTATTTTAAAATGTTGATCCATATAGAAGTTATTGGTATTGAATTGGGGCACAATAACTTCCTGGGAATCACAGTTCACAGCTCTAATATTTCTGGACAGTATTAAAATACATTGTTAATGGAGTGTTTTCCATATTTTGAATAGACCAAGAACAAATGTATATTGGAATACATGGTTTGGTCTGGTCTGCAAGCAAAAACACAGCATTGTGGTAAATTCAACATGTACCTCATCCATTTTGTACCATGAACAAAACAATATAATTGCCCCATTCTTATATGTCTTCTTCACCATATATTACATTTATATTAAAAACAATTTTCAAGATCTAAGGCATCGACCAATATTTAATACAGTTAAAGGGGTTGTCACCTTTGAGTTGACTTTTAGTATGATGTAGATAGTAATATTCTGAGACAATTTGCAATTGTTTTTCATTTTTCATTACTTAGGGGTTTTGTGTTATTTAGCTTTGTATTTAGCAGCTCTTCGATTTGCATTATAAACAATCTGGTAGCTAGGGTCCAAATTAGCAATCATGCATTCATTTAAATAGGAGACTGCAATATGAATAGGAGAGGGAGGACCTTATAGAAGATGAGAAATAAAAAGTAGCAGTAATAATAATAAGTGTGTAGCCTTACAGAGCATTTGCTTTTAGATGGAGTCAGCGATGCCCATCTGAAAGCTGGAAGGAGTCAGAAGAAGAAGAATTATTTATAAATAGTTATTTGATTATATAACTATAAAAAAATAAATAATAAAAACCAATAGAAAAGTTGCTTACAAATGTCCATTCTATTACATACATTGTTTACTTAAAGGTGAACCGCCCCTTTAAGAAAATACACATCTTTCTTGTAATCATATTGTAATGACAGTTCCCATTCCTACTAACCCTTAGTTAATGGTAGACAAGCAAAAGCATTTATCAATGATAAAAAAAACTTTATTTAGCAATGTATTTGATACTGAGAATACTTACTAAAACATTCTATGGTAAACTGTCCTGGTTAATTGATCCATCAGCTAATCTGATTGGAAGGCAGACCTGGGTAGTGTTCTCCCATAGAGCTGCTGAAATCCAGTCCTTGGGGAGCTGGCAGAATAGATGTGGGAAGCACAGCATAGAAAGCAGCAGGATTAGTTCAAACTATGGATTAGTTGGCTTGTCGTTCACTTTTTCTGCTGGGAAATACACAGTGTAATGTACACAATTGTGTTTCTATACTTTTGTAAAGAAACACTCTAGACATTAGTAATTTTCTCCTCTGTAGAAACTGCAGAATAAATACAGCATTCACCTTTAGAGCATATCACACCCTAAAAATGTAATTGTTTATGGTACAACAACTAACATTAGAAACAGGTAATAAAATAACATCACCGTTCAGTTCCATATTTCCATTTTCTTCTTACTTGCCTTTTTAATATTATCATGTTTTATTCATAGCTGTTAACATGCCTTTATTGTACCCTTCCTTTAATATTCCACTTTTTATCAAGGAGCATATTTGTACCCCTTATACTGTAGCTCATGCTGCAGGCTTAGCCCTTTGTATGTGATTAAAACCCAGGGAAGATGGGTTGGCTACTGGAATGTGAAAGGGCTTTAAGGGTTGCAAATTGGATTCCTGCAAGATTTGTAGGCATTTGACTTTGATAGAGGCCATTAATTAAATCAATAAATATTGATTTCTATTGATATCATTGTCTGAGCTTCAGGGTTCATTATCCCAGAGCAGCCAAGAGAACTTGGCAACGGACTATGATCATTTTTTGCAAATGTTTTTACTATTCAGTCAATACATATCAATATAGATCTCTATTTATCAAATTAATGCTTTCTGGAAAATAGATAACTTCCATGTCAATTCAGAATAGACTGATCAGAAAAAACTTTAATTTGTAATTTAGTATGATAAATCCCAAAATATTTATTAATCTATCAAAATAGATTGATCCCCAATGATTTTTCTTAAAGCAGCCCATTAGGGACTGTTTCATTAATATCGGCCCATGTGTTTAGGCTAAAGATATTAACATTCATGTTTCTTGAAGTGGACCATTTTAGATTTTTCGAGCTTTATTAATTTATAGATTTTTTGGATTTTTTTTCTGAGTTGTGGGTGCAAAATCGGAAAAAAAACACAGGATTCAGATTTTTTTTTTTTTACGATTTTATTGTGACTTTTTCCACAGAAGAAAAAATTGTGAAAATGTATTGATAAATAGGGGGGAAAGTCCATGCGGCTTTGGTCAGAATAGTTTTCAGAAAATAGTGAGACCTTTTCTGATTTGGATAAATAACCCCCATGAACACATAAAAAATAGGGGGGAAAGTCCATGCGGCTTTGGTCAGAATAGTTTTCAGAAAATAGTGAGACCTTTTCTGATTTGGATAAATAACCCCCATGAACACATAAAGCAAAAGATCAGAATTAGCTTTTTATTTGTTTACTGGAGGTAGAATAATGAAAGCAAAGTACTGATAAGCTTTTATGAATTATTGCACCAGGGCAAATGTGCCCAGTTGTAGTAAAAGTGTGCATGTATGTGAATAGCATCAACCTTTACCTAGGAATGACCTAAAGCCACAGTTTTAGGATATAGTCAGGAACCTACCACAAAAGATTTGGCCAAAAGAGAATATAATCAGCTGCTAATTTGGATATGCATAAGGTTTTTTTTCCAGAAATATAAATGAATAAAAGTAGTAAATACTGTAACTGTTCTTTGATTAACAGTTAGCAGTTAACATCTTTGTCATTGTTTTGCTGCATAAATCAAGTTAAACCAAAAACACGAGTAAAGATGCACCTGTAATAATTGTAGAGTAGGCGTTTTTCTTGTCCGGTGCAAGCCCATCTGATTTTATACAACAACTAGCTAATTCAATTAAAAAAATATCCCCAAATAGCTTTTATATTGCCACAATCATAAATTAACTTTATAGAGAGGCATATGCCTCTCCAAAGAAAGCACACGTTTCTTTAATGGAGTAGCAATTCTAGGTACAGAGTGATTATCCCATTTTTAGTGTTCCTGGGAGGCAATCAAATGAGATGAAAGTAAAAGAAATCTGAACATAATTGTGTGATCTCGGAGAGCTTATATAGAACAGTTTATTTGGAAAGCATTGCCTTCAGCAAATTTTCCATGGAATTATACAGTATTAGTACAGGTACTTTTGATTGTGATATACTGGGATTTTTTTGTAATATTTAGGACAGTTTAAACAAAATATGAAGAATGAAATATGTGTATGAGAAACCTACCTACACTACTGCCTTACCTACAGTCCGATTACAGAAACTACAGGCAGCATGTGGGCATTGTGTGGGCATCTTGCACACCCTTTGACACACAAGGCATGAGCAGCAAGAGAGTCCTGCAATGAACACTTTAGGTTAATACAGGGCTTTTTGACCCCTGAGCACATCTGAATAAATATATGACTGACTAAAGAATGGCTTTAGCATTAGCTGTTAAACAGAAACCTCAGAAATATGGTGCTTCTCTAGAAGGGAGGTAAATTGTTTATGAAAACATATGAAAGACTATAATGAGAAGTCTTGGAAAGTGAAATAATGTATATGGAGAGATTCTGTCCCCAAGCAATTCTGTGTTGTCTAATGACACTGTACATGCAGTGAAATGGGTCTTTGTTAGATCCAGTTCCTTATTCTGGAATTGATCATTCAAATAAAATCCTCAAAACATCATAACTCTAATGTGATGGTGAGTCTGGCTGACAAATTGAATTATTCAGGGGGCAGATTTATTAAGGGTCGAAGTGAAGATTCCAATTCAAATTTTCTAAATTTTTTTTGGTCAAAACTCTCAAATTCAAATTGTGAATTATCCAAACGCGATTTGAGCTTTAATTAGAATTTTAATTCAAATTTCGAAATTTATCAAACTCTTGCCTTTGAGAACTCAAATTCGACTAGTCGTCACATTAAAGCTGTTGAATTGCTGTATAAGTCAATGGGAGAGGTCCAGGGATCAATTTGGTGATGTCTGCAGTCGTCCTGACATTCAAGTTTTTTTTCAGAGGAAAAAACTAAAAACAAGTTTTTTTTTAATTAAATTCAAGTTATATTCAAGTCAAATATGACAGTCTTCTTAACGGGAACCTGTTACTTGAAGAAATGATTCCAAATCCTATTTTATGATGTTACTCAAGCAAAATAAACTTCGTACCTAAGGCATAGAAGGGGGGCAGGCAATATATGATTGACAGCGGAGACTTTTAAATGAGTTTATTAAAGGTGTGGATGTTTTAATAAAATATATATATATCAGATGAAAATTGAGCATAGGACTGGCCAGATATGGGATGACTTTGACGTAGTTGGCCAGCTTAAATATATTGCAATATATGGACAAACAATCCCTGTTTTGCTTAAAGGGTAAGGCATTTTTCAGTAGCAGTATGCACAAAATGTCTCTGTCTTAAATATATTGATAATGGGGTTGAGTGCTGAGCACTCTTGTAATTGTCTATATGTATTTTGTGGTCACAGCCTCATTGCACCCCCGCCTAATGGTTTTAAAAACTAGTGGTGAGCACAACTTTCCCTTGTTTGCTATAGTTATACAGGAGCAGTGACCAGCTCCATGTTGTAGCTCCCACCCTCTCCAACTATAGTCAGGTGATCCCACTGGTGTCTAATAAAAGGGCAGCCAAGTTTGGGAGTTTTACTTTGAAAGCAGCTCGTAAGTTGCAGGTAAAACATATTCGTCCCTTTTATAAAATGTATAATGAAACTATAGAATTCTTAATGAATCAGATAAAATTGAGCGTAGGACTGGCCAGATATGGGATGACTTTGACGTAGTTGGCCAGCTTAAATATATTGCAATATATGGACAAACAATCCCTGTTTTGTTTAAAGGGTGAGGCATTTTTTAGTAGCAGTATGCACAAATGTCTCTGTCTTAATTATATTGATAATGGGTTGAGTGCTGAGGACTCTTGTAATTGTCTATATATATATATATATATATATATATATAGGTTCATGTTTAAATTGAAAAGGACTTTTATACAAATTTTAGGTCCCGTTTAATATGTGTGACCCTATCTTAATTAAAATGATTTTAAAAATAATTTGTGTGCGTTTTATCACTACATTTAGCTTTCAGCTTTATTCAATTACACCTGCTTTAGATGGGTTAATATTATAAAATACACAAAGGAACTCTTGAAGCAGATAAATCTGTGCTTGTGTCAACTCCTTCCTTTCAAAGCCGTCATTTTATTATATATTACACAAGTGCTTTGCTCTTAGACACCCACAGAAACCACTGTAGCAGTTTAGATTAATGTTTCCCGGCTTACAATTATAGTGCAGCTAATTACCTAATGTCACTTTACATTCATATGGTAATTAAAACAGCAAATACAGAAAGCCCATAAATCATTTCTGATGAAAATCTAGCAAAAGTTAGCGCTGTATTGTGTTTGCTCGTCTATAAACAAATAGCCTTGTTGCTAGATGAATAAACAATGCAAAGATACAGTTAATCACTTTCAGCATATTGTTATCACCAAGCTTACTGAGGGGGAAATTCTGTTTCAGGTTAAAATAAATTTGCAAATTAAATATTAAATCCTACAGGATTTGCCAGATATGTGACTGTAAAGCAAGAGTTTGAACACAGAAACAAAAAAATACAATCACTGTTGGATAATTTGCTGCTGACCTCAACATAGTCCTTTTCTTTGAATTCTAGTTGTTTAACCTGAGTATGAAGAACAAAAAGGCAGTTCAACCAGCCTATAAATATGTGGGTATCATTGTTATTCCCATACCCACTGTGTACTTAATGACTGCCGTTATTATTTAGCCAACTGGGATTCTCAATTCACTTTCAAGGCAATTAACTACATCCATAGAAAGATTTACTGTACTTATACTTCCACAGAGAACAATGGTTTCCCAAATATATACTACCGAGAGCTGTGTCTAATAGACCATTCAGAACCACTTATCCTCAAGTAGTACTAGAGGCTATCTACAAATGTTATACTACACCAAAAAGAGTATCCTACTAACCTACACAAGGATACCAGATTGCTACGCTGGCCTAGTGGAAATCTATATGTATGGTTCTCCCCTTGATGAAGGCCGTATATCTGGCTAGAAGGTGCCCAGGAAAATTTTTGTCAGTTTGGAGTCAGTGGCTAGCTCTGCCTGAGAGATGTGGATGTGTATACCAGACCCACAAATCATAGCTGCTCTTTCTGTATTTGTCAGTTCAGATAAATCCATAGGATAACTATACTAAAAAAGGAACTAATTGGGGAACTGTGAGAAAGAGGGAGTAATGATTCATTTTTACAAAACACTGCACAGATTAAGTTTTTTTTTATTTTCTTTGTAACTTGAAATCTTAATTACTTGGGGTTAAAATTAAAGCTAAAATGTTAATAGCTTATCAAATTATAAAGGATATGGGATAAAGCTGCACAAAGGAAACACAGGTTTCACCTCACACCTGTAAATCTATTGCCCTAGCTTTGTAAGTGACGTGTTATCAATTGATGTCAAAAGTGGGATCACTTGGAGTTGAGAAATCCAAATCCATTCATTTTATACATGTTTTTGGATCATAAATGTATATATGTTACATTACTGCCCTCTAGTGTAGAAAACTTTAGCTTATATAAAAGAAGGCTTCAAATTTTATTTAGCCACGTATTCCCATTGTGCTCTGTAAAAGCCATTGCAATGAATGATACAAATAACTGATAAATCCATATTCTGAATATGCACATAACTATCTTTAAGTGGCTCACAATGATGGCACATGGGCATAAGATAAGTGAAACATACTTAGGGCAGTGGCACACGGGGAGATTTGTCACCTACGATTATTTATGAGCAAGTGTCACATGTCACTGCCCTTAATGATACACATATGCACACCTGGCCCAGTGCTGTAGAGTTTAGGAGAGCAGCACCTGTGTTTAATTGACGAAGGGGTCCGCCCCTGAAACATTCTTGTTTGGCTTTGCACAATTAAACACAGGTGTGCTGGAGTTTTTTTTAAAAAAAATATTTGTAAGTGAAGACAGACTTGCTCCCTATGCCAGCTGCTTATTATGAGCCATATTGCTGATTATCATTTTGATATAACCGATTAATTAAAAGACTGTGCCAGTCACATTAATTTGTCAAAAGCCTTGGCCACTACTTGTTAATGTCCCTTCTCTCCTCAAAATCTAATGATTGAAAATGATATAAATGACTTGGCATGGAGGAATGAAAGCATAACACTATGACCTGGGATTATTAATGTGCCCCTACAAAAGTGCCCTATAGGCAACTTTGTATGATATCATGAGACCATTAGTATGAGGTATCCAACAACCATGTGATACAAAAACCAAGCTGCCATATAGAGCCATATAACTATTTTTTCAGTGTTAGGTTGATAGGGTTTGTGCTGTACTTACTATTTGCCAATTATGTTTTTTGTTATATCTTGCACAAAACAGGTCAAAGCAAAAAAATGAAAGTAAAGTTGCATGCTAATTCCTGGTTGGTGTGAGCACAGTCAAAATGAATCAGCCATCCACTGAAAGGCCCTCTCAGGTTTATAATCCTCATTATACAGTGGGTTTTTATTGGACTCATGATTTGTTTCAGTTGGGCTCCTACAAACCAGAAACTGTATTAATTACTTATAATTATAGTCATAATTATAATTATGACTTATTATAGTATCCTTGCCTTTAAGTACTGAATTTAATTATAGAGTACACATGACAACCTACAGTAGCATTTGTCATTTACATAATATCCTTTCTATGTTTCATTGTTGGAGTTAGCTGACTGGCTTGTCAGGTAGTCAGGAATAGAGGTTTTTGCATCTTCCGTATCCGTCTCAGTAGTTTTTTTACTGCAGTAAAGTTCAGTTTTTGCTATATGGCCAATACCATATGTAAAGGCATACAGTATATAGTCAGACACAATTACCTTTGTACTCAACAGGAAAACTCCCACAAATATTTATAAATATAAATGTGTCATTTTTTGCTAAAAAAAAGTAAAGAGTCATTATGACTGCAAGTGCAGTAGCAGGGAGCTAAACTAGCGACAGGCAGTTGAGTCAATAATCCCAATTCATTAAAGGTAATTGTATCAACATGTGCTCTTTGCACTTCCATATTGTTGTGCTAGGCACAACAATACTCATTCTACTACCTGCACACACATCCCTCTCAAGCTGAACCCCAGAAATGATGCCAGCAAGACTTCAGTGTAAAAAAAAACATGTTTTCAATATAGTTAGTCAAAAACTTAATGTATAAAGACTGGACTGACTGGATGTGTAACATAACAGAACAGACCCCAACTTCCTGCTTTTCAGCTCTCCTGGTTTCCACTGATTGGTTACAAGGCACTCACCAATCAGTGACTTGAAAAAATTCTGTACCATTTAAGACATAATCAAGTTACAATTCAGTATCTCAGTATCAGCGAGCTGTCTCTCTTTATGCTGAGATCTGGATCAGATTTTGATTGACAGGTAGGTCCATGTGTTTTAGGGGACTCCCTTTCTCAGCACATGGTTTTTAGAGCTAACTCAAAAAACCAACTCCAGCACAAACAAAAGGAAACAAAAATACTCTGCAACATGCCCTGCACTCAAAGAAACAGGATTTCCATCAGTCCATCATCCACCAGTTATTTTGAACTCGAATACATCTTTCTAGGTAAAGGGCGCTACCCCCCCCCTCCAAAGGATGTATTAGGCCTAACTGTTAATCAAAAACTGACTCCACCTATAACATAAGGTGACACAGGTTGCTCAGAGGGGGTGAGTGAAGGGTAACTTGATTATATCTTAAACGGTACAACATTAATTTATTTTATTTAGAAATAATTACTTCACAATTCAATGCATTGCGTGAACCTTAATGCATTAGGTACTCTCCCCCTGGCGACAGCAATTGTGTGGAATCTTGTGAATAAACACTGCATAGTGGGTAAAATAATGGCCAATTGTTTCAAAACTGCACTTGGTCCATACTCATAATGCAGACAAAGATGACCAGATGAGCATACACATTCCTTCTTGTGGCAATGCTAAAAACCTTGAGCCATTATGGAAAAAAGCCAACATATAATGGCCAGTTTGTAGTATTCAGTGTGAATTATGTATTGATGAAACTGTTTAGGCGTTTCTCTATTTCATCCTTCAATATGGTTGCAATCAGCTGTACAACCAATGTTTAATTATAAACAAAACTGTATTATCTGAAATCCAAGTTTAAATTATGTATGCAAGGAAGGAGGGAGAGAAAAAAAAGGAGCCTTGTCCCAGAATAACAGATTTTTTAGGTATAACATTTGTCAGGTTTTCAAAGCCATCTGCTTTTAAAGTCTACCTTCCTTGTTTACCACAGGCTGTCTGTCTGTTTTAACAACCTCCAGAGGGATTTGGCACACCTCATTATGCAAAACCACTGTGTGCGCTTTCACTCTATCTAATCTGCTCACGTAACACCTTTTGTATTAGATGCTCCATCCTTCTGTGGCTGCAATTTTATAATGTCTTACCATAAGCAAGATTCTTTGTTTTTCTTCTCTGAGTTCCAAGAAGCAATGTTCTACCTGGGACTCATTTTTTTATATTTTTCCCTTGGAGCCAAAACAACTGTCACATGTTGCAGAAATCACTCAAAACATAACAATTTTAAACAAGCCCCAGATGTTCCTCCTCCTATATGTAAGGGAGAAATCTAAAATCTTTCCATATGTACATGAATATACATTAGTATTGACTCTCTGTTACAGTATGGTTCCCCAAGAATGTATATCCCTTTAACACATTAGAACAAAATAAATAAAGGAGCACAAAGACATATTCTACTAATTTTCTGTTGATAAGGAATAGACATCGAGACGACTGCACCAAAAGGACAAGTGGAGTGGAAGCAGAGTGCAAGTGCTATTTTCAGCAAAGCCAGGCAATGGAATATTTAAAACATTAGTTATACGCACGAGATCTGAGAATATTCATAAATGTGAGCAAATTGACAAGTTTGGTCTTCAAAGGAAAACTTAGGCATTAATCCTTACTGCGTGTTACTTATTATTTTAATTGAAGCACAGTATGTCGGGTCGCAGTTATTTTTATTTATCCCCTGTTGCTGATAATGAATGCAATACATCATAGGCTTCCCTGCCAGCAAACTGGTAGAACATTACAATACTTGAAAGGTTGGAGTTTTATGGTTCTCTCTTTCAGCACAGTTTGTAACCTCACACAGGGAATGAAAAGTGCTTATTGCATTCATAAGGAGAACGTGGAAAGCCTCTAACATAAAATAACTATCCGTGGGCAGATTAGAAATTTTGCATAAGAGACAGGTGATTTGGGAAAATTTATAATAAAAGGGGCAAAGTTTGCCCAGGTGCAGTAAACTATAGCAACCAATTTGCTTTAAAACAGATGACTAGTAAATGTTATCAGCTCATTGGCTACTAAAGGTGATTAAACCTGTAGCAAAAGTTGCACCTTTTATTATGTAACCCCATATGTGATTTAAAGGGGAACTATTGTGAAAATTTAATATAAGCTTCATCATACTGAAAAAATAAAGTTTGTAAATACAATCAATTAAATATATTCTGCATAGTTTCTGAAATAATCAAGTTTTTCTTCACTATTCCTCTCTCAGCATCTATTTCTCTTTATTCTGTCTTCATGCAGCAGTTGGGTGTCAGATATTCATTAATGGTTAGATTCAATATATCTTATAGGGGGGCTTCTTTTCCTAGCAGATGTATCAGAGCTCAATCAAATAACTGATTCCAGTACAAAGAAAAGCTAACAAAATAACTGCGTTTGCACAAATTCTGCATGTAGAGAGACATGATGTCTGGTGATTTTAATAGAGTGAGCTCTAATACATCTTCTAGGCAAAAAGACCACCCTATAAGATATATTGGATCTATCTGTCAATAAATATCTGACACCCAACTCCTGCATGAAGAGAGAATGAAGACAAACAGATGCTAAGAGAGGGATAGTGAAGATAAACTTGATTATTTCAGAAACGGTACAGAATTTTTAACAAATAATATTTAGAAAACTTCTTATTTCAGTATGCTGACGCTTATATTAATTTTTAATTTTCACAATAATTCCCCTTTAACCATTTTTCACTCTTACTCATACTTGCATCTAAACCCACAGCCAATATGTCTATGCAAAATTACTACAAATATTATTTTTCTTGTATACTATTGACAAAGTACAAGTAAACAATTACCAGACATAAATGCATAATACATAACCCTTGTAAAAGTGATAAAAAAAGCTGCAAAATATTTCCTCCTGCAAAAAATGACTAAAAACCTTATAAAAATCAAGCTGAACTTGGTTCAATAACCCAAAGCAACTTGCTCAGGAAATTATGTCTTCTCATTGGCTTCTATATGTAAGAACTGTAGCAAACCTTATATTACATAATCATCCCCCCCCATCAACCCACTGTACTTGAGTCCATGTTTTTGATAGTGGGGTGATAACAATATTAGTGATTGATTCCCAAGCATCAATACACTATTTGCTCTGCTCAGTCTATTACTAGTACTAAAATAACACAAAGCAATGAATTGGTATATTTATTCCAAAATGTATGTACAAAAACACCAGATAAACATCACTATTGCTTCCTAAACTTGTACAGCTCCTTAAAATAACATTTTTGTTTCTTCTAGAGCCCTGTCTACTATTACTGTCCTGATTATGTTACTAAGTATGAACTGAATCACAATTTCTCTATGACGAGAAGTCAGTTCAGCTCTTTGCATTCAAAGCAAAGATGCCATTTGACATATTTTTGATTCCCATTATTACTTTTGCAGAAAAGCTTTTTTCAGTCTCTTGTTAAAAGCTTTGTTTAACAAGTGTATTCCCAAATACTTCGCTAAACATCTCCAGGGCAAATAAAATGGCTCATTACATGAAAGTGAGAAATGGTCAGCAGCTGCACACAATTATCACAGCATGAATCTGGCCTTGTATCAGTATTTTAGTCATAAATGTAATATATCCAAGATGCTGCACTGACTGACCATATTAAATAAAGTACTTTCTAAGGGATTCAAAGAACTGAATTCCCAAGTAATGAAAATATTAAGTTAATGTCATCATGATAAAATCAAAAGATGATAAAATACTGTTTCCATTCACCATCTACAGGTATTTCATAGTTACATAGGATCAATGATGGATCAATGATATTAATTGGTTTAATCAAACAGCTCAAAAATTATATTCTATTTTTATACATTTTTTTTATCCCAAAGTCATAGCAATAACTGAAAATGTAAACCTTAGAATTGACACAAGTGATATAATTGGTGGAGTTGACATGGAAGAATCAGAATGCCAATACATTTCTAACTTTATTTTTAACCCATGGAAAAAAGTCAGCTTGTATAATTGTGTGGTGCTAGCATTTTTAAGGGTTTTAGTGAAGTAATTTTGCAAGCTGCTATTAATTTTAGTATAAAGGAATCAGTGTGATCTAGAAAAACCCTTAAAGGGGAACTATCGCGAAAATGAAAATTTAATATACACTTCCTCATACTGAAATAAGAAACTTTCTAAATACAATCAATAAAAAACTCTGTACTGTTTCTGAAATAATTAGATTCATTTTCACTATGCCTCTCTCAGCATCTGTTTCTCTTCATTCTGTCTTCATGCAGGTGTCTTCAAGCAGGAGGTGGGTGTCAGATACTCATTGACAGTTAGAAGATGTATTAGAGCTCACTCTATTTAAATCACCAGAAATCCTCTCTTTCTACATGCAGGATGTGTGCAAAAAGAAGATATTTTGTTAGATTTTGTTTGTACTGGAGTCCATTATATGAGTGAGCTCTAATGCATCTGTTAGGAAAGGAAGCCCTGCATAGATAATGGTGTATGGCTCTGTTTCAATAAACAATGAACAAAAAAGTAAAAGAGAAAAAATAAACAAAAATTAGAAAAATTTTTGTTTGTTTAAAATGGTCTCTTACCTAGGTGACCCCCAGTCCAAAGGTTTGCCTATGACTAAGGGCCCATTTCTGGCATGAAACACGTCAGGCCAACACATGTCCTAATAAAGACTTTTTCTAATTTTACAAAAGACTTTTTGGTCATTGGATGGTATCTTCCTACATGTGAAGTTTCTATATATTGCAGGAAAGGAAGTCCCCTTATAAGATATATTGGATCTAACTGTCAATGAATATCTGACAACCAACTGCTGCATGAAGAAAGAATGAAGAGAAACAGATGCTGAGAGAGGAATAGTGAAGACAAACTTGATTATTTCAGAAACAATGCAATTATTTGATTGTATTTACAAAGTTTCTTATTTCATTATGCTGAGGCTTATATTAAGATTTCATTTTCGCAATAGTTTCCATTTAAAATCTGGTGAAGTTCTTGATTGAACTTCCAGCTAGTGGCATTGGGGAAAGACAACATTTCATATTGTGTATTGTAATAATATCTCTTATAGCTCCTGTCTCTGATAAAACAAGTTACATATATTTATTGTATATCCACACTTTAATCTTCTGTTTATGCAAAAAAGACCACAGACAAGCAAATCAGTTAACTATATGTTTTCCTGGGGTCAGGGCCTGACGCTTAATGTGAACAGATGTGTGCTGGAGTGCTCCTCTTTCTGGGCCAACATTATCCTGCTCTAAGACCTAAGATCTAAAAATCTCAAAACGGCCTCAGAAGAACAAGACTGGCAGCAGCTACCCCAAAGGATATTAATGGGGCAAAACAGAGCGCAGAAAAGGTCCTCAATGACTGCCAACAGACTTGAGAAATATGCCCGCGACGAGAAGCAAGATGACGACCAGGCTATGGCAAGCAGGCCTCCTTCTCCTTCTACAGCACAGCTGGTAGAAGAACCCACGCTGCAAGAAATCCTACAAGAGATCAGGGAGTCAAAGGACACCTGCACTAGCCTGATAAGCACGAAAACCGACGAGCCAAAGCTAGACCTCTCAATTATCAAGCTAGACCTACTGTACAAAAGCTGCGGGAGCATTCTGCGGCAGTAGAACAGAGAGTCAGCAGCCTCGAGGATAGATGTAAAGTGCGTAGCGGAGGTGCACCGGATGTCGACCAGCAGCTTTGCTAAAATGGACGACCTCGAGAATCGTCTCTGTCGCAAAAATCTGCACTTTATTGAGGAATGGCTGGCGATACAGCTCGACCAGATTCTAACGCGACCTTGTCCGTCCGGAACACCACCACGGCCATTGATTTCCAAGCTGCTCAGCGCTCGGGATTGAGAGAGCATCCTTCCGATGGCACGCAACGATGCTTTAAAGTTCCAAGTAATAACAATCTCCATATACGCTGACTACTCAGCCGAGGTCCAGCGACAACATGCCAAATTCATTGATGTTAAGAAGAGGCTGCGAGCAGCAAAGCTAATATAGCCCATGCTATACCCAGCCTGCCTGTGGATCTTGCTAAATGGGTCCTCACACTTCTTCACCCTGCTGCAAGAAGCTAGCAAGTGGTTGGATACCCAGAACGTACCAGCGCTGTAACAACAATGGGGGACAAGGGGTTCCTGGATGGTAAAGGTAAAACTAGAAAAAGAAGTAGTTGCAGCAGAACAGCAGGCGGTTTTAGTCCCCACAAAGGAAAATGTATTTTCCCTTAAGCAAAAGCAGCAGGAATACAACTTATATATGTCACAAAAAGAATGCCCAAAGAAGTTTACTATTCACTAAGGCAAAAGTATTTGAGCAAGTGGAGAGATCTGGAAAGATGTTAGCACATCTGGTGAAGCAATATTCCACTCCCCTTCAATAGTTGCCATAAAAAGCCAAGTTGGCACCATCTTAACTGACCCAGTGGGAATCAATCACACACTGGTCCAATTTTATACAGATCTATACTCCTCCAAACTAACCAAACCCCTTGCAGAAATAGGCATCTTCCTAGAGGGCCTTCACACTCTCAAATTGCCCCTTAGTATAGTGACTTCCTTGAAAACAAGATCACCAAGGAAGAGGTGATAGAGGCAATAGAAACCTTCCCAAATGGTAAAGCCCTGGGTGTGGACAGGCTACCGATTGAGGTATATAAGCGACATGTTTTAAACTCTTTCCCCGCTTCGCCTAGAAACCTTTAATGCTGCTCTGGTTCAAGGAAAGCTACCTGGTTTGATGTATGAAGCAGCAATTGCCTTGATATTTGCCGGATATTGCAAAAGCCTTCGACACTGTTGAGAGGCCCTACCTTTGGAGGGTGCTTTGGGATAGGTCCAACTTTCAAAGGTCTAGTTAAACTACTTTACCACTCCCCCAGGGCCTTGCTTAGAATCAACTCAGAGTTGACTGCTCCATTTTCTAAGGACATTGGCATCATATTAGTATGTCTACTTTTAGGCCTTCAACCTGTATTTTGCTTCAACCCGAACAATCCCAAAACTGACATTATGCAATGTTAAGCAGGTACAGCTCTTACATACCTCAAATCTTTATAACATGTTGTATGGAAATAAATTAAAGAATGTCTACTGGTAAAGGACAACTTTGCTACCAAGCAAATATCCACAGTGGTGTCACAAGTCTCTGCTCTGACTTTGATCACATTTTGACTGTGGTGGATCTTTTGTCCCAGTCTGATACTGAAAGGCTCATAATGTATAAAAGGGCACCAAGTCACGACACAGCGTTATTTTTAACAAACTAGTCTATCAGATTTTAAACAGAAAATGAAGTCCCAGGAATGTGCTTGCAGAATATATGCACTTTCAATGACAGAATTAGCATGACAAGGTCAGTGGAAATCAAATGGCTTAAATTTTACCCAATTTTTATTATCTAAAGAAAGAATGATACAGATAATTGCCATGTTACAGAGCAACTTGGGAGGAAAATCCGCAATATTGGATATTGCATATTTCTGAATAATAAAGGTTATTAGTTCACAGTAAGAGGTTCTGCTGTGCAGGAATACTACATAAAGGGTCAGACACAGGAATTTTAAAATGTCTTTTTTAAGACATATTGCTTATATTATTCTATTATCATTTGTCAAAATGCAGAAGGACATATTATATCTACAGTGTTCCTGGGAAAAATGCCACGGTGCAGAAGGAAGTTGGAATAAGAGTAAATATCAGGCAGAACATCTGAATACAATAATTTGTAATACCAGCACACACTGGATGCAGTGGTGATATGAGGATTTCATGCTCAACATTGCACGGACCAAATAATTCACAGCTGACAGGAGTTATTCCCATGGAGTCTGATGGCAAGCTATTTTACGCTGTTTTATGCTCTTTAGATTCCATCGGAGTCAGTCCATGATATTTTGCTCAAGTATTTTGGAGGAGAAAAAACGTGTTTGCTAAATATCCTTTGTGCAGAAGGAATTAGGGAGCATGAGACCTCACCAGCTAAGTTTGCATTAGTGCTCTAGATAGTTCAGCATCTCAAGAACAATCACATTTCAAAATTGCTCTACAGTTTATCACTTAAGACCTGCCACTGAAGGTATCATTTCTGTTTCTTGTTCCTGCCTGGCAGAAATACATGAGCAGCATGCACTACATGCCAAGGGTGAATTATTTTCTTCTTTATTAGAAGCTACAAGCTATACTTTTGTGTGGGAAGAACTAAATAATTGTATTGATTTCTGCATTCAGAGGTTTGAGACATCATATATACATCACATTTCTTTAACTTCAGTAAAAAGCCTACAAACACTGAATCTTGTTTCACTGTCCAGCATTAATATTTTATTCAGTAGAATCTCAAAATAATAAATAAATTACTAAATTAAATAAATTAATAAATTACTAAAGGCCCAGTAATACCAGAAAATGCAAGTGTTTTACATGCATTTAAACATAATGCACTGCTATCACGCACTGCTAACTACTATGTTTGATTTAGAAACACTACTACATTGTAAATAAATAAACTGCTGTGTAGCCATGGAGGCAGCCATTCAAGTTGAATAAGCCATAAAAGGTGTATGTTTACACAGCAGATCACAGATATTCTCTGTAGAAAAGAATGTTTTCAGCTCTTAAACATGAACAGTATCAGAGAAATACTGTACACACACAACTACAGAATGAAAATGGGACATGTGTCACCAAAATCTTGTTTATTTGTAGGTGCTCTAAATAGATAGAAACTATTTATGTAAAAGAAATTCACTTTATGACATTACTGGTCCTTACTAAGGGACATGGCGCACACCAGGCAACCCAGGAAAAGTGCAGAACCCACCAAGTTTCACAAGGAAACCTTATCAATGTGTAATAACAGATGCAACGTTTCTCCTTTTACTGTATTACCCTATATGAATTTGCATGTAACATTTATAAAAATCGCATTGCCATGAGATTATTTGGAATTAATGTTAAACAGCAGAATAGGATTTGATTGAAAAATGTATTTGTAGCTCCAAACACAAATTACATTTGTACCATACCTTATTAAGGGCTTGTGCATCAGCTTGTGGTCCAATAACTGCATCAAAGAACCTGAGAAAGGACTCAAAGGTAAAATAATATTCAGCTGCAAGGGAGCATAGAAGACAGATCCTTGATGGACCAGTGGATACATAGTATCCCTAGCTTGCATTATATTGACATTATATTATAATTTGATTTGGCATTTTCGAGTATCTCATGCACCTGCTTAGAAATAAAATATGACAAACACAGGTTTGTTTATCATGCAACATGTATTTCTATATATTTCTGTGTAGGACAATATTCAGACCCCTTCCCAAAACCTTATCTCTGAGGCAATATGTAAAAAAAACAAATGTCCTATAGTTTCTTTTCAATATAGTAACCAGTAGAAAAAAATCAATAATCTTTAAAATTCATACATTCATACAACATTGTAATAGTTACTAATTGTAATTAGCTACTCCAAGAAGTAATAGAACGTCATTTCTAGCGAATGAAAATCTAATCACATAAAATGTGCTGATTCACAGATGAAATTCCCCAGTGATGTGGGTTATGAGCTCAATGCCAAATCAATTTATATATTTTGCCAGGAATCAATAAACTATAGCATTTCTAGAAATTAAATGTGTGATGTAACAATTGAATATATGGCAACAAATTGAATTTATCATTTGCAAGGCACTATTTGAAGAGAGATTGAAAATCTACTTTTCAATTCATTTAAAAAAAAATATGGGGAATATATATTTCTCATTTACCTGTTGACCTTCAAAGTTGTCTAGATATTAATTATCCAGCATTATACAGGCATAGGATCCCTTATCCGGAAACCAGATATCCAGAAAGCTCAGATTTACGGAATTGCTGTCTCCCATAGACTCCATTTTATCCAAATAATCCAAATTTTTAAAAATGATTTCCTTTTTCTCTGTAATAACAAAACAGTAGCTTGTACTTGATCCCAACTAAGATATAATTAATCATTATTTAAAGCAAAACCAGCCTATTCGGTTTATTTAATGTTTAAATGAATTTCTAGTAGATTTAAGGCATGAAGACCCAAATTACAGAAGGTTACGTTATCCGAGCATTCTGAATAACAGGTTCAATACCTGTATATGGAAAATCCTTCTGAAGGCCACCTGCATTATAGTTTTCCCAATAGCTTTCCATCCTATTACAGGCAGTATCCTATAAAGGTGTACCACCCTGATTCTAGAACTGTTCTCATTTTTGCTAGAGTACCAATCTGTGTAAGCCACTAGTCTGGCTTTAAAACCTCCTACTCTTCTCTAACTCATTGCCCAGTAAAGGGTTTATGTACCATAATCTCTGGGTGTGTTATCTTGTCTGATCCTGTTAATTGACCACTGCCTGTCCTAGACCCTAGCTGATCTACTGCCTGTACCAATCTCTGTGTTTTCTTTGACTATTCTATTGGATATTGTTACTTTACTGCAAATCTGTTTGATCTGACCCTGGCCTGCGACCTCACCTACGCTTCTGCTTCCTGATTTGGTACTATTATGTCTGTTTGGTATTGACCCGGCCTTTCCCTTGACCATGCTCATTGTTCCCCATGCTTTCTGTATATGTTACGGTTCCCTTACCTGCCCAGAGCTTTCCCCTCGGTCCTCTCACAAGTCCTGGTACAAGGCAGCTGCTATAGGCAGAAGTGTGAGCCAAGACCGGGACCTTGGGGTTTGCTCTGGGTTTTGGCATACCATATGTTACACTATTTACCTGTCTCTAAACTCATGTAAATGGTGTGAGAGGCACCATTTACAAGGTTTGCCTACTGTAGCCTCTATGCTACTGTTTCCTCTAGCTCACTGTTGAAATGAAAAAAGGTCCTCACTACACAGGACTAGCACAGCAGGTTTCTTAATAATGGCAGGAATAAAAAGCGGGCATGGAGACGTAGGTCAATATTCAGTGAAGTATGTGCTTTATGGCTTTGTTTCTGATGGAATTATTAATTGAAAATAGAGGATGCAATTAATTTCTGTCATTTGCAGATGAGAAATTGATGTCAATATATCCCATTGACTACAGTTAATCTTAATTCATTGCCAGAAGCAAAGTCATAAAACATGATATGACGGCTGTCACATGTAATGAGGAAACAACTGTTCTCATTATTATCACATATATCAATGATAGGGGGCTGATTTATAACCACTGGGAAAATGCTCTCATGCACAGTAACCCAAAGCAAACAACCAAACCAACTGCAGGTTGAACAATGAAAGCAAGCATCTTAATGCTGCCCATGTCCAAATTTGTCCAGTGTTTATAAATGAGCGCCTGTGTCTCTATTCAGGTTAATATATGTGTGAATAAATAGTTACCGATTTACTCTCGTTACTGCTATTGTCAGCATTTGCATTGCAGTGATCTAGAAGTGGCATTAGCAAGAAATCCCATTTTCTAGAATAGTTTTGGAGCATTAGGGGGCAAACAGGCAATAGAGTCCTTTCAATAAGTGCCAAAACACTGTAGTCCTGCCTGATAAAGATACCAGAAAGTATTAATAAGTCAGACAAAATGAAGAGTGCCGTACATATTATTTTAAGAATGCACAAACAGTTCAATAAATGGAAGTTACAGAGTTGAACATTCTGGAAATAAATCGTTAGTATAATATTGATGTATTGAATACTAAGTAACTTCAGTACAGATTTGACGCAATAAGATGAATTAATGTTACTGCTGAGTTAGCAATTAAATTTATCTTCTCTAATGATTCCTTTCAAAACAATCTTTTTGCAGATAAACTATATACAGATGGAGCAAACTTGCTCATCACACAGCACAAGTTTCTGTTAATTGGTAAAAGGGTAATAATGCATTGTTAGCCTACACATGGGACCTAATGCACTGTGTATTATAATATTATTATTAAAATAAATCAGCATAGTAATTCTAATATTTATCAGCTAAAACAAAATCAAGCCTTGCTTCCACATATAACGTGAAGTTGGTAAATTAAATACTGTTTTTTATACCAGTATAATATCATACTCATTAACTTAAATTGACCTCGGCTGGAGATCTATAGATGACAATGACTTTCCCTGAGATGACTCCAGACATCCTTTAATCCATTTTTCTCCTTTAAAACATGGGTCTATGAGCAATACTGGATGTTGCCAAGAGAAAGCTAGAATGGTGTGCTCCATCTGCTGAGGAGTAAAGTCTGCAGAAGAACAGAAACTGTTAATAATGGACTCTTGCCTGACTACTGTTCTGTAACCCAATTTCCCATTTTACAGCAAGGTCACCACCTGCCCAATTACAAGGTGAGCCAAACATAATTATAATAATCAGACTGCATTGAGTTTCTAATTCAATTCAAGCCACAGGAGATGATATAAATCAAATTAATGTTATCACCAGAAAAAATGAACATTGTGGTCTGGTTCACATAAGAAGTTTTTATGGTTTGGTGAAGGTTTCAGTGAATTGTACAAGCTAGTTTATATTAAAATATGGTTAAATCTAACAATAGCAAATTGAAGCATGCTGCACTTCGTCATTAGAAGTGTATAATTGTTCAGCCAAACAGTGCTGCATATATATATATATATATATATATATATATATATATATATATATATATATATATATATATATATATATATATATATATATTTAGATAGATAGATAGATAGATAGATAGATAGAGTGTCCATGAAGGACACTCACGTTACTAGGTTAAAATATGCCTGGGTGCAGTGTCCAAAATTAGATTCAATATCATACAAATAAGGTCCGCACTCTCAGGTCTTAGGAAAAAATACAAAAATTGTATTCACATGGAAGACTGACATTTCGACCTCTTCAGAGGCCTTTCTCAAAGTACTGACAGGCATTACAGAAATGCTTTAAATACACAGAATGGCTGGAAAGTTAGTCAGATTGGAATAGTCAGCATGATCATCAGTATACGTCACATGATTAACCTACACACATTTAAAACTATACACTCATTCGGTATATAACTTTTAACAACTACATAGCACACCAACATTTAAACTAAACCTCTCCTGCAATCTACATTATTGAAATGGTTAAAAACAATACTATGTAATGCTATGCTGCCCTCAATGGCCATTTCCTACTTTTTTTAGCCGCAGCTGTTCATTTTAGTGTTTTATGTTACAATTAGTATCCAAATAAGAGATAAGATTGAAGATCTGTGTTAAAGTAAGCTCCCTCACAATTGCATCCCTTACATTATGCAGTAAAACTAGTTATATACTAGTTTTACTGGATACTTTATGCCTGTAATTTTGAGATTTCTGGATAATAGATTTCCAGATAAGGAAACCCATGCCCATAAAAACTTTGACAGCATTCTAATAACTGACAGAACATCTATATATTAAATATATTTAAATGAATGGCATGGTCACAAACTATGTTACATATCAAGCCCAGTTCTTTTTTTCCCTCTTATATACATAAATTAATTGGACAACAATGTTTATAGTACAAGTCAAGCTCACTCTCTATTCTGCCACTGAATTGTAGAGATTTCTCCCCTATTAGTCACAAATATATGACAACATATCACTTTAAGTAAGACCGGGATTCAGATAGATGTTTTGAAAATAAGTATTCTGCAAAACTATTGGTTTCAGTATAAAGTAAGAGTCCCTCTCAAATTTGTTTCATGTACGTACATGTAATTATATGCTACACAAATAATAAATATCTTCATTATATCCAAGGTTTGACACTATGAAATGTTACGCGTCTAACCACATAAAGAATATTAAACAGTACATACCTAAAACTTTCTAAATGTTGTCACAGATTTATTACGAATCAAAATGTTATACAATCTCTAATAGGAAAGTACTTCAAAGGCGACAATAGACAAAGTGAAAAAAAATCTCTTTAGTTCAGCAATAGGCAACCACCCAAACTCCAGCTGTTGAGATAACCCCACTCTCACTCGATGAAATAAGCAGGGGGTTGGAAGTGATAGTTCAGCGACATTAGAGAGCCTGATGTTGTGTCTAACTAAGTAAGGCCTTATTCACACAATAGCTGAATATGAATAGCTGCATTACTCACTTGGGATTCAATCTTTTTAAAATGGTACTGAACTGTTACTGAACTGTTACTGTGCCAATATGATCACTTATGTCGTACATTCATACTGCAACTAGTAAAAATCTGTTTCATGAACAGATGTGGGTTTCAATGTCTTCTTAATATGTATTACCACAATTTTCTATTAAGAAGATACAGAGGCTGTCAGAATATTGCATATATTTGGTCCCCGCTCTCCTTTTTACTCCATATATGTTATATATAATGGTTTATACCTTAGTTACAGTATGTAGAGAGCAGAACTTTTGAGCAGAAGCTCTCTGGCAAAATTCCCTCTTTGTGTGCAAATATGATTAACCTTATGTTATGTTTAACCTTATGAAATAAAAACTGTGTGCAATACATCATTTGTAGCCTTTATCAACTTCTACTAAGCTTTTAAAATGATGTTTTGTTTAATTTAATATACTGTATATACTGTTATGTTGACAAGCAAGTATGGCTAAATTTATCCATAAAAAAAGTTTATCTTCAGCTACCCATTTCTGAATCTGGATTCTTTTGACCATTCTCAATAGCAGAGCCTTGATGAAATGCCCATAGAGTTTCTTGGTAATTATGGGTGAAAATTGCTTGTGGGGAGACAATATATCTGGACTTATTTATTCTGCATCTTTTTGCCAAACCCTTTTTCTTTATCACTTTCAGACTCATCTTCAGGACTAAAGACATAAATCTGCAATATTTCTCAAAAATGTATTTACACTAAATAAAAGAGCACATTCAATTTTATTGAAGTCCTATCAGTGCCTTGCTTTATTATATGTATATATTTATGTTTGTTTGTGCACCCAGGCATTCTCAACAGAAGAATAAGTGCAGCTATTTTTGCTTTTATCATCTATCTATTATCTATCTATTCACATACATAGGTGTGTGACAAGAGTATAATATAATTTGTTATTGTCAAAAATGGTGTTGAACTTGTCTTCTTTTAAAAGGCATTTCTTTATGATTATGATAAGCACAAGGAATTCCCCAAATCTGTAGCAGAAAATCAGAATTTAAACTCTAATTTTTTTATTTAGAAATCAGCAACATTTTCATTAAAACACTGAAAATAACAATCACCTTTAGGTGTCCAGGGCTTTGAAGTAACTTGACTTTGGAATTCAGTTGCCTGAATCTTGCAAAAAAGTGCTGGGATTTTGGCTACAATTCTAAACAAATTCCTGGATTTGGTGTATTACTACACATCAAAACATAACATATGCAATATGTAGATTTGTATTTCTATGAGAATGAAGCATGAAAAAAGATATTAGGAAAATTCCCCAACTAAATGGCTATTATAGTGCATGATATTAAATGAAATCCTAGAAAAGTCACCCACATGACAAATTCATGAGAATGTAAATTAACTGTAGGAATCAGAGTACAGAATAAATTACCAGTTCTTCCTTTTTTTCTAATTTCTGAAATTCCCTAGGAGACTCACAAAATTCAATGATGTGTCATGAAATAAAAAGCAGGAAAAGAGTGATATGATATCTGCCAAATATTTTTTGAAGAGAGAAAATTATTTCATGCCCTGGTCTGGATGTTATATTGCTTTATATACTGTATGCTTGAAAATACCAAACTGACAAAGTAGTACCAATATTTCTTTTTTTTGCCCATTTTCTATATGTACATCAATTATTTTATAAATTACATTCCTGACTCTCTTTCCCTTGGTTATAGCCCACATCATTAATTCCATTTCCCAAGAAAAATGCAAACCAAAGCAACCAGCTTTTCAATTTTTCTAGTGGGGTACAGTCTGCATTGTACATAAGAATTGTAATAATGGTAGTATGGAAGACCTTGGTTCCACATTATTTAGCGTTCTTGCATATTTTACTGATCAATTATTCCATTTTATAGCCACCATTATGAATATAACCCCATGTGAAATGTTTGTTTACCTTTAACACGATCAACTGAATCTATCATTAGTGGAAAGCCTCTTTCTTTCAGTGTCATAGGCCACTCCACTGTTAGTATAAATTGTATGGATTCCTACATCCTTTTCCTTCTATGAATATTCAAGATAAAATTTACAGTTTCTATACTTTTGCAGCTGGGATGGGTTTTTTGGCAGCTAAAAATGTATACTGTACCTGTGATATATTACCTGCCTGCTGATGCCTCTCTGAAATCTCAGTAGTCTTTTGCTGTTGTTGGTTTTTTTCAGAAAAGATACATAATTTGTATTTATTATTTGTAAAATGAAAACTAAAGCACACAAATACAAAAGGTATTGTATTAGTGATACCTATATTGGCTAACAATGTATTTTTATTGTTAGCCAATCTAGGTATCACTTCTGCAGTATTTTTATATTTGTGTGTTTTTATTTGTTGTTATTATTATTATTATAAGTTCTGTATTTCCATGGGATAAAGCACATATTGAAATGTTCTATTTCCCGTACAAGTTGGCAACAAATATGTCTGGTGACAAATAAGACAAGTTAAAAAATTGTTTAACTACACATAAGACCTGGGTGGTTAGCTAGCAAACAATTAACAATTAAATGAAAAAATTAGTTAGTACTTACGTTTACAGTATGTCAACTTTTTAACAAACTTGCTTGTAACCCTATTACATAGCTATGTCCAAACCAGAAAACCACTATGATAATAGAAGAACTACAATAATTTCTTCAATCATTAAAAAAAACATTGCCACATCAGCAACACACCCTAGAAGATAATAGAATAAAATAATAGTGCAGGCTAACATTTTGTGTTCTTTTATTAAGAGTACTTTCTTAAATTTGCTTACAAACAATAGAGCAAGTCTGTTGAGGACAATAATTAAACATTCACACTCTGTTCAATTTTCTTCTAGTTTTCAAAGAACACATGTCCTTCTGTAGAGAGAACTTATTTCAATATTGCAATACAAGGCATCTCATTTGTTTTCATTGAGAGCTGGTGAATAGTCTGTTTCAATCTCAATTAGCTTTCAGGAAATTTATTTAGAGGGTTGACAGGAACTATTTGGGGGGGATTACTTATCACTGATTTATGAATATTGAGTACCATTTCAATAATTGAGGCAGAATAATCACTTGTAGCTCAAGTTTGCTATCTGAACCATTATGCTACCCAGCAATCAATCAAAGAAAGTTAAATGATCCTGATTTATAACCTTAACCTATGGGGCCCAGTACATTTGTTCTATCAGTGTGTAAATCCAACAAATGCAATTCTCTGCAGCTCTAGAGAGCCAATTTAAGTCAACATTATGCATGAGCTGAACATGCTGGGATTCTCACATCCCTTATTTAACTCATTAAATGTGCACTGAACATCTTGCAATTAAATTTTCACACATATTTCTTCTTTTGATTGACATTTGGCCTTGGTGAACATTTGTTTAAATTGGTTTCTCTGAAGACATAAAAGTAGAGCAGAAATCTAGAAATGTGCTTGCTCTTAAATAAATGTATGGCTGCATTCACATTTGAACATGATAACCACCTAATAGCTTTCATTTAAGTTTAATGCGTGGTAAGCATTTGAAGCAATATAGAACTAATTTGGGTTTGTCTGGATATCCTTAATGGCAGCAAAATACAGTAATCAGAAAGAAAAATTAGACTAAGTAAATTATCCTCATGGACTAAATTATTTGAAATTTAATATACACACAAGTTGTTATTGAGTAATTCAGTTGTTTAGTTGTTTATTGCATAGGAAAATAGGAAGGTAAACATTGGTCTGATAAAAAAAAATATTTGCCAGTTATAGAGCTCCACACTCCACATGCCATTCCTGGATTTTTCTTCTCTTGAAAGTGCATCATGTGACCCTACTCCAGACTATAAGCATTGTGGGCAGTGCCTTGCATATAAATACTACATATATAACATATAAGAAAGCCTTATCAGACACTCATTAGACATTCATTGATTTGATATCTAATTACCGTATATACCCGAGTATAAGCCGAGTTTTTCAGCATCCAAAATGTGCTGAAAAAGTCTACTCAGCTTATACTCGGGTCAGCGGTACCCGACCCGCGTAGCTGAGATTGCAGTCACTTTTAATCATTCCTATACCAACAGTACACTTGGGGAGAAACTGCAATATCCCACAATGCCCTCTGTTGGTTATATGAAAGAATAACAGTGCGCCCTCTGTTGGTTATATGAAAGAATAACAGTGACTGCAATATCAGACAGCGCCATCTGTTGGTTGTATGAAAGAATAACAGTGCGCCCTCTGTTGGTTATATGAAAGATTAACAGTGACTGCAATATCACACAGCGCCATCTGTTGGTTGTATGAAAGAATAACAGTGCGCCCTCTGTTGGTTATATTAAAGAATAACAGTGCTGCAATATCACACAGCACCCTCTGTTGGTTATATGAAAGAATAACAGTGCGCCCTCTGTTGATTATATGAAAGAATAACAGTGACTGCAATATCACACAGCACCCTCTGTTGGTTATATGAAAGAATAACAGTGACTGCAATATCACACAGCGCCCTCTGTTGGTTATATGAAAGAATAACAGTGACTGCAATATCACACAGCGCCATCTGTTGGTTATATGGAAGAATAACAGTGACTGCAATATCACACAGTGCCCTCTGTTGGTTATATGAAAGAATAACAGTGACTGCAATATCACACAGCGCCCTCTGTTGGTTATACGAAAGATTAACAGTGATGGCAATATCAAACAGCACCCTCTGCACATGGTAGTGGGACAATGCACACAGTAATCCGTTTGGCAATTCTCTGTCACCATCAACTTTGCAAAGAAGTCCGGTTGATCGCTGGGGGGGTCACTTTGGCAGAATGTGCGCTGCTGGGAGACAGGGCTGTAGTTGTGTCTAGGCTTATACTAGAGTCAATAAGTTTTCCCAGTTTTCGTAGGTAAAATTAGGTACCTCGGCTTATACTCGGGTCGGCTTATACTTGAGTATATACGGTAGGTATTTCTGTAATGGCTGACCTGAATCAAACAAAGGCAAAGTTCTGGTTGGAGGGTGCCAGATGTATCCACTTGTGGCCAAAGTCTGCCTTTTTTCATATGAAAAGCTATGCATACCTGCAAAGGATAATATATGCCCATTGAATTGCTATACAGTATTTTACATATTAACTCTTATAACCTATTTATAGTACCATATATAACATTTTATATTTATTACTGTTACAAACAAGTGCCTTTTTTATTAAAACAACATAATCAAGTTTATCCATATATTGTATATGCCGCATATATAGCTGTTCCTTTACCTTTGATGTTAAGATCATGTAATAGTGTACTGCAGCTAGAAGCCATCTCATAGGTGTCCCTACTGCCTATATGCCACCAGCTTTTTGTTCCATGTTCTCGGGTGTAAACTGTGCTTTCTTTATGTTATTCTTTAGTAGTTTCAAGGTAGACTGTGGCAACACGGAAATGTAAATAGATGAATATGGTTCTCTCTCTCTCTTTATAAAACTGACACATTCCTTGCAAAGGATATCTTACTGTTATAGTACTGAAGGTTAGAAGCTCATTCAGAAAGTGATCAATGTTAGCCATCTGCCTTTTTGCTCCCTTTGCCCATGTAAGGTCAGTGTTTGGTGATTATAATTATAATGATTGTGGCTATTAATTCCTCTATATCCACATCAGGTTTCTGCATAGCACACGATTCTCATGTGGAAATCAAACATATGTAATATGAAGTAGCAGCCATAAAAATCATTTACTACAGTCTTTAATAATTCTACATAACATACAAATATCCTCAAACAGAAATGAAAAAAGAAAAATAAACTAAATTATCAAAACCTATAATGGTATGATATGGACCTATAAGGGAGCTAAGCTCTACTTCTTTGTACCCCAAATTTTTAAACTATATAAAATTTCCATGATAAATCTGGGGTTAAGGGTCTCCAAGTAGAAAGTGATTACTCACCAAATAGAGGAAAAGGCCCAGGTGCGCCACAGCATGAAGAGTGGACAAGCCGAAAAAACCTTTGGAGCAGGCACTCAAAGAAGGCAAACTTCCAACAGGCAGATAAATTCAAAGTGAAGAGTTTATTGTGTCCACAGCCTTACGTGTTTCGTGTTATATATATAAAATTTCCAATGATTTCAACTACAAATAAATGAAAAATCTATGAGAAACCCTGTAATCACGTGGCTTAATTCAGAGCTGCAAAACAGCAAATATCAAATCACATACATTATAAGGTTAGTTATGTCTGATTAGATAAATGAGAGGGCAGATTTATTACTTATGATGCCCTAAACTTAAAAAAATGAGATAGCGAAATTTCTGTTTTGAGTTTTAAGTAATATCACTAATATAATAAATCATTAATATCATCATTACATAAATCTGCTATCTCAGATTCTAAGGGGCCTATTTATTATGCTACATAAAACAAAATTTGCCAGAAAATCTGTGTAAAATAAATTGCAAATTTATCAAGGTATGTGTTACACCATTTACACCATGTGAACACCAAATTTATTTTACTCTGCGTCTGAACTCTGTAAGTAAGTTCCAGTGGAAGTTCAAAAACCAAGCACGTAAAAAAGTTACACCATTACGTACTAATAAACAAACTGAGCAAACAAATTATTGCATACTTTTTTGTCCAAAAATCATTTTAGACGAACATTTAATATAGATATGTCTCAAACTTGTTTTGCATGGTCAGCCCTTTCATACCAAATACAGTAAATGCCTTGATCATACACATCACCGGTAGGGCCAAGAACATGCCCGGATTTGTGGAAAGGCTACAAAGGCCTGGGCCTTGGGTGGCAGGATTTTAGGGAGGGGCATGCTGTCCAACCACAATTCAGTTAAAATTACATAAGTTATTTAATGTATTCCACAAGAGCATAGCATTTATATTGAGCTTTCTCAAGTGCTACTTGATATTCAGGAAGAAGTTGTTGAAATCTTTGTATTTTCTCTAACTTCTGTTCTACAACAGCTTTATCCTGAGCAATCTGATACAAGATCTTTAATGTCCCTTTGTTATGTTCCTTAAGAACAAGTTTCTGATGCTTAAGATCATCTTTAAGCTTCTCATAAGATTTTAGTTTTTTTTAAATTTCACCAAGGACTTTTGTTGCCTCTTGGTGTTGAACCATTATCATAGCATGTTGATTTTTCACCATGGCTCTGAAACCAAACTTAACATATGCCAATTTATCCAGTGGTGTAACTACCGGGGGAGCAGGGGTGCGATTGGGCCAGGGCCCGCACCCCCTTAGGGCCCCCCGGCAGCTCGCGCCACTGTTCTAATGCGGACGTTTCTGGCCCTACGGAGGGGGACGGGGCCAGGCTGCACGTTCCGCGCCAGGGCCCGCCCCCCTCTAGTTACGGCTCTAAATTTATCATACTTATGACAGACAGATGCATGAATGATAAGAGATGGCAGATATTTTCTTTTTCTTGTGCAGTCCATATGTCCAATGTCCATGTTCTATAAGGTATGTACTGATAAAAACAGACATTCAGAATTTTGAAAGCAAAGTACTGCAACTATTTTCTATATCAATATCTAAAATGGCCATTAAATTGTTTCATATCTAGTAAAATGCAAAACATAAAAAGACACATCCGATAGATTGAAAAAGGTTCCTAGGTAAATTTCCTCACATTCTAAAAGTTTTAAACATAAGTAAACAGTTACGTATCATGCAAACATAGCACTTTATGGATCCCTGTAATTATCATGTGCATAAAAGAAAGCCAAAACGATTCAACTTTCTCTGTGGCTGGCATCAGAATCTCCTATCCCCCAAGTGTTACTTCCTTGCAAAGCACTCCATTCATAATTTAGCGAACTACATGGGTTAAGAAGGAATCTGTTTTCAAGAAATAAATACCTCCTGAGCCTCGCAGTGCACCATTAACCCTGTGAGAAATGTCCCAATAAATAATTCCTCTGGACTGTTAATTATTTTGACATTACATCTAGATTTACTTTCCTAAATTGCCAGGCATTTTTTGGTAGCACTATATAATACCTTGTTGCTAGTTTCCTACTAGAATAAAAGTTATGATTTAGCATCAAAATGTTTAGTTCAATGCACATTCCTTAAAATAAATGCATACTTATTTTTGTAAGCATAATTGCATTTGGAATTAATCTGGTATGTCCATTTATCTGATTTACAAACTGGAGTTTAACCATTTCCATGTTTACACCATTTTTCTAAAACAAATTGGACAAATCAGATGGATATTATAGGGAAATGGCCATTGGCCAAAATCAGTAAGTCATCTATCCATAAATCTTTTGATTTAGTTTTATTGAATTTTAGAAGCAATCACAACTAAATAAAGTAATTGTCAGTGACAATATACCACTCATTTTAAAGAGTTAAAAGACTGTTTTAAGATTTAATTTTCTCAGTGTAGCATTGTTCTGCAGCACTGAGAGAGTACTGTAAAATGTTGTAAAATGATTAAGGGGAAAGGGGAAAATCAGTACAAACAAATCCAATTATTTTTATTATTAACTCACATTACTTGATAGAAAAGGGAAAAAACAAATTAGTCCTTATAACAGCAAGTGGACTATACATCGGGGTTTACAGTTTATTAATTCTGATCTTAAATAAAACTGTCCAAAAATAAGATGTTAAAATCCATCCCATGTACCTTAATTAAATTGTCAGTTACACATATGAGCAGGGGAAGAGCTATATTTGCACTAAATATGCAGAAGATTAAGAAGACAACAGTAGGCATTATACGGTACATGTTCTGCCTTTAAATACTAGTTAATGGTGTTTTGAAACCAAAACGTGTTAGTTTTGTGTGTTGTGTTGTACACTGGTATACATTATTATTATACTAGTACTTCTTACCTTTGGGGAGGGATTTTTCATGTAGGCTGGGGCAAGTAAAACTGTAATTTCAGCATTTTTAAAACAAGGCATCTAATAGTTGTAGAAACATTATCTAACATAAGCTAGAGCTGAAAAGATATATTTCCTTTTTAGATTTTAAACTGCCCCATACTTAACCCATAGATTTCACTGCATGGGCGAGAAATCCCAGTGAGCTTTTTTCTGATTGTCTGTTGTTACCAAATACACAATAATATGTGGCCCGTTTACTAACAATCGAATTGAGATTTTCTCCAGGAATCACAAAAAAATTGTGGTTTTTCTATATTTTGAAAAAGCTCTAAAAATGTGAGATTTATTAAGTGAAAAAACACAAATTCCATGACAGTCGTGGTTTCAGATTGTGTGTGTTTATTTGTGGTTTCTAAAACCACTAAAATCCAACCATTATAGATAAGCCTCCATGAGTGAAGATAATTTTCATCTACTGTATAGATGTTTTACCTTTTCCCAGCTATCTAACTTTAGTATACATTTACCATTTCAAATAAATTTGCTTGAATTATTTTGTATGTAAATTTCTTTTTATCATCTCATCCATCAAAGCCTTCTGTACATTAATATTCCACTGGGAATATGTTTAGCTCACGTAGTATATCTAAAAAATCTCTACCGTTATAGAAGCTTTAATTTTTTAAGGACATTTTTTCATTATGTAAATCTGGTGATTCACCCACACATATTTATTTATAGAAGATTACTTCTATATATAAATCTACACGGGTATTTAGTCACACTCTAAATACTTAATGCAACTTAGTACGTAGCCTACTAATTCCTTAGATGATTTAATCATGTGTAATGTTGATTAGATATATATACTGAAACATCTGTGTTTTTCATTCAGGATAAAAGAGCTATTGATTGAAACAGCATACATGACCTTTTTATGATCATACTTTGAAATGTAAAGATCCTTCCAGTAATGATGTCCACAAGGTAAAACATGCTTCATTTAAAGATTTTTTATATGGAAAGAATAAAATGTATTTGGATATTTGCCCTTTACATACCTTGACCAATGAGGAATGAAGTAAACATGTTTTGAATTCATGAGAATTTCAGGGACCCTAAGGGGGCAAATTCACTAGCGACCGCTTCGCCAACTTTGCATACGGCGGGAAGTGAAAGTTGAATGGACATATATGTTGCAGCAAATACATTACATTACACATGGCCAGGGAACCTTAATAAAATAAAGTTGTTATATTGCCCTACACATCAACCCAGTGTATAGTTTATGTGCCATATGTTAGGAAATGTAGGGGGGGACCGGGGAACCCAAAACATTTTGTACAGGCTATCACCCAGAAAAAAGGAAAAGACGCCAGCGTTTTTTGGGACTTGGAAAATTTTTCAATGAAAAAATGAGAAAGTCCTATGCACTCCATTGCACTTCTCCTGGTCTGAGGTGGTTAAGGCAAGACTAGTACATGATATAACATTCAGTAAAATCTGAATCGTACTGAATGTGTGGAGTTACGTCCGTTAGCCAGAGCGAAAATTCACCTGGCGTTAGAGTACGAAGCAACGCTAGCGTCTATCTCCTTCACTAGCGAAGTGACGCCTGCGCCAATTAGGGAATCAGCATAGTTACGAAATCTCGTCACCTTGGCGAATTTTCGCTAGCATAAGTCACTTTGCCCTTTAGGGCATCTGCCCCTTTGTCTTAAAAGAATAGTCTACTTGAAATATTGTGTATATTGTAAATCCTACATGTAATTTACGGGACACTTGAGGAAATATAATACACATCATACAGTTTACCTTTAAATGATGTTTTGCAAAAAACATACCTCACTTCTCATGGCATTTGCAATAGTCGCTTGTTGTTCTGAAGTTAATAGGTGGGAAACTGATAAAAAAAATAATGAATTCTGTTATCTGTACCAGTGCTGTATTGTCTATTTTTTCCTCTGTCAGCAACATCATTATTTTCTGGCCCTGAAAAGATTTAATATAAACAGGTAAGTAAGAAACAATTTTCAGTTATATATAGATAAGTAGGCCATTTCAGACATCAACATGAATCTCTGTGTGAGATGATTTTTCAGTAATTTAAAGGATTTATTGTAACCATAGCTGATCTTTCAAGATCTTTTTAGGATATTACTTCCTATTATTTTCCAATTACTTCCTAATATCTTCTGATTTAGATTGCTGAGAAATGGAAATCAAGTGCATTTACTTGCTATCCTCTTTTCCAGTTCAGTCTGCCAATTGCAATGTATGTTTTTAAGTATTCATATTAAGCAATAAATGATGATCTGTACAGAGTGTGTTAAGGCTATTAACACAGAGAAGCATAAATGATTAATGAATAAATGAAAGATAACGAAATTGGGAATTCAACATTTTTTAAAACAGAACATTGGTTAGAAGATTGTGTGTAGAGGGTAATTATCAGTGGTAATTGAATTAAAGTTAGTTGCATACCACTGGGTATAGTATAAAGGCTGTTTATATTTTATTTGTTTATTAATGACTCAGAAAATGGGATTAAAAGGAATGCAATTGATATGAAACCTTGTAGGGCAAAAAGTATAATTTTGGCACATTTCATGCAAATATATTCAAGGTTATGCATGCAATGTGCAAAAATATAAATTTTACTATTAGCTGAACTAAATACTATGTTTATAAGAAGCAAACTTAAATCACAGGGCATTTATCAGAAGTAGTGCCCTGGTATGATGTTTCCAAAATAATTCCTGCTAGTAGTAAGAATCACAAGCAATATGACAGGAAAGCAATATACAAAATAAGACCTACAGTAGCCTACACTGGAAATTTTAAGTATCATTCTATGATGGGCAGTTTTCTTTGACTGATAGAGTACTTCAAATCCTGCAATTATCCAACAAAAATATGTCAGTGCAAGAATAATCAAAAACCAACAGGTTACTCGCTGTGTTTATTATTCAAGAAGAGAGGACAAGGAAAAGCAGCTTTCATGTTTAATAGGATGTACCTTATAATAAGTGGGGTAAAGTAATTAAAGGCACCAGTGAGCACTATAAAAGCCTCAAAAAAGAGTTGTACTTTTATCACATTTTTAGTTACATCTTTAAGTTACATCATCCAATATAAGTGAAAATGAAGAGGAATTATAAATAAGAAGTATTCAACAAAGTTTGCCCTAAATCAACCTTAATTACTATTAAATAAAAGTTGACCTGCATTTATTGCTTCTTTAAACAAAAATGTGCAAATTTGAAGCTTACCTTTAAACCAGGTAATAAGATGAAAAGATGAAGGGCCACGCTTAAGAGTGACAGGGAGTTTGAGCTGCACGATAAAGTCAGTGGATCCACAGGCCCACTAGTATATTTCTAAATATTCAGAACAAGATGAGCGAACAAAATCAGATACGTGTAGACCTGCTGTTTCAACACACACCATCCATCATGTGATAAGCATTCAATTTGAAAATATAGGAAACAGACCAGGAACAGGCAGTACTTTAGTCTGCAAACACCCTTTATTGGTGTATTTTCACTCACGACATGTTTCGGGAGCCAGTCCCACTGTTTCTTATATCTTCAAATTGTATATTTCTAAATAGTATGCAGGAGACGGTGCGCTGCTGTTTTTTTATTACCTAAAATACCGAAAAGAAAAAAGGAAATATCCCGATAGTGTATTATCCTTATAATAAGGGTAATTTCCGCTTCAAGAACTACTTACATGTAATTGTCGGGTTTATCACGTTTAATTACTAGCGGCTGAGTCTTTGTCCTGGTCAGTTGGATTTGGGTGTACCTAACGGGAAAAAGTGAGAAATAGTGCAGAATTGCCGTACCTTTAAACCAACTTTCACACCACATATATACACATAAAAGTGATGATTATCACAAATGTACATAGTTACATAGTTACATCGTTAAATCGGGTTAAAAAAAAACAAAGTCCATCATGTTCAACCCCTCCAAATGAAAACCCAGCATCCATACACACACCCCTCCATACTTTTACATAAATTATATATACCCATATATATACTAACTATACAGATTAACTGTACAGATGGAGCAGGGCTGAATGGAACATATAGTTCAACACATAGCAGATTGTTGCAGGAACACCACTTACTACACGGGGTTTGTCATGTTGCACTAAGTTGAGCCAAAAGCAAAGTTAAAGTCTGCTTCATTTATACACATGTGATATAATACAAATACAGCCTGTAGTAGTAATAATGTACATTATTAATGTATAATGGTTGTTACTGTACTGAAACAATCCACAATGGCACCATTCAGCAGTAACTAGTTGCACACAGGCTACTAAATGTTGGTAAATGTTGGTATACACAGTTTGAGTTCTAAACAATGTAAAATAACAGATACAGTACATGCTTAGCATATTCCATGTATTCTGACTGTCCTCTAAAAGCACCGTATTATTTCATAATTTTGATAATATGTTGGTGTATACAGTTTGAAGCAAAGCCCAATTTTCCTTACCTCTGATCTAACTTGTGCTTTGCTGTGGCACCCACATAATGATATTCTATACTCATTTAACAAAGGATTTCTATTAAGCAAAAATAGATCAATGCGACTCTTGCTAAAGCTGCCTATTATCTTCTGTAAGCATGCAATTATTCCCCAGATAACACATAAACTAGGCCATGACTGATTAAACGATTGACGATTACAGCTACCAACCTTATAAAAAGTGATGTTCATTCTCGGATTGGCTTTGTTGTATTCTCTCAGCGCCTCCGCTAATAACTGCTTTGTGTGGATTAAATTAAATGTTTGCTGGTAGCCATCTAGGGTGTGAATTGTGTTGCTTGTCTTTTCACTCCTCCTGAACAAATTTGAGTCCTGCTGCTTAGTTACAGTGGTTATTAACCCACCGCCATCTTCTATAATGTTGCTTAACAAAGGCTGGTATGGTTGGAATGGTTGGTTGGACATATCCCACACTTAATAGAGTCACATTCATTTGTTCAGCATTTCAGAAAGGAATTACCGGTACAGTGATGGGAGAATTTAAAACATATAATGAATGTTGTTCTTAATCTAGCAGTAATGTTCAAGCTGTTGCTAAGCTGCATCTGCAAGCATCTTCTGATGCTCAGGACTTGAAGTATATCTGGATTTTGTGCACTTGGTTTAGCCAAGTCGGCATTTATACTGTAGGATACAACAGTGATCTAATAAAATACAACAGAATAATGTTAAAATGTTGTTCAAAAGCTAAAAGGATCAAGACTGGTCTTGAAAAACAGGCAAAAACATCTTGTTTTGATAAAAAAAATCACAGCAAAAATAAAAACCACAGCAAGAATCTACATATTGTAGTAACATTTCCCAGATTCTACTGAAAACCTTTAAAAACAACTAAAATAAAACATGTATATCCAGTTTTTCCCACCTACAGTACATATAATATTGAGTCCTGTTTTCAAGTTTTAATGGCACACACCTACACACACACTCAAACACACACACAAACACACGCACACATTGTTTTAAAGAAGCACCTGAGAAACTCACTATCAAACACTGTATGAGGATACAGAGCTATCATTATACAGCACAAAGGCTCCAGCCACAGCACTACTGCAGGGGTCATTATTGCTGTTTTAATACACATTTTGAGAGCTTTGTTAGGAGCTAATGTTGAATGTGCCTTCAAATTTAAATTGCAAAATCTCCATGACTTCAAATTGGTACTAAATGCTATATTTGTATAGTTTATGGTTATCATTAAAAAGGGCACTGGTAGGGCAACACAGTAAGGTTGACTGTAAAGTTACATATGGCAAATTTTTACTTATTACATTGTTCTTATTTATTTGTATGTATATGTAGAACTTTTTTTTATAATGCTCTTCTAGGATACTCAGCACTGTACAATTTTACAATATAAAAAAGAAGACAACATTAAAAAAAACGTATTAAATAAGTATAAATATACCGAGATTAAATGCTATCTTGTAATAAACACAGATCAAAGGAAAGCACTGCCCTGGAGAGCTTACAATCTGAGTGGTGGATAACAAACAGGCACAAATAGAAAGTTAATAGATTTTATAGCACACCAATTAGCCAGCATTATGACAATTATTATTATAACTTGCCTTTCTTTTTTATTTTTTTAAATTACTTTTACATTGGTGTGATATTATATCTTTTTTACACTGAAAAAGATCTGTATGTGTAACCAAAGCACATACTGAGTGAAGTGAAGGTCAGTCCTCATTATTTCACTTTATTAAAGGTTATTAGAGAATAAAGTGACAACAAAAAAACATCTATCTATTACTCATTATGGCAAATTGGGTTGTGCATTAATTCACAACTTTGTGATTTGTGATTCTTTATTGTGGCTTATTTTGGTTGTGAGTAATTGGAAGTGGTACCATGACAGCTGGTGTGCTAAAGGTTTCATAATCCAGGTCTATTCAATTTGCCATACCAACCTTTGACATATAGGGGCGGATTTATCGAATTCAATCGAATGCGCTATTTTTTCGATTTGTGCGATTCTAATTTGGCCGAATAAGGACCTATTCAATCAAAAACGGAACTATTCGACCAAAAAAAAACTTTGACTTAATTTCGGTTGGTATTTTTGAATTCGAATTTCGAAGTTTTTCAATTCAAAATCTGACCCTTGATAAATATGCCCCATACTGTAGAGATACAAATGTTATAGCATTTTCCTGAAACTTCAGTTTTACCCTAAAACAGATTCACTAGAGCTAATTTGTTTTCATATATAACTGTTTGAAGTGGGTCTGTATGTTAATCAAAAAATGGGTTAAGTTATATTACATCTGCATTATATAGTATATGTCGACAGTTATGGCCATAGTCTGTAAATCTACTGCTATGCTACTGCTACTGCTTTTCAGTAAATGTTTTCAAAATCACATTGTTCTGAGCCTTTACTCGCTTACAGTCACTTTATAATGCCTTCTAATAACCCTCTGTCGAGACCCAAAGGATCATGGCCCCCATGGCCCTCATTCTCTATCAGTACTTAATTTCCTTGTTGCTGGGTTTAAATCCATGAAAACATTTATACTTATTTGCATACCCAGTTCATTGGCCCTTAGATTAATGACCATATCATACCTTGCTGTAATATAGTGCATAGCGGGGGAGGTCCTTCCTCTTTGGCCTGCAACACTAGGGTGGATTTCCATTGAGCCTGGAGTCACCAAGGCCCCAGAAGTGTTTGGCCCTAAAAGGACAGCCTATTTATAGAAGTCGGAACAGGTAAGCTAGTGTGCAGGATAACCACTGTTATAGCACTCTCTAGGAAGAGTGAGTAAGTGAGCATTAGTTAGCAAGAGCATTTCAGCTCCACCAAGGAGGATAAAAGCGAGTAGCTCTCCCCAGGCTCTGCTTACCTGTAGTGCAGGGACCACAGCACTGACAAGTAAATTAGGTTATTGTTCTATCCCTGTTCCACGTCTACTGTAGGGATCCAGACCACACGAGGAACTGAAAACCTGGAAGGTGTATACTTCAACTCCCCCTACTATTCTTCAGTGGTGCCATGCTGTGTGTGTTTGCTACACCTGTGAAATTACCTGGCATTTATTGACTACCTCATATTATTTTACATTTTGGCAGTATAGAGGTGTAGATCAAGAACACCCTTATGTTCTCTTTCGAAATAGCGAAAACCCATCCTGCTGAAAGAGGGTCCAGTGTAGCCTGTGCTTTACCTCACTCATTGGAATTTGCCTTTTTAAGTCAAATTAGAATTACACTTCATAAGGGTAAACAGTCTGAAACAACTATAACACTCATTTAGACTGTAATCAAAATTGGAGCACGAATGACATGACTGCAAAATACTATACAGTAATATAACATTGTTCCAATGGCCTGTGCAAATCTACTTTTAAAGATGTCATGAAGAATGCTTGACAATTTATTACATTGGGTTCCACAGAGTTGGCAAAATACTTTTCACAAAAACTAAGAAAATAAATGCATCATACAATAATCAATCAAGTTGTAGAACTTATACAAAATACTGACAGTCGTTCAGTTTATACCATAACTACAAATTATAACCAATTATAACCAATTCATACAATAATTTTCTTTTTTTCATTACGTAAAATGTAAACCATATTATCTATGGAAAACATCACAAATCTACCAAATCTCAACCAAAAAATCAAATATTCAGGTTCCTTTTCCCAACAAAAGCATATTATAATGACTATACTGTGTCTAGAAAGTCACAGCATCAAACATTTTTAATAAAGGCATAAAGACGCAAGCCAGACATCCCAGAAGAATAAATAATCAAGTCACAGTAAACAAGTATGTAGAAAATGTAAGCCAATGTCTTTAAGACTGATCAAGATGAGACTCAGAGGAGAATGGGAACAGACAAGCTAAAGCCATTTTTCTTAATTGTCACATATACCCATGTGATTGCTGTTTCACTTATATTGATGTTGGCAACTTACAGGGAACACTGACATGTTAGGAAGCAGGATTTAAATGTATATTAAAAGTTACCCAATGTGCTGGAACTGGGGTAACTGATTTTGATAGGATAGTAGTGGGCCCAGCAGAAACCCTTTTTTTCCTCCATTAACTGAATATTTTGCAAGGTCTCGAAGTGTGAATATTAAGAGATACTGTTGGGATGTTCTTAAGAATGCAGTTCTTAGACTTTCTTGCAGCTTTATAGTAATGGCAGTAATCAATAAAATCTGTTACACCTGTAAATGTTTTAATGGTTTCTATTGCATCTTTTGCTTCACAATTCATTCTTTTTTATAAGCTCTACTCCCATTTAATTCTGAGAAGTTTATCTCTTGGTAAAGTCGCTTTTTTAATTCCAAAGTGTCAAGAAAACAGACAAGCAATAGTAAAGGCATGAAAAGAGCATTTTCTATTTTGCAGCCTCAGGCATTCTTTTGAGTACTCTAGAGAAGAAATAAGAGTCCTAAACCAACCTAATGATTAATTTATTAGAGATTAGAGATTAAAATATGTAAACAAATTTATTTGAGTTAAGGTTTTCCCTTAACTCATTTTAAAATACCCTAAAATACTTATTTCTTTTCCACAGGTCAAATATATTTTAACATGAATAAAAAGTAAAAAAAATACTTTTATATTTTGCTGTGGGTTTTTCTGCCCATAGTTACCATTTCATAGACAAATATATGCTGAGCATATTTTAACATTTCCGGCTGGTTTTCTCAACAAATTCTTTCACCGGGTCCAGTGGTTTCACTAAAGAGGAGGCAGACCCAACAGCTGTGGGGAGTCCAGGGTCAGCTCTCTCTTTAGAGGCCCATGGGTGACCCACAATGCATGTTAAAATCTCAATATTTTTTTTGTGTCGCTGGTGATTTTTTCCTGCATTATAGGGGGCTTGGAATCACAAGTAAATGATAATAATGAAAATATATTAGCAAAACCAACATGTCATACTATTATGAAAGTCAAATGAAAATCTGTTCATTGTCATTAAAGAATATAAATGAAATGAAGATGTTATCTACCTTGAATTCTGTGGCTGGCAGCATAAAATGAGCACTCAGTAAGGAGTTGAAAATTCCGTGCTGATCATTTTGACTGAAAGAATAATTTAATCAATGACAAATCAATATACTTTTATGTACGACTACATGAAGGCATTAATCATGAAAATGTAAAGACAGGTAAAGACAAGAAAAGACAAGTAGGAATTCAGGAAGAATTTATAAGATAAGGGAAACAAATTGAAGAATAGAGACAAGTTGACAATTGTGGTGGAGGCACAAGTGTACAAAGTTTTAAGCATAACAAGTACTTAAAGAAAAGAAAAAATATTTCTTTGTCTATCAGTATGGGTACCATTCATTATATTTTAAATCAGTATTCAGCAAACCATTTAGACATAGACTTACTTACTTGCGCAAGGAAAGCCACGAGCAGGCACATATTATGTACTTTATCACACTGGGAAACAGGAGCACTGTGTTAGGTCATAGAACAATAACTTATATAATAACAATGTCTTCTAATGCTGATAAGTATGTATTAGGGTGTTGTCCCCACTAGTACCCTGGAAGCCAGTTAGCAGGAATATAAGTGAAAGAGTTTGTTGTCTGAATACTCATCAATACATCTAGAATGTGAGGGGCTCATCAGCCACAATGACGAGTCGGCGTACAGAAATGAGGTTCAGCAGCTGGCGGTCTGGTGCAGTGAAAACAACCTGTCACTGAATATAGATAAAACTAAAGAGTTGATCGTTGACTTCAGGAGAACTCGCCCTGCTCACACACCACTCAACATCAATGGCTCCATGGTAGAGACAGTAAAGAACACCAAATTCCTGGGAGTCCACATCTCAGATGACCTCACCTGTACCACCAACACCGCCTCCATCACCAAAAAAGGCTCAGCAGCATCTTCAGTTCAGAGACGACTGAAACGGGCCAGCCTTGTGCCTTCCACCCGCACAGTGTTCTACAGGGGCACCATAGAGAGCTAAGTAAATAACCATCTACTTTAAGATTGCTTAAGAGGAATTCTGTGACATTATTGTATGCTTCTTACCCCTAACATGAAAAAAAAAATTATATAGCCAGAAAATACAGTACAATGTAGACAGAGGATCGCACTCACAGGACTTAATGCAAAAATTCTTGTGTTTATTAGAGCAGAAAGCTAACATTTCTGCTAGCACTCTTAGCCTTTATCAAAGTGCTTGATACAACCAATCCTCAACCATTTAACATATATATATATACGTACATACAGTATTACACCCTGCAACAAAATATATATATTAGAAGTTATTGTAGGTACGTGGGGGAGACTTTTTTCATTTTTACACTCTTGCATCCTTGAAGAGCAGGCTGTCATAGGTTGCTGTTATTTAGTGTGCCTAGTCTTCTCAAGGGATACATTGCTATTATATGGTATTTGTTAAAGGACTTCTTAAATGCTTCAATAATATACAATACACAAATTTCTCTTTATGTTTATTAGAATGCTAGAGTAATGGATTTCCATAAAAAAATGTTATAGTTATAAAAACAATCATACCCTTATGATTACTTTTTATAGCTGAATGCTCACATTTTATCTGCATTTTAAGCATTCAAACCAATTTGATAATAAATACATTACAAAGCAATTATCCTAAAAACACCACTGGTACATCTGCATAATGCTTAACCTTGCAAGCCAAGCATTTATAAAACATGCTTTTGATTAGACACAGCACAGAAGTCTTCCAAACTAATTTGGAATAATAGGCTCCTTAGCCGTGTCTCTTGGGTAATTGTAATCACCTTAGCAAGGTTAAAGTTGTCAAGCAAGCAAAACAATTTATTGTTTCCTGATGGTGTATGCAAAGTGCCATGTTGCCATTCCGATTGCTCTTTTAAACATGCCCACAAATTCCTTGGATCTGTAGAACTATAAATATGAAAAGACATGATGAGCATTGAGCATGAAAGCTAAGGATTGTTCTAAAATAGCATCATGTTACAATATGTCTGGCCCTAAACTACATTTTGCTGAGGTTGTTGGAATCCTAGAGAATTGTACATTAATAATAAGTGGGAGAAAAATATGCTGGTGTGCTAAAAATATATGTCTCTTTGTGTTATGAACTTGTGTCTCGTCATCCTCATATAAATACTATGAATTGTTTTGTTTCTATATCTGAGGAGCACTACTAAAGTACAACTTTCCATATTTTAGGTTACAGGTAAAATTTCCAAACAGGATCAGGGAAACCATTATTCCTTTAATTTTGCTTACTTATCAAAAGACACTCATTCCGACAGCCTTAGTTGTACATTGTTTACAGCAGTGGTCATCAACTTTTTTCATGTGCATTCGTCCACATCCAAGCCTGCACATGTTCCCAATACCCAGGCTATTGTTGGTGTAAGCAATGATTCACAGGTCATGTTATAAGAATCATTGCTGATTTCCCTATAACTTCCCTTTGCATGATGCCACCAATGGGAACACTAGCATCACTTTGGTCCATACAAAACATCCTCAGATATGGTTAGGTAGGAAGAGGATGTGATTAAAGTAGGAGAAAGAGATACAATCCAAGATGACTGCCACAAGATTGTAAGCAAGTTCATAATAAACTTGGCCCAAGTAGCTGAAAATAAGACCAATTGGAAAAAGTGCATGAAACAAAAAAATAAGGAAAGCACACTCTATTAAATCAAACAAAGAAAAATGTATTACATGCTAGTTACCCCACATGGCAACAGCATGTCGCCCTACGCGTTTCGACCTGCAAAGGTCTTCATCAGGGGCACAAAAAATCATAAAAAAAGGCAGGAAGAATTATACAAGCATGTCCGTTAAATACCTTGTGGCAAGTACAGAAAATCAATAGCAAACGAGCGCGCCTCAGCGCGTGTGACGACACTTCCGCTTTGAAAAGTAATCAATCAGCACCCCATGTATTATGGGAACACTTCCAGAACGCAAATGCGTTCCAAAAACCGGAAGTGAACGCTACTGGAGCGTTTGTGAAGCAGGAGAGGAAAGAAACATAATGGATGTGATACTGCAATGTTCCAAATATGCTAGAATGATCATATTACTGTTGCTTGATGTCACTTACGCTCCAAACACAATTACTATGAAACAAATAGCATTGTTTCAGCAAATGTGTTCCACCATGCAGAAGTCTCAAACTACTTGGAGCTGCAGGGTCATAATAGGACATTCAATAAGTGTAAAATATAAAAAACATGAAAAAAAACATGAAACACGATATATATGTGTTATCCACACTAAAACACTATGATTAGTGCATCCCTTTGTTCCATCATCTTGAATAGGTATCGGACATATCTAGCATATAGCGGGGGGGAAATTGTTAACCCCTAAAACAAAAATGTATTTGAGGAGATTATTTCATCAATTCCCATTAAACGTAAAGATGATATGATATATTATGATTGTACACTTTACAATGTGTCACCAAAGGAGTAGTATCTTTCCCAATTTTTATGACACTCTTATGTGTCAAGAATCTGTCTTTGAGTTTCTGTATTGTTTTGCCTATGTAGTAAAGACCGCATGGACAAACAATCATATAGACCACATGTGGATTGGCAAGTAATACGTTGTTTGATCTGAAAACTCTGTGATGTTCGTGGATGTGTGAAAGATGTCCCTTGTAGCATGCTATTGCATACCGAGCAATTGTAACATCTATAGTTACCGGGTTGTGGATTGGCCAAAAAATGTTGGGTCAAATAATGTGCTTTATTATTAGCCTTAACAAGTAGATCTTTTAAATTTTTACCCCGTTTGTAAGCAAACATCGGGGTATCCTGACAGACAGGTCCCAAAATTGCATCCGTTTGTAAATGATGCCAATGTGTACGCACAATATGTTTAATATAACGACTGCCCGTGGTATATTTGGTTACAAAAACCTTCTTTTCTTTAGTGGTATCTCTTCTCTGCCTCTCTGTATTTACCTTGACTATAGCTTGATCCACCACTTGCGTGTATCCTCGCTCACGAAACCGATCAGCCATTACTGATAATGAATTCCCCAACTCCTCTGTTTCAGATGTAATACGCTTGACCCTAAGCATTTGTGAATATGGTAAAGCTTTGATCAATGCCGGTGGGTGAAAACCTGATTGATAGGTAATCATTATATCTAGGAATGAAACTGCAGTCACACTCCAAGATGCCGTAAAACGAATTGTTGATGGAATGTTATTTAAGTAATCAATGAAGGAGACCAAAGAAGATTCATCTCCCTGCCAGAGAAAGAAGAGATCGTCTATATAGCGATAATATCCCAAAATATACTGCCAAAATTCAGACCTATAGATATACTGATCTTCATACTGTGCCATACTGTGTCAATTGGAAAAAGTATTCTGGGCAGTGGCGGAACTACCGGGGGAGCAGAGGTGCGATTGGACCAGGGCCCCACCCCCTCAGGGCCCCCCTGCGTTAAAAACCACATACGGAGGGGGGTGGGGGGACCCGGCTGCACATCCTGCACCCAGGCCCGCCTCCTGGTTCTGGGAGGAACTAAGTAAATATAGAAAAAAGTGTAAAAACACATATTTCTTTTACAAGAATAAATCCAGTAGTCACATAAACGTACATGGGACTGGGATTCTTAGCACTAACATTTTTGCTACATCCCCAGAACAAAGATTTGTTTTTGTATCTAATTCCTTAATCTTTTAATTTGCAGACTTTTTACCCCAATGTATCATATTTACCAAATGCTGAAAAGGTAAAAATGGTGTTATTTTTTTTAGTACTAAAATGTTGCAAAAGTTTTCTTTAATTAAGACAGCAACTGACTTTACACTCCTCTTCAAAGCTCATTTTGAAGTTTATTTTCATTACACTCCTTTTTTAAATGACTTAAGCTCACCTATTTTTAAATCCATTCACCAGAGATGCCAGTGATATATTACTGCTTATGTGTGAATATACTAAAAATCTGCTCAAATCTGCTTTGCTGATTAGGCTTGAGAAATTCAAATGAAAGAAACTGGTGCCCTAGTGGCTCCAGAAGTATTTCCCCACTGGGAAAAATAGACGGACCACAAAACCATCAAAAAGAGTTTACATTACTATAAAAATATATGAGAAATCTCTCTCTCTTGTGATGCAAAAAAATTGGGTTTATTCAACGTTTCGGCTCTTAGATGTGAGCCGTCCTCAGGAAGTGGAGGGCGGCTCACGTCTAAGAGGCGTAACGTTGAATAAACATAATTTTTTTTTGCATCACAAGACCTATGAGTGCGGACTTTTGTTGTTTGATAGTTTGATAGGGGCAGATTTATCACGGATCAAATTTTAAAGTGTAAAATACTTCGAAATTCGACCATCGAATTGAAATACACCAAATTTGGACATCCTGCGATTGAAGTAAAATCGTTCGCATCGAACGATACGAACGATTTTATCGTACGATCGAACAATTTTACTTTGATGTGTAAAGACTTAGAAAATGGTTGTAGAAGGTCCCCATAGGCTAACATAGCACTTCAGCAGGTTTAATTTGGCGAAGTATTGAAGTCAAAGTTTTTTTAAAGAGACAGTACTTCGATTATCAAATGGTCGAATATTCAAACTATTTTTACTTCGAATCGAATTCAAAGTAAATTCGTAGTATCCTATTCGATGGCCAAAGTACACAAAAAAATACTTTGAATTTCGAATTTTTTTACTTCGAAAATTCCCTCTAATTCACTTCGACCCTTTATAAATCTGCCCCATGTACCAGCACCTAGGCATTCATTTGTGCTCTGAGTGCATCAGTCCAGTTTTTTTTTGTGTATATATATATATATATATATATATATATATATATATATATATATATATATATATATATATATATATATATATATCGTTCGAACTCGGCGAGTGCTGTTCCTTATTCGAACAATATATATTATGGAGGACTGACCGGAGACCTCATGGGACGTGCACCGCAAAGATACTGCAAAGCGTGAGTGCTGTTACTAGCATTTGTATTATATATATATATATATATATATATATATATATATATATATATATATAATATCAAAACAGGGGGGTTGTGGGAGCACTCTAAAGGCTTTAAAGTATATATATATAAGTATAATAAATGCTATTGCATATGTACCCAAAACAGGGGTTATTTTGTTACAAAATTATGATCATAAAATTGATAAGCCACCATACCACGTCAAGGTAAACCCCGAATGGCGGTCCCTAACTTGTTTTATATTTTATGTGCATTTTAGCATTACCTGTAAACAATGTCCGTTGAACGCTGTTTTTTCACTGAGGGCTAAATCCTCCCCAGCCAGCAATCAGGCTTTTAAAGGAGAGATATTCCCAAAACAAACGCCCAATTTTAAAAGCATAGGATCACCACTAGTTTAAAGGGGGGTATGGGGTGCTACAACCACTGAAGCTATGCCACAGCTCCTGGCTAAATATACAATATCAAAACAGGGGGGTTGTGGGAGCACTCTAAAGGCTTTAAAGTATATATATATAAGTATAATAAATGCTATTGCATATGTACCCAAAACAGGGGTTATTTTGTTACAAAATTATGATCATAAAATTGATAAGCCACCATACCACGTCAAGGTAAACCCCGAATGGCGGTCCCTAACTTGTTTTATATTTTATGTGCATTTTAGCATTACCTGTAAACAATGTCCGTTGAACGCTGTTTTTTCACTGAGGGCTAAATCCTCCCCAGCCAGCAATCAGGCTTTTAAAGGAGAGATATTCCCAAAACAAACGCCCAATTTTAAAAGCATAGGATCACCACTAGTTTAAAGGGGGGTATGGGGTGCTACAACCACTGAAGCTATGCCACAGCTCCTGGCTAAATATACAATATCAAAACAGGGGGGTTGTGGGAGCACTCTAAAGGCTTTAAAGTATATATATATAAGTATAATAAATGCTATTGCATATGTACCCAAAACAGGGGTTATTTTGTTACAAAATTATGATCATAAAATTGATAAGCCACCATACCACGTCAAGGTAAACCCCGAATGGCGGTCCCTAACTTGTTTTATATTTTATGTGCATTTTAGCATTACCTGTAAACAATGTCCGTTGAACGCTGTTTTTTCACTGAGGGCTAAATCCTCCCCAGCCAGCAATCAGGCTTTTAAAGGAGAGATATTCCCAAAACAAACGCCCAATTTTAAAAGCATAGGATCACCACTAGTTTAAAGGGGGGTATGGGGTGCTACAACCACTGAAGCTATGCCACAGCTCCTGGCTAAATATACAATATCAAAACAGGGGGGTTGTGGGAGCACTCTAAAGGCTTTAAAGTATATATATATAAGTATAATAAATGCTATTGCATATGTACCCAAAACAGGGGTTATTTTGTTACAAAATTATGATCATAAAATTGATAAGCCACCATACCACGTCAAGGTAAACCCCGAATGGCGGTCCCTAACTTGTTTTATATTTTATGTGCATTTTAGCATTACCTGTAAACAATGTCCGTTGAACGCTGTTTTTTCAAACAGCGTTCAACGGACATTGATTACAGGTAATGCTAAAATGCACATAAAATATAAAACAAGTTAGGGACCGCCATTCGGGGTTTACCTTGACGTGGTATGGTGGCTTATCAATTTTATGATCATAACTTTGTAACAAAATAACCCCTGTTTTGGGTACATATGCAATAGCATTTATTATACTTATATATATACTTTAAAGCCTTTAGAGTGCTCCCACAACCCCCCTGTTTTGATATTGTATATTTAGCCAGGAGCTGTGGCATAGCTTCAGTGGTTGTAGCACCCCATACCCCCCTTTAAACTAGTGGTGATCCTATGCTTTTAAAATTGGGCGTTTGTTTTGGGAATATCTCTCCTTTAAAAGCCTGATTGCTGGCTGGGGAGGATTTAGCCTTCAGTGAAAAAACAGCGTTCAACGGACATTGATTACAGGTAATGCTAAAATGCACATAAAATATAAAACAAGTTAGGGACCGCCATTCGGGGTTTACCTTGACGTGGTATGGTGGCTTATCAATTTTATGATCATAACTTTGTAACAAAATAACCCCTGTTTTGGGTACATATGCAATAGCATTTATTATACTTATATATATACTTTAAAGCCTTTAGAGTGCTCCCACAACCCCCCTGTTTTGATATTGTATATTTAGCCAGGAGCTGTGGCATAGCTTCAGTGGTTGTAGCACCCCATACCCCCCCTTTAAACTAGTGGTGATCCTATGCTTTTAAAATTGGGCGTTTGTTTTGGGAATATCTCTCCTTTAAAAGCCTGATTGCTGGCTGGGGAGGATTTAGCCTTCAGTGAAAAAACAGCGTTCAACGGACATTGATTACAGGTAATGCTAAAATGCACATAAAATATAAAACAAGTTAGGGACCGCCATTCGGGGTTTACCTTGACGTGGTATGGTGGCTTATCAATTTTATGATCATAACTTTGTAACAAAATAACCCCTGTTTTGGGTACATATGCAATAGCATTTATTATACTTATATATATACTTTAAAGCCTTTAGAGTGCTCCCACAACCCCCCTGTTTTGATATTGTATATTTAGCCAGGAGCTGTGGCATAGCTTCAGTGGTTGTAGCACCCCATACCCCCCCTTTAAACTAGTGGTGATCCTATGCTTTTAAAATTGGGCGTTTGTTTTGGGAATATCTCTCCTTTAAAAGCCTGATTGCTGGCTGGGGAGGATTTAGCCTTCAGTGAAAAAACAGCGTTCAACGGACATTGATTACAGGTAATGCTAAAATGCACATAAAATATAAAACAAGTTAGGGACCGCCATTCGGGGTTTACCTTGACGTGGTATGGTGGCTTATCAATTTTATGATCATAACTTTGTAACAAAATAACCCCTGTTTTGGGTACATATGCAATAGCATTTATTATACTTATATATATACTTTAAAGCCTTTAGAGTGCTCCCACAACCCCCCTGTTTTGATATTATATATATATATATATATATATATATATATATATATATATACACACATATGAACACCCCCATTAAGCAGCATATTTAAAGGGGCAGCTATATAATCTCTTACCTCATACCACAGGTTGGTGCTCCAGAAAGCAGGAATACAAAATTAAATGGGACATGTTAAAGGCACAGAGGAGGCAATAAAAGGCATAGAGCAGGGTCAAGCAATATATGATTGAGAGGCGAGCGTTTATAACAGGTATGGATGTTATAATTAAAAAAAGAATTTAGGTTCAATGTTTAATTTGAAAAGGACCTTTATTATACAGGTATGGGATCCCTTATCTGGAAACCTGTTATGCAGAAAGCTCCGAATTATGATAAAGGCCGTCTCCCTAGACTCTATTTTATCCAAATGATCCAAATTTTTAAAAAAGCTTTCCTTTTTCTCTGTAATAATAAAACAGTACCTTGTACTTAATCCAAACTAAGATATAATTGATCTTTTTTGAGGCAAAACAATCATGTTGGGTTTATTTATATAGTGGGTGACAGGTCCCCTTTAAGAATAAAAATATTCAAAACGTATGTTCACCTTTAACCCTATTAGTAGAACTGAGATTTAACATGTTAACCATTTTGTATTTAAAGGCTTAAAAGTGAATGGATCATTTCTGATTGTTCAGCTTTTAAACACTGTCTGATTGTCAGCAATAATAAGCACTTCCACACAAGCCACATAAAAAAAAAAACAAGAAAATATGTCTATAATATCAACCAATAATTATACCTCAGTCTGCAGTGTATGAACGAATGCCTCAGAGGCCATGCCTTGTCCATGACTAACATAATAAGAAGAAAGTGTCATGCCATCTGACAAACTGCCTCGTATCTGTGTCCCAAACCTACGGCAGAATGTAACATTGACTGACAGCAAGTAATATTTGATTTTCATTAAATATTTATACTCCTGTGCTGAAATGCCAAAATCTGACAATCTTTCACAGACACATCACTCCAACATGATCACTATTTAAACACTGTGTGACAGTAGCAGCTTACATATTCTTATGCTAAAAAAATTAGATTTTTCTGCAAAGGCCGGAGCGAGAGAAAAAAACGGAGAAAAAACAGAGATAAGGAATATCATAGTGAATGTATATTATTTTCTTACCCAAAACATCTATGGAAAGCTATCCACTATCCTGACCATTTTATTCTAGGTTTAAGTAAAATGCAGTTCCATTATAAAAAATACTCCTGAGAACAAGTGCAAAGCTTTTGCTATTTATAGTAGAGGTCACTGGTGATAACCTACTTTGAAAACTGCATTCAGTTATAGAGGCACTGTCTTCAGAAAGATATGAATAAAACACAAATTATTCAGAGATGGGAAACTATAGTCTTTGTGTGGTCTACATAATGAGACATTTAAAAAAAATGTTTTTGTACAGCTTATAAGGGATAAAAAAATGTGATATCACAAAACCATTAGAATTGTTAAGAAAATTAACAGACGTTGGAAAGAAAATGTATATGGAGAAAAATCAAAAAAAAGTGAAAGGTAACATCTCTTAACCGAAAGTGTGACAGATACATGGAAAAGCATTCCAGTGAATATGATTGGACGTACCTGGGGCAAAAAAGGACAGTACTAAAGACTATTATGTCAACGTCTAACCCCCAAGGGTAGATTTATCAAGGGTCAAACTGAAAATTCAAATTCAAGTTTTTGAGTTTTTTTATGATCAAAACTGTCCAATTCGACTAGGGAGTTATTCAAATTTGATTCAAGTTTTTAAAAAAAAATTGAATTCGATTATCGAGATTTATCATACTCTGGTCCTTTAAGAACTCAAATTTGACTATTCACCCCTAAAACCTGCTGAATTGCTGTTTAAGTCAGTGGGAGAGGTACAGGGATCAATTTGGAGTTGTTTGCAGTCTTCTTGACATTCAAGTTTTTTTCTAAGAAAGAAATCAAATCGAGATTTTAAAATTCAAATTTGATTTAAATTTCGAATTTATGGGAGTTTAAGGGAGTTTTTAAAAACTCACATGAATTCATAATTCCACCTTTGATAAATGTGCCTCCCAGACTCAAGAATAATTTTCTCATCAATTTGTAAATTTGTATAGCGCTGAACTGAAATGATGAAGGAGAAATGATGTGGAGCAGGCGTGCTTGAAAAAGTGAGAAGTTCTTCCAACAAAATGCGTAGATTAAAGTTGAAATCCCCTTTCTACAGTATACCGGTAATAGGATCAATCATTTTTTTTATTTAACCAGATATCAAATCTTCCACAAAGAGATCTTTAAAAATCTCAAAACATTTAAATGGAAAAAAAAAATCAGTAACTAAAACATGGCAAGCTTCTACAGAAGTCAATAGGAAGTATAGTTTTAACTTTCCAGTTATTTTCTTTCTTGAGTTTTTTTAAGCAGTCTAATTTATAATAATAGATGGAACAATGTGATAGTATTTGCAATGACATTTTTTTCTTTAACTTAACGCAACCCTGATTTTCCGATTCCAGTTCGTCCATCAATATGATAGCAATAGAGAACAACAAATTGTAAATCAAGTTTATTCTTGATTACAGCATTTGTCTGAATTCCATACTGAATTTACCTGAATTCCAATTAAAATAATACAGTGGGTGCATCCCTGGTTCTCTGTGTTGTCATATTCTATATTTCTTTTATATATTGAATACTGTTCAGACTATCAGTTATAGTTTGGTCTACCAAAGTCTAATGAAAGCCATGGATGCTTAGTGAAACATCAGTAATATTGCTATCAAGTATCTACATTTTTATGATCCTAACGTGATTTGCATATATAGGGCCAATCCAATTCTCAGGCGAAAGCATTATTAAATTCCAAAGTTCCCCATGATAAACCATGAGTAGTTTTTATTAATAAAATTAATCTGGCACATAAGTTAATATAATGGTAAAAAAATATATATTTGGGGAAGATTTAATTGGATAAATGGATGAGAATAAATGGAACAGTATTAACAATATTATCCAACTAAATGTAGAATTAATGCAATTTACTGAGAAAATATCATAGAGAACATATACATTAGGTATTCAGTTACAGTTGAAAAACTGGTTTATAATATATTGCTCTTATTTTCAGTGTTGGACTTGGACACCAAGGGCCCACCAGCTGAAGACCTAAAACCTTTGCTTGTGCTGAGAAAAACTCTACAATCCCTATATTTGAGAGATTCATTGTTCAAATGTTAGTGATGAATATATTGTAGCCTAGATGGTGCTGTTTCTCGCCTAGTAGATCAGTTCACATAAGTCTATGGGAAACATTTTATACTAGATATCACAGCGACATTTCCCAGAAAGACACATTCAGGACTAACATGGGCAGCAGTGCTCTCCTGTGTGTTCTGTTTATTGTGTTAATGCTAGTACAAACTGTGTGAGAGCACAGAGCAATGCAGTGGATACAGATAGAGATATAGAGACATATTTATTATGCTATGTAAAACGAAATTCGCAGAAAATAATATTGTAAAAAGCTGTGTAAAATGAATGGCGAATTTATCAAGGTGTGTGTAATTTTACCCAATGCGAATACCCAACGCTGTTATTTTACATTGCTTTCGGCATAAATCACTCTAAGAAAAGAATGTGTAAAAAAATGTACGTTGGTTTTAAAACAGGTAAATCCTGGCGATGTGTGGTGTATTATCCCACTGTAATAAATATGCCCCTTAGTGTACAGGCCAAACATTTCTATCCCCATGCTGTTTACAGCCTATAATCTATAGTTCTATAGCTATATAATAAGCTGCCTCTCTGAATTTTCCTGGTTATCAAGGGCAATAAATTAGGCTTCAGCCAAGTCTATCACAGGCTCTTAAAATAAACTCTTAGGAGGCATGCAATTTTGGTCGCTAGCACAAAAATCATTTGCATTTCATGCGTAATGAGAATAAATGTTCGCAAAGTAAAAAGAGTTTTGCCTTTGCAAACACTTTGCCCCTCACACAACTGTAACATAGAGATTTCGAATTGTATAGTTTGCGAACATTTGGGGGCAGATTTTCATAGGGTCGAATATCGAGGTCGAATATCGAAGTCGAAGGATTTAGCGCAAATACGATTAAATCCTTCGCATCCTTCGATTTGAAGGATTTTAATCCATCGATCGAACGATTTTTCTTCTACCTAAAAATTGATAGAAAGCCTATGAGGACCTTCCCCATAGGCTAACATGGCACCTCGGTAGGTTTTAGGTGGCGAAGTAGGGGGTTGAAGTTTTTTTTAAAGAGACAGTACTTTGACTATCAAATGGTCGAATAGTCTAACGATTTTTAGTTCGAATCATTTGATTCGAAGTCGTAGTCGAAGGTCAAAGTAGCCAATTCGATGGTCGAAGTAGCCAAAAAAAAACATTAGAAATTCTAAGTTTTTTTCTTCTATTCCTTCACTCAAACTAAGTAAATGGGCCGCTTGCAGTGTATGTAATAAAATATCGCAGACTGTCCCTTCTCAACATGTCAGTTAGTTTTAGAACATACCATAGTTTAAGAATAACTTTTGGAATATATATTAACTTTTAGATACATTTTTTATTGTAGTGGTTGCTTCAAAGTTTGGAATTATATATACAGTAAGCTTTACTGCTGGAATATGAATAGGAGAGGGACTGATTAGAAAGATGGATAATTAAAAGTAGCAATAACAATACATGTGTAGCCTTACAGAGCATTTGTTTTTGTTTTTAGATGGGGTCAGTGACCCCCATTCAAAAGATGGAAAGATTGAAAAGAAAAAGGCAAATAACTGTGAAAAAATAAATCATGACAACGAATTGAAAGCTGCTTAGAACTGGCCATTCCATAACATACTACATTTTAACTTAAAGGTGAACCCTTTAATCAAAAGATGTTAACATAATTTTTTTTTTAAGTCAACAACAATAAAAATAATAATAATCACAAGCATAAATTGCCTCTTTCAGCAAAGAGGAACAAAGGAAATAATATATAATTTTCCAATCATCATTCTCACATTCAGAGGCATAATTGGCAGCTACTGTAAATAAACCATCTGTGCAGGAAAGAGACAAAAAAATTAATATGAACAATAAATCCACTACAATGTTTCTGTGTAAGTGATTTTTCCACTTTACTTTTGTGAAAGTAAAGCTAACAGGTATCCAATTTTCTAAATTATTTGAACCCCATTTGCCTGTGATAGGAAGATGTGACTGAAACGTGGGCCAGTTTGACTATTGGTGTTTAATGTATGATATGAATCTGACTTGATTGTTTAGTGGGTAATATGCAAATACATATATTGGGTTTAGATAATATTATAACATTACATATCATTAGTATGAAATGCCATGTTTAGAAAGCTCCAAATTATGGGAAGGCATAGTCCATTTTAAGGAGTACCTTAAACTTGATGCTAACCAAGCTGCAAAAATCAATATTTGTGGGGAAACTGTTCTGTTGGGTTTATTTAATGTTTAAATATTTAAAGTTATGGTAATATGGTAATCCAAATTATGAAAAAACCCTTATCTGGAAAACCCCTGTCCCAATCATTATGGATAACAGATACCATACCTATATAAAACTTTCTTTAACAACTTAGAACATCATTTATAAATCAGTATTTAATATTTAGAGAGATGTTCTATGCACAGAATTTATTTGTCAAATATTTGTCAAATTTTACCTTAGTTATAATATTCCAAACAGCCCCCACCCAGTTCATTGTAACAGTATCTGACACAAATTAAAGTATCAAATAACAAACTTTGCATTGCAATTACATCTGATATTAAAGCAAATGTTACATTTCACACACATGTTGGCCTTGAATTCTGCAATGTGTGTTTATGTGTGTATATTATATATATTGTTAAATGTTGCCATTATTCCAACATTAAGGGGCCCATTTACTTAGTTCGAGTGAAGATGGTCGAATATGGCTACTTCGACTATCGAATGGGCTACTTCGACCTTCGACTACGACCTTCGACTTCAAATCGAAAGATTCAAACTAAAAATCGTTCCACTATTCGACCATTCGATAGTCAAAGTACTGTCTCTTTAAAAAATTCTTCGACCCCCTAGTTTGCCACCTAAAACCTACCGAGGCCAATGTTAGCCTCGTTATACAGTTATTTCTGAAATATGCACATGCAAAACAGATCACTGATGGACTTCATTCATTGTCAGATGACACCAGTAGATGAGGCCCATTATTTAAATATAGAAATGATCTCACATGACAGTTATCACATGGACTAACAATTATACTAATTATTAGAGATTATATGACTATAATACAAGAAGCATTATGAGCCATCAAAACAATTTGGGAAGTCGAGCAGAGGCTAGTTGTAGACTAAGGCACTTGCTTAGAAAGCTGTAGTTATTTTAATTTTAATCCTTATATGTGCTTTTGGAATGACCAATGAGGGAAAACCTCCTACAGAACCTATTCTTTAACCTCTAAAAACATGAAACAAAGTATGATTCTACAGCTGAGAAAGGACAGCTCCTTTTGACTTCTACACAATCTCAGCTTTTAGATGAAGAAGATTTGTATTAGGGCTTTTTGGGGGAATGTAATAAAGTCCCAAAGAAAAAACAATTTGCACAAGTAGGAATAAAAGTTAGAATTTTGCAAATGTAATATTCTTCCTTAAACTGTTATTGCATTGTGAATTTTAACTGCACATTGTGATTTTTAATTGTACTTGAAGGTGTTGTTAGCAAACAACTTTTTTATTAAGAACTTTTATTACATTTACAGCGCACTGGCGCAAACTATAACATTTTTAAACCATCTTCCACTGTTGGAAGAGTTTGCTAAACAATGCTGTTCTAACATCTGTACCCCGGCGGATTCAGAACACTTCACACATCCATTCATGCAACTCTCACAAGTAACACCAGTTTCTAGGAGTTGCAGGACACATTGGACAATCCTATCACAGTAACTACACAGAATGTACACCTCTGTGAATTTCTTCAGATGTCACCTCTTTGAAGAGTTACAATGTGCCATTATAATTGGATTTGTGGAGGAGTTTATATGCCGAGAACATCCCACACCAGTCAGTTGAACTGAAGAAGCTGCTCAAATGAGTAGTGAAACGTCTTCATTGATTACTCAGCAAGTCCAGTTGTTTTTAGTTTTTAGATTTACCTATACTAGATAGTTCGCTAAACAGTTTCCAGGTTTGCAGAATGTCTATTAAAGGAACAGTAACACCAAAAAAATGTAAGTGTTTTTAATGAAGAACAATATAATATACTGTTGCCCTGCATTGGTAAAACTGGTGTGTTTGTTTCAGAAACACTACTATAGTTTATATAAATAAGCTGCTGTGTAGCCATGGGGGCAGCCAAGCAAATTTGTGCACTCAAAGGCATAACATTTCTCATTGAGAATATTTTTTCAGTTTTATTACATTCCCCTTTTGTGTTTAATGAATTACACATTTTTCATGGGCTAATGTCATTAGTGTAATCTTTGATTTTTTTTAATATCAATATTTGTAAACTGGTCCCTAAAAGTCTCAGGTTGTAACCTACTCTGATGTGGTAACAAGAAGGTGTAGATGAAGGGGGGTTATGTGTGTTAATATATCACTGTATTTATTATTAATATCATTATTATTGCGTCTATTTTGTCAGAAAGATATTTTCTAGCTGTTTTCTTTGTCAGTTTTTTAAATAACTACCTCCTTCCATGAACAAAAATTGAACTATTTAAGTTCAATTTAATGTGAGCCTTTCAGTACCACATGAATATCAGAATGTTGTGTGGAGAGCTGGCTCTCATTTTAATGTAGAGTCCATATCTAATGTAATGAAGGCTAAATTGCCTAAGCAATTGTCATAAGCAATGATAGAGTAATTCTAAAGAATTGGAAATCAATTCCCGTCATTTCTGTACATAACTCCTTTATCAGAATTCTAGTTCACCAGTGTAATGCAGCTGAAGAGAGATTCAGTGCAAGCAATGACACCAATTTTTCCCAATAAAGAAAATTATGTTTTAGTTACAGGGATGAAAATGGCTCCATACAAATGTACTTTTGTCTGAATTAAGTTTGTGCTTTCTCTTAACAAAACATGATCCATGAAAAGAACATGTGTTATTTGGATGTGACCTGAGTTTTGGGATCTGAATGCTAACAGAGTTGAGAATGATTAGAATGACAACACAGGAGAGCACAGGGAATTTGAAGCAAACCTACTTTATTTTCTGAAATGCAGTTTACAGTCAGTGTCCTTTTTACAAGGAACAACAAGATCATTGGGTACTTAGACCCCTAGTAAGCCTTCCTTACACTACAAGATTTAGCCATTGTTTTATTTGTCACCCAGTAGAAGGAGTGAATACATTTCAAAAGCTTGGGGAATTGTGAACATGGAATAATCTTGAATCAATGCCAATGTTTTGACAATATCACCATTAGTGATTCTTATAAAGGTACAATGTCTGTACCTGCAAGCTTTATTTCCATTATATTGTTGTGGCATTCATGTTGGGTAGGATAGCAGTGGTAAGTGCATAGAAAAAAATGAAAAACTAATAGTTTGATGGTTTGAAGGTCTGGAGGCTCTGGGACTATCTAATGGGCCAGAAGTAGGGTGCAGCACTTTAGATGTGGGGGTGAGAAGAAGTTATGAGTGAGGAGGATACAATGACATCAAACCAAAGGTTAAGTCTGGGGTTGGACTTGGTTACTAGAGAGGTGATTTATGGTGGTGCGCTACTTTGCAAGTGAGTACAAGAATCTTGAAGTAAATTCTGTGAATAACAGGTAGCCAGTGAAATGGCTGGAGGGTGTGGCACTCTGTCGAGTGGTAGAAGAGGTGTAGGAATCTGGCTGAAATGTTTATCATAGATTGGAGTGGGGTCAATTTAAACAGGGTGAGTCCAAAAAGCAGTGTGATGCAGTAGTCTATATGGACTATGTAGAATTTTGTCCGTCTCTTTTGTGAGGAAGGGTTAAATGCAACAAATGTTCCTAGGATGAAAGCATTTGAATGTGGGGAAAGAATGAGAGCAAATTTATACTAATATGAATGCAGCTATTACAAGATTGTGAAAGCCAAAAGAATTATTTGATAAGTGAACCATAGATATATAAACCAAAATATATGCCATAGCAAACGTAGTTAATGGTTCTTAATCCAGGTTAACATTTCTGGTAGATTCATCAACATCACCAAATGAGCACCAACATTTTTCACCAGGTTTTCATAAGGAGAGAGGGGGAATGCAAGGAGTGCAGTGATATCAAGGAATTGCAGAATGGAAAGTGAAAGTAATTGCCTGCCCTGCCTCTATGTCTAAAGGTGGCCATAGACGCACAGATAATATTGTACGAAACAAATTTTTGTCCGATATTCGTTGCGTGTATTGTGGAAAAAGAGCCGACCGATATTGGCAGAAGACTTGGATATCGGTCGTCTCGTCGATCGGGCTGGACGGAAAATTTTGATCGGGTGCCTTTGAAGGGACCCAAACATCGGCCATTGTTAGTGCTGAATCGTCAGCTGAGATTTTTTAATACCTTTATAACAGGTATGAATGCTTTAATTAAACAAATAAAAGAAATTGGGTCTCATGTTTAGCTTGCTTAGGACTTTTCTTATACAGCTTTTTATGTCTGGGTGACAGGTCCCCTTTAAATTTAGACATTTTATGCAATAAAACAAACACAAAAGAGGCCTATTATAACTGGGAAATTATTCTAATAAAATATGCATTAAGTACTTAATTACAGTATTAATGAATATCAGGTTGTTTATATATGTCAGCTACTGCACAAGGACTTGCAATTCATACTTATTAAGCTTAGGAAACACCAGAATATTTGGAAACAAGTTAACTGTCACTGCAGTTTCAACAGATTTGTTTACTAGTAATTTCTATATGTAATCCATTTAAGCTTACACAGTAAATGACAAAGTCTAAAGTGTGATGAACAGTTATGAAAAAAATTAAGAATAGGCTTCCCAATACCTGGGGAAGACTGACAGAGACATTTTCAGAGCAATGGAATCACCTAATGCTATTCTGGTGTTGCACTCGGGTTCACCACTACCAATCAAGAGCAATCTTTGAGGAATCCCAGTGGCGTAACTAGAGTGCGCTGGGCCCCCCTGCAAAAAAATCTTCAGAGGGGTCCGGTGCACTTCGATCACCATCCTCCTACTCACTTCCCATCTGCCTCCACCCCGCCCACATCCGCCCTGCCCACTCCCCACCCCAACTCTGCCCACTCTCGGCTGGGGAGAAGGGTTTATTTTTTTAGCTATAGAGGAAGCAGAACCCACAGTCTGGGCCCCCCTGTTCCTTATGCCCCCTGTGACTGTGGGGGTCTGCTTCCTCTATAATTTCGCCATTGAGGAAACCACTCCATTTGTGATTAATGTGGGACTGCTAAACAGGATAGCTTTACACCATATTGTTGAATGAGAATTACCTAGGAATGTCTCAGTAAGCTGATGATGTGGCTGCTGGTGCTCTTCAGCAAGTCACACATAAAGAGGCAGTTTGCAATTCACGTCAGATGGCCAGTATACCCATGCAACTACCAGTATACCCATGCAACCAGTTACCCCATTAGCACCATTGATGTGTATGGGCTGCTTTACATATATATATATATATATATATATATATATATATATATATATATATATATATATATATATATATATATATATATATATATATATATATATATATATATTATATATATATATATACAGTATATATGTAAAGCAGCCCATACACATCAATGGTGCTAATGGGGTAACTGGTTTTAGTCCCTGGCTACATTAACACAATGGTACAAGAACATGAAGCAATTAATTTGCATGATGTCACAAAAAGACCATGCATATTAATATATATATATATATATATATATATATATATATATATATATATATATATATATATATATATATATTAATATGCATGGTCTTTTTGTGACATCATAATCCTACCTATGAGGACACACCTAGGTTGTGTGACATCACTTCCTGTAAACACCTTTAAATGTTTGTAACTTTATTTCATGCTTTTCACTTGACAAAGGGTGTGCAGCCCAACACATATCTGCATTAATCTCTGCTATTGGCTCTCTCTTAGTTACTTTTATAGCTACATAGTTACATAGTTAAATTGGGTTGAAAAAAGACAAAGCCCCTCCAAATGAAAACCCAGCATCAATACACACACCCCTCCCTACTTTCACATAAATATATTAATATCCCCATACCTATACTAACTATAGAGCTTAGTATCACAATAGCCTTTGATATTATGTCTGTCCAAGAAATCATCCAAGCCATTCTTAAAGGCATTTAAGCCATCACCACATCACCCAGCAGTGCATTCCACAACCTCACTGACCTCATCTGTGTGCTGAAGGTGTTAGCAATAGACACTTACTGGCATGTAGTGATGCGCCGCTCTCGCATACTTTTTTAGGGCTGAAGGTGTCAATGGATGTACTGATGTGCCAGCACAGTAAACTAAAGAAGTATGCGAGAGCGGCACGTCAATACGTGCCAGTACGTGTCTATTGCTAACACCTTCAGCACACAGGCAGCAGTATAGACCAAGTTGCAGATCATTTCACTAATGTGCCCAAATATCACTGCTACAGCTACGTGATTCCTGATCGCACTGTGTTAGCAGGCCGCATTATTGTTCATTTCATGATGGAGGCTGCGGGCCCATGTAAATTTGAAAACCTCCAGGCAGAAATTCTTCACATGTGGTCTGAACCCCATCCAGTGGAGTGGTCAAGGAGGAGAACCTAAAGCCTGACACCGTATCCACTGTGGTCCCTTCACTGTAGGCAAATCTTACAGCCTGGGAAGCTACTCCCTGCTACAATCCTTGATGGAGCACAAAGCTGTTTTTCTCTCTTCCCTCACTGTCTTTCTCTCCTAGAGAGTACTATAACAGATAGTAATCCTGTCACTAACTAGCCTCGTTCACGGGGTCCCTGCTCTCTGATTTATTTCTCTAGAGGTACTTGTCCCTCTAGGGCAACTTGACTTGAGTGGGCCTTGGTGCATCCAGGTTTCCAGGAAACATCCAGCTGGGTCAGCAACCAGAAGCCAAAGAGGAAGGTCCACCCCTACTCAATCACTATACCAAAGTGTGGCAGGATGTGAACACAACACCTCTTGGCCAATAACTGGGATCTGTAAATTACAACTAGCTACATGGGCATCTGCCCAGCAACTAGGGAGATTAGGAATGGTAGGGATTTAAAACCATAGGGCCACATTAACCCTATGGGTCCCTGAATAAAAATTCCAAGATAGATTATTCTTACTCATCATTCATGAACCCCATCAGATGTCCAGTCTGGAAAGCATTAATGAAAAGAGTACTTGTGGTGAGCTTCTTTCCTTCTTCCATGCAGATTTATATGCACCAAGTCTTTCCACATCCTGGAGGGTGTGTATCATAATCATTACAAATACTTAGAACTTGTCTTTCATTCGTTACTGCACTTATAATGGAATAAGAGGGCAAAATGGCACCTATGCTGTAATCCTTAGCAACCAGTCCAGTAGACTTATTAAAACTAATACTGGTGCTGTTTTTCCTGTAAAATAAATATACCTGAAGCCTAGGGACATATTAAGATTACTAGGTGCATAAAATTAGTGCAAATTGTCACAAAGAAAAAAGCTATTCACAAATTTACTAGCATCACTTTGCCAGTTTTACCTCCTCTGATATATGCATATGTGACTCAGACCAAGCTTCAAGGGACCACGTGTCATCCATGAATAACACTGGAACTAATACTTTCCTTGAGCAGGACATTTTTCCAGGGCTCCTTTTGATTGTTGTGCATACAGGCATTCCAACTTGCACCAGCTGAATCTTGCACGAATGGTGATATTGATGTCAAGCATACTGACATACCTAAAACCTCACTGCCAGAATTTGAGTCAGTCATAAGATGTGCACAATTTTTGTAGCAAGCATAATAACACACAGATTCTGGAAACAATGTGGACTGTGGAAGAATATATTGTTTTTTTGGCACTAGCACAGTTTTATAAATTAACTCTTAGGCGTAATCTGTGTAAGGCCACCCTTTGTATTTTTAACAAAGTTTGACAGTGTCAATGCAACGATATGTATGAGAGAAAAATGCTTGTGCATAGGATACAGGGAATGAGTAGTAGATAGATAGATTTTCTACATTGTTTTCAAGTTGTTAAAACCTTTTATGCATGTTTTCTTTAAAATATATGTATAATATATTTGAACTATGTGTCAACATGCTAATTAAAATCTTAGTTGTAAAAAATTGCTTTTGTGCTAATTACCTGTCAGTACAAAACAAAGTGTTATTAATTGAAAGAACTGGCAATAAACCTTAGCAACCCACAGAATAAAATGATTAACATCTAAGTAACAAAACACTTGTGAATGGTTTTATGTAAATGCGTGTGCTGAACAAATATATATTTGCTCATTAATATGCTGTTTGCTACCCTGCTATTCGTACCATACTTTGCAAAGTTAGGCATGACTTTATGTTTACTAATAATGTACATTGTGCGTGTTAGGTGGTTGTATTAAAAGAGTCTCTAGCTCATAGCATAAGTAATTGTTTCCATAAATTTCATGGTGTGTTGCAATTAGTCATTATGAGCTACATCTGTACTTACTGGTTAGAACTTTTTGACACCAGCAGAACCAGATGGGATACAAATGTATTACTGTGAAAAATATGACATTGTTTGGCTACTTTTATTATTGCACTTGGGACCAGGGTTTCTCCTGCACATTCAGATGAGGGAACCTGCTGTCCAGGAGCATATTTTGCATCAATGACTGCAGACAGCAGACCATCTGGAGCCAAACAGACATAACAGATTAAGTTGGAGGTACTAGTTTCATATGACTGCAAATTAAAATGAACTAATTTACAGAATTATTGTTCCCATTACCATGTGCATTTAGGAAAACATTATCAAGTGTAACTTTCCAAAAAAGGGTATATAGTAAATGTAATGCGAAAAGTGCATTCAAAGTAGAAACACATTTTGACGGGTGCCAAAAGACCAACCTTAGGGCCCAGTGTTACTTTTTACCAAAAGACTTTCAGACTTAGTAGTCTCTTTTCAGTTGCACAAGTCATAAGTGAATGTAACAGCATAAAACATCAATTTGATTACTGTTAAACATTGACCAGTTAAGACACAATTGCCTTATACTTTATATGTTAAAGCAGATTATGAGGTCGTCTGAAAGATAAGGGGGGAAAAAAATAGCCGGCATTTTTCAAAATGATCCACATTATAAAACATTGAAAAACAAACAAAATGTAAAGCTATAATACAAAAGGCAATACTTATTAAATACAATGTGGAATCATACAGTGTAAAAGCATACCTGTATAAGAAAATGTGTTTTCTAGACATACATTAAACTCTGCCCTCAAATGTTTATATTCTATTTTAGGTAAAGTATTCAAACAATTTAACATATTTTAAAGCAACTTGCCCATTGTGTTTTATTTATTTAGGGAACTTAAAAAATGTAAAGCATGTGGCTATTCAACAGAAACCAGGGGCTTTAACACATATCTTTTATCTCTAGATACCTGTGCAATCCAGAAGTGATAGACTGCCACTATTATAGCTTTTTCCTCAATGCTCCATTGACAATTCTTGTCTGTAAATGTCAATTCTTGTCCTGAAGTGTTAAAGGAATTGTTCAGTATAAAAATAAAATCTGGGTAAATAAATAGCCTGTGCAAAATAAAAAATGTTTCTAATATAGTTAGTTAGCCAAAAATGTAATATATAAAGGCTGGAGTGACTGGATGTCTAACATAATAGCCAGAACACTACTTCCTGCTTTACAGCTCTCTTGGTTTCCACTGATTGGTTACCAGGCAGTAACCAATCAGTGGGCCATAACTGTTTGCTTTTGAATCTGAGCTGAATGCTGAGGATCAATTGCAAACTCACTGAACAGTTACTGTATGTCCCATGTGGCCCCCCTTAAAGTCACTGACTAACTCAGAGTTAGAGAGCTGAAAAGCAGGAAGTTGTATTCTGTTTTGTTATATTAGACATCCAGTCACTCCAGCCTTTATAGATTACATTTTTGGCTAACTAACTATATTAGAAACATTCTTTAATTTGCACAGCCTATCTATTTATACAGTTTTTTTTTTACACTAAAATGTTCATTTAAAGAAACAAACCAATTATACTAAGTACTATAGTAAAAAACAGAAAAAGTAGTAAGGATGAAAGTGTTATTTTTCAGGCATGCATTACATCTTATTGGTAAACTGATACTGATATTCCCCAGGGGAAAACACAATTTTTTCATTGGAAAAAAGAACTCAAAGTTTTCGAGATTTATTAAACCCCGAGGCTGCTAAAATTCCAGATAAAAAAAGTAGAGGTCATGTAGAAGTCAATGGCAGATGTCCCTTTTACTATTGGAAGATATCGTGGTCTGCGCTGGGTTTCATGCAATAAACCGAAGAATCGTAGTTTTTGAGTATTTTGCGTCAAAAAAAACCTTTTGATTCAGATTTTTTCTTTTCCCACACCAGATTTTTTCAAATAAATGTATTTATAAATACAGTGGAAATGTGCACAGGAATTTGGTCAAAGTGGTTTTAAGAAAACAGAAATGTTAGGATTTAAGTAAATAACGCCCTAGTGTTAAGCCACTGATGTCCATATTTAGTATGACAAATATACTTGACAGAAGTATTTAGTTTCTACATGGAAAATCTCTGTGTAATGAAAATCTGTGCAAGCCTGGCTCCTCAATAACTATAAAATATGAACTGCAGTCTGTTATTTTGTTATCACAGGCCCACTTGTAATGCCTTTCCTTTGTTAATGTGTTTGAGTCACTTTGAATCTATCCAGGCAAGAAGAAAATGCAGTAATGTGTGTCTGAGTTCATTCTCCAAGGAAAGGTTGGTTAACCTAATTTGTCCACTGAATAAGATCTGGCCTTGTAAACTACAAACATGTATCCTTTCACTGATATTAGATCAAGACAGGCAGTTACATGCTCTGTGAGGATGCATCAGTTATGGAGATAAAACATTTTGTAAGAGAAAAAGCAATGTTTGGTACTGCAATGCATCATGCAATTTATTATATATTCTTTAAAGTGCAAATGTAAATGTCAAGGAACGACATTTTCTATTTATTTTAAGCTACCTGAAAATGTCACCAGATTATGGAAGACAGATACTGCAGTACTAGAACATGAGAACTAAGGAACTGTGAATCTTTCCTTCCCTGCCATGGGTAAATAGTGGGGTTGCTAAAGCTTAGTAGCTTAGTGTTATAACACACCAATCTCTGAGCCCAGATTTGGGGCTAGGCCACTAAGGCCTGGGCCTAAGCTGGCAAGATTTCAGGGGGTGGCATGCCAACCAACCTTATTCTAAGGAGAACTGGGGACTGGCAGCTCCCCAGTATTTTGGCGCAAAGGAGGGTAGACTCTAGGCCTATGGGGTCTAGGGACGCCATAGAGGGACATCCAGTCCTGCTAAAGCCAATCTCTCACTGATTCTATTCTAATGGTGCTAATATGATAAAATCTATTTCTAAACCTATTGTGATCTTTATAAACTTTGAGAGGTCTTCAGGGTGGGGTCATGGGTTTTAAATGGACATAACAAAATCAATACCATTGTGATTCAAAGTCCAGAGGGAAAATAACACATTTCAAGTAAAATATTGGCATAATTCCTTACACCTTCCATTACCCCTTAAAGGAGATTGAAAGCATCAATCCAAGGGCGTGCCAAATGTTAGGGAACACCCACAAGGATTGAAATGACTTACCTGATAACCAGGGCCTGTGCTCTTATTATCAGGAAACTGCACCAGCCTGGGCACTTGCATGCGAGCAATCCCCTTCCTTACTTCTTTCATCACAATCGAGCAGCCGACAAATGCACAGTAGAGCGGAAAAGGTGACTTTAGGTGACTCTACTGCGCATAATCACCAAAACAAAGAAAGAAGGGAGGAAGTGTGCCATGTGCAATAAATATCTGCAATAAAGTTACTGTCTAATTAAGAAAAAAATATTTTTTTAGATTCTGAAATTTTCCCTTTAATTAAAATTCCTGTATTCTATATTCTAAAATATATTCCATATTCAATACACTGCCTTTAATCTGATCCAAAGGACAACTGATTTAATGCCACCTCATGCTCTGGCCACTTTTTATTGTATCCACGCACACTCTAACAGACATGTTTGTTCACCAACACACTTCAAATTCGATATCTATGAATTCTACAAAGCATCCAAGCTGAGACCTGGGCTGTTTAAAAATTGGTCAGATTTCAGAATGCCAGTATCTGGTTAGCAATGTAGAGGGATCACAGTGGTAATTATGCCTTTTTATCTTCTGTTGCACTGCATCAGAACTGACACAAATGCTGGCGTCTGTAATATCTGAGCAAAGAAATAAGTGTTGAAAATTATATGGAAATGTGCTGCTAAGAGATTAATAACTGTTCTTCCAGGAAGAAAGATGGCTCTTTACAGTCCCTCTATTATTTGAAAAGAAAAGAAAAAAAGCACAATGATGAACCATACTTCCTAGAGCCATGCGGCACTACATTATTATTCACAAGCTATAATCATTTCTGTCAGCTGCAGTCAAAAGCACTGAAAAAGGAGAGGACTTGATCTAATAGATAAATATAGTCATATGCACTCAGTTCTTTTCGAAGGACAATTTGTCGGCAGATACATACATAAACAGGAATGGAGCTTTGTGCATTAAAATGAGAGAAGTGCATAAGCATAATAATTTGCCACAAGATTTCACTGGATGAATACAGTCCAGCTTTGGTAAATTAATATTTTATATATATTAATATCAATATGACCATAAATGTTTTATATTTCCAGTCCATAATGATTACTGCCTCCAGGCTTATACACCTCACCAACTGCTCAACCTCTTCCCCACCCTACATCTCTGAACTCAGTTCTAGATACTCACCCAACCGCTTGTGACGCTCCTCTACTGACTAACTCTTCTCTCATTAACTCCTCCTACTCGTATTCAAGACTTTGCAAGGGCTGCACCTCTCCTCTGGAATTTGCTCCCAGGATATTCTGACTATCTCCCAACCATTCTGCTTTCAAAAGAACTCTTAAACCACACTTATTTTGAGAAGCCTACTCTCTTTCTGCAATGTTCCCTCTAAATCCTTCTCAGTCATGTGCGCTAAAAATAATTAATACAACATTTTGTGTTTTCAGACAAAATTTTGCTGTGAGTGCACACCTAACAGATGCAATACTATATGCTACACCTCTCACTGGGCTTATTTCGAATCTTCCCCACTCACACATTGTGTCTCAACTTTTTCCCCTTTTAGTTCTTTTATATAGGGCCTTTACCTTTTATAAACACATTTTGCAGAGCTGCAAAATATGTTGGCGCTATATAAATACATGATAATAATAATAATAATCAGCACCCAGCAAAGTGTAGTGTTTGTTCTTTAAGACAAGCTGTGTAATAGACTGCTCTCTTCCTGGCCTAGTACAGCATGCATACTTACATATGAACAAAACAATGTTAAACAAAGTTAAATGGCCAACAGATTTTTTGGATGTTTTAAACATCAACGTGGCATTAGACATAACTAAATTCCAGTTCTTTGTAGGCAGAGACACATTGGGGATTATATAATTGGGCAGCATCTATTTCTCTAAGGGGCCTATTTACTAACATTTGGATTTCTGTATTTTTACGAATCATATTTTTTTAATGTATTTTTTTTATTTTGAGATATTGAGATGTGTAATTAAGTTTTAATATTGGTGGCAGACCTAAGGTTATCATTATATTTAATAATAATCATTAGTATTAATACTGTATGACATTTCTTATAGTCTAGCAAAAAAAGGATAAAGAAGTGTCTATCTATATGAACCCGATTTATGGGTATAAAACCTTAAAAAACAAGGAATCAGTGAAGAGTCTCTACAGTTGTTACTGAATACTGCCTTTTTCCCAAGTACCTTTATAGTGTGGTGAATAGGATCTTATAAAGTCCATCATTTTGATAACACTGTTAGAAAAATGAATGAATAGAGCTCATTTATCACCATTTCTACACTAGATTTCACTTACCTAACAATATCTTTTTTCCTGGCTGTAAAGTGTTTGTAGGGGATTCATTACACAAAAGCAATTCAGCAGACCATGAAATAATAATGCTACCCTATAACTTCAGCAGAGATGTATTACATAAACATAAACAGAGGACTCAATGTGAAACCGTTAATATAAAAATAAATCTTTCAAAGTACCATTTAGTGTGTTGGATAGTTTCATAGACAAGCAAGCAAAGTGAAATGGCCAAAAATGGAGCTGACTCAAGTATTTCTCCATCTGCAGTATATATTATATCGATGCTGCCTATTTATAAAAGAGGTGCCAGCAGTAGTTATTTCACCAAAATAAAATTGACAAATTCTTTCATATAGGATTTATTTCTCTGTAGTTCCCTTACTATATTCATCCTTCTCTCCAGCTGCTGATGAAGCTGTAATACTTGAAAATGAAGTCATTTTAGTAAGGTTTGCTTTGGCTAGACATGGCAACTCTAATCTTTTTTTGATTCTTAATCTTGGTGCACACAAGCACCTGTAAATTAATTTTCTGCCAGTTTATGAGATATTTGATTTGTAATTCAATAGAGAATAATCATTAGCAGCATGAATCAAGCCAACTATAGTTTATAATGCATCCATAAATGTAGTTATGCACCTTGTAGGACAATCAATAAACCAATCCACTCATATGTAAAAATGAAAGGCTATTTTACCAGGTAAAGATAATATTAGCAGTTGTTTCAAAAATTCAATATGATAATATGGACTGGTAGTAAAGTCGAGTACAGGCTCACATGACCAGAGCTACAGTTTGAGGAAAACACTTTTTGAAAAATTAACAATATCATTCTGGCACTAAAAAGGCCAACATCAGTTGGAAGCTAAAAAAGTTTTATTTAGGGAGAATACATCCCAAACATTAAAAATTAAAGATTGTCCTTTTAATATCTTTTGGGTGTCTCCTGCTTAAGTAAAACTTTTTTAGCTGAACCTTCATTTTAGTACCAGTAAGAAAAAGACATAGGCAATAAGGTAAAACATATACTGTATATACTCGAGTATAAGCCGAGTTTTTCAGCCCCCAAAATATGCTGAAAAACTCTACCTCGGCTTATACTCGGGTCAAGTCAAAAACGGTCGCCGGCGTCTAAGAATAGTCGCCGGCACCTAGGAATAGTCGCCGGCGTCCAAGAATAGTCTCCAAGAATATTCGCCGGCATCCAAGAATGGTCGCCGGCATCCAAAAACGAGACGCCAGCACCTCCAATGGGAGCAGAAAACCTCAATTTTTTGATTGAAACTTACCAGAAGCTGCTGCATTTCTCACCCTCGGCTTATACTTGAGTCAATAAGCTTTCCCAGTTTTTGGAGGTAAAATTAGGTTCCTCGGCTTATACTCGGGACGGCTTATACTCGAGTATATACGGTAATATATCGGATATACCCTCATGGCAACAGAACCAAAAGAAATCACACACATTTTAATACCTTTGAAGGACATATCATTGAAACAAAATAAATAAACTACAAGGTCACCACCATCACCCATTGTTGCAGAACATATTATAAAGTGTATTTATCTACCTTCATTTTCCTCCTGGGCTCTTTGGAGAGACTTAAGATGTTCACCAGCTTCAGCAAGCAATTTTTTGATTCCACGGGCAGATAAGCATGGATGATTTTCTTGAAATCTGGTTCTGGTTCTTGAAATCACATCCATAAGAAGAAATAACATTCATTTGAGGAGGGTTCAAACAACACCAGCATTTAAAAGGGAATGTCAACCCAATAAATAATGTTTTGTCTAATTAAAGAAAACATAATTCTAGCAACTTTGCAATATACATTCATTACATATTTACTATGGGTTTAAAGTTATTTGTATATGTGTTGGTATTGAAAACAGTGTTTGTCTGTCCCTTTCTATTCTCTGCCCTGGTGGCTCAGACTGTTAAGGCAGCAGATTGGCAGACTTTTGCAACATTGTTTAAAAAGTAACAACCAGGAGTTAAGCAAATGCTGCTTCCAATAGTAACTTTTTTAATAAATGTATATTGTGAAGTTTCTTAGAACTGTTTTTTCTTTTATAAGACAAATTTCTATTTTATGGTTGACTTGCTCTTTAATGATAGGAAATTAGTCTTACCTTCTCCTAATGAGAAAACTAACATAGATGGTTGTGGGCACACCTTTGCAAATGATTCAATAAGAGCTTTAGCTTCTGTGACAGAAATGCAACATTTGAAAAACCTAGTGAGTCAGCAGATGTACAATTAGTTATCAATCAGCCTTTTTTGTACCAATAAGGCTCAACTACATGGCTTTGTTTTATCATTTCAGATGAATTTTGTAAAAAATTTAAAGTATTTGCTTAAAATGGACTCTATTCGAGATGACCTTCCCATACTTTAGAGCTTTCTGGATAACAGGTTTCCAATTAAAGGATATCATACATGTTTATTGCAAAACTTTTTTGCTGTTGATTTTAAATGAATAGATATTGTAAGAGCAGCAAAGGTCATTAAAAGCTTGTTTACCATTTTGCAATATAAAATTATGAACATATTTATCCATAAAGAGCAAGAGATTGATCTCTTTCATTAAAAACATTACATGATCTATTAAAAAGTACAGAAAACTGATATTGATCAAGAAGCATCGCCATAATAATGATGTACAGTTTTAATACAACATATTATCAAACTGCCTAGTTTATGTTAAATACAGTATGTGGGGAAAAAAACAGAATAACTAATATTGCGTGCCTTGGTGTGCTGCAGTTAATGCAATGTTCTGCATAATGCCAAAAAATGCCATTACGAATGCAAGTGTGGCATGTTAATGGATATAAAGTGCCACTTTCTGTTGTAAAGTGCATTCATGCCCATGCTACTGGTGGAGTTAGGTTCCACATTGATCCTGATGCTAAGAGGTACTGCAGTTATTCTATTGTGTAAGTGCAAAAAGGGGTAGACCTGGTTTTAATATTAAGGGGCAGATTTATCAAGGGTCGAATTTAGAGTTGATGGGATTTGTTTTAAATCCCCATCAAATCGAAATTTGAACAAAAAAAAGACCAACAAACTTATTAAAAAATCAAACTTTTTAACTTCAGGTGAATAGGCTGTATTCGATCATTCGAACCGAATTCAGATCGTATTCGATCGAATTCGATTCAAAGTTTTTCCCAAAAAAAACTTTGATTTTTCAAAGTCCACCAAATGACTCCAAATTCGTTCTAGGGTTGTCCCCCATAGGCTAAAAGAGCAATTTGGATTTTTAAAAGGACAGTACATGATAAATTTTGATATTCTAATTCTGGCATTTTTTTCAAATTCGATTCGAATTTGGACTATTTCCTAGTCGGAGTACACTAAACTCACCTCGAAATTTGAATTTAAAAATTTGATTTTTTAATTCAACCTTTGATAAATCTGCCTCAAGTGGTGATTCCTATTTCACTTCCATTGGCCCTTTGGTAATTTACCAAAACCTCTTGTAGCAAACCATGTTCTATAGCTAGTCAGTGAGAAACAGTAGCACCTACTGGAATCTACCAGCAGCATTACAAGTGAGTGTGAACCAAGCTTTTTATCTTAAAGCTACAAAATCTGTTTGTTTAAAAAAAAATGTTTACATTTCACGATATCAAATCCAGTTTGGTTTCTGGAACTGTCAATTCAGACAAAATTAATAACAACAATGATTAAAGCACATACTACAGTATGATGTGTAACTTAAAGTAGAACTATCTTGAAAATGTAAAATCATACTGAAATAAGAAATTTCTAAATACAATCAATTTATTATTCTGCATTTTTATAAAGTAATCAAGTTTATATTCACTATTCCTCTTTCTGCATCTGTTTCTCTTCATGCAGCAGTTGGGTGCCAAATAGCAATTGACAGTTAGATCCAATACATCTTATTTATATATATATCTTTATATCTTATAGGGGGGCTCCTTTCCTAGTAGATGTATTAGAGCTCACTCAAATAACTGATTCCATACAAAATCTAACACAATAACTGCCTTTTGCACAAACCCTGCATGTAGAGAGACATGATGTCTGGTGATTTTAATAGAGTGAGCTCTAATACATCTTCGAGGCAAAAGGAGCCCCCCTATAAGATATACAGGAGCTTTCTGTCAATGAATATCTGACACCCAACTCCTGCATGAAGAGAAAAGGATGCTGAGAGAGGGATAGGGAAGATAAACTTGATTATTTCAGAAACAGTACAACATTGTTAATTGATTATATTTAGAAAACTTCTTATTTCAGAATGCTGAGACTTTTATTACATTTTCATTTTCACGATAGTTCCCCTTTAATATGAACTGAAGTAATTCAAATATTCCATTCCACCAATTAAAAAAAAACTGCTCATTTACGTTTCGCATCATAATCCCACATTTTCCCAAAATAACAAATGTCATTATACACTCAAATAAAACATGATCAAATTCTCCAGTGTAACCACTAACTTCAATATATTTTTCTTTTCTTTTTTTATAGAAGAAACAACGTGCTGTCATACCATTCCAAACAGCAGCTTGAATATTGTGGCCTTTTGTACGTCTGGCTTGGAATTCTCTCCTCCATAAACACATTAGATGCATTTACACATTCTGCTGGCTGGGTACCCTGTCATCCATCTGCTCTGGTGGCTTTCTGCCGGCTTGTTATGACAGACTGCCAAATGTATTTTTTTTTTCATATAATTACCACGAATGAATAGCAGTTAAAATATTTCATAAAATGACTTGTGTATTGGCTGTTTTTTATAATGATAACTTTTCTACTGCACAAAGCTCTTGTAAATCATTGTGTAACCAAAATAATTACAGCAAAGCATGGTGCACAATTCTACAGAGGTAAAAAATGATCTCTATTATTTAGATTTAATGGCAGTTGCTGTTAGGATGAAATTTGTAACTGAGCTATAAATATGCCACAGAGAACAATAGCAAAGGAGATTTGCATTTATAATCCATAGCATTCTCTTTAAGTCTTCCCTCTTCTGCTATTCGTATATAGTGATCTGCAGACTCCCTGGACCTGTTTTGTTTGTGAGGTATGGCTCTTTGTTCCCTAGGTATATACACCCACATTTTAGTGGACTTCACTATTGTTGTTAACCAACTGTTAAACTGCTTTCCCTCTCCCTTCAATATTTCTACTCATCCACCATGGCCTCAACCGTGGCTTATTATTTTCCAATGCATGCTTTGTAAAGCAATTCACTTTTCCCTTTATTCCATCTCATCGACACTTTCTAACTTGCAATGCCTTCCTTTCTCTAAGACCCCAACAATTGGTTTTCATTGTCTATTTTTTATAATTTCATAGTTATTTGCCTTTTTATTCTGACTCTTTCCAGCTTTCAAATGGGTGTCGCTCACCCCTTCTAAAAAACAAATGCTTTTTAATGCTACAAATGTGTTGTTATTGTTACTTGATATTCCTGATCTTTCTATTCAGGCCTCTCCTATTCATATTCCAATCTCTTATTCAAATCAGTGCATATTTGCTAGAGCTATTTGCACCCTAGCAACTAGATTGCTTAAAATGCAATTTGAAGAGCTGCTAAATAAAAACCTAATTAACTCAAAAACCACAAAAACCATTTGCAAATTGTCTCAGAATATCACTCTCTACGTCATATTAAAAGTTATCTCAAATGTAAACCACCCCTTTAAAATTAAACCCAGCACAGATTCAATACCGTTCAAGATAAGCTGAGCTTCCAGAATGGGAATGACTGGCGCCTCACAAATTCCAACAATTCGAAAGCAATTTAGAAAGGGTAGATAACATGGCTGGGGAGATTTGTTCCAATTCAAAGTGGAATATGGTGGCCTGAATTTCAATATAAATAGAATAATATTAAACGGCTTTAAATCTAACAAAAATGAAATGTAAACATTGACCATATATTTACAAATATTATTTTCAGACATAGCCTCAGTATTAAAAACAATAAGGAAGCATGTTTGGTTTGACATTGAGCAAGTAAACAAGTACGTGAGTCTGGATAAGAGGGGAGATTTGTGCTGGGTTCCATTCCTCTAGCTCTGCAGTACAGAGGCCCTAATTCCCACCTGTGTCGCATAAAAAGATTAAAACATAGTTTATTCAGTTTAGAGAATTTTCATATATGACCCAATACTCATGATGGGTTAGAGTAGTAAACCATTGCAGAGCTATTAGCTATTTCGTATCCATTTTTGACCGTTAAGAATTGTGGGGCTAAAGGTTTCCTGCAACATTTGTGAGTGTCCCATGTGATACTCATCCATTTGATGACAATATATATATATATATATATATATATATATAAGTCCTGTGGGCGTCCGCACTCTATTTTTGTATGATAGCTGAGGTGCAAGATCAATTGTTCATTTGTAGATAGTGAGGAGATCAGCACACTCATTTTCAGATGAATCAAAAGTGCTTTTATTCAACACAGCTTTGTGTCCAACGTTTCGGTCCCCCTGGGGACCTTTATCAAGGATGCAGTGCTATACAGTGAAGTTGTTTATATACCCTCCCCCACATGTGAATTTTGGCGCCTCTATGACGTCATTAGTCCATATACAGTTGTTTTGGTTCCAAAAAAAGTCTCTCGTTTTCTCTATGTGCCATGTCCTTCTGTAGTTCCACCACTGGGTGTCAGTGTTGTGCTCCGGTGCCTGGTGCTATGTACATTTACTTGAAAGAAATACCCATTCTTTTGAAACAATGTTACATAAAAATGTTACATAAAAATGTTACATAAAAACAATCAGAGAGATAAGGAAAAACCAATTTACTCACAGATATTGCTGAGGATACTTTGTATCTGTTTTTTTGTTTTCCTATGGAATAAAGAATAGCGTCAATTTCAGCGATTATGCAATATAAAATGAGCTATGTAAAAAGGAGCTTTTTGTTGATATTATGCAAGGAAACAATTTAGTGTGAGTTGCCCATTAAGTCCCTTTGGCATAACACAGTTCAGCTCGTGTATCCAAAATGCCTCCCGTTTCAACAATATATTGTCCATATCACCACCTCTGGGTGGTTTCCTTATCTGGTCAATAGGCATACATTTGAATGCAGCTGGATCATGCTTGGCCTCCTTCCAGTGCCTAGCCACAGGTTGTTGCGCTATGTCCTGTTTGTGCGCTTCCACCTTTCTCTCCGTGTCCAATGCCGCCCTGATGCTGGCTCTGTGCATATTAACTCTTTCTTTTAATTGCCTGGTAGTTTTGCCACAGTAAATTAGGCCGCAAGGGCACTTGATTATATATATTACCATTGTGGATGTGCACGTCAATCTCTGTTTGATCTCATATTTCTTCCCTGTTCTAGGGTGTCTAAATTCCTTACCAAGTATCAGGGTATTGCACATCACGCAGCCTGTGCACCTGTAGACCCCTGGACGAGAGGAAAGAAAGTGTTGTGCCTTAAGTATTGTGTATTTGGCTACTGGGTCAGCGGGGCTTAAGTGCTCCTTTAAATTGGTGTTCCTTGCATAGCTGAATTTGGGTTTTTTTGGGAGCCTTGGGGCTAGCGTTTCGTCCTTGGCCACTATTTCCCAATGTTTAAGGACAGCTTCCTTTGTGGTTTTACTATGGGGGTTAAACTTACTCACATAATAAATGTCTTTCCCATCTCTTTTAACCGATTTACTTTGGACATTGCTTTCACCTTGTAATAGCTGCTCCCTTGACATTGTTGAAACCAATTCTATGGTATCTTTAATCAATTTGGGCGGGTACCCCCTTTGTAGGAATTTTTTCCCCATTTTTTCTAGATCCTCTTTGCACTGGGCCTGGTCACTATCGATTCTGATGACACGCATCATTTGTGATTTGGGAAGTGACTCTAAGAGGTGCCTGGGGTGATTGCTTTTATAGTGTAAAAGGGTATTTCTGTCCGTGGCCTTTGTGTATATCCGTGTTTGTAGGGTCCCCCCTTGTTTGTACACTTGGACATCTAAGAAATTTATTTGTTGTGAGCTGTAGTTCAGTGTTAGGCGTACAGGAGAATCTGCGCAGTTAAGGCAATTTACATACTCCTCCAATGCATCTGAAGTACCTGTCCATATAAAGAACAGGTCATCTATGTAGCGCCTGTAAAAACTGCCATGTCGTTGAAAGAGCTTGTGTCCATAGATGTATTCGTTCTCATAGCTGTACATGAATGCATTGGCATATGTAGGTGCCACCTTTGCCCCCATGGCTGTGCCAGTCCTTTGAAGATAAAACTGTGTTTCAAATTTAAAGTAATTATTAATCAATACAAAATTCAGCAGCTGCTTAATATATTCGACGGGAGGGCCTACATATGCAGGATTATGCGTTAACAATTCCTCTACAGCTTGCAAACCTGTTTCATGTGGAATGCAAGTGTATAAGCTCTGGACATCCATGGTAGCCAATATAAGATTGTCCACTGGCATCCCTACACTTCCCACAACCTTCAAAAAATCTGTTGTGTCCTTCAGATAACTGCTAATAGCCGTTACACATGGTTGCAGCAACAAGTCCAAATATTGTGCTATTTTTTCATTCAAAGAGCCAATTGAAGAGATTATTGGCCTCCCTGGTGGTCTCTCCAGGTTCTTGTGTACTTTAGGCAATGTGTACATTACTGGTATTGTGGGGTGCTTTGGTATTAGGTAACTTGCCAGTTCTGTAGTTAACCACCCCTGTGTGGTACCCATTTCGATAAGGGTGGTAAGTTCCCCTTTAAATTTATCCGTGGGGTCATATGTGAGTTTCCCATAATTTTTGGTGTCTGATAACTGGGATAATATCTCTGACCTGTAATATGAGTAATCCATTATTACCAGGGCTCCCCCTTTGTCTGCATTTTTGATAATGATCTCTTTATTGTTCTTTAAACTGTCTATGGCCCTTTTCTCTTCAAGGGTTAGATTGTTCCTCCATTGGTGAGTTTTGTGTGCTTCCCGTGAGGTATTTCCATCAAGAAGCCTATGGAATATCCTTATAGAGGCATTGTTACTGGGGGGGTCAAATGTACTTTTAGGTTTAAGGGTCCTCTCATGCGCCCCCACCTCCCCCTCCATATTCGTGTCTGCCCTTTCTGTATCGCTATTTAGTATGTTATCATTCCCACCATATTTGTCTCTGAGTCTGAGAAGTCGGGTAAATTTAAAGTTATCTATTACACTTTCAAAAGGATGATTACTCACTGTGGGGACGAAGCTCAGTCCTTTCTGTAGTAGCGATGTCTCGGGAGCGGTGAGTTCATATGAAGAAAGATTGAAGATCATTTCTTCCTGCTCTGTCGGCTGTCCGTGTGCTGCGACCTTGTTTTTACTGGAACGCTTGCGACCAGCCCTGCGGGAGGCTTTCCTGGGTCCTTGGTGGATGGAGCTCTCCCTAAAAAAGGCGATGTAGCCGATGTAGGTGTCGCTGAAGAAGTTGAGTCGAGCGCGTCCGCTCCTTCACTGGTGCTGAATCTCCGATCGCTGTCCGATCCCTCGCTGCTGGATTGGTATCCCAGGGGCCTTTGCGGTCTCCGCGTCACGGCTCTTCTCTTAAAGGGAACGCTACCTTGCAACCAGCGATATACCCTGGCTTCTTTGTAGTCTTGGTTGACCCGCAGCCGCTTGGAATTCTTGAATGCAAGTATATCTGCTTTGTATTTTGCCACTTGCTCTTGTATTCTCTTTAGCCAGTCAGTGTCTTTATCTGAGGTTATGGCCGATAGATTCGTCGCTTCAAACGCCTCCAGGTCACTTCGTAGCTGCTTCAATTCACGTCCCACTTCCTCTGTTACAAGTAGAATTAGATCCAATGAACACCGATCCAATATTTTACACCAGCGTTTGCAGAAATCCGGGTTTGTTCTGCCGATAGTTGGTGTGTTGCTTATGCGAAAACCTCTTGGGATCTTTTGCTCACGATAATAATCGGATAGTGAGATGCCATGCAGGTGCAGTTCGACCTCTTTTTTCTTTAGGCGAAGAATCTCAGGGAAGAAATATGAGATCAAACAGAGATTGACGTGCACATCCACAATGGTAATATATATAATCAAGTGCCCTTGCGGCCTAATTTACTGTGGCAAAACTACCAGGCAATTAAAAGAAAGAGTTAATATGCACAGAGCCAGCATCAGGGCGGCATTGGACACGGAGAGAAAGGTGGAAGCGCACAAACAGGACATAGCGCAACAACCTGTGGCTAGGCACTGGAAGGAGGCCAAGCATGATCCAGCTGCATTCAAATGTATGCCTATTGACCAGATAAGGAAACCACCCAGAGGTGGTGATATGGACAATATATTGTTGAAACGGGAGGCATTTTGGATACACGAGCTGAACTGTGTTATGCCAAAGGGACTTAATGGGCAACTCACACTAAATTGTTTCCTTGCATAATATCAACAAAAAGCTCCTTTTTACATAGCTCATTTTATATTGCATAATCGCTGAAATTGACGCTATTCTTTATTCCATAGGAAAACAAAAAAACAGATACAAAGTATCCTCAGCAATATCTGTGAGTAAATTGGTTTTTCCTTATCTCTCTGATTGTTTTTATGTAACATTTTTATGTAACATTGTTTCAAAAGAATGGGTATTTCTTTCAAGTAAATGTACATAGCACCAGGCACCGGAGCACAACACTGACACCCAGTGGTGGAACTACAGAAGGACATGGCACATAGAGAAAACGAGAGACTTTTTTTGGAACCAAAACAACTGTATATGGACTAATGACGTCATAGAGGCGCCAAAATTCACATGTGGGGGAGGGTATATAAACAACTTCACTGTATAGCACTGCATCCTTGATAAAGGTCCCCAGGGGGACCGAAACGTTGGACACAAAGCTGTGTTGAATAAAAGCACTTTTGATTCATCTGAAAATGAGTGTGCTGATCTCCTCACTATCTACAAATGAACAATTGATCTTGCACCTCAGCTATCATACAAAAATAGAGTGCGGACGCCCACAGGACTTATATGTACAACTATTTGGCGTCCAGCACCACAATATCGTCTTATCGGTGTAAATACTTTTATCTACATCGTGGATATGGACAACGACAGTCAGGGTTCTATACAGACGGAGAGAAAGGAGAACTTTACATCGGAAGAAATACAGAGCATACTGTTTAAGGAAACTTTTACAGAGACATTTGGAAATCTGGGAGCCAAAGAGGCATATTATGAGATTCTTCGCCTAAAGAAAAAAGAGGTCGAACTGCACCTGCATGGCATCTCACTATCCGATTATTATCGTGAGCAAAAGATCCCAAGAGGTTTTCGCATAAGCAACACACCAACTATCGGCAGAACAAACCCGGATTTCTGCAAACGCTGGTGTAAAATATTGGATCGGTGTTCATTGGATCTAATTCTACTTGTAACAGAGGAAGTGGGACGTGAATTGAAGCAGCTACGAAGTGACCTGGAGGCGTTTGAAGCGACGAATCTATCGGCCATAACCTCAGATAAAGACACTGACTGGCTAAAGAGAATACAAGAGCAAGTGGCAAAATACAAAGCAGATATACTTGCATTCAAGAATTCCAAGCGGCTGCGGGTCAACCAAGACTACAAAGAAGCCAGGGTATATCGCTGGTTGCAAGGTAGCGTTCCCTTTAAGAGAAGAGCCGTGACGCGGAGACCGCAAAGGCCCCTGGGATACCAATCCAGCAGCGAGGGATCGGACAGCGATCGGAGATTCAGCACCAGTGAAGGAGCGGACGCGCTCGACTCAACTTCTTCAGCGACACCTACATCGGCTACATCGCCTTTTTTAGGGAGAGCTCCATCCACCAAGGACCCAGGAAAGCCTCCCGCAGGGCTGGTCGCAAGCGTTCCAGTAAAAACAAGGTCGCAGCACACGGACAGCCGACAGAGCAGGAAGAAATGATCTTCAATCTTTCTTCATATGAACTCACCGCTCCCGAGACATCGCTACTACAGAAAGGACTGAGCTTCGTCCCCACAGTGAGTAATCATCCTTTTGAAAGTGTAATAGATAACTTTAAATTTACCCGACTTCTCAGACTCAGAGACAAATATGGTGGGAATGATAACATACTAAATAGCGATACAGAAAGGGCAGACACGAATATGGAGGGGGAGGTGGGGGCGCATGAGAGGACCCTTAAACCTAAAAGTACATTTGACCCCCCCAGTAACAATGCCTCTATAAGGATATTCCATAGGCTTCTTGATGGAAATACCTCACGGGAAGCACACAAAACTCACCAATGGAGGAACAATCTAACCCTTGAAGAGAAAAGGGCCATAGACAGTTTAAAGAACAATAAAGAGATCATTATCAAAAATGCAGACAAAGGGGGAGCCCTGGTAATAATGGATTACTCATATTACAGGTCAGAGATATTATCCCAGTTATCAGACACCAAAAATTATGGGAAACTCACATATGACCCCACGGATAAATTTAAAGGGGAACTTACCACCCTTATCGAAATGGGTACCACACAGGGGTGGTTAACTACAGAACTGGCAAGTTACCTAATACCAAAGCACCCCACAATACCAGTAATGTACACATTGCCTAAAGTACACAAGAACCTGGAGAGACCACCAGGGAGGCCAATAATCTCTTCAATTGGCTCTTTGAATGAAAAAATAGCACAATATTTGGACTTGTTGCTGCAACCATGTGTAACGGCTATTAGCAGTTATCTGAAGGACACAACAGATTTTTTGAAGGTTGTGGGAAGTGTAGGGATGCCAGTGGACAATCTTATATTGGCTACCATGGATGTCCAGAGCTTATACACTTGCATTCCACATGAAACAGGTTTGCAAGCTGTAGAGGAATTGTTAACGCATAATCCTGCATATGTAGGCCCTCCCGTCAAATATATTAAGCAGCTGCTGAATTTTGTATTGATTAATAATTACTTTAAATTTGAAACACAGTTTTATCTTCAAAGGACTGGCACAGCCATGGGGGCAAAGGTGGCACCTACATATGCCAATGCATTCATGTACAGCTATGAGAACGAATACATCTATGGACACAAGCTCTTTCAACGACATGGCAGTTTTTACAGGCGCTACATAGATGACCTGTTCTTTATATGGACAGGTACTTCAGATGCATTGGAGGAGTATGTAAATTGCCTTAACTGCGCAGATTCTCCTGTACGCCTAACATTGAACTACAGCTCACAACAAATAAATTTCTTAGATGTCCAAGTGTACAAACAAGGGGGGACCCTACAAACACGGATATACACAAAGGCCACGGACAGAAATACCCTTTTACACTATAAAAGCAATCACCCCAGGCACCTCTTAGAGTCACTTCCCAAATCACAAATGATGCGTGTCATCAGAATCGATAGTGACCAGGCCCAGTGCAAAGAGGATCTAGAAAAATGGGGAAAAAATTCCTACAAAGGGGGTACCCGCCCAAATTGATTAAAGATACCATAGAATTGGTTTCAACAATGTCAAGGGAGCAGCTATTACAAGGTGAAAGCAATGTCCAAAGTAAATCGGTTAAAAGAGATGGGAAAGACATTTATTATGTGAGTAAGTTTAACCCCCATAGTAAAACCACAAAGGAAGCTGTCCTTAAACATTGGGAAATAGTGGCCAAGGACGAAACGCTAGCCCCAAGGCTCCCAAAAAAACCCAAATTCAGCTATGCAAGGAACACCAATTTAAAGGAGCACTTAAGCCCCGCTGACCCAGTAGCCAAATACACAATACTTAAGGCACAACACTTTCTTTCCTCTCGTCCAGGGGTCTACAGGTGCACAGGCTGCGTGATGTGCAATACCCTGATACTTGGTAAGGAATTTAGACACCCTAGAACAGGGAAGAAATATGAGATCAAACAGAGATTGACGTGCACATCCACAATGGTAATATATATAATCAAGTGCCCTTGCGGCCTAATTTACTGTGGCAAAACTACCAGGCAATTAAAAGAAAGAGTTAATATGCACAGAGCCAGCATCAGGGCGGCATTGGACACGGAGAGAAAGGTGGAAGCGCACAAACAGGACATAGCGCAACAACCTGTGGCTAGGCACTGGAAGGAGGCCAAGCATGATCCAGCTGCATTCAAATGTATGCCTATTGACCTGATAAGGAAACCACCCAGAGGTGGTGATATGGACAATATATTGTTGAAACGGGAGGCATTTTGGATACACGAGCTGAACTGTGTTATGCCAAAGGGACTTAATGGGCAACTCACACTAAATTGTTTCCTTGCATAATATCAACAAAAAGCTCCTTTTTACATAGCTCATTTTATATTGCATAATCGCTGAAATTGACGCTATTCTTTATTCCATAGGAAAACAAAAAAACAGATACAAAGTATCCTCAGCAATATCTGTGAGTAAATTGGTTTTTCCTTATCTCTCTGATTGTTTTTATGTAACATTTTTATGTAACATTGTTTCAAAAGAATGGGTATTTCTTTCAAGTAAATGTACATAGCACCAGGCACCGGAGCACAACACTGACACCCAGTGGTGGAACTACAGAAGGACATGGCACATAGAGAAAACGAGAGACTTTTTTTGGAACCAAAACAACTGTATATGGACTAATGACGTCATAGAGGCGCCAAAATTCACATGTGGGGGAGGGTATATAAACAACTTCACTGTATAGCACTGCATCCTTGATAAAGGTCCCCAGGGGGACCGAAACGTTGGACACAAAGCTGTGTTGAATAAAAGCACTTTTGATTCATCTGAAAATGAGTGTGCTGATCTCCTCACTATCTATATATATATATATATATATATATATATATATATATATATATATATATATATATATATATATATATATATATATATATATATATATATATATATATATATATATATATATATATATACACACACAGTATAAAATTCATATGTTAATGACAATGCAAATAATGCAAATAGATGCACAAATACAGGCTTGTAGAACAATCTCTATTTTAAAAACATTATTTTTTAATTGAACCGTTATTACAGTCATAATTCTTTCCTACATACAATGACTGCCAAAATGTCTAATTCATTATTGTATAAAACACAAGTGGAAGAAATCACACAGCTCTCCCCAATTAGCAAGCAAAATTAAGCTTTCATACCTATTAATAATTGCAATGCAATCTCCTGCTGGGTTTAAAGGGAATTCATCCAACTGTAAAGTGACTGCTTCTTTCCCACAATGCCTTGCTGATTTGATTTGTTCCAGAAGCTGTGCAAGCGACATGGGGCTGGATTGCGGCATTTGTTCAAGTCCACTGATGCTAATCCAAGCTCCTACAGTACACATAAAGCATGTTCAATAAGATAGATTTAAAAAATGCAAGATAAATTACGCACTTATTGTACAGATGTAATACTTGAGCTTTTTCCAGTAGTTTATAAAAAATACTGTAAACACTGTAAACCTTTAACACAAAAAAGAAAACAACCTCTGCTGAAAATGCAACAGTCAGAAGAGTTATATTGTGTCTTACCATCCATGTGCTATGATTATAGTGTAATAAAAAGGAGAAAGGAAATTAATGAATGCAATTCATGGTGAGAAATTGTTGTTATAATTTACATAAAAAATGATTCATTTGTTTTAAACCTGTGTTTATCATTCATGTGATCAAAATTGTATGTAAATCCATTGTATAGATAAATAAATAAATATAAAGTGCTTCCAGTGAATAAAGTGCCCTGTATTGTGGTATTTCAATAAACACTCACAGTTAGGTCTATAAATATTTGTACAGACAACTTTTTTATTATTATTTTGGTTCTGTACATTACAACAATGAATTTTAAATGAAACAACTCAGATGCAGTTGAACTCAGGGTTGGACTGGGCCGACGGGGCACCGGGAAAATACCCAGTGGGCCCCGGCTCTTTTGGCTTTGGCTCAGACCCGATTCTGCACTCCCTCTCTGGTTTCCCTGCTGTGCCGTTAAAACTTGCGAACTGCTGCCGCGCCGGTAAAACTTGCGCATGTGCACACACATGCATGCGCGCAGGGAGGGGGCAGTGTCAATGACAGCGGCACTGAGTTGTTTGCATCTGGGGGGGGATGGTCTGGGGGACCCTGTGAGGCTGAAGTCCCTGTGGGCCCTGAGCCCCCCACCAGTCCGACACTGGTTGAACTGCAGACTTTCAGCTTTAATTCAGTTAGTTGAACAAAAAGATTGCATAAAAATGTGAGGAACTAAAGCCTTTTTTAACACAATCAATTCATTTCAGGGGCTCAAAAGTAATTAGACCAGGGGTTCAAACGTAATTGGACAAATGACTAAATAAAATAATTAATTGATATTAATTAAAAATATTGTGATGTATTGCCCTGGTCTTATGGGACAATGTTAAGTAACAATAATTAATAAATTGGTCCCACCTAGATCTTAACATTCGATCAAACAACCCCCTTACAAAATATACTTGCTACTTGGGGATATACGCAAACATTTATTAAATGTTAAGTTTTAAACAATAGCACATGATTGTTGCTCAATTCGGACTATCTAAGTATTTATTGAAATAACACAATACAGGGCACTTTATTCACTGGAAGCACTTTATATGTATTTATTTATTACTACATCTATCTGTAACAGGGAGAAGTGAGTAGGCAAACATAACTCTGTCTGTGTTAATTGGCTCATGAGACCTAACGTATGGTTTGTTTGGTTTGTTTATGTGCACTGTGAATCCTACGATCCCAGGGGGCGGCCCTTATGTTTTAAAATGCCAATTTTCTATTAACGAATACCCAACGGCACATAATGCTAAAAAAGTATATTATAATGAAAATTGTTTATTTACATAAATCAGAGTTTTACATATGAGCAATATATTTTTAAAGAGATCTACATTGTTCGGGGAGTATAGTTTTCCTTTAACAAATATACTTCTAAAAATTTCATAGAAATGAATACAAAGTGGGTATGTTTTTCTATGTTGAGCTCTAGTCTTACACTTTGATAAAGATGCCCCTATGGGAGATGGCCTTCCTGTAATTCAGAGCTTTCTGGATGGGTTTCAAGATCAGGGATCCCATACCTGTAGTAACAAGTATAAATAAAATAAGAGAGGTATTTCCTCAGTGACAAAAAGATAACTTAAAGTATAAAGATTTATAAGTTTTTCCAATTTGTTAACTTAATTTCATGGAATGTCAAGAGTCGAGTCAAGTCAAGAGTGAGTTTTTTGTCATTTCATCCATATACATTTGTACAGTACACAGTAAAATGAAACAACATTCCTCTAGGACCATGGTGCTACACAACACAACATAGATGTACTGGACAACAGACAAAAAGTGCAAGTGCAAAAATATGCAACTCCTGCAAGACAGGTGAACACAGTGCAGGGACAGGTCAAGACAGTGCAGACTCAGCAGATGTAATATGTTAAGTAAATAATGCTAAACATCAGACATGATGGGTGTATCCTTGTGATATTATAGTAGTAAGAACATGATAAAAAAACATGATAAAGTGCAGATGTGCTCATAGAAAACAATTGTATCCAATGGTTATTTATTTATAAAATGGACTACAGTGGCTGTGTAATGTTGTGGTATATAGTAAGGTCAGATGGAGTGTGTGTGTGAGAGAGATCTGTCCGGTCCCTCAGTATTCAGGAAAAAATATATAAAAATATGGAGACTACGGTATTGAAAAGAAACTGTTGCTAGGCAGATTTAATATGCCTGGTTCATAGGGGTAGTGAATGATGTTCTTCTGATGAATAGTATAGAACTAGAACTAGATCAATAGTTCAATAGAGAGCCAAGGTCCTTTATTTTGATCCTAGCCAGGGCACTCTCTCTAGATTGTAAACTCCACTGGGGCAGAGAGTAATGTATAACTTCTATAAAACATTGCAGAATATGTTGTCCCTATACAAATAAAGACTAAGAATGATAATACAGGTATTGGATCCATTATCCAGAAAGCTCAGAATTACAGAAAGGCCATCTCTGATAGACTCAATTTTATCCAAATAATCAATATTTTTAAAATTGATTTCCTTTTTCTCTGTAATAATAAACAAACCAGCCTATTGAGTTAACTTAATGTTTAGGTGATTTTCTAGTAGATTTAAGGTATGAAGATCCAAATTATGGATACGTTATCTGGGAAAATCTAGGGTCACAAGCATTCTGGATAACAGGTCTCAAAACTGTACTGCAATCCCGTAAACCTATATGATATATTAATAAAACCAGTATAAAAAACAATATGGGAAAGTCAAAAGAGGAAAGGAGCAATGCTAGACAAAAGCACTGTAGTTTTATTATTACTCAATCAGGTCCTGCATTGAACTTTTTGGGTCTACTGTAGTTCTTCCTTATGCAGCTTCTTGTTAGTAGTCCCACAAATCTAACCTCAAGACATATAAAACTGAGAGTCAAACAGATATCTTGGCCAAAAATGAAACACTGGTCATGCCTTGTAAATGTTGTCTACTTGGTCTATGATTGGATTATAGAGATTAGAAATTATTTTTGACACACTAAGGTCTATTAGAGTGGCCTGACTTGATTTCTACTGGAGAATTACATTTGGTAGCATGATTGATGAATGGAGTTTTAAATCTACAATTACCCAACAACGAATGTCTTTGCTGCTGTGAATAATGTTTACTGATGAAAGTATATTACTCATTGAAAAGTTTTTTGATATGGAAACAAAAACTGTAGTTGATTAGCCAGAGTGACCATCACAGTGCCATATGCTTTTCCTTTTTCTATGATAATTAGATATGGATTGTATAAAACTGTTATTTTACTATGAAAATATTTAATCTGCACGCTCACACCACAGCTGCCAACATGACCACAAGACGTATTTGTTGTATTGTTACAGTTAATTGAAAATGTATATAATGGAAAGGATTGCCTTCAACATTAAATCATTTTAGAAAGAGAATTAACAAATTAGCCCATAGAAAATGAGAACTGTAGAGAACATTGTAATCATTTATAATGAGATTTTAGTAGAATCACAGTGAAGACTAAGCATTAAGAAGGGGGAGAATATTTTAGCTATTCCTGTCCTGCAAAATGAAAAGTATTAAAGTTTAATTTTTCCCAGTTGAGAATTCATAATAAAACAATTGTATTTAATGTGACTCTTAGGGCCTTTCATTTCAAAGAGTAGTACAGAATAGAAATTCCTTTACCTGCAGCAGTCAGTCCTTTGGAGATATCTTGCAGAATGCTGTAATCTGTCCTCTCTGTGCAATTAAAATGAAAAAGTGGCTTTCCAAGAGCCATGCAGAGCTCTTGCACAGTAGATCTTTTGCAGCATCCCTAGTGTTAAAATGTGAAATCATTTTTTAAAAAAAACCATAAACTAGCAACAGCAAGTCTGAACATAGATATTGGGAAAGATACCTGCAAGGAAGGCTTTGATATAATTTCCTTTATAGTACAAAACATCACTCTGTAGTCAGCTTTGAGCGAGGAAGAATGCCATTTATACAGTCCAGATGGTGCAAAAACCCATAAATGAGTAAAAGTCATCAAATGTTGTTTCTTTTCTTTGTGTAAATAATGGCTGTATATCACTTCAAGCAGCTGGTCAACTTTAAAATATATTTTAGAACCGAATGCTGGCATGGCATCATGTTGCTTCTAGGAACAGCTCTAGGCTAAAATGGGGCTTTAGACTGGGTTTTTTTCCCAGTAGCCCCCGGGGGTAGTGACGGATGTAAAGGTCGAACAATATGTTAACGTTACATGAATAAAAAGTAAATAAAGGTTGGTATCAGAGATTGCAACAAGGGTATTGGGGCAAAAGAGGGTCATTGTAACCTGGAGTACTGCACTGCCTGAGTTCCGCACCATTATATTTATGAAGGGCAGGCAGGGTGAGGCAGATGAGAATTCCACCCCTTTCGCTTTCCTAACTTGCATGTCATTCAGGTGCAGGCTGCCATGGAGCCCATATACAGGTTTCCCTTGCACCTTGAGCCACATTTTTTATCCTGCACAAAGTGTATCGACAGAACTGTCCCTACTGCAAATCCTTCGGACAGGGGCAGTTGTAAAGGAGGCCCAGAGTGCAGTAAGAGAATATAGGAGTCCTGAAAAGGGGATGAAGAGCTTTAATAATCAGAAAGTGATTACTGAAGTCCATTGCTGCTAAGCACTGAGAGCTAAAGTATAAACTGTTTAAAATAGGGTCATCACTGATCCTTGTGGTTCTCTAACTAATAAATAAACTTGACACAAAGAAGAGCTTGCCAGGGAAACAGCTAAATAGTATTTGCAGTGGAAAGATGAACCTGGAGTTTGAATTTTTCAAATAAAACCTATGTCAAATAATATAGGTGAGAGAGCATTGGTTAGGATTATTTCTTGGTCCGCAAACACATTATCCGAAAAGATCTGAATTACGATAACAGGTTCCATGCCTGTATTAACGTGTGTCCTTTTGAACCAAGCCTGTATATAATCAGTATTAATATATGGCTAACAACAGACTTCCAGCCTTCCAGCAGCTGTGGAAGTAAATATTGTTAAATTGCATGCTTCTACTAGAAATAATAAAACACATATTAATGCATTGGAAAATAAATCTATACTTGTGGTCCCGTGACATTTGAACTACTTATTTATCTTTGTGTCTGTATTCCCTTATAACTAGTTCAGTTGGCACTTAAGCAACAGGCTTACTTACCCTCACGTTTAAAGCACCAATGTCATATAGCTCAAATGATGACTCCGTTTCAGACTTGGTACAGCTACATTAAAGTACTGTTGCACAACATCACACTAAAATGCAGAGAGAGGAAAAGTTAAATCTGCCTCACATTAAGCCAGCCTATTAAGAATTTAACTTGTGCATCAATGTCTTATAACATAAAATGCAGAAATATATATACAGCATTAATTCTTTACAGCATTTAAATTACCTGATATAAAAGGAGAAGTATATAATTAGCAAGTTTTACAGTATCACATGCTGACAAAGATGTTTTAACGATTTGTTGACTTGCGTCTTGTTTTTCAGTGGAATCACCAACATTGTTGCTGAGTAGTTCTGATCTCTGTTGTTCATCTAAGTGGACCAAATACTGAAGAAGAAACTTACATTTACATAATGATCAGTACATCTACATAGAAACCTGAATGCTAACAGCACGTATCCATAAATAAATAAAACCCCAACTCATTGGCTGGGGAAGCATGCAGTAGCTTGTAGCTTATAACAAATAAAGGCTGGTTTATTTATCAAATTTACCTGCCTACCTAGTTGGGTTTAGGCATCCTAGTGAATTTTGGAAATTATAATATTTGATAATCATGTACATAGGGTGATATTTTTAGGAATGCCTCAGATTGTAATACAGTATGCTCTTCCAGTCCCATATGTTCAATCTGCACCTTATACTTCTCTAGGGTTGGTAGCTATGTTAAGTCTTTTAGGACACAAACAACACTAATGGAGTTATTTACTTAACTCCAAATGCAAAAATCGTGAAAAATGTGTGATGTGTTTTGTGAAATCACTAATTTTTGCAAATTGATAAAATCCTGAGTATGGAATAGTCTGAATCAGAAAATCCAGCATGTCTGACCTGTCGAGGTTGCATAAAAGTCAATGGGAGAAGTCCCAATGATTTTTTGATCCACGCTACCCCGAATACCCAAAGTTTTTGGCAAAAATCTTCATTTTCGGGTGAAAAATAAACATGAAAATCGGATTAAACATCCAAAAATTCGGATTTTTTCCTGCAAAGCTAATTTTCGGGAAAATGTAATAATAAATAAGCTCAAAAAAAAACAAGCGGATTTGATCACAGTTTGTAGCAGAAGATATTGAGATAAAATCACAAAAATTTTCGATTTTTTTTATAAAATATGACTTTTAAAAAATCACAAATTTTTTGGAATTTATTAAACCCCGAGGATGGAATAGTCTGAATCAGAAAATTCAGCATCTCAGACCTGTCGAGGTTTTATATAAGTCAATGGGAAGTTTTCGGTGAAAAATCCGAAAAAATCGTGAAAACCGTCTGAGAAATCTGGAAAAAACTTGAAAATCTGATTTTATCCCACAAAGCTAATTTTGCCAGAAAATCTAATAATAAATAAGTGGGAAAAAAACCCGAGCGGATTTGATTGGAGTTTGTAGCAGAAAATATTGAGATAAATTCGGACTTTGATAAATAACCCCCTAAATAATTTGATGACGGAAAACCTTTTCAGCAAATAATTAACTCATCGTGTAAATTATTCCAAAGGTATCAAAAATAACCTAGCATATGAAACTAGTAAATACATATTAAATATTATGCTAAATTAGATATTGTGCTAATTCAGTTCCAAGTTTCCCAAAGAGCCAGATACATTTCAATGAGAAAAACAAATGTTACTGTTTACACATTGAAATTCTGCTGAAGTCTATGGTAATAAATTGGAACTGAATTAATAAAAATATTTTTTCTCCTCCAATTGAATAGTCCCCATATGTTTTCATGCAATAAACAATAAAATATTGTTTTCTGATAGAACTGAATCTGGCCCATTATTGTTAACATAATTTTGCACCACAGTGCCCAAACTTCAATGGAAACTGAATTCTTAGTCTACTTTAGCAGTTGTATATGTTTATTATAAACACCTTTAAAATCCAAAGTGAGTAAAATTAGAATATTAAAAAAAAGATGGCTGGAAGTTACATCAGTTCAACACCAAGTAACATCAGAAAATATTTGAACAAGAATATCTATAACAGGGGCGTAACTACCGGGGGAGCAGGGGGTGCAAATGGGCCAGGGCCCGCACCCCCGCAGGTCCCCCCCGGAAGATTGTGCGCGCTGCAGCCGGCTGGAGTCGGCTGCAGCGGCACAGAAAAATCACGCACACGAGGGTGGGGGCAGGCCCGTCTGCATGGCTCGCACCAGGGCCCGCCCCCACCAAGTTACGTTACTGATCTATAACATATCTTAATCAAATATGTTAATGCTGCTTTTAATATATGTTTTAATATAAAGTACATAGTAGAACTGAAAGTAAGTAGTTTTATTTTTTTGTGCTTCTGGATTCTTTTTTAATTAATATTAAAAATGTATATTGATAATACATTTTAATTATATTCCTGAGCTCCTTGAGCTTTAAGTTCCTAATACTACTAAATCTACTATTTTATGGTCCATAGTTCAAGTTAGCCTGTTGGCTGGCATCCAGCAAATGGTAAATGTATTAATAGCTGAAAGGCTGCAGATTTGGTATGTCAGCTCCAATTCCTTGTGGTAAAGTGGCCACAGAAATGTGGAAAAAAGATACATTTTCAATTTAAGTTCCATAGTGGGAGATGTAAGCTTCAAGGGAGATGTTGTACACGGAGAATAAAGGATGTTGTTGTCTGGCCCTGTTTTGGAAGGAACGGGCAAGGCAGATAATCCATTCCAGTGGTCCAGTCCACAAATTGGAGTTCAATTCCACAGGAAGGCTGTCCTGTATAAAGATATTTAATAGATGCAGAGAGCTTAGGAAGGTCTTTCTGAACAGGACACAGGCAGTGAAGGTTGTATAAGAAACTCCCAGAGGGCCTGAGATACTGCCTGCCACTGATTCACAGAGGAACTGAGAAAAGCCAGGAGGTTGAGCAACCCCCCCAAAGAAGAATTGTACAGCTACAGGGGTAACCCAAACTTCTGTTTTTTTCTAACTGGTAGTCCACAAGGGGCCCAGTTTAGTAAGGAACCTCAAGTAGACCCCAATATTCAGGATTAATTTTTACGATTTGTTTTGTATGCTAAATTGGTCACTCCTGTGTGTAAATAAACTGCCTTAATGTGAAGAAAGTGTATGTGTTGTGGATCCTGCATAATATACACCCTTTACAAGCACGCTTAATATCCTGTGTATGTTAATATATCCAAAGCATGTTTTTTTTTGTTTTTTTTTAAAAAAAAAAAGACTGATTTGTGTTTTATAATCACATTGTGCTGTTTTTTGTTTTTTTAATTGACTGTTCTGTCAGGGACTGACAGAAACACAAAAAGCTTCAGTCTATTTGAACACAAAGTATGATGGCAGGCAATAATGCTAAAATGGAACATTCAAACCACATTTAACAGACTTTTCTGTATTCCTAGCTCTCAAAGGGCCCTGGAGCAGATCAATGGACGCCAACTAAAATCATTAAGTATGACTTACCTTGGCCATTTCCTTCCTTCTTTGCCTTTGAGGTTCTTTCAGACTGCAGCCGAATGCCTTTCTGGGGAATTTCATTTAATGTCTTGGCAGCGTATTCAATTCCTTCTGTCAGATCCTTAAGGCAGTGCTATAAATAAAAGGCACAATGCTTTATTGGTAGGGTCAGCAAAATTATTTTACTCAATGAGCTCTTAACTCAAAATACTTTATAATGATTACTTTTATTATGGTTACGTCACTGACAGCTATGCTCACTAGCTATGCTCCCTGCATGCACGCCTCACATAATAAAAACGTCTAGGGCTTTTCTGTAGCTGCCAAAATGAAGATAGTATTGTTACTTGAAATGGTTACAGTGGGCTTTTGGTTTTGAAGTTGAGATCTCTGATATTCAACATCACCCCCCGAAACAATCAGCTTAACTATTAAACACATAGGGGCAGATTTATCAAGGGTCAAATTTTGAATTGAAAAAACCTTGAAATTTGAATTCAAAAAGACCAGCCAAAATTTATTAAACAAATCTAGGAGTTTTTTTTGCCCGAATAAGTCTGTTTTTCCCAAAAAAACCTTTGATTTCTCAAAGTCCATCAATTTACTCCAAAAAGGTTCTAGGAGGACCCCCATAGGCAAAAACAGCAATTTGGCAGGTTTTAGGAAGCGAATGGTCGAAGTCGAAGTTTTAAAGAGACAGTACATGATAAATTTCGATATTTGAATTTTCAAATTTTTTTCAAATACAAATCAAATTGGGACTATTCCCTAGTCGACATACACAAAAATTAGCTTGAAATAATTTTTTTTTAATTTTCATATTTTCACTTTGACCTTTGATAAATCTGACTCATAAATTGATAAATATGTTCACCATACTATTTTGGTATAAAGTAAAAGGTTTCCGTTATCTCTCTGCCCATGAGCTCTCTTGCCTACAATTTTAGGATTCCCATATGATCACATATTCCATTTTCCAATGTCAAGAACAAGTATGCTCTCCAGGGACCACCAAGAAGCAAATTCGCTAAAGGGCAAATTTTTGGCTGCAAAGGCTTCGCTACACATTTCTCGCGACTTTGGCAGGTACAAATTCGTTACCACTGCACTAATTCACTAAAATGCAAAGTTGCGTCTCAGCAGCCGAATGCTGGCGAAGTTTCGCTAGCATTAATTCGCCAGTTAGTAACTTTTCCAAGGAGCCTGGTGCTCCGTGGAAAAGTTACTATTTGATACAAATGTCAGCGTATGCTCTGGAGGCGATTTTACGTGTCAGCACAGAGGGTCTTGTCATCCTTTGGCATGTTGTGGGTGAATGCTCTCCTTTTTGTGATTTTTCCGTTAATTCGTCAGCGCAAGCATTTCATAGCAAACTTTCCCTAATGTTCATTTCTGCCTAGCGAACGTCATTAGTACTCTTACGCTTAGGTCAGTTTAAATAGGGCGGGTACATATGGGTCATATATATGTATTAGAGATGTTGTTAACATAGAGGGTGAGGGTGGGCCAGAGAGGGGCAGGGTTGTGATGTTTTGGGGATGGAATTATGACATTTCAGAGGAGGGATTATGACATTTTGGGGGCGGATTCACCGAGTTTTACCAGGAAGGGACTGCATCCCTTGCATTAGGTGGGTAGGGGAGCGTGGGAGCGGGGCGGATCTGAGGCGGGCAAGGGGTGGAACAATAGGGATTACAAATTTACCGGCTAATACATTGACGGTAAATTTGTAATCCCGCCTTGGCCTTGGTATTTTACCGGCCAGGTGGCAACCCTACCTACACATGAGCCCACCATAAAACAAATGTGGCATGCCCCTCAAATGGTTGGAAAAAAATAAACACAAAAATCTTTAATAGTTAGAACTTTTGCAGGAAATCCCACTTTAAAATATAAAAAAAAAACTCGTATCAGTTCACTGGCAGGGCCGGATTTACATAGCTGGTGCCCATAGGCCCGCTGCCATTCATTGCCCCATCCCCTCCCTTTTATTCAATCAAATTTTCATCATTGGGACCAGAGCAATGGGGATTGGTGTACAGGAAGTTTTAAAAACTATTGTATCCCCAGTGTTTCTGAACCAATGTGGGTGTGGTTGGGCAGCATGCCGCCCCCAAAAATCCTGCTGCCCTAGGCCTGGGCCTTGGTGGCCTCTCCACAAATTTGTCTATATGTATTTTGTGGTCACAGCCTCATAGCACAACCTTCCCTTGTTTGTCATATTGCAGTATCCCTGCTTGTTACTTCTTTTGCTTCATCAATCTTAGTTCCACAATGATTCTTCTCACCCACACTCAAATTCTGTTTTATGAAGCAATAATAGGGACACTTTTGTACCTGCAACAGCCCCAATGCCTGCAGGTGTAAAGAGTGGGACATTTCTGAACTGGCCTTTAGTCTGGACACTCCAGTCCACACTTTTGGAATCGCTGCCTAGAATATTGTGTCTACACGCACCAGAATTAGACCTATTGAAATATAGGGCAGTTACTGATCTTATAAGCAACATTGTGCCACCAGTGCCACAACTTGTGCCCAATTTACCAAAGATAATTTGCTTCTGCCCTGATAAATTACTCAGAGGTTCCAGCAAACACTACTATGCTAAAAGCTGCATTGTAAGTTAAAAAATTTGTACAAGTAAGGGAATGGTTATCCAGAATGATAACAGATCTTTCCGTAATTTGGACCCAAATACCTATAGGGGCATATTTAGTATGCTGTGTAAAAACAAGTTCACCACAAAAGTAGTGTAACAGGGTGTGTAACAAGGTGTGTGTAATTTTACTCCATGCAAATGCCAGATTTGCCTCTATTTTACATTGCTTCCAGAAGAAGTCAATCTAAGTTCAAAACTTTGAAGCCAAGTGATGTGTGGTGTATTATCCCGCTGTTTTTTACACAGAATAATAAATATGCCAATAAGTCTACTAGAAAATCATGTAAACATTATCTATATCTTAGTTGGGATAAGGTACTGTTTTATTATTATTTATTATTGTGACAGAGGCTGTCCAGCCTGTTTTGATGAATTATGCAAAAATATGTAAATGAACCCAAGTGAATTACTGCCCGTCTGAATGTGACAGGGTTCCCCTAGTAAGCTGCATCAACAGGAGCTAGTGACTTGCACCAAGCTATAAGCTTAGGAGCTGCATGACAAGGGGTCCGAATGATTTTTGCAGCCACATTATACTGGTTTATGGTTCAAGATGCTTGATCCATGGAATGTTTCCGATCGCCATTGGGTCAGGAAGGAATTTTTTCCCTCTTGAGGCAAAATTGGCAATAGCTTCAGGCTGAGTTTTTTCCTTCCTCTGGATCAAAACAGTGGATATATAATAAAGTATTTTACGTTTTATTTGTCACAGCAGCGGTGGGGCCTTGCCTGAGTACTGCACAGGTAAATTAAGACACGGTGGGTTGATTGATACAGACACTAGTACTGCTAGGTGACAGCCTGCTTGGATTTCCTATCATCAAGAATACCAAAATCACAGATGCAAAACAGGATCTGAAAGAATGGTCAAAGTACAGGCAGAGGTCAGAACAGGCAGCAGACAAGACTTGGTCAGGATCAGGCAGGGTCTAAAACAATTAGAAACACTGAATTGCACCCAGGAACCAAATGAATAGACCTCTACATTGAGCAAAGAACAGTGAGCAAGGAGCCCTTTAAATTTTCAAATTTCGCGCCAACTTTTCAAATTTCTTGTTCGGCACTTTCCGGATATAGACGAGTATAGCCGAGTAGCGCATTCAAGAGGACGGCAACGAAGAGTGTGGGCGTGGTGGGCCCCCTGTAGACCACCTACATACACTGGAATAGTGGATAAACCCACAACAATTTGAGTCAAATTGTGATTTGCACAATGTGCCATTCTGACTTGATATTTTCCCTAATCTAATTTACTAACTTCAGTAGGTTCAATAATGTGCAATACACTAGCGAGTCATAAGATTTAGGGAAAAAGTTAGAGGAAGCATGCTGATAAAGTATTTCTCTAAGCTTTATTTCTCAAAACTAAAATAAAGCTAAAATATCTAAAATTATAAAGTCTATCTGTAAAAAATATTGAATTACCATCCCCCACAGTTTAGTGGATTCTTTAAAGTAGCGGATTTCTTTAATTTAAAGTGATAGAGAGACAGATATAAAGACAGACAGACAGCACATACATATACTATAAATAGTGTGTATAATGTGTGAAAGTGTTGCCATATATAAATAAATACTCTTCTTCTATGATTTCCTTTTAACACTAGCTTATGGGTTCTGACATGTTTTCAAGGCAGTCAGCGCTGTCATGATAATTCCATTCCTCATCTCATGGTAATTTCTTGCTCTGGTTTATTAGCATAGATGCACTGCAGGGTATACTGCCAACCATGAGACAGACTGAAAAAAGGCTAGACAGCAGCTGTAAACAAAAATAGGAACAAAGGCACACTCAAATCTTTTTCATTTTTATTTCTGGTGAGATCTCAGCTGTGCAACATTGTTCTAATAAGATAGGCTTATATAGTATGAATCAACTGATAAGAAGACTTATAAGTGACCTGAGAATGTTTGTTAATGGCATATTCTAAATATCAGTGACAGGTTATCAAATATCCAGTCAAACTTGCAGATTAACAGAGTGCAGAGTGTGTGTTCAGGCATAAGACAGTGAGCAGGAAGGGTAACTGAGATGACAGTATGTCAGTGAGAAAGCTGCTGTACCTGTAGTTTCTCTTTGCTGTATTCATTGCTGATTCCAATGGTCTCCTTCAGTTCCTTGGTGAATTTAATCTGGGTGCTGAGATAGGCAACATCACTTGCAAAGAGTCAAGTGCCTAGAGGTTGGTTCCTTAGAGCCTTCGCCACCATCTGAAAGCAAGCACCTAGAAAAATATTACAAAATTTGTCTTCACACATAGCATAGATAAAGATAGTTCTAATGAGCAAATGGACCTAGATGGGTGCCCATAAAGATAACAGAAACTACCCTCACCAAAGATCTTTTACCTGTTCCTATTACAATGTAAAGGTCCCCTACACTATACTAATGTTTAGTAAAACCGATTCTGTCTGTTTTTCAGATTGTTATATCATTTTTATGCAGATAACATTCTTTATACTGTAACCATCACTGCATATTTCACTCGCAGCTAACATCAGCTTTCATTTAAGAAGAGGTGTAAAATCACTGGGAGACACCTCCCACTGATTCTATTTGCTTACCTGCCACCCTGAGGTGGTGCTTCTCTTCTTCAAAAAAAACACTGCACCAACCCAACAACTTGATCAGTGTCCCAAGCATTCCATGCACCAATTGAAGATGGGTGCATGCGCATAACATGAATTGCAAAACAATTTCTGTACCATGCACTCACCTAGAGAGGCACAAAGATGGCGTGGGTACCTGAACAAGATGGGCCTGGGTAACAGGTAAGTCCCTAGAATAACTTAACTATAACTATAACTTAACTATCAACTTACCACCCCTGTCATTTTTACCTTTTCTTCTCCCTTAAAACACACAGGTTTGCTGTCTAGGATTCCTTTATATACAATAACCAAGCACTTGCAAAATCCTGCCTCTTTCATCTGTGCATCAGAGGCCTAATTCACTTTTACCTTAGCTTAGAAACAAATAAAACAAGTATTCACTAATTTTTCCAAAATTCAGCATGAACTAAATACACCGTTTTTGGTCTATGGTGCTATGAGCACCTCGGCCCTACGGAAGAGAACGGCAGGGGCCTTTTTCATGTGCCACCAAGTGTAATTTTAATAAATGAATGTTGCACTGTCTAACCCACACAAAACAGTATAAGTAAAAATTTCAAGCTTTCAGAGCTTCGAAAGCTTTCAATTTGTATGTGGCAGACAAAAGATGTCGTACCCCCCCCCCCCCTCCACTTCTTTTCAGACTTGGTTTTTCAGTTTTTACATATATAGCTTCTTTAACACCTCGTTTGAACCAGTCGCTCTCCTGGGAAAGAATCTGGACTTGGCAGTCTTCAAACATGTGTCCTTTTTCTTTTAGATGTAGGAACACGGCTGAATTCTGACCAGAGGAGCTGGGTCTTCTGTGCTGCACCAAACGCTGGTGTAACTGTTGTTTGGTTTCCCCCACATACAAATCAGAGCATTCCTCACTGCACTGCATACGCAATGTTACACTTTTTGTGCTGTGGGGGTGGGGTCTTTTGGGTGAACTAGTTGCTGCTTCAGTGTGTTGCTGGGTTTAAAGCAGATAGGGATGTGGTGTTTATTAAAGTTTTTTCCGACACCCCAGCTACATATGGGAGGACCAAGTTCTTTCTCCTGTTTTCCACCTTCACCAGTAGTCTTGGTGCTATTGGTTCTTTTTCCACCGGTTTTCCCAAAAGCCCAATCTGGATACCCACATGTCTTCAGGGCCCCTCTGAGATGTTTCATCTCTTTCAACTTAGCCTCTGTGCTGGTGGGGATCTTGTCTGCTCTGTGATGTAGAGTTTTAATGACCCCCAGTTTGTGATCTAGTGGATGGTGGGAGTCAAACAACAGGTACTGGTCTGTATGGGTAGGCTTCCTGTAGACATCTATTTCCAGCTTTCCATCCTCTCTGACTCTTACGAAACAGTCCAAAAAAGCCAGTGTGTTATCTTGCACATCTTCTCGTGTAAACTTGATGTTGTGGTCCACTGTGTTGATGTGAAAGTCTGTACCTCCTGTGTGTGTATTTTAACCCATGTATCATCCACAAAATGGAACCAATGACTGGGAGTTATTCCTTTGAAGCTAGCCAGGGCCTTTCTTTCCACTTCCTCCATGTACAGGTTTGCCACAATGGTCGAAACTCGGGATACCATGGCGCAGCCATGCTTATGCCTATAGAACTTATCCTTGTATTTGAAATATGTGTTACTTAGGCACAGGTCCAGTAATGCTCTGATTTGTATGTGGGAGAAACAAAACAACAGTTACACCAGCGTATGGCGCAGCACAGAAGAGCCAGGTCCTCTGGTCAGATGTGTACCTACATCTAAAAGAAAAAGGACACACATTTGAAGACTGCCAAGTCCAGATTCTAGAACGGGAGAGTGTCTGGTTCAAAAGAGGTGGTAAAGAAGCCATATATGTAAAAACTGAAAAACCAAGTCTGAATAGAGGCGGGGGGATGCGACATCTATTGTCTGCCACATACAATGCTGTTTTGGCACCTCTCCCTGGAAGGTTTAATAACACATCAAAGCTACAATCTTGCTAATACAATCAACACCTAATTTAATGACATCATTGTGGATTATGATGAACAGATTATGCTGATTGGAGAAACATTCTCAAAGGAAGATTTACAAGTTTTCAAGGAAAACAAAACACAGCAAGTCCAGTTGATTTGACTTATTTCTATAGATAATCCAGTTTAATACTCACCAGTTATACAGGTGTTTACAGGTTTTTTATGAAATACAAGAAATAGATTTGTATACAGAACAAAAAGTAAATTGCTGGCAGGAACAAAACTTTTGCATTTGGTCACATTTGTTACTGGAATACACGGATAGAGAAAATAATGACATACTTCTCTCATCTGTTTCAGGTTCTTTGTTTATCACCACCCGTAGAGCTCCCGCACTGTGTATCTCTTTTGCCTCCACTGAGCGTTTTTTTGTGTGCTCCAGATTTCCCTTAAGTTTATTTTCAAGCAAAACTTTTTTACTGTCTACAAGTTGTGATAAACAAGACTCCACAGGGCCTCTACATTCAAGTGGCTGCACAGAAATAAAAGTTGAATTGTCAGCAACTCACTGGACAGCAAATTGCTGAAGACTCTAAGGCAGATGTTCCCTGATGTTTTAAACATATTTCCTATCACTTTTATCAATGTTGTACCATCTCATCTATGTACAGTAATACTGTTAAATTATACATAAGCACAAAGAAGGAACAGGATGCTCAGTGTTTGTGTTATATCATTAAATATTAATTCTGGATGTATAAACATCCTGTTTTTTCTCTAAACCACAAACAGAAATAGACTGAATATTTCCAAACAAAAGGCAAATCGAAGAGAAACAGCTAATCACTTAGAGGCCGAGGTTGAATTTCGAATTTATGTGAATATTTTTTTACTCTAATAAATTTGAACAAATATTACCGACTTGAAAACTCGAATCAAATTCCAGACAAATTCGACTAAACTTGAAATGACTTTTTTCTCCGAAAAAAACTTGAATGTCAAATGGGTCAATGGACCTCTCCCATTGACATATACATGAATTCGGCAGGTTTTAGATGGTGTATAGTCAAATTCAAATTATTCTCAGTTGATAAATCTTGAATTTCGAATTTGAATTCAAATCGGGTTTGGATTATTCCCAATTTGAGTTTTGACCAAAAATATAATTCGAAAATTCGAATTTACTATTCGAACCTTAATAAATCTGCTCCTTAGTGGTTATCTGTAATGTACATGCTGTAAGATTATTTTAACTTACACCCCCCTTTAGGCAGAGACACTACTAGGGTAGAAATTTGCCCCTTCAATGGGCAATATATTGCCATATACATATTCAGTGGTTGTCCTGCTTTACAAATAAATATTGAAACTGGTCATTAATTAGGACCTCCTGGGGCCCCCTTTAGCCGTAGGGTCTGCTTTATCTGTAGTTAAGCCCCTGTAACCATGTTTTATTCCAAAGTCATATAATAAAAAATACATTATAATCTCTATATGTAAGATACCAGCAAGGTGCCTGACAAAGTTCAGGGAATCAGAATTCTTACTGGTCAATTCTTTTTGCATTTATAAGGAAGTATTTGATCAGTAATATTCTCGTTGGTGAAATTTCTTGATCTATATATACGTTTTTCTATAAAAAATTACAGGGTTCTGTGGGACGATGATAAGGTTGGGTTTACAACCCCTCTAATCAGATTCAAACACCGTTCTGTACACAAGCTCCAGAAGTGAAGCAACCCCGATCTAAAAATGACAAAACCTGCACCCAATCTGCTTAAAACCACAAGTGCCTCTAACTATGCTAAAATCATGGGGAGAATATTGCATTATGAGTAAATAATTACGACAATTTGTGACTCACTTTGCACATTGAAGTTGGATTTTTTTTAACTGTTTTTATTAAAGCTTTCCAACATTCAAGTTTCAAATAAGTAACATAATAACAAAGTAAGTATTTCTTGAAATAACAGTATAGAATATAACATAACATAATAATTGACTCATTTTCAACAAGATTTCCAGTCCTGGGTTTATATATTATGATATGTATGAAGCCAGCAATATGTCCAAGGACTGAATTCCGGGGGGGATTTAGTAGTTCATTATTTCTTCGACTTATGTCTTGAAAGTATTGCTGCATTTTTATAATAATTGGGTTGGATCATAATGATTCTATGTCATACTATGTTGTATTTTGAACGTGCAAACAGTTAGGTGTCTAATAGAGAGTGGAGGAGAATATATATAAGTGGACCATGTATCAACATTTTTTTGGGTGTTTTGTTTTTACTTGGTAGTTATTTCTATTTAATCTAGATTAGATATTTGATGCAACTTTTGCTTTACTAAAGTTTATACAGTATGAGTAATTTCAGAAGAAAGCCATTTCTGTAATAGTGTCTTTCGGGCTGCTGCTGTCAACTTTTGCTAATTGGTTCTCTGGTTTTGTGAGGTTTCTATAAACCCTGGTATCACTAAATAATGCTTGAATTGGTTTTCATAAATGATCCCTATAATTATTTTAATCACAGTGACAGAGCAAATACCAAGGTTTCTATAAAAGGTGTACTATATAAATCACACTTCATATACCACTGCCCTGTATTAGAGCATTCTGTAACATCATTTTTTTTTATTAAGCAGAACCTAATAATAATAAAAAGAAAATCTCTTTTATAAATACAAATCCTAAACCATTTTTTTTGTTATTTTTAGGATGACCCGTTTGAATATAATAATACCAGACTGATGGTTAGATTATTGTGACTGACAGAACACTACTGTGAACATACTAAGATTTCAGTTGCCCTGCTGAAACCATCAGCTGTTGTTTGTGCATATGCCGAGTTTTGATGTTGGTATCCAACAGAAAACGCTAAGGGGAATATGCTGGAAGCGAGGAAGGAAACATCCTGAATTACAAATTAACATATGTAACTGCAGAGTGACCTGAGATGCCTCCAGTGTTATTTATGATCGTAACTGAGCCCAAGATGAAATTAAATGCCGGGAGAGCTCCAAGAAGGAATAATATACGTGCAGTTTGATAAACACCATGCTGTTCAAAACAATAAAACTGTGATACTGAATCACTGGTAGATAGTTTTTTACTGTCAGTTAAAATTTAGATGTATCTGATGATTTGCAAATCATAATCCGCGCTTGGATGAATAAAAAAATGCCTTATTGCAAATGGGTCAAATGGATAAAAAGTGTAAATATGAAACAACTTTACAGAGCATAGTTTGATTAAAGAGCAACTTTAAAAAATGGAAGATCTGATAATTTGAAAATAATATAAATTAATATAAAGCTTTTGATATGTCTCTCTCTCTCTCTCTATCTCTCCCCCTCTCTCTCTCTTTCTCTCTCTCTATCTGATTATAATCATAATCCCCAGCCATATTCTGTACTACTCAGTAGTTTCTTTCTTTCTCTCTCCCTATTGGAATGGGCATCAGTGAAAAAGTTTAGCTGTGGACCATTTTAACCACTTATCTGCAACAGAAATAGTACAATTTCCAGGCTGGGCAGTAAAGGCTCAGTCTGCCAGTAAAATGTATGATTTTTAGCAGTGCATGGTCAAGGAGCCAATGGCTGACTTTTACAACCTTAGCATCCTACTTGTTCCCCATCCCTAAATAACAAGTAAACAAAAAAAAAGAGAACTAGCACACCCAGGGCCCAGGTAGGTATGCAGACAAAAATGTGTTGATTGAAATTCTTGTATGTCAACCCTCCACAATTACTTGAACCCCTTTTGCATCTTCTGCCAGTTGCCCCACATTAGTAATCCACACACAAACCTACTGTATATAAGTTAGGCATAAATAAAATGTACAGGTTTACACATATATACACAGTTTTTATTACTTTAAGGTGCTTTAAGGCTAGATGGTTTAGTAACCATATAGCCTATTCTGCCTGTAATTTAGACCATAAGGTTTGTAGTTTGCAGTGGCGTGTACGCTGTGTTCCCCACCAAAAAAATCTTTGGAGGGGAGCAGCATGCATAACTGGCATGCATAAATGGTCCAGCTCACAAACCCCTCCCTCACCACAACCCCCTCCCCCATTGCATACTTGCACCGGGTGAGTGTGCAACAATTTAAATAAGAAGAGCTGTGGGGAGGGTGAGTAAGCCAATCCCATGTTTCCTGCCCGACCATGAAGTCTGCTTGCTCTATAGTTACTCCACTGCACACGGGTTGTTTTATATACAAGTGAAGTGTCTTCCACAAAAAATTATATATGCTTTTTTTATTCTCTAGCCTCTACATTTAGGGGGTTATCAATGTCATTTATCAATGTCCTAATTTATCTCAATATTTTCTTCTACAAATTCCGATCAAATCCACTTGGGTTTTTAACACTTAATTATTACATTCTCCCAAAAATTTGCTTTGCGGGAAAAAATCTGATTTTCATGATTTTTTCAGATTTTCCATCAGATTTTCCATCGGATTTTCAAGATTTTTCAGATGTTTCACCCAAAGACTCCGATTTTTGGCCGAAAACTCCAAAAATGTCAGGGTATTGCATGAAACCCAGCGCCCATCAAGAAATCAGTGGGACTTCTCCCAATGACTTATATGCAACCTTGACAGGTCTGAGATACCAGATTTTCTGATTCAGACTTTTCCTTCCTTGGGATTTAATAAATTCCAAAAGAATCGTGATTAAGTCCGATTTTATAAAAAAGAATCACAAATTTTTCTGTGATTTTTGCATTCGGGTTTAGTAAATAACCCCCATAACATGCTCTGGTAATCCTATTTTACTGTTGTACCTATGGACACGTGAGTGAATTCTTTAATGTCACAAATTATTACTACTTTTAGAGAAGTGTTGGATAGTTTGGGAATAGTACTTAAAATATATAGTTGTCTGGGGTTAAAGTTGTGGATTTTTGGAATTTCAATCAAAAGTGTATTTCTAATCCGGTGCTTTGGGAGGGGGGTTAACCTATACAGGTAGCAATCTCTATAAAACTATACATAATTGTTATTGGTCTGCTTGGGAGACAAGGGGCTTTATAATAAATTGGGTTTTCATTAAAACCGAGTACTTTCATTTTTTTTTAAAGCTCTTTGCCACTAGATATGTGTTGGATTCACATACAATGCTAGATTTTTTATTTCTTGCTGGTGAAATTTGCTAACTTTAAACTAAAACATTTTTTTCTGTAGTTGAATATTCCACGTTCAAAAATATGCAATGGAATATGGAAGTAATACTCCCCATAGCACACAATTTTAAAATATCCTCCACAGACAGGAAAAAAAGCCATGGGAAAGGCAGTCTTTTTTGCTCCAAGTGATGTCGAACTGCTCGCTGGCACCGTTCTAATTTTTAGTTCAGCATGTCAAGGAGAGACTGTAAACCTGAAGGCAAATACAGGAAAGGCAAACCAATAAACTAGGTGTCAGAGAAAGTTGCTGGAAATATTAGCTGTACTCAAGTGAACACAATATTTGCTCACTTTCTGTTTTCATTTTCAACCTTATGGCTCTAAGCCTTTGCAAAATAAAAACATATATCAATATTCTGCTGATACAGATTACAAAATATATATACCACCATGATAAATTACTCTTCAAGAAAAGGAAGAAACGTTTATAAGACTTTTTTACCATATTTCTATATTGACAAGATGTAAACGAAAATCATTTCTACCTTGTATACTATATTACAAATTGATCAAGGTTGCTAAAAACCATCACAGTTATTGTGTGAGTGCTAGTCCACAGTCTCAGATCTCACATATTGTATTTAGCTGTATTTTTTTTAAATGATAATTTCTCCAGAATAAAACAAATCAATTTTTACCAGAAAGACAAAACGTGGGAAGGTAAAACCTTGCCATATTTTCCCTTGTTCCTGGACAGATGAGGAAGAGAACCATGGCCCAGTGTAGAAATGCATGCCTATTTACTGCAAGTATAGCATTTCTGTTATTATGCTGTTTTCTGCTAGCTGTTGCTATGATGTAAAATACAGATTAATTGAAAAAGTAATAATTCATTATAGATTTATATCTTATAATAAATCTGAGGATTGTCTCACCTCTTCTCATACAAGTCTGCAGTATGTTTGGATTGTCCTCCACAGATTTCACAAGGTGATAAAAATGATGGTGGACATCAGCAAAAAGAACAGCTTCTCTTGGCATGGCAACACGATATGGAAGGGTAGAAAACACCTGCAAATTTTCGAGATTTATTGTTAGAGAAGCCTTTAAGCAAATAGTAGGTCCATTATGAAGCTTAATTTCTCTGAAATAATGTTATGTTTAGGGATGCACCGAATCCAGGATACAGTTCGGGATTCGGCCAGGATTCTGCCTTTTTGAGCAGGATTTGGATTCGGCCGAATCCTTGTGCCTGGTCAATCCAAATTCTAATTTGCATATGTAAATTAGGGGCGGGTAGGGAAATCAGGTGACTTTTTGTCACAAAAGAAGATTTTTTTCCTTTCCTAACCCTAATTTGCATATGCAAATTAGGATTCGGTTCGGTATTCGGCCAAATCTTTCACCAAGGATTCGGGGTTTCAGCTGAATCCCAAATAGTGGATTTGGTGCATCCCTAGTTATGTTTACAGTATGCTAATGATAATGATAGTTCTTCAGCTTTGTTGCATATATGGTCACTTTCCAGCTCTTTTTTGAAAAAACACAGATGGCTATAATATTCTTAGAACAAGGTTAATTAAAATTTAAATAAGCATGCACTTACAATATTGCATGCTGATATTGTGCTCACAAAACCAGTTGTAATATACTTTTGCACAGATATATGACTAGGAAAACCGACCTCTTCAAGCTGAGTCAACTTTACCTGCACTAAAAGCCACAGCTGAACAGTTGTTTCCATAACCTTGAGTTTTCTGTGCCATTTATACAGCTCATCCAAGAAAGAGCCAGCTTCTGCATAAGGCTGCATAAGGCTGCATAAAGCTATTGATGGTGCTCAAGTTCCAAAAATATAGAATCTGTGTTTCTCAGGACAAGAAAGTAAAAACAAATATACTGCTTTCATTTTTCAATTAAAGGATTACATTATTGTAGTTTACCATTAAATAAATGTACCAACAGTTCATACTGTAATTAGTAACATTTCTCAGTCTACTAGTTGATGTAAGGCAAACAGTACAACTTACAGTATATACAATGCATTAGGTATGATATAATCTGTACCAAATTATTTTAACAGGGCCAAAAAATTAAACATTAAAAAACTCATAGTATAAGCAAATCCCAAGAGTTAAACATTACGAAGCTGTGATATAACCTTATGGTCTATATTGTATGGGGCACACAAAACACAAACTATTTACAGGTGTTAATTGCCAGACTAAAAAGGAAATTTTGTTCTGATAGGCCTTAAAATGAATATGGACTGGATTATGGTAAAATGATGCTGCACCAAGATTATTCTTCAAATGGGAAACTTGTATCCAGGAAACATACAGTTATTAAAAGTAACTCATTCCCACAAGGCAGCAGTGGAGAGATTTGGGTGGACCAGAAACCTGAAAAGATGCACATAGACAGTTCCAATAAGTACTATTTGACTTATAAATGCAGACTGCTTGGTTTATGTTTGATGCAAATATTTTTTGAAATGTGGATTTTGTTGTTATAAGTAGGATCTATACAGTGTATACAGTTTTTTTGTTAATTTCAATATTAATATCCCTTGCATGCTGTAATTACTTTATCCCATTGTTGTGGTGTCAGTTGGACATTTAGGTCTTGTTCTGCATAAGTAGTCTATAACAATCTGAGAGTACTTCTTTTCTGTATCTGCTTTCCCTACAGATACATTTCATTAATGTAGTGCTCCTAATTGTATTAGATGGGCTATCTGCATCAATGGCTACCTTGCGTTGTCTGACACCTGGTATTTCCTTTGGAGGTCTTCAAAGGGCCTTGATGTATTAGCAAAGTATAAGTCTCCTAAGGTGCCTACACCTTTGCTGAACAGTTCTCCTAGGTTAATATTTGGGATCAAGGTTTTGAGGGCAGTTATAGGGGTGAGAGTTGATGGGAAATCCCCAAAATTGTATGGTTTGCAGCAACTGTCCCAGCTTTGGAGGAGTAGCTTTGTCATTGGTAGGATGTTTGGTAGTGGTGGGCACGATTTGGGGGAAACTATAGGATATAAGCCATTGTATGGTCTGTCAAATAGTGAGTTTCTATATCTACCCATTTTTATGCCCCAGGGCAGTATGCATTCTTATCACATTTTTGAGAATGGAAGCCTTGTGGTATAGGTAGAAGTTAGGTATGCCCAGTCCGCCTATGTGTGTGGGGAGTTTTGAAGGCCAATCTAGGTTTCTTACCCTTCCAGATAAAGGTTTTTTGTATTCTTTGTAATTCATTAAGGCAGGTTGGGGGGATGTGTATCTGTAATGTTCTAAATAAATTAAGGATCTGGGGAAGAATTGTAATTTTAGTGGTTGCTAACTTTGTAAATCCATGGCTAAGAGGTCAAGGAGCATCACTACCTTTAAACTATCTGCTGTAACACAGAGCATCCCTCCAGTTTGCCGAACCAGTTGTTTCCAATGTCTTGTTCGCATTGCTGGATTACTAAGGTCTTCTGACAATGGCAATGTCATCTAAACAAGTTCACTTTAATATTTCCAAATAAAAAAGAAATATTACATACAGAAATGGCACGATACGAAAATTAAGAAGAAAAAATATTACCCTTTGCCTTGTTCTCAAGCTTAAGATTTTGTTTGATATCTCTTGTTAACATATACTTAGTGTGTCTGTACTATCTGTCTTGATTTCTACACAATGCTTTTATAACAACGAATACAAAGGGGGTGAAATGCTTTATAAATACTGCCCCCATCCAGTGTCTCTGCTCTACCTTTTATCTTCCATTCGTTACTTTCAATAAATAAGTTAATAAAGCTTCCCACAAAACATCAAACTATTTAACTAGTTAGCAAATCTTGTCCTTTATACATTTATTAGTGTAAAGAAATATCATTTATGTTGTAAAAATCAATTTCCATTCTTTTCATAGGACAGTAAGCAATATACTATAAATAAAGCCCCTAATAAACTTTCCTTTCAAAACATGTAATATTTACATGTATAAAATTGACAGCCTCCAGAGTTTGTTTGTAGACATCCCATTCCCGGACTTCTCTGCTCAGACACTGCAGAAGTTTCAACTGCAGGACATTTTTTTGTACAACTCTTCCGTCTCCATGTTCTGCCACAGCTTGCTTTTCCACATGGCTTGTTCTTTTAGCATTGAATCCACATTCAGCCACACAAGTTGGAGGTTTCTTAATAAATCTTCACAACTGTGACAAGCAAAATATCAATAAAAAACAAGATCAAGTCACATCCATTTTCTCTTTATATTGTCACAAAGATTCCCAATAGAAATAGATTAATCTATCTTGTTGACACATCCTGTAAAAGTACTTTTCTTTGATACCTCTCTTATCTGAAAACTGAAAGGAATAAGTATGCTTATAAAAAAAGGTGTGTTGTATAACTCTCCCTAATGCCAAAATGAAAGGCTGGCAATATCTCTGAGGTACTTCATTCAAATGTTAATGTATTTCAATTGTCTGATTATTATGCATATGCAATAGCCTAGTCTATTTCTATTGCTATCTATGAGAACTATTATTTACCAGCAATAGTGGGAAGACACAGAGAAAATCGATTAATGGACAGCAACTTTTACAGAATGTTATGATAGGTTTGACTTAGTAAACCATTATCAATCCTTTCATATTTAAATGTTTAAAGGGATACTGTCATGGGAAAAAAAAAATTCAAAATGAACCAGTTAATAGTGCTGCTCAGCAGAATTCTGCACTGAAATCCATTTCCCAAAAGAGCAGATTTTTTTATACTCAATTTTGAAATATGACATGGGGCTGGACATATTGTCAATTTCCCAGCTGCCCCAAGTCATGTGACTTGTGCTCTGATAAACTTCAATCACTCTTTACTGCTGTACTGCAAGTTGGAGTCATATCACCCCCTCCCTCCCCCCCCAGCAGCCAAACAAAAGAACAATGGAAGGTAACCAGCTCACAGCTCCCTAACACAAGATAACAGCTGCCTGGTAGATCCAAGAACAACACTCAATAGTAAAAACCCAAGTCTCACTGCGACTCCCTCAGTTACATTGAGAAGGAAAAACAGCAGCCTGCCAGAAAGTATTTCTCTCCTAAAGTGCAGGCACAAGTCACATGACCAGGGGCAGCATCCATACATACTATATAAACTATATATACTCATATCTAGGGGCAAATTTACTTAAGGTCGAATATCGAGGGTTAATTAACCCTCGATATTTGACTGTCGAAGTTAAATCCTTCGACTTCGAATATCGAAGTCGAAGGATTTAGCGATATTCGTTCGTTCGAACGATTAAATCCTTCGAATCGTTCGATTCGAAGGATTTTAATCCATCGATCGAACGATTTTTCTTCAAACAAAAAAAGCTACCAAAGCCTATGGTGACCTTCCCCATAGGCTAACATTGACTTCGGTAGCTTTTAGGTGGCGAACTAGGGGTTCGAAGTTTTTTCTTAAAGAGACAGTACTTCGACTATAGAATGGTCGAATAGTCGAACGATCAAAGGTCAAAGGTCGAAGTAGCCCATTCGATGGACGAAGTAGTCAAAAAAAACATTCGAAATTCGAAGTTTTTTCCTCTATTCCTTCACTCGAGCTAAGTAAATGGCCCCCCTATACTAACTTTAGTTTTTAGTATCACAATAGTTCTGGATTTAATGCTTGTTAAATAAATCATCCAAGCCACTCTTAAAAGCATTAACAGAATCAGCCATCACAACATCATCTGGCAGTGCATTCCACAACCTCACTGTCCTCACTGTGAAGAACCACTTATGCTGCTTCAAATAAAAGTTATTTTCCCCTAGTCACAAGGGGTGGCCTCGGGTGTGGTGATCTTCTTTCTGGGTAAAAAGGTCTCCTGCTATTTGTCTATAATGTCCTTTAATAAACTTGTATCTTGACACTATTCTTTTAGCATAATCATATAATGTCATGCATGAGACTTAAGAACCCACATTTTCGCTCTCCTTGAGGCCTTCAACCATGTCAGGATCAGATGAACTGTAATTTTTGCAAAACTCCTGTAAGAGTGTCTATATTTCAACACTAACAATCAAGTATAATGAAGCTGGTAAACTGCTATATACGGGGATTCAGATCAACTGATTCTGAGAAAGCAAAAAATAAATAAACTCAACTCTTTGAAAGTGGAAATCTAAGGGGTCAATTTACCAGCAATCAAATTGTTTCCATGAATCTCAAAAACTTGGTTTTCCTATACTTCTTAAAAGCTCCAAAAAAGTAAGATTTATTAAAGTGAAAAAATTACCACACAAACCTTTACTACAGGTATGGGACCTGTTATCCAGAATGCTCGGGACCTGGAGTTTTCCGGATAACTGATCTTTCTATAATATGGATATTCATACCTAGTCTACTAGAAAATCATGTAAACATTAAATAACCCCAATAGGCCGATTTTGCTTCCGTTAAAGATGAATTATATCTTTGTTTGGATCATATACAAGGTACTGTTCTACTATTACAGAGAAAAATTTGGATTATTTGATTATAATGGAGTCTAGAGGAGATGTTTATTCTGTAATTCGGAACTTTCTGGATAAAAAGTTTCCGTATAATAGATCCATACCTGTACCAATGCCAGCAAGTGCAGAGAAGCGGTAATGGCGGAGCTCAGTCCTCTCTGTCAGCCTCGTCTGTGAAAAACCACTTATGCTGCTTCTCCTCGTCGGTCGCAAGCTATCGCGGGATCTTGCCAACTTCCACCAAGTACTCCATTAGTAGCATTCAACATTACCCGCTTGCAGCGCAGTCGGACATATCCACGGGAGGCAACGAAGATAATATCAATGCAGCTTTATTTCAACATACTCAGTTGTGATACAAACAGTGGTGGGTGTGCAAAACAAACACGTTTCGTGCCCTCGTGACCGGGCACTTCCTCAGAGTTTGTATCACCACTGAATATGTTGAAATAAAGCTGCATTGATATTATCTCCGTTGCCTCCCGTGGCTATGTCGGACTGCGCTGCAAGCGGGTAATGTTGAACCATACCTGTACCAAATCAATTAAAATTTGCCAAGGTGCTATAGTAATCAATGGGACCTGCTCTGCTCTAAATTGCACCACTTTTAATCAATTTGGACTTTTAGAGGTTTTCAGATTTTTTTTTTTTTTACTAGGAATTGTCTGAAAAACTTGGATTTTTAGAGGTTTTTGAGGTATTCATGTTTTTAGTGCATCATTAATTTTTTGCATTTGCACTTGTTATATTCCGATCTTTTAATAAATTCCTTGACATTAATGGTTTTAGAGTTTAAAATGTGAATTTTATAGTTTGCGCCAATCCGCAGTCAATGTAATAAAACGTCTTGCTGAAAAAGTCGTTATGTTTGCTCCAAAAGATTACGACCCCTTCAAGCACTTCTTATGAGTGCACAATTAAAATTCGCAATGTAATAACAGTTTAAGTAACAATATTAGGGATGCACCGAATCCAGGATTCAGTTCGGGATTCGCCCAGGATTCGGCCTTTTTCAGCAGGATTCGGATTCACGAAGAAAAAAGTGGATTCGGTGCATCCCTAAACAATATTACATTGCGAGATGAGGATTTTTATTCTTATTGGTGCAAATTGTTTTGCTCCTTGCGATTTTTATTACATTCCCCCAAATATAACATAACACATGGACACATAACATGGACAGTAAAAAGTCACATAAGACCTTAGCAAGTGCCTCTGCTGGTGATGGTTGTAACACATAAAACAGAAAAAAAGAAAAGTTATAGCATTATACACTTGTTACCCTGTCAGCTTCTTGTTGTATTCTGATACTTTTGTCTTCATGCTGCTCCACCATGCTGGCATTGTTATGAAAAGGCATGAGTAGTTACAGTGTTGACATGTAGAATATGCTATCATCACCTTATTAAAAAGACGCATCATCTTCATAAAGGATCCTGTGTCCTATTCTTCCCGTTATACTCACTATCTGTGGTTCTGTGCTTTTCAAGAAAGAATCCAAGCTCCTTAAAATAGTTGATGCCTAACAAGAGAAATGGCGATAATTATATCCATTTCATTTTTGACTCTTCTGATAAACAATGATAAGCATATTATATTAGAGCACAGGGCTTATAGATATATTTATATTCTGTGAATTTAATAGAATGTGATATGATACACACATTTCTGCACAGGTATGGGACCTGTTATCCAGAATGCTCAGGATCTGCAGTTTTCCAGATAATGGATCTAATTCAGATCTTCATACCTCAAGTTTACTAGAAAAAATGTAAACAATAAAAGGCTGGTTTTGCCTCCAATAAGGATAAATTATATAGGTGGGATCAAGTACAAGGTACTGTTTAATTATTACAGTGAAAAAGTAAATCATTTTGAAACATGTTGGATTGTTTGGATAATAGATTTAATGAGAGATGATCTTTCTGTACTTCAGAACTTTCTGGATAGCAGGTTGGATAATGGATCCCAGAAAAAAACAAAATAAAGTTTTAAACTTCCATTTATATTTTTTCACTAGGACATATCCAAACAATAGATTTTTACTATATACTTCTTTATACTGCCACAGTTTTTCATTTTAACCTATACCTGCTGGCAATACAGATCTCACAAAAAATGTCAAGACACTCCACACTAAGGGATTTGATTCCGAAACGCGTTAGGTTCCTGTCCAGCAACCTGCCATATTAAACTTTGTCCAGAAGTGCCATCTACCTTGAGTTTTGTTACACTCCACACGCGGCCCGAAAATTATACAAAATAGAGATTCGTACAATCAGATCTTTGCATCTATGGCCAGCTTAAACCTCTGAATTTTACATGTCTTCTTGAGTAAAAGTCCACAATGATTCTGGAAGAGAAAAAAAAAACTTGAGTGTTAAAAATATACATCCCACTATTCTATAGCAGCATGACTAGTTCTTTTTGAAACTACTGCATAATATGAGAGATTTTTTATTGAAATTGGACACTCTAGTTGCGAGACTCTTGGATTCGAATTACTAATGGGTTAAAAAAATGTATGCTCATAAAGGTGATTGTTGCACTTGAGATTTTATCCTGATGAAGGGAGGTTAAACCCCCCGATAACATTGATCTTGTTGGTGATATAATAATAATAATAAAAAGAGGGGCCACATCCCGACTGCAGAGAATAGTGTGTGCGGATCCGTGAATTTAATTGGTATTGCTAAGGGACTTTGCCGGGTCAATGGAGGACCAATACCACCATTGCAGTAGGAGTATATTTGAGGGAATGCGGTAGATATAACACAGTTTTTGTAACTAAGCCCAGTTGGTAACTAGTGGGAGAGGAGCCTGTGGGCCCTACCCGCAAGCATTTTATTTTTCTGAGTCCCCTGCCCCTGCACTGCACAAAATCGCAGGTCACCAGTGGCGCGTGCAAAATACAAATCACTCACATCATTTACAAAGACCCTGGACAGATGCACAAAAGGCAAAAAAAGGGAAGCAAAAGTGTCAGGGTGTCCACAGCTATCACTTTTTTTTTTTTAATAAAAGAGGGTAAAATACCTAAGACATCTGGCCAGAATGTTCATGTGGAAACTTGACATATATGGCACAGTGCATTATTGCCAGCCCCCAGTTTGTTTCCCTGCGTTTTCTTTTATTATGCTCTTTATATATCTTATTCATATTCTATAAATCCATGAACTTGGGAAGGTCGCAACTAACCTATTAATCAAATAAATTGCCCCAATCTCTTTTTACATAATAATGATGTGTGCCAGATTGGAGCCTTGATGTATTTTTCTCCTGTAGAATATGTTGAAGAGATCATTTCCCTATTTTGTTATTATTTTCAATAAATTGCAAAGATACTATAATTTGCAGGGGAAAAACATTATTCTTCCACTAGGAAGATGCATTTTTATAGCAGTTGCTGCTATGAGTATAAAACCAGAGGATACATTATATTTTGAACACAGATAAATCTAGCATTTGGTGGAGTTCTAATAGTAGAATATTATTTGGAAAGATTATCTAGGCATGTACTAAACTAAAAAAATTAAGCTCCAAAGAGAGTGCTTTGTAACCCTAAACTATACTTCCTGGGATACTAGAAATAATTACCTAACTCCAAGACTTGGGGGCCCTATTTATCAAAATCCGTATTTTTCCGATTATTGCAATTAATAAAGTCAGACCAAACTAGAATCCACAATTGGACCTTATTTATTATAAAAAAAAATCACGATTTAATTGGATTGGGATATATATGAAAAAATCAAGTGAAAATCCGAATCGCTCGATTTTCCAAGCTTTTTCCCAAAGATCCCAAATTTTTCAGATTTTTGACCGAAAACTCCAAAATAGTCAGATTTTTGGGCTAATTCCAGGGCAGACCAAAGAAACTTCCAAATAGGATATGGACCTCTCCCATTGACTTATATACAACCTCGGTACACCTGTGTAGTGTATGTAAACTTCTTATTGAAAAAAATATTTATTTTTGCACCAAACAATTACAGTACACAAAGTTCAGCAGGCCTTGAAGTTGAACTATGTGCAATACAGATGTGCAGTTTAATAACTAATGGTCAGATAAGCAAACCCCAGCCCTTTTAATGGCAACCATATGGTCCCAACATTTAACTGTCAGTACCCGGGACTACTGCACTTCTGTTAGAGGTACACTGTGCCTAACTACAGACAAGTACAGAAAAGAAATAAGCAAGCTCAGCTTTACCAACAGGATTATTATTTTCTGCTTTCTTAGATGTCCCAGGCGAGACTACATCAATACAAAACAACATTGCATTCTGCTCTTCCACCCACAGTCTAAAGGAGCCTTGTATTGCATTAATACAGAAGTAACAAGCAACATAAATTCAATCAAACAATAAACAGTGTAATCCCCAAACCATTATTTTATTCATAACAACAAATCATTCGCTTGCCTTTTCTAATATCCATCTCTGCTCAAATAGATTTCAAAACCTTTTTTTTTTTTTCTCTAGCCGTCAAATTAGAACGAACGATTCACGGAGCAATGGTGCTCCCGTGTGGTAGATCAAGACACTATTTTGATCGAAAATGAGTTGCTAATATGGTCAAATAATGGTGTAGCATCTGCAGAAATGATAACCATTTCATATTTAGATTTTTCATTGTAATAGGTTTTATAACATAGTATATTGTATTATTAAAACATTATATTAAAAAGTTCTGCAACTGTTTACATCTGTGAATGTTAACAGTGGTAATCATACCTACCTTTTATCAACACATACATACTACAAGAAGACAAAAATGCGGAGGGCAAGTCATTGGCCCCTGATTACAGGTAATTTGGGTTTCACTCCACCTCGGTTATTTGGGGTCTTGGGCATGTCACAAAATCTCTCAGTGTCCCTTAAATACAGGCCTTGCATTAAGTACAGTAATATCCAGGGTTACAAATAATGTTGTGTATGTATGTGAGTGTACCTGTGCATGCCTCCCAACATAAACATTAAAAAAAACTGAAAGAGAACCTAATGAACAGTGGCTTAAAGTGCTGTCATGCTCATTTTGTAGTTACATCTTGTTAAGAAAAGCACACCCCTTTTTTGTTGGATTGACATGCACACTACTGGGCCCCCCCCCCGATAGCCCCCCAGATATTCATGAAAGACACAGTGGTAGCCCCTAAGCACAATTGTGGCTCCCAAGAATTGCATGACAGACACAGCAGAGCCCATCTGTATTTTATGACCTACCCCTACAGAGGCCAGACCTAGGTGATAGGTGAACGGAGGCAGATAGTGGTCTCATGTAATCATACAATGGCATTCTGACCAAAGGTCAAGACTCTGCAGACAGAAGTCAAACAGCAGTTAGATACAGAAGTGTTGCTTCAGAACTACAGACGCCCATCCTGGCTCAAACTAGCAGACATAGATTTTATGGTTTGTGTATGTTGGAATCAAGGAACCATAAATGGTGCAATAGGTATTGCAATATTTACTATAGTAATCTTACATGCCTCCCAATATAGAAGGAGGGCTTTGACTATGTATGGTATATCCGTGTACCCTTTGCCCTTAAAAGGGATAAAAGCTAAGAGTGTTTTTGGGAAGTTTTTTGGTAAAAGGGATAAAAGCTAAGAGTGTTTTTGGGAAGTTCTCCTGTCACACTTAACTGCTACATTGTGGTGTAATTGCAACACCTTCCTAAGCAAAACTCTTGTATTGTTTTTCTTTGTCTAATAAATGACCTCACTTATTTTAAATAGCCTTCTCTCTGAGTTTTGCTTTACAAACAAGGTCTGGATAATAAAAATACCTTCAAAATGGAACCATATAAAATATATATTCAATTTAAACATGTTTTTTTAGGCCTCTGGGGTGAGATATAAACTGTATAAGCCCGAGCACATCAAACTGCAATCAGTCAAATCAATAAAACACAATCAGATAAATCATAATCATCATGCTATGCTACAAATTTCTGGAACTATAAAATAGTTGGTGCTTTACATAGTGACATTCTAGTCTTGCACATGGAGAGCCCCTGAATTGTCAGAGTTCTAAAACCCAGTCCAAAGCAAGAAGTAATTCTCTGGCTACAAACGTAAACATCCGCCTTTATAGATTAGCTTCTTTTAAGCATTTTGCCTGGTCTGAGGTGGCGAAGTCAAATCTGGGGAAAGAGGTAAGGTCAAGTAAAATCCGCACTTTACTGAATTTGCGGAGTAATGGCCTTTCACCAGAGCAAAAAGTCGCCTGGCGATAGAGCAGTTTCGGACTGGGATGCCAGGGGCCCACCAGAAAACCTTAGACCATGGGCCCACTTTCCAAACCCTTATTCCTCCAATCCTTACTCAACATTTTATTCTCCTCGTCTTTTATATCTGCTTAGTATTGTCTTCCATTATTAAGCCTGTAATTGCTTATAAAGAAATAGGGAACGAGCGGGGGGCTTGGCCAACTACTGATGAAAAGTTCTCAGGCTCACTTTTTTCATATGATATGGTCTTGCCCACAGATCCACCGGTTCTGGACTGATATTGTTACTTACCTCACACAGCTAATGGCCTTGCCAATAGAGCACCATCCAACGGTTCTCCTTCTCTATTATCTTTCAGATACAGTGATATCACGTTCGGAAAGGACTCTGCTTATTTTTTTACTTTTTCAGGCAAAAAAGGCCATTGCTATTAAGTGGAAAGAGGAGCAGCCGCCTACATTGCATTTCTGGATCGGTCTGGTAGAACAAACCCTACCTATTCTGGAACAAATTTATGCAGTCAGGGGCTGCCCTGCTAAGTTCAATAACACCTGGTCGTTGTGGATTTTACACAATGACTCCTATTCGAACAGACCCGGAAATTCACCTACCCCACACATAGATTGGCTTTCACCGGATGTTTGATAACTTGTATGTATGCCTTTTATATTTAGGATGAGTAAATCTTAGGGAATGTATTGCATGCCTAGGGTCCTTCAGAGTATGTGTCTCTTTGGCTTCATGTACTATTGCGACTGCTTATAGGTGATTATGTATGCCATGGCAATACAAGCTGGATTCAGCTTTCTCTGTTTTGTTGCTTACTGTCTCCCCTCCTCACCTCTTTTCACCTCTCCTCTTTCTTTTTTCTCCTTCTCTCTCTTTCCCTTCATACCTGACCTTTTCTACTTCTACTCCTTTTTAGGATATACTCTCGCATCTTTTCTGTTTCTCCAGGGGTTGTTGTAAATTGTAAACTCTTCCAATACGTTGTCAACTACTTTATCCTGTTCACTGTACAAATACATCACCATGTATGGCTTTGTGTTGGAATAATAAAGAAATCATTTAAAAAAAGAAATAGGGAACGATCATGAAATAGACTAAAAATAGGTGCCCACTAACACCTGAGCCCACCTATACTTGTGGGCCAGTCCGAGTGCGAACGAAAGCTAGCGACGGTCTCTTCAGCTAGCGAACATCCTGCGGATGGTAACGCTGGTGAATTGTCACTAGTGTTAGCCACTTCGTCCTTTAGTGAATCTGCCCCTGGACTGGATGAGTGTTTTGGCATATTATACATGTAGACAAATACAGGGGTCATCTGCACTCAACCCATTATAAATATATTTAATATATTTATGTCTTAAATATATTGATAATGGGTTGAGTGCAGAGAACTTTTTGTATTTGTCTATATGTATTTTGTGGTCACAGCCTCATTGCACCCCCACCTAATGGTTTTAAAAAATAGTGGTGAGCACAACTTTCCCATGTTTGTTATAGTTATACAGGAGCAGTGACCAGCTCCATGTTGTAGCTCCCACCCCTCCCAGCTATAGTCAGGTGATCCCACTGGTGTCTAATAAAAGGGCAGCCAAGTTTGGGAGTTTTACTTTGAAAGCAGCTAGTAAGTTGCAGGTAAAACTTAGTCGCTTTGTAAAATGTATAATGAAGCAATAGAATTCTTAATGAATCAGATGAAAGTTGAGCGTAGGACTGGCCAGATATGGGATGACTTTGACGTAGTTGGCCAGCTTAAATATATTGCAATATATGGACAAACAATCCCTGTTTTGTTTAAAGGGTAAGGCATTTTTAGTAGCTGTATGCACAAAATGTCTTAAATATATTGATAATGGGTTGAGTGCAGAGAACTTCTTGTATTTGTCTATATGTATTTTGTTGTCACAGTCTCATTGCACCCCCGCCTAATGGTTTTAATAATTAGTGGTGAGCACAGTTTTCCCTTGTATATTATACATGTCACAAAGTAAATGATCAGTTCTGACCATTCTGCATATATCCTTGAATTCTGCTCACCTCAGTTTCTAGTAGGGTATTAGGATTGAGGCCAGCCTTGTAATAATAACTTTCTTCAAACCTTGAAACACCAAAGAATCAATGTGCATTATATAGTTCTGCCAAGCTGGAAAGCCCTCACTAATCCCACTGGCAATGAGGGACTGATGAACGAGGCTGTGAATTTTCTGTCCATCAAGTATTAGGATGCTTTCATACTCCTGTTCAAGTTTTCTGAAAGCAAATGAATACTATAAGCTTATAAGGTATAATATCAATGCATGAATTTTAATTGGGGTCCACACATCGTGCAGTGGCTGTTTTAGTACTTATATTATAAGGATCTAGCATGTTTGTCAGAATTTACAAAACATGGTACAGACTGCAACTGTCACCTCGTAAAAAAAATACAACATTCCCATTTAAATCAAGTTTTTTACAAATTACATTTCCTTAAAAATTGGTTTATGCAAAAGCTCAAAACAAATGAATGTAAAATCTCTCAGAGTGCCCTTCTAAGCACTTTTGCAATTTACATTTATTTTTTCTGGTTTTCAAGATATTAACAGATATCAAAATAATCAAGATATCAAGATTCAATATATTAACATTTTAAACAAATAAAAATTGACCTTAAAATAACAACAGCACCTGGTGTTCATTTCAGTTGACGAAGAAAATTAAGTTGTACTTAAATTACTATTAGTGCTACATCAAGTTGGTTGCTACTGCAAACTGATTAGAAACAAGAGTGCAATTTTCCTCCAATGTACAAGCTGGAAATATAAGTAGAGGACTTGTATCTTTTGATTCTCAGGCCCAATAATTCTACAGTGGTTTGGTCGGTTGATCCCTTTTCCCTAACAAGTCAATCTGTAGCACTCTGATTTTTGTGAGTGCAAAGGTAATTTTATTGGCTCAAAAGGTAGACACCAATGCATGGCAAAGTTTTGGGCCACACTGGGCCCTTTATAAGGGCTAGTATTCTGAACTGTCAGCCCAGAGTTGTGGTCAAACCCCTTATTTATGAGTAGTGATAGGCGAATTTGTCCCATTTCGATTCACCAAAAAATTCATGAATTTCCCACGCGCCTATTTAGTCCAAATGCATGGAAATTTTGGTGTGCGACTATTCTGAAACGTGACAAAATTTGTTTGTTGCAGTGGATTTTTTGCTGGCAAATTTTTGCTGCAGTTTTGGGAACTTATTCACCAGCATTGTAATGAGGAAATTCGCCGCAAATTCGCACCTGCCAAATTTATTCGCTGATCACTATTTATGAGTCAAAGGCCAACAACAAGTCAGATTTGGGCTCATAAGCTAAAAGTGAGTTTGCTATTAACCTTTGAATCTCCAGCTGACTCTGAAGTCAGTACACGTCCCAGCAATCCAAAAAGTGTCAACAGCTGATTCTGAGACTTGAAGACCAGAAACATTCTGAATAGTCGTGAATTGAAGGTCACAAGCCTGGGGTTTCTGCAATATATATCAGTGTAAAGGTGAAAGGAAGTTCTGCAACTCCCTAGAGTTCCTTAACTATGACAAATGACTAATATAGTTTAATGTGATTAAAAAACGTTGCTTCATTATCAGATGAATGAATGAAGCCGTGCTGTTTGCATTTCATCTCTACATTTTACCTAAACCATTTCATAGCCTGATATAAATATTTAACATTCCCTTTTTTTGAAGACACTTTGCTTTTTAATGATGCCTGATATCAAATAGTACAGACTTAAAATAAAATGTGAATATATTACATTTGAAGATTCAAGTTAAAAAAAATATTTGACTGAATTCCTTAGCAAATACCTCCTGGTCCTCTAACAGTTTCTTTTCAAAGAGTGACCTCTGGTGGTAGGTAATGGTTTTCATGACTTCATTATATTTTGAAATGACAGTTTCCAAGCGAGCTGATAACTGAGTGAACTTGTGTAGGTATTTCACAAGACATCCAGTTGATTCAGGGAGCTATTTAAAAACATCAAATGAATTAATAAAACAATTTATAATAGTCCTGCCTGCCAGAAAACTATGGTTTGGAGTACACATTTTGTTATGAGTTTTGCTTGTGGTACTTAGGGAAAGGCCAGCCATTTTTACGTTGCGTTTTTAAAAAAAGCGCAGAAACTGCACTTCCACTAACTAATGGAAAACGCACTATGCCAATTCTCAGAGGGCGCTTGCAAGCTGAAATCTGCCACGGGACGCCAGTATTGGCATTTTATAGCAGAAACGCCAATACGTCAAGAAACTACCAAATCAATAGACTATGGGATCTGCAAGTTTGAAACTACACTTTACGTAAATACACAGCGTATTTTAAATATGGCATCCAAATTCTCAGGAGATAAATGACGCATATACATTCTTAGGCCCGGTGACGTAATTACATTGTGTATTGACGATCATTCCTTCTCCATTTTGTATGTAAATTGTTTTTCTATTTCTAAATAGCTTTTTTATTTTCTATTTCCAGCCAGCAGAATTATGGGGAACGAGAACAATGAGAAGTGCATGTTGGGAAAAGAAACCTACGTGATGAAAATGGATGAACAACGTATGTTGAGGGTCACGTGTGGTTTCAGTGGCGTATTTACGTCCGACGGAGCTTTTTTAAAAACGCAACATAAAAACACCAGCAGGTACACAATGTAATAAAAGGTAAACATTTATTCACCTATAGCAACCTATCATTAGGCAGAATTTACTGGTCAGACACTTGAGGGCAGCAGCAACATACAATCTCCCAAGCTAATTAGCTGCACACATCTATATATATACAAAACTCACATCCAGCACTGTATCTTGGCTCAGTGCTGGACCTCAGTGCAATCTGCTCCCCTCCCACATGATCAGCGCATGAGCAAATAAACTGTCGTACTGTGCATGTGCTGATGCGGACAGGTACGCACCACCACCCCTACCTCCCGCAATGCTGCCAGAAATAATCGGTAGATATCCAGCAACATTGAGGAAGTTGTTTTTTTTACCATATAGACACCACAGGTCCCATACCTGTATTCTGTTTGGCTCCTTTAAATTTGATTTGCACAACTATTATTAAACATCTTTGCTACTCATTTGGCAGACAAATAACGCAATATAGCAATATAAGCACAGACATGTGACGTCACAATACTACTACACACTACACTTAGGGGGTTATTTACTAAACTCCAAATGCAAAATCTGACTTTTAAAAATCACAGATTTTTCAGAATTTATTAACCTCTGAGGATGGAAAAGTCTGAATCTGAAAATCCGGCATCTCAGACCTGTCGAGGTTGCATATAAGTCAATGGAAGAAGTCCCAATGAATTTTTGATGTGCGCTCGGTTTTGTGCAATACCCAAAGCTTTCGTGCAGAAATTTGAGTTTTCAGGTGAAAAATCTGAAAAAATCGTGAAAATCAAATTTTCTCCCGCAAAGCAAGTTTTCGGGCAAAAATTTGAGTTTTCAGGTGAAAAATCTGAAAAAAATCTGATGAAAAATCCGAAAAAAATCGTGGAAATCTGATTTATTCCCGCAAAGCTAATTTTCAGGAAAATGAAATAATAAATAAGCACAAAAAACCCAAGCCGATTTGATCCAAGTTTGTAGCAGAAAATATTGAGATAAATTTGGACTTTGATAAATGACCCCCTTAGACAGTACATTACATAATGAATAGTCATGGGGGGCAGTTCCTCTTTCTTCAAAATTATAGTCCATCTGTTCCATCTGTGCAATACCAGTTATATACTGTACTTCAGCCATGGATACACAGTGCAATGTTAGTTACTGGTGGCTAGTCTCATAAATGCACTTAGGTGTTACCTTTACAATGTCTCTTCTACTTATGACTTCAAATACCTCCAGCAGTCTGACCTGTGATGCTCTGTTAGGACATTGTTCAAACTGCTCCTGAGAATCTTATCAAACTACAATGCCAAATTACATGCTGCTGTTCAAACACAATGACATTCTAAAAAAGAGAATAGTTATGTCAAAAATAGTGAAATAGATAAACATATTTAATAATCTTGTTAAAGACTGGTCCTATCATTTTCACAGACATGAAAATGTCAGAACAGAGCAAGGGAGATCATGACAGAAGAAGGATTTAATAAAATAGCCCAGTCTTTGCCCAAAAAATGTTGATGTCAATCGCCTATAGGTTCTCACATTCCAAATCGTTTGGCTCTGTGAAACAAAGGTCATTTTATATTTTTTCCTCTAAAGTCTAGGTAAAAGATAGAGATTTCACATTATGACTATACACAGACATGGACATGCAACCAGTAAAAATCTTTTGACGGCCAACAAAAGGTTAATAATGATATATATTTGGTAAAGTTCACCCTTTGATAAATACACCTTTAAAAATCCCATAGAAATGAATGGAGAGAGGCGGTATTTTACTCTAGCTGACTGTGGTGATCTCTAACTTCACTTTTTGATGATTATACCCCTATATATTTAGATATATATATATCTGATTGTCAGAGGAGTTTTAACAAATGAAAACATTTATCAAAGCTGATGGTGCCAGTTCATCAGAAAGTGTTTGATACATTCAAGCATATTGAGCCGACACAAACAATGCATTATGGTAAAAACATTGTGATTTCAATTAGCATTACATGATTATAATGATACTATATTGATACCATTTGGCCCTGGAATGTGTCTTCCAACAGATTAGGGAGAAAAACATGGAAGAAGATGAACACCATTGGTTTATAAGACGATATAGTTTTTGTGATTAATAAATAGGCTTATAGTAAATAAACTGCAAAAACATTTAAATGAATTTCAGTACAGATAGATTACTAGTATACAACCCCCTTGTTTTCCCTTTGTTGTGAATGTTCTGTTAGCAGGAGTCCATTATGTAGGGAGATTATCTGTGTACTGGTAATCTTATGATCTACCTCCCAAGGACCAACCAAATATAGAGCAGATTTAGTATCCCTGTTTAGCTCAAAAATGACAAAAAACTGATTTCTCATGATTAAAAAAACTGGCTAAAAGTACATTCAGCATAAGTCTATTCTTTAAACTCATGTTGAAAAGGGATTATACTGTTCCTAGTTCTGCCAAGTAGAGCCTCTTGTAGGCAGCCAGTCCACATAGGGGCTACCAAATGCCAATCACAGCCCTTACTTGGCACCCCAAAGGGACTTTTTCATTTGTGTTGCTCCCCAACTCTTTTTACATTTGACTGTGGCTCATGGGTAAAAAAGGTTGGGGACTCCTGCTATAGACAGTAGCTCTTTACTGGGCTTGTGTGGGGCTGTTAGGGTAACTGTCTACTTGAAATGCTGGGGCCTATTTTGAATTCCAGTCCAGGCCTGTGTAGGAACCAATAATACTAGAAGGTTAATTTAGAACTCAACTTTATTTGGTTAACTGAATAAAACTAGGTTCAATATACAACGTACTCCATGTTCATGAATCACTGCTTTTAGGATCATCCATCTTATCCACAGCTTGGTTTGGGATGTCTATATACTTTGTTCCCAAGAGAGATAAAATATAGAGACACATAGATGTCTTAAATTAGACATCTAAAGTTAGAATATGTATGATGAATTATCTGTTGTATAGGCTAGAAATGAGCTGCACATCTCTGATTTTTATTTATGTTTTTATTGATTAGCAAAGCAGGCATTTTATTTTTTAATCACAGCAAATAAACAATATACATGGACACAAATATGATTTTTTTCCCTGTCAGATGATAAATACACTTGTTATGTTGGGGATAAAACAATGATCCTAACATAACTACTATTAACTAATATTTACTGATATAATTCCATAACAGTAACTGAACTTGATGAATGAATATAGTAACCAGTCATCTCCTTTTCTGGGTGTTGCCTACTAAGATCATATTCATTCCAATCAGGCCAGCAGAAATACACAGCTAACATGTATTACAGAGGACATGTTAGACAGAAATAAAGCACAATTTTAAAGACATTACACAAAATTACATTGAATATTGTTGTTTTCCCATAACTGAAAGTGTCGTTTGCAAGGCAGGACATTATTTTGATTACCGTTTGCCTCGTCTCCCATTACCTAAAACCTTTGAAGAGACTCCTAATCTTAAAAAAAAAAAATACAAAATGTTTAATAAAAAATCTGTTGAAATAAAAAAAGAGTGAAGGACCAGGCTTACAGGACTGAATTGTGAAATCCAATTAATTTCTAGTGATTGTCAAGGAAGTCGTTTAACATTTGCATATTAATAAAAGCAGATGAATGCTGTCCCAGGGCCCCCATCTGGACCCCTGCCCCCCACTGCGTGTGCATTTTTTGACGAGCGTGCACGTTTTTTTATGCTCATGAACCTTTTTTACGCACACGCGCTTTTTTTTTTGCCGCAGCCCAGAAGGGAGGTCGCAGCAGGACGGCAGGAAGATTATCCAGGGAGTGGGTCTCGGCTGGCAGGGGGCGTTTTTATTCGGTGTCCCGTAGGCCCAGTCCGACCCTGGATGAATGTGTCATTAGTCATTAATCTGATTTCTTTGAGCTGTCAAACACCATTCTGTTCAGTGGGGTGTTACAGTTCAGCGGAAACGCTGTGCTCTAACACGTCTCCAAATTATAAATCCCAGATTTAAACTGCAACAATCGTGACAATCCTTTTCTGGGCAATATGGAAATAAAGAGACTGTTAAAATCTGGGAGGATTTCTATTTATTACCAAGGCTAATTCAACATTAGCAGTCAGTAAAAATATATTGATTCTGCATAAAACTGACTTTTTAGAACTTTTTTCAAGTTTCATATTAACAGTTTGATCTGACTACAAAGAACAAGCAAATCTAATCCCTTCCAACCATGTGAGTATCAGATGGTTTATCAATGCGATACAGAAACTCTGCAGGATGAAAATAGCCAAGGTACTCCAATGTATTTGGGGTTGTATCATAATGGTAGTGCCCACCTTCTACATGGTGACTGTAGCAATGCGTGTGTTCTAGGCATAAGTCATAACCCTGCATTTCCAAAGACAATAAATAAATAAAACAATATGTTTAGCCTATATGGATTGTCTTCTTCCACTTTCATGTTTATAACAGTATGAAAGGCATCCCTTTTGGATTTTTGCCACACAGTAATATAGATTCCTAAGCATTTGACTTAAAAGCAATCATTACAATATTTCTGTGCACCTTCTACTGTATCCTCATATGTGGCAAGAAAAAATATTGGACATTTTTGAGATAGATAAAAATGCACAAAGCAATAATAGAAAACAGTCTGCAAGTGATAGCTGATGAATATCATCTTTTAGCATATTTGACTGCATATTGGCTTCTAAAAGGGGTGTGGAGTAACCAAAATACCTTTACTTTTGATATCTTGGAGGAACTGATAACAATACCATGAATAAGTAAACAGAGACTTACGGGATCATGTGAAACAAAAACTAACTGGCATATAAGAGGAGCCGTCATCTCATAAAACTTCAACCAGCCATTAACATCTTCATCAGAATTCAACTGACAAGCAGACTATTCTCGGGGCTGTCATAAATTAAATATTTTTGCAAAAATAAAATACAAGGTTTTTTTTTTTTTTTTGAAAGAATGGAATACTTTTTAAGAGTGTGCTAGCTTTTGCTAATGCAAGTACACTGATTATCATTTGTGTTCTCTGATGCAAAAAATAAACACTGGTTAATAGTTTCTCCTTTAATTTTTTAGTCCTCTAAAGTTTGGCGACCTCTTAGTTTATGAAGGAATAAAGCTGGCCATAGACGCAACGATCCGATCGTACGAATCGTGGATCGGTACGATTTTCGGACCATGTGTGGAGAGTCCCGACATTTTTCGGCCGGCTGAGATCGGTCGTTTGGCCGATCGGACAGGTTAGAAAAAGTATGTTGATTCGTACGATCGGATCTTTGCGTCTATGGCCAGCTTAAGTCTCCTGTTCATGGGTCAGCTCATGACCTTTAGCTCTCCTTAGTTTAGGCACAAGGTGGCAGTGTGTAAAGATATATATTTATGGTTTTTAAGGACTTTATACCTGAGACTCTACAAAGAGAAGGGGAGTCAAGAGTGGAAACCCCAGAGAAGTGCAGAATCTAGTAAGTGTGAGCAATCTCCTGTTATAAGTCTCTCTAGGAGAGACAGTTAACCTTTAGGACAATTTAGCTGAGCAGTTTGGACTAGAGGATCAGAGGGACTAGATTCCCTGTGGAATTGTTGAGAGGGAACCAGCATGTAGGCCTTAGGAGCTAGATAGGTCTCAGTATAAATAATTATATTTTAGTTTGGCTCAGGTTCTGTTTTATTATTACACAGGCCTTTCAATAATTTGGAGCTTTCTGAATAAGGGTTTCCAGATAACCAATTCCATACCTGAAGTGGGCTGCTTTGATTTTTTTTTTGTTGCCAGGGCTGCTTTTCTCCCAGTCCAGCCCTGATGGTGAGTATATGATGACTTATAGTATTTGCAACCTGTGTTATGCTGTGGCCTCCTTTGTGGATTGTTCTCAATAAAATTAACTTCAATGACCTTTAAAATCAATAACAACAAAAGTTATTGTACAGTGGTGGACAATTGCAAAAGGGTCAAACCTGAAGGACAAATTTAACAATGATTGAATGGCCAGTTCCACAGATTTGCTGCAGATTTCTGAGTCATTCAATCTTGGCTGGACTTGATCAAACTCATTTATAAATTTGATTGAAACAATAGGCCAATCCGATCAATCCAAAGGTTTTTAGTTTTGCATTTTACAAAACCAATCCAATCAATTTAATCAAACTAGCTTTCCTTATTGTCACAAGTCTTCAGGGATTTGGTATTTCAGAACAACTGGTCTGAAATATCATATTCCATGGCAGGCTATGGGCTCATCTAATATAAATTTCTAATTCATTTTGTACTGTCATGTAAATGGCTAGATATAAACTGGCAATGTAACATAAATACATACATAAATAAGTACAACTATTATTATAATTATTATTAATAATAATAATAATACAAAATAAATAGGCTTGAACATATTAATATATTCTTAAATATATAACGTTTGTTGGCTCCAACTAAGGTATACCTCTAAGACACCAAAATCCTTAAATATTAACAGAAAGAGCAAGAAGATGAGGGCCAGTATTGAGCACTTCTTCAGTCTTATAACATATAAACTTGAACACTCCAGTCATTCCTCACGTGTGGCCTTGATCTACCTTAACTACAAACTACACTCCTCATTGGCCTGGGTACCTCTGATTTAAATGAACCAATCAATCCAACCAAGCAAATGATAACACTGGGTATACTTACCTTTCCTGTTTTCCCTTCACAGGCATAGAGGTTATACAGGAGCCCAAAGTTGTTGTCATTATTCCTATCCCTATATTTCTCCAGCAAACAGCTTCCAACACCAGGGTTGACGCTAGCTACATAACTCTTATTAACAGCTACTGTGCCTGCACTTTCTGCTTGTACAGTGAAAATTAGCAAAAAGGAAAACATAGCATGCTAAAATGCATCAGTATTATTAGAGTCCCCTGAAATATAAAACACTTCGGGGCAGATTCACTAACTTCGAGTGAAGGATTCGAATGAAAAAAATTCGAATTTCGAAGTATTTTTTGGGTACTTCGAACATCGAATTGGTTAAATTCGTTCGAATTCGAACGAAATCGAACGATTCGAAGTAAAAATCGTTCGACTATTCGACCATTCGATAGTCGAAGTACTTTCCCTTTAAAAAAAACTTCGACCCCCTACTTCGGCAGATAAAACCTACCGAAGTCAATGTTAGCCTATGGGGAAGGTCCCCATAGGCTTGCTAAATTTTTTTTGATCGAAGGATTTTCCTTCGATCGTTGGATTAAAATCCTTCGAATCGTTCGATTCGAAGGATTTAATCGTTCGATCGAACGAAAAATCCTTCGATCGATCGAACGAACGATTAGCGCTAAATCCTTCGACTTCGATATTCGAAGTCGAAGGATTTCAATTCGAGGGTCGAATTTCGAAGTATTTTTTACTTCGAAATTCGACCCTTAGTGAAACTGCCCCTTCATGTTATTAAAACAATCTAAGCTGAAATGTTGTCATTTCAAGCGTAAAAGCTTTAAAGCTACAGCTAAATATGTACAAGGAGAGTTATTTACTAAATCCCACATTTTTCTGGTCACGTTTTAAAGGGGTTTTTAAAGGGGAAGACACAAGGTTTTAGTGGAAAATAACGCAATTTTTTTTTGGAATTTATTATACCTTGTGGCTGCTAAAGGTCTGAATTTGAAAATACTCCATTTCAAACCTGCTGTGTCATGTAGAAGTCAATGGCAGATATCCCTTTTACAATTGGAAGATATCATGATCTGCTCTGGGTTTCATATCATAATCAGAATAATGTGTGGTTTTTGGACGATAATCCAAAAAATTCTGAGATTTCCTCAAATCTGAAAAAATAATGCGATTCAAATTTTTTTCGCGATTTTATCAAGTCTTTTTCCAGCACCAAAATTTTCAAGTTATTTTATTGATAAATAAGGTAAAATTGTGGATGGCTGTTAGGTCAAATTTGTTTTAATAAAATAATGAGAACAATTTGAGTTTTAGTCAATAACCCCCTAATACTGTATTGTATATGAATATGTATTGGGTATTGTGCCATGCTTTGCTTTCAGAGCAGCTTCCGTTCACTAATACAGGGCCAAAATATTTTGATGTCTATATAGCTAACTACATTATGGTCCACATGACACTGTGCTCCCTGGAGAGGGGGCATCCGCCTGACCCTGTAACCCCTGGAGAGTGGGGCTTCCACCTGACCTTGTGTCCCTGGGAGAGGGGGGCTTCCAACTGACCCTGTGTCCCTGGGAGAGGGGCTTCCTCCTGACCCTACACCCCCTGGAGAGGGGCCTTCTGTCTGACCCTGCTCGCCCTAGGGGAGGGGGTTTCCTCCTGACTCTGTGTACCCTGCAGAGTGGGCTTCTGCCAAGCTATGTGAAAGGTGTAGAGCAGGCTTCTTCCTGGTTCTGTGCCTTCAGGAGTGGAGCTTCTAAACTGCCTGTTGTCCCCAGAGGAATCAATTCCATGATGTCTCATCAGCCTATTCCACTGCCTATCTCCCAGGATATTATTGGGGTCCGGAGGCTTTACTTAGAAGGAAAGTACTGTAAGGGGCTACTCAGATCCTGGGACTTCCAAGTGATGTAATTGCGCCATAATTGCGTGGTGACCTCATTATGTCTGTACCAGCCCATCAGCACTGCAGAAGACACTGGGGCATCTCAAGAGATCATCAATGCACCTTGCTCTGCTAATCTTGTTTTCTTGTCAGCATTCATTCCCAGACTTTTATGTGAAGTTGCTCCAGCACCTAAGATGTAGGCCCCAGGAAGACCGATTTTCCTGGCCACTGAATTAACATTGTAAACCTGTAAGTAAAAACAAATAGTGTTGGGTTAATTAATCATTTACATCAATTAATTGTTGGCAGTTTAGGAACATGCTGTCAATCTTCTTACTTAGATTATAGACTATAGAAACACATGTAGTATGTTGGTTTTTTCTTAAAAAATTGCTTAAAATTTTCTGTTTCTGGTTTTGACCCAAATATTTGAATCTTCTGGGGAGAAGCAGCAGCTGAAGCAAGGCAAATATAAGGCAATTTTTGGGTTATCGGAATAAAAGCCCCAATTTGACTGGGTATCATTAGAAACACATAGCCACATACAGTAACCTAGTTATTTCAATACACAGGAGTGTGGCTAATAATACTTATAGTAAAATGCTAATAATACTTATCCATCAGTTATAGAAAACGTTTACAGGTATTAAAAGCAATTCACAATAAAGAAATAGCTCTGTTAGAAAGACCAACTTTATCAAGACGTGGCATTGCACCAAGTATGGAACACCACCTACATCAGCAATTCTCTATTTTCCACATAAACCCTGCAATTATCAGAGACAAAACTAAGGCTTACACTTTGCAGTGTACAAATATTTCTGGATTCTGCAGTCTCTATTAAGCTTAGGGCCGGAACTAGGAGTAGGCACAAGAGGCACTTGGCTAGGGCGCATAGCTTGGGGGCGCCAGGCACTTACCTTAAATGCAGCCTACCCCTAGTCCGGCAACTGTTACCACATTGAAAAGTGGGTGCGCTCTGTGAAGTGAGAGTGTTTTGCCCTCGACCACCCACGCGCGCCCTCGGTTGCGCAAGGTTACGCACGCGCGTCCTCTGTTGCGCACGGTTACGCACGCGCGTTCTCGGTTGCGCGCGGTTACGCACGGTTGCGCGCGGTTACGCACGGTTGCGCACGCGAGTCCTCGGTTGTGCGCCATTGCGCACAGCTGCGCTAGGGACCTAAACTGCCAACGGCCAGCTGGGTTGCCTGTGGCAACTGACAGACCTGGCCCGGCACTGATTAAGCTATATTTAATGTTGAAAAGCATTCAGTGTCTGTTAATTTATGTAGGATAGGCAGAGCACTCCCCTGTGTTTCGGATTGCCAGGGGTTGGAATTTTAAGAAATGCATACCATTTGAAATTGTAACATTCCTTCATCATTACCTACCCATTTACAGGAAATTCAAAGGGTTCCTTAGACAGGTCTGGACATTCAGTTTCTATGACTGTGACATCTGCAAAATTCTTCAGCAGTCCACTCTTTAAAACTAAGACCATAAAAAAATAACATAAAAGTCATCTTATATCAATTTTAAAAAATGTCCAAAACAATAAGAACTGAGTAAAAAGCAAAGAACAGCTAAAATATATTTTGTGGACCTTTTCTAAAAAACAACTTAAAATATATTTTGTAAACATTTTATGGTGACTCCCACTGCACATGGATGACAATACCTCATAGTAGCCAGTGCTACTGGAACACATTTGTGAGTTGCAGAGACATTTGTTCTGATGAAGGGTTGTTAGGAAGCCCAACATGACAGTTATTAATATGAAATCATACGCTTTACAGGTTTGTACTACTGGGGTTTGAATAATAGTATTAAAAGTTCCACTACCACCATTCCAGTCAAGAGAGAGTAATGTTCTGGAGGTATACAGTATACATATATTGCTTAGGGGTAAAGAAATTGTTTATTTAACAAATAGCTTTATAAATACATAGATTCTGCCACATTTTGATTTGCAAACAGGAGTGCAAAGGATTGCATAGTGCAAGGAAGCCATAAACTGTTCGCCTGCCCTGAGCAGATGATAACTTCATGGCTTGCTTACAACTTGCAATCCCTTTCAATCCTGCCTTGTGAATCATTCAGGCATGCAGGGTTCCCTTCACCTATCAACACTGACAAGTACATGGGCTCTAAGTAGAATCATTTTGTACCCCGAGACATGTGACATCAGTTCTGCTCAGTCAGCAGTTGCAGCTTAACCTTTCAGTCTTCAGTATTGTCTGCATACCCAAACTATTATTAATTGCTGGCTTTCGTTCATAATGAAGCAGAGGAGTGATATGTTTGTTTTGCAACAAGGGGTCGCTTCTTTCTATAAAGGGACCTGTTGCATCTAGAACATTAGTGCTAATTTTTAAAGTGCTTTAATGAAGCATAAAACTCTTAAGATTGTGCAGTTTACAATGAAAAAGAACATGCATACCTGTACTTTCCTTTCTACGCTACTCTCCCTGTTCTCAAGCCGTGCTGAGCTGCAAAGCTTTTTTCTTCTATTCACTACCCTTGTAGAAGCTTTCCTCAACACCACTCCCATCTATTGGCAAATGCAGTTTCACAGAAACACTTCTTGTGCTGCTTCATTGCCAGCAGTGATGTCATCAGGAGCTGCACAACAATACACGGAGTTCCTATTTCCTATAGGAACAGGAAATACAGTATATGAGTTTCCTCATTATTCCCTATATGACACAAACCTGTAAACTATATAGTGAATAAAGTACCCCCTCCGAAGGCCGAGTGCTTTTATACAGGTCATGGAACTCCGAGGTAACTTCTAATATCCTCATATTTTGCAACTGGGGGTACTTTATTTATTATAATACACAAGTTTCAGTGAGTCATGTGACAGAAATGACATCAGTACTCACTGTTTATAACTGATGACATCAGAACTCACCGTTTATAAGGATATAATTTACAGGATATTCATGGCTTTTGCGTATTATATAGTGAATAAAGTACCCCCTCTTGTAAAATATAAGGATGTTACCGAGGAGTTTCATGACCATATAAAAACATGAGGCCAAAGGCCGAGTGTTTTTATACAGGTTATGCAACTCTGAGATAACTTCTGAGATAACTTCTAATATCCTCATATTTTGCAACTGGGGGTACTTTATTATAATACACACATTTCAGTGAGTCATATGACAGAAATGACATCAGAACTCACCGTTTATAACTGATGACATCAGAACTCACTGTTTATAAGGATATAATATACAAGATATTCATTGCTTTTGTGTATTATAAATGTATATGTATTAATTACATCTTTCAGGATAAAGCTCAGTTGCTGACCAACTGTTAATAAACCTTACATCTGTTCAATGATAGGTGAAATAGGTCAAACATGATGCATTTACCCATATTTACGCATTTCGGAACTTTCATTCTCCAAATCTTCACCTAAATCCATGACCTTTAACGAATTTTGCAGATGTCGATCATATTAAGCTTTTCAGTATAACTCAGAAATCCACCAAAAACAGATTGCTGGTGAAAAGAAATTCTATTTATTAACAGGCTGAATATATCTGCATCAAACTATATGCAATAGTTGTACAGGTATAGGATCTGTTATCAGGAAACCCGTTATCCAGAAAGCTTCAAATTACGGAAAAGCCGTCTCCCATAGACTCCATTTTATCTAAATAATCCAATTTTTTTTAAAATTTAACTTGTAGGGGCATATTTATCAAGGGTCGAATTTCAATTTTAAAAAACTTCGAAATTCGAACTCGAAAAGACCAACCGAAATATAGTCTACTTTTCCCTAGCCAAAGTACACAAAAAAGCTTGAAATTCAAATTTTTTTCATTTGAAAATTCACTTCAACCTTTGATAAAACTGCCCTGTAATGTAATGTTTTCTCTGTAATATTAAAACAGTGCCTTGTACTTGATCCAAACTAAGATAAAAGTAATACTTATTGGAAGCAAAACCAGCCTATTGGGTTTATTTAATATTTACATGCTTTTCTAGTAGACTTAAGGTATGAAGATCCAAATTACAGAAAGATCTGTTATGCGGAAAACCCCAGGTCCCGAGCATTCTGGATAACAGGTCCATACCTGTACAAGTATGCCTACTTAAAACCATATGGAATTCCCTGACCCAATACTAATACAGTTTACTATTGTTACTATTGTTAAAGAGGTAGTAGTAGACAGCAGTAGACAGCGATTTTCCTAGACAAATTGTACTTGGTCTTCATTTTTTTCCGTCTTTGGTTTTTGAATTATTTTGTTTTTTGTTCATTTCAGCAGCTATCAGTGGCTTAACTATGAACAGTGGAAATCCACAATAGAAACAAGTAATAAAAATTATAACAGTTAGAGGTTACAATTTGGCTGGATAGTTTTTGGCTGGATCAGTGACCCTCATTTGAAAGCTGGAAAGAACAATGTATTTAATTTAGCAAATATAAAAAAAGATAAAATAAAAAGTTTCTAACAAAATTCTGTACTAAAATTAACTTAAAGGAGAAGGAAACCCTTACACAAACTACTGGGGGGGTAGTTAGCCTGGGGGGAGGAGGGAGGGGGTCTACGTGGGGTGGGGGGTACGGGGTTTTTTTGCAAAAGGGTTTCCTTCTCCTTTAAAGGTGAACTACACCTTTAAGAATAAACGGCTTTGTGAGAGTAAAGTGCTATTACCAGCAAGAGGTAAATATGTTACTTTAAACACATAATACATCCTTAAGCTGGTCATAGACGCAAGGATTTGATCATATGAATCTCCATTTCATGCGATTTTTCGTGAGATGGCAATTGGTCGTTCATTTGATAGGACAGGTTAGAAAATTCCTGTCGGCTACCGATAATGTCTCTGCATGTATTGCCGATCTGACGATATTAGTGGGAGACTGTCACCAGCTTTTGTCTGACATAACTTTCGAACGATTGCTGTCAAGGACAGAATATAGGCTGATCTGTTCTTTTACTACTTTATTTGATCTGAATGGTTAGTGGCAGGTCGGGAGATGGCACTGAAAGATTGTTCGTCCGATATGAAGGCTAAATCTATGGCCAGCTTTAGTCTGCATTTTTAAAATGTTCTGCATGAGATTTTTATCTAAAAATGCTCTCACTTGATATGCCTTGCTTGCCCAGTGTATATTAACTCAAGTACATTGAACATAGCACAAGACTGAATAGGTATGTGAGTTTATACAACAGATAAGGTGCAATAAAATCAAAGTGCCTATTGGACAGAAAAAAAACAGATATCTCCATTCATAACTAATTTCTAACTTTTATGTTACTTGTATTACATTTGTTGTTTAATAAGACTGATGGTTTTCATAAAATTGCTTATTTTTGAATATATTTATTTAATTGTAATATTGATGGAAAAAAGAATTGTTTGCCCCACCTAATTAACTGTATGTTATTTCAAGGGTCTAGATATTTTACATATATCTCGCTACAATGCATAAAATATAAGACCTGCCTTCTTTTTATTCTAACAGATACTTCAATTCTAATAAGGTTCTAACCCTTAGACTGAGCTACTCAAAACTAAGGGGCAGATTTATCAAAGTGTGAATTTAGAGCTCCCCACAGAAAAATGTACACACTTTCTATTCATGCCTATGGGATTTTTAGAAGTGTATTTATCAATTGACAATGTTAGAGTTCCCCAATTAATAAATTCACTTATAAAAATTCTATTGGAATAAATAGAAAATGGAAGTGACCTTACTAGAAAAACATAGTCCCTGAAATGAATGCCAGTAAGTGGACGTGGAGCATTTTAAACTGTTACGGCAATTGTATGTTCCACTTATTCTATTTGCATTATACAAATGGATAAAATTATCTAGTAAAGATTCAAATGAAAATAAATAAAAATCTCACCTCATAAGGAAGATACCGTTTAAACTGCAACTATTTTTTGGCCAGTAAAAGGGAACTTAACACTTATTTCTCTACTTTGATAATACTTTAATTTCAAAGATATAGTAAACTTTTTTGTTGGAAGGGTTCTGTGTTTTTTTCTGTCATTAAATACTTTCTACACTTTTGCCTTTTGTCCTTGTATTTTTTTTTTCTTTTTCCTAAATGGCTCAAAGATCTTTTTGAGGGGAAGATACTTGGGTACTGGTTCAAAGTCTAAGGAGTCAGATAAAGATGGCAACGACAACAGGTATTTGGGTTTATTTGCAGCTCTCTGCCTCCTGGTTCTTGAAGTCTTGAAGATGTGCAGGTTGCGTCAATCTGGAATAGGCTATTGCTTGATTCAGAAATGCTGAAGAAAGAAAATGAATAAAAAACTACTGTTTTAAAGGAAATTGGTATATCATCAAATAGAGACAGATTTAGGGGCAGGCAGCAGAGGCACTTTTGAAAGTTGCAACCATTTTGAAGAAATGTAATTGTTTGAATCCAATTAACTAGCAATAGCAGTCACACACCTATGCCTATAACAGGGTCTAAAAAATGCTACAATGGTGCTTCCCATGTGCTACACCCTATCAACACATTTGGGGGAATAAAGCTCCTTGGTTCTCTCTGTTGGCAGCTCTCTCAAACTGTGTCCCATTGTTCATGCTCATGGTGGTTAGTGCTGCAGCCTTTTCCCAAACTATAAAGTTGCCCCCATTAACAGCTATTTGATTTTATTCCAAGCTCTTTTATTTTTGCATCATCTACTGCATGTAATTATGTAATAGCATATATCAGATGGTGGCCCTCCAGCTATACCCAAAATTACTATACCCAAAATGCAAGAGTGCATGCTAAAAACTACTACATTCAATTTTTTAACATGTAAAATCATATTAGGCTAAGTAACTCTCAATGTATACATCCCTTAAAGGACGATAGCCTTTGAAAGCACCCGAACAAAAGCCATTATTAATGCCGAGTGGTCAGATATAGGTAGAATTCTTTTGTTTCTACTTGTATAGCTGACGATTCAGCTCTACACATGTGTATTGAAACAAATTAACTTTCTTGGAAAGATCTTTTCCAGGAAAGATCGTAATTGTAACGTCTATGGCCAAAAAGCATTTTTGTGTGATTCGTATATTTTACCTCTGGTGACTTTCACTCCCCCCCCCCAGGAAAAGATATTCTCCAGCACTTGTGTATGCAGTTTTATGCAGGAAATGTCCCACGCACCGTCACCCATAAGTGAATAACAATGATGTCCAGCATTTTGTCCCCCAATCAGTGCTACCAAATCCTGAGGCGACAAATAGACCAATGTGACACTGCCTTTTGAAACAAAAATGACCTAGTTCTCCTTTCAAAGCCAGTCATTTTATTACATACTAACTGTCCAATATGGGCTTTTGTATGGTCAATCTGAATCTGAATCACTAAACAGTTCTTGACTTTGAAGAACATCATAGCTTTCTGCATCTGGATCATTTTCTTCATCAAACATTTACAACGCTGCACGCAGGCTCAGAATTCCTTCTCATAGCCACACACGTGATCTTATTCTCCCCTTTATTCTCATGCGTGCAACTACTAAGGTAACCTAAGTAGAAACAAATATAAGGCGTACTGTCTTTTTTTTTTTTGCTCTGACAGGACTATGAAAAGAATCTCTGGGAACACTTAAATGTAAAATACTAAATTCCTAGCCACACTATTAGCATATTTTGCGCCGCAGAAATATGACAAAACTCTATGAGTCTGCGCACTGAATCTTTCGCTTCGCACCTATACCAATATGGCGTTTGTGTTTTGACATCGCGAGACTCTCTGGATCGACCGCCTATAGAAGAACGTCAGGTCGAACTATTTGCCACGCCCCGCGCTGAGCCGTGGTGGTATAAATAGGCTTCGTGCGCCTCGTTCTTTCTCTGTTTCCTGCTTCACGTGGTAAGTATAGAACGGGTTCAATGTGGTTGAGAAATTGTTCTTGTCCAGGCCCCATTTCAGAAACATTTATTTATTAGGCGAGCTTTTAATATACACAAATATATTTGGAGCTTGTATGTTTTTTTATTTAGAGATTATCTCTTTCCTTTTACCGTCTCTCTTGACTTTGTGTCAGCGGTGCAATATATTAGTAATGGCTGCTTGGGACCTGTGATCCAGATGACGGATCTTTCTGTGCTTAGGCTCTTTATATCTGGTCTACTAGTAAATCCATTTAAATATTAAATAATCCCATTGGGCTGATTTTATTTCCAATACATATGTATTGGATCTTCGTTTGGGTCAAGTACAAGGTCCCTTTTTTTTATTTATTTTATGTATAGAGATAAAGGAAATCATCTTAAAAAGTTTATTATTTGGTTATAATGGAGTATACTTGAGACAGCCTCTGTAGTTCAAAGCTTTCTGGGTAATGATCCCATACCTGTAGTCTTCTTTAAAGGAGTTGTTCAGTATAAAAACTTGGTAAAGAGAGGCTATAATAAATAAAATTTAAAAAAAAAGTTTCTAAATAGTCAGTCAAAAATGTAATGTATAAAGGCTGGAGTGACTGGATGTATAATATAATAGCCAGAACACTACTTCCTGCTTTTCAGCTCTCTGTTTTCACTGATTGGTTACCAGGCAGTAACCAATCATTGACTTGAGTGGGGCCACATGTTTACAATTGATCCTTGGCGTTCAGCTCAGATTTAAAAGCAAACTCACTGAAGTTATGTCCCATGTGCCACCCCCCACACACACACACACTCAGAGCTGAAAAGCAGGAAATTGTGGTGTTAAGACATCCAGCCTTTATAAATTACAAACATTTTTTATGCACAACTTGTTTACCTAGTTTTTATTTGTACACTGAAACGGAACTGTTCCTTTAAGTATCTAAAGAAGGGTGTTTCCCTCAAAGCCTTTCTTTCATGCACTGTTCTACTTTAAACATATATTGGTGACCACTTAAGAAATTTTGGGAGGTGAACTGGCTACTGCCGCATTATTTCAATGGTCTATTTCCCAGACTGTTTGAGCCCCTGTTGTATGTAATGGAAGTGGTAAATTGAAATGTGTAGCTTTATATGGAATCTGAAACTAAAACTTTCCTTTTTAAAAACTATAGGCAGGAATAGTACATAATGAAGCGAGTGGTGTTGTGTAGCTTTTAACCAAGCCTTATTGAATATCTAGACACACTCTGTTGTGAATGTGCCCATCTCAGTTTAAGGCAATATTAAGATACAGGTTTTGCTTTCATCATGCAAATTACAAATTGCACTGGTGACAATGAGACCTGCCACATTTTCATAATGTTTAGAACAATGTCCTAAGCAGGTCTACTTATGATTTTTTTTATTCTTTTTGAACTTGCTGAAAAAAATTGTTTGAGGTGTTGCCTGCCTTGGAATAAGCCTAGGTGTAGTGAAATGCTTTTTGGACTACTAAAATCAATGGTCTGAATGCACTTTCTCCAAAATATTATCTTAATACTATGCACTCTTTTCAGGCATTGATGTGGAAATGGGATCCTATAACATGCTGCTTATTTTCTGCAGAAGAAATACTGCTCCATCAAGTAAGTTGAAAATAAAGTTTGTAATCTTGAACCTAGCACTTAAACCTTTTATTTTTTGGCCTACAATGGGTACAAAGTTAAAATAAGTGCTTATATCAAAACCTTTTCTTGCAACCCACAACTCATTGTGTAGTATGAGTTGTGTTACTTATGGGAAGGGATACTTTTTTGCACTTTTATTTTCTCACTTTCCAGGAATCTCATTTTTTTTTCCCTTTTCTAGGGTCATTTCAGGCGACCTCTCCTGGCGTCCTTGAGTTCTATACTCATGACTGTAATGCAAAATTGATCACTAAATCGAAGGGTTGATCAGTACTACTTCACTTACAGCTGTGGCATGGTGAGTTTAACTGCTGTGGTGATCTTGCACAAAATAGTAACCAATATTACAAATTGCTTGTGATCCTTTCCAATAGTGAGACACTGTCTATGCCTGCCATAAGATGTCTTTGCCTTGTGTGGAAAGCAATAACTAGTGTTTAGGAATAGTTTCTTTCAGCTTTTTTTGGTGCCTTTTTTTTTTTTTAATTTTTTTTATCCATGTTTTGATGAATGGCAATGTTCAACTGCTCTGAACCAGTGACTGATAAAAGCCTTTCTGAACTTGTTGTATTAGAAATGTGCAACTATCCTGTCTGTTTTCAGGGGTTAACAGTTTTTCCCTTTCTCCACTCCTAGGAGGGTTTTGAAAAGCAAACTTTGCTGTTTAAAGGTTAGAACTTTAATATTTTTCTGTTTTAATATATTTTGAGGTCTATCCCGATGGGGCTTTGCTGTAAGTTCATATCGTTGGAAACGCCTCATAGAGTAAACATTGTAGTTTTGCATTACCTGCTAATTTCTTTAGTGGGGGTAAAATCTGCATAACACTATACGCAATAAAATTCAGTAAGTTCAAATTACTGTTGGCTTCTCTTAGCTTGAAGCAACACATTTTCAAAGTCCAGAATAGGGAGTTGAATTAAAGTGTCCACATTTCCTTGCTGCCCACTCTAGCCTAGCATAGACTGTTAAGCCTACAGGCTACTGTGTTTCAGATATATGGTCTTCCAGCAGAGATCTCCACATGCAGCAAGATGCCCTTTATGAGACCCATGCTTGCCAGCATATGACTTTAGGCTTGTGTGCAAGTATATCCCTGGAGTGTTTACTCCACACATTTTTAAAGTACTAACATTTAAACATTCTGTGGGTAACTGCATATTAGAGCAGTTTCTCTCAGTAATAAAAAAGCAATGCAGTGCAGGAGCAGCTGGCTGTGTCCAATCCTAACCAGTGCTTTTGTTTAATTGCTTGATCTTGCATACATTTTCGGTAACTAACTCTGATCTTTTGCCAGATATACTCTATAATATACTGAATATAATGTGTTTGAGAAACACCCCTTTAAATTCATGTTTGACCTTCCAGCTGGCTGCATCTTTAAAGCAGTTTTTGTGATGACACTTCACAATGCAACTGCTGTATGACTAAGTGTGAACAAAATGTAAACTACTGACTGCAATATTGCTATATCTTAAAAAAAAAAAAGGCATTAAGCAGTTTCTGAATATTCACTTGCAGGCACACCTGTGGTATTATAATGCAAACAGACGGAATTAAAAGCTGTTAAATGATGGCTGTCCTTTGAGGTGAGCAACATTACTTTGCCTACACTTGATGAGCACTGGATGGTATCTGCACCCAATGGTAAATACCTGTTGTGGTGTTCAATAAGCAGTGCTATACTAACTCAGCAATTGGCATCGTTGGTTTTAAGGCTTTATGCTTTAAATCCTGGTTTTTCTGCTGATACAAGCTGAAATGAACTCTTTGGATAAAGACTAAATGTGTGGTGGTTTGTTGTTTTTCAGGCATTGTATGCTGAGATGTAGGAGATGTGACAAAGGTAAATGTATGGGCCATATTACAATATATTGAATGTGGTAACTACCAAAACACAGACAGTACTTTGTCTGCACTGGATGGTATCTGCACCCAATGGTAAATACCTGTTGTGGTGTTCAATAAGCAGTGCTATACTAACTCAGCAATTGGCATCGTTGGTTTTAAGGCTTTATGCTTTAAATCCTGGTTTTTCTGCTGATACAAGCTGTAATAAGACTTAACTTGGTTTATAAAAAGACTAAATGTGAGGTGTTTTTGTTTTTCAGGCTCTGGATGCTGAGATGTAGGAGCTGTGACAAAGGTAAATGTGTGGGTCATATTAAAACAAATTGATGTGGTCATTACCAAAGCTACTATTTATGCAGTTTATAGTTTGCTGTGGACATGACCAAAAAGTAACACTTCAAATAGGCCTTTGTTGTTCCAATATGAGTACAATGCTGGGCCTTTTTGAAGAACAAAACTTAATAGGTGTGTGCAGTTACATTTACATGAGGCTATAAAACTGTACATGTTTTCTTCTGTTTTTAGGAGGTAGACATGTTTGCCTTGCTCTGGAGAGAATTTAATACAAGCTTATGGTAAGACTTGTGATAAAGAGAGTAAGTACTCTAGTGGTCACTTCAAAGAGAGCTTATCTGGCTTATAACCAGCTGTTCTTACGCTGTGACCCAAAGCATAATCCTCTTCAGGATACTATGGGCACTTTGTGTGTTCCATGGTCTATTATAGAGGAGATAAGTACACTCAATATGCTTTTTTTGATTTTTTTTTTGTATGTTCTAGTAATTTGAAAAGCTGCTGTGAAGCTATTCTATTTGCCTCAATTTTAGTCTTTAAATTGTCTCCTATTCATATTTCAGTCTTACAAATTAGTGCATGGTTAATTTGCACCCTAGCAATCGGATTGATTTAGCAGCTCTTTTGCAATTTCAGCAAAGAGAAATCATATGCTGTTTTAAACAAGTTATGCCTTAAAGGGGTGAACTCCCAACAAGTGCAGGCTTTTAAAAACCCCATCGATTTATAGTTCTTATTGCAATCCTGTAATTCTGAGCTCCCCTGATTTCCTTCAGCCACTAGACTTTGATTTGCTAAGATGCAGTCTTATTGCTGCTCTGTTATAGACACCTGTATCCCATTGCCCTTGTCTTATCTCTCCTCCTGGGAAACAAGCAGTGGTCAAAACACCACTGTCTTTAACTCCTAATAAACAAGGCTGTATTTCCTGTAGACCAAGCTGTTAATTTAGTGGACTGCACATGCTGTATTTTTAAATGTAAAATTTTTTTCTTGTTTACAGACTTGCTGAAAAGGCTTGTGATTAAAACTACAATCAAATTTTTTTTCTGAACTATAACCTGCACATTGGTCTTTGCATTAAAATTGTTTTGAAGTATCTTCTTGGCTTTTGTGTTACTAGCAGTGTTTCTGCTCACTCAATTAATCGAAAATTAACACTGCTACAAAGCTTTTTAAATACCCTGTATATAAGAGAAGGGGCTCTAAATGGTTTAAAGCAGTTGTGAACAAATAATGCACTTGGGTAGCAACAAAAATAGTGGAAGTCCTGGTACTCCAAAGATGAAATACAAAAGCTTGCTACTCTTATCCATTAAATGCAAATGGTCTGGTAGCTCTAACAAATTTTCCATGTGGGGGTCTGCCTCCTTAGTCTGCTGGCTCCAAGCAGGAAATTTCCACACGTGCTCCCATGTAAAAATGTTTCTGCACCTTTCAAACACTTTTCAATTTGATTCTTTCTCCAGAGACTATTTTTAGACTTTTTTTTTTTCCCCTTTCCAAAATCTCTAAGTTTAAATGTCTAGAGTCTGCACCTGAATTACTGAGCTGCCAGACTCAAACAGTTACAGTATTGTAACATTTAGTTGATACATTTCTCAGCATCATCTCTGGAGTATAAGCAACTATTGTATCAATTCTAACAGCAGAATATCTGGGTTTCATTACAGGTAGCTAAGCAGGGACAGATAAGAAATGTATCCATTAAGAACAGTTTACAGGGTTGGTGACCCCCCTCCCAGAGCTGCTTTAGAAGGTGAAAAATGACACTTTACACTTCAAAATTAGAAACGTCACACAAAGTCATTGGAAAGAAATTATTTCTTGTGATCACCTTAAAACAACTAATTTGTTTCAGCTAGAACAACCCCTTTAATCAAATAAAAGACTGCATTTACAATTTAGTCCTGACTTTCTCCAGGGTGTTGGGAGTGCTGTATCTACACCATCCTTGAGAAAGTCTGGACACAACAGATTGTTCTGTTGCACCATTCTCTGCTAAATTGAGTGGAAAATATAATTTGAATAAAGGTGCTGATCCGATTTTACACAATTTAGAAGTGCACCCCTTATTTAAATACCTAGTCACACTGTTGTGGTGGTAGGCTTGTGACTTTATTAGAATTGCTCTGAACTGAGCTCACATTAGGTCTTGCTGATGGGCTTATTGAGCTACCAATAAGTTGCTCCTGAGCAATCCACTTGTGTCCAGCTTACCAAGTTATTGAATACTCTGGCTAATGGCTAGCTTTAGATGGTTAAGCATTGGTTGGTCTACAATAACAATTAATATAATGTTGTTGTTTAAATGTTCAATGCAAGAGAAAATGCAGCCGATATAACTGAAAGTGGATGTTCTGTGATGCTTTCAGAGCAAAGCTGCTACAAATCATAAGCAATGAGCATTATACCCCTTTTAATTAGAATTTAACATGGCTTGTGTCCAAGCATTTTAAGCAATTATGTTTTGAACTAAAGCTACTGTGTTTGGTTAATGTGTGGTAAAAAATCAGATTGCTTATATACATGCACCCTTTCCTCCATCTATTGTGGATTTTTGTTATGCATCATAATTTTAACACTGAATCTGTCTCACAAGAGTAGCTGATTAAAGTAGAAGTATTTTAGCATAAATCCTATTCCTAGAGTTAATTTTGAACAAGTGTATACACTCATTTAGCTGAACTTGTGATTGCATAACGTCCAAGGCTGTGTTAATGCTGATCCAAAATACAATATCAGTCGTATAGATTGAATGGCGTAACACAGATGCTTAAAGGAAAGTTATACCACCCCAACCATGTAGGTCTAAAAATAAATTGCATGAAACTGCACATATGTAACAGCAATAGAAACTGCTATTTTAAGAAATAAGGGCTGCCTCTGGGATCGTACAATTCACTATGCAGACATACCAGCTATACATGCTGGGTCACATGAACTAATAAACAGGCTTAAGTTCTGGATTCTGCTACTCATTAGAGATGCAGTATTTCTGCTTGTGATCCCTGAGGCAGCACAGAAAATATCTTAAAATGGGGGCTCAAGGGAACCAATGTAAAAGGACAATATTTACTTGTATATATTCCATATATGTTTGGTAAGATTCTTAAATATGCAAGGTAAGATTCTTAAATATGCAAAAATATAAGTCCTATAGAGCAAGCGTTCCTTAGTTTGGTATTGAACCAGTTGACCAATTTTCTCATAACACTTCAACCAATAAGAACACATTAAATTAAAGGGTGTATTTATGATGTGTAAAAATCGGAGTGAAATATTACTTTGATATTGCCCTAAGCAACTAGATTTGCACAAAAAGCAAAAGCAAAGATCTATTTGGTTGTTGCTTCACTTTTTAGACAGCATGATAAATAGACCCCCTAAATGTGGTTTAAAGTATGTTTACAGTATGCAGGGTAAAAAGATAAAAACTGATCCTGTTCAACCAAACAGGCCATAAGTTAGTTTTGAAGTTGCCATTTAGTCTGGAAAGGACTAGGTCAAACAGCAGAACTGCATCATTGCCACAAGGCTTTTTCTACGCTTGTGTAGAATAGGCTGATATGCTACTTTTTGCAAATTGATGTCAGTACTTTCCACCCCAGATGATGAGAACAAAGCCTTGTGTGTTCAGCCTGGCTTCAGAACAAAGGAAAGGGTAAGACTCTCTGAAGGAGAGTTGTCTAAACTGATAAATGCTTCAAATTCTAAACTCTCCCACAGCTCTTCTTTGGCCTAATGGTATGGCATAGCAACTGTAGAAACACATGGAGTGTTTTGACTGCTGACTCTGGGAATACTTGTTAATATTGCCCATGTCTACTTGTCACTGCTTCTGATAATAATTACATGACAAGCGCCATGGCTTAACTATGGAGCATCATGCAGACCTCTGCTGCAGAGGTAAACCTGTCATCCATCCTTATTAGGAATGGTAAGAGGTATTTTAGCTGCTGCTGACCACTGGTGGACAAAGCTCTAACGGAAACTGCCTACTCTGCTAGTACAAGTAGTTAATTAAAATGTGACAGAACCCCTTTTTATGCACTCTAAATTAATAAGCGCAATTTATCAACTTATTAAATCGTGACGCTGATACGTGGATTTTATTAATCATAAAGACCAAATAACCAAACAATTTCTCAATTGTCATCAAGTTACCTTGAAATTCATTGAAACTTCCCAGTTCATCATTGATTTAAATAAAATGTATATATTACAATGGCACTGGAAAAATAAAATAATTCTAGGTCAGGCAGCAGCTATGCAGGAGAAATAACCTTTATTGGGATTGGAGTTGCAACCCTTATTTTGACTTCAACCTTGTTAAAACAGACACCCACATTGCTTGACAACATCAAATATAAGTTATAAAGTTAAAGATCAGTCATGTTATTTCATTTACCGTTCTACATCCAAATTTCTAATCTGATCCAAAATTAGATATGGTATAGCTCTCACCCTTCACATACAGCGTGAGACTGGGGGGCCCAGGGAGGGAAGTGGGGCAGTGACAAAGTTTCAATCGAAGCCACTGGGACCCATGAGAGGGGGGACACCAAAATGTCTGATGGCAAAAATGTTATGTAGTTTATACAGCAGATTTTTATATCAGACTCGTAATTTGACCTGTGCAATCAAGTTTGCAGAAAGATCTGTCAATCCGACACTGTCCAACTAAATTGCCTGCATAGTTTAGTTTTTATGCTGAAAAATGCAGACTTAATATTCTAATGCATGTTTTCAGATGAGAACCCTGTTACATCAATAGTATGGGGTGGTTAGAAGCAGGGCCGCCATTAGGGAGTACAGGTGTCCCGAGCCTGAAGGGGGCCCGGCAGTGCTGCACTTTCGAAAGAGCCAGGCCCCCCATGACATCGAGGAAGCCGTGCAGCCATTTCCGAAGTCACGATCAGCTGAAGCCCCAAAGCAGTGAAAAGACACGAAAACAGCCTAAGCCGAACTACAGCAGCGAAGAGACCCATATCCACGAAAATAGCAGAAGCCGAACTCCCGAAGTGGAGAAAAGACTCGAAGTCCCGAAAACTGAAGTCCTGAAGCGGCAAAAAGACCCGAAGTCACGAAAGGAGGCATGGTTGAAGCCATGAGTTCAACTTACTCCACACCAATTTGTGTTTTTTTATTTTTGTAATCCCTTGGCCACCTATGTTTTTTAAAAAAATATTCTTTGGGGCCCCATTTTTTTTAACTTGTAAAGGAGGCCCTGGCGCCAATGTATTTTTTAAAAAATATTCTTTGGAGCCCCATTTTTTTAACTTGTAAGGGGGGCTCTGGCGCCAATGGTTTTTTAGAAAATATTCTTTGGGGCCTTAATTTTTTTTTTTTACTTGTAAGGGGGGGCCCTGGCGCCAATCCTTTTTTTTTAACTTATAGGGGGGCCCTGGTCACCAATTTTTTTTTTAACTTGTAGGGGGGCCTTGATCACTTTTAAGGGGGGCCCTGGCCATAAATAGCTTTTTATAACACGTGTGGGGGGGTTACCTTTTTTAGTACTGATGTCTGTGTGGTCTTTTAACTGTTGTGTGGAGTGGGCCCCGATATTTTGCTGTACGGAACCCCGTGATTTCTAATGGCGGCCCTGGTCAGAAGTATTTTCTCTGCCAGCTAATAGCTTCAGTTACAGTAGAGGCAATATATCAAGTACACTTTTAAATAACAGAATAGAGACATTAAGAACAATATTCCCACATCCTAAATACATTATATATATTAAAAGGCAGTGGGAATTTAGCCCAAATTACAACATATTCAGTGAGGCTGAATATTTTGGCGGACACCCCTTACCCTTTGTAATAGGTTACCTGAAAGATGGATTAGGTTTCAGTATTCAACATGAGAAGGGTTAGCTCTAAAATCTTCTGTACTACTGAACATACATACATACAGTGCATACTGAATGCTGCCTAGTGACCAGTGTCAGAAAGCAACCCAACAGGAGAATAAGAGGAAAAGAGCTGGTGGCTCAGATGGAGATAAAAAAATAACACACTTGTAATAAATTAAAAAGTTCATTAAAATCATGCAACATAAGTAGTCTAAAATGTGTTTAATGGTTAGAACCACAGCTCTGCAGTGCTAGGGCACTGAGGACATTTCTCACAAGGAAATTATCTTCAAGGGATGTTTTTCCTGTGCTGCAAGGGGGATGTAAACTTTTCCTGTGTTGGCATGGTTGTAGGCTTCCTTCCAAAAAAATATGCTGACAGGTTATTTGGCTTCGATTAAAACAAGTAAATATAGTTGAGAGATTAGATTGTGAGTTTCATTGGGAAGGAACTATATGAATGATCAGGAATTCCATACATTGGTGATAGTGATGAGTGAAATTTTTCATCCCAAAAATGACACCCATAGACTCCAATGGGGAAAAAATAATGTTGCCCATCACTGATTGGTGATACTGTATATAAGTACTCATTGGTACTGTCTACCATTAAAAGCGTGGCTCATGGGAAAACATGTTTTTTTTTCAAAATGCATCAGTTAATAGTGCTGCTCCAGCAGACTTCTGCATATAGGGCTAGATATATTGTCATATTCCCAGGTACCCCCAGCCATGTAACTTGTGCTCTAATAAACTTCAATCACTCTTTACTGTTGCACTGAAAATTGAAGTGATATCACCTCCCAGCAGCCCATCAGCAGAACAAGGGAAGGAAACCAGATAACAGCTCCCTGGTAGATATAAGAACAGCACTCAATAGTAAAAATACATGTCCCACTGGGACTCCTTCAGTAGAAGAAACCATAGCCTGTCGGAAAGCTGTTCCATAGTGCAGCACTGGCTCATTCTGAAAGCGCGACCAGGCTAAATGACCTGGGATGGCTGCCTACACACCAGTATTACAACAAAAAGTACACTTGTTGGGTTAGGAATAAAATTTGACATGGTAGAGTGAATTATTTGCAGTGAAATTTAGAAATAAAAAAATCATGACGGAATCCATATAACTTTTAGTATGTTATAAAATGGCTAATTCTAGGCCTTTTGATACTTCAGCTTTTATAGTAACTGCTACATTTTAGTACTCATTTTTCTATTCAGGATCTCTCCTATTCATATTCCAGTCTCTTATTCATATCAGTGTAGTTGCTAGGGTTATTTGGACAATAACAGACATACAACTTTATGGCAAACTTAACTCTCTTAAGTGCCATCAGAATTTTGCATTTCATGTGCACTCAGTGTGAAACATTTTTTAAACATTTTGTGCTCTCTCCCTACAGGGGGGTTTTAATTCACCTAGCAAAACTATACATTGTTTTCTGGGCGATTTTTAGGACAACCTGAGATTTTTAAATTACAGCTGGCATCAAAAGCCCCATGTTTTCCAAATCAATCAATACCAAATATGTATAGTTTTATGGAGATTTATAACTTGTATGGAAGAAAAATTCTCAGCAGTGCACAAAATGTTTAAAGCACTGCCCTAAAAATCAACATACTTTAGATTCCAAGGACAAAAAAATATTGTGCGGTCCAACTTCCGTTGTACCGAGGGACGACATTTTTTATGGCCTACATTGTGGAGGGCTGATAATGAAAGCCAGTGTTGACCACTCACAGTTTTTAAACCACTCTCATGTTATCACAAGAGATTTTCAGACCATAACCACATTAATAATGGTAGCACACCAAAAAACCAAAGTGGTGCGCACTGCAGGTCATATAGGTCACATTAAAGGACCAGTAACGTCAAAAATTTTTACAAAAAATTTCGTTAGAATACAACGAAAAAAAAACACCAACACAAATTAAAATTTAAAATAGCAAAGCCTTTATTAAGAAATAACTTACAGAAACTCCACTTCCTGTCCTCTTCATAAACGGCGAAAGGGCGACCATCCATCTGCAGCGCTTGATTTCTCCTCCTGGCTATACAATGACAGCGTGTCCTCTGCCCGATCACCTTCTCCAGCTCTTCTTCATCCAGCAGCAGTATGAAAGCGATGTCTCCTGCTCCTCCGCTCCAGGAATGCAGCCCTGACTGCCGACCCCGTGCTCACTCCGTCACTGTCAAGGCAGCTGAAACAAAGCAGCCGCAAAAGAATGCGTCCAACACTGAGCCGGCAACCCCAGGAGGACGAGCTTCTTTTGGTGAGCCGTGCTGCTCCCTGCCTGCAGCTGCTTCTGCTCCCTCCAAACTGCTGTTGGGCTGCTATTGGCTGAATCGTGAACCGGCAGAATTTGGGGGGGACAGCCTTTCGCCCTGGAGCGGTGCAGACGCAGCCTCCTAATACACTCAATGCGGACCTGCCAGGGTTGTATGATTTACTTTTATTTACTCCTCCTGCCGGCTCAGTGTTGGACGCATTCTTTTGCGGCTGCTTTGTTTCAGCTGCCTTGACAGTGACGGAGTGGGCACGGGTCGGCAGTCAGGGCTGCATTCCTGGAGCGGAGGAGCAGGAGACATTGCCTTCATACTGCTGCTGGATGAAGAAGAGCTGGAGAAGGCGATCGGGCAGAGGACACGCTGTCAGTGTATAGCCAGGAGGAGAAATTGAGCGCTGCAGATGGATGGTCGCCCTTTCGCCGTTTATGAAGAGGACAGGAAGTGGAGTTTCTGTAAGTTATTTCTTAATAAAGGCTTTGCTATTTTAAATTTTAATTTGTGTTGGTGTTTTTTTTTTGTTGTATTCTAACGAATTTTTTTGTAAAAATTTTTTACGTTACTGGTCCTTTAAGACATGTAGAGTATGGCACACAGGCAGAACGGGTTCAGACCGTGCAGGTATTTACAGTCTAAAGTTGTAAAAATGCAGGGTCCAGTTAATAACATAGTAAGTTAGGTTGATAAGAGACAGTTAATAACATAGTAAGTTAAGTTGATAAGAGATACGCATCCATCAAGTTCAACCTTCAAGTCTATATATAACCAGTCTAAATGCTAGTTGATACAGAGGAAAGCAAAAAAAAACTATTTGAAGCCTCTCCAATTCCTTCCTGACTAGTACTTTGGACTAGTCCTTAGATCAACTGGTACTATGAGCTATCTTTCATGACCCTGTATTCCCTCCCTTGGAAAGAAGAGAGAATGGAGAGAATTCCACATTGCTGTAGAAACTCCTTTCTTCTAATCAGAATGGGTGACCTTGTGTCATCTGGAAAGACCTACTGGCAAATAAAGCATTTGAGAGATTATTATATGGTCCCCTTATATATTTATACATTATTATTTATTTATTGACATGTATTTATATAGTGCCAACATATTGCGTACCACTGTAAAGTAAATGTGTTTATACAACTAAATCACATGAATTATATACATAGAACATAAGGAGTTACATACATCACAATCAATACCAGTACAAAAGATGAGGAAGGCCCTATGCAAAAGAGCATACACTCTAAAGGGAAGGGAGTAATACACAAGATGTGGGAGTGGAAAGATTGAATTAAGTGGGTGAGAAATGTGGTACTGTATGTGGTGTTGCATTTAGTAGTTAAGCAGAGTGAGGGTAGGCTTCTCGAAAGAAGTGCGTTTTAAGAGATTTCTTGAAAGCAGAAAGGTTGGGAGAAAGTCGGACAGGCCATGGGAGAGAGTTCCAGAGGAGGGGTGCAGCCCTTGCAAAGTCTTGAATGCGAGCATGTGAGGAGGTAATGAGATAAGAGTTGAGTAGCAGGTCAGTAGAGGAGCGCAGTAAGCAGTTGGGTGAGTATATAGAGATGAGTTCAGAGATGTAGGGTGGGGCAGAGTTATGAAGTGCTTTGAATGTCAGAGTCATTAATTTGATTCTGAAAGGTAGCGGAAGCCAGTGCATGGAGTGACAGAATGGCGTGGCAGAGGAGGAGTGGTTGCTGAGGTATATGAGCCTCGCAGCAGTGTTCATTATGGACTGGAGAGGTGACAGTCTCTGGAGGGGAAGGCCAATTAAAATAGAGTTACAGTAGTCTAGATGTGATATGATGAGAGTGTGAATAAGAATATTGGCAGCCTCTTGGGTGATAAATGATCGTATTTTGGATATTTTCCTTAGGTGGAAGTGACATGATTTAATAAGTGACTGGATATGAGGAGTGAATGACAGGGCAGAATCTAGGATAACCCCAAGGCACCGGGCCTGGGGAGAGTGGAATTGTTAGCTATGATGGATGCTTCTGGGATGTTACTGGTGTTAGTTGGAGGAAAGAGAACCATATCAGTTTTAGAGTATCTCAGGTAGAGATAGTGGACAGGTGGGAGGAGACGCGAGTTAGGAGTTTTGGGTTGAGATCAGGAGATGAGAGATAGATCTGAGAATCGTAAGCATAGGTGGTAGTGGAAACCATACGAGTTGATTAATTTGCTGATGGAGGAAGTATAGAGGGAGAATAGTAAGGGTCCCAGGACAGAGCCTTGAGGAACCCCAACAGGAAGTGGTAGGGGAGAAGATGCTACTCCGTTGTAGTAGACACTGAAGGAACGATTAGTGATGTAAGAAGAGAACCAGGACAGGGCTTTGTCACGAAGGCCACATAGTTATCATATCATCCCTTAAGCTCCTCTTCTCCAGCGTGAACAACCACAACTTAGCCATTCTTTCCTCATAGATATTTTCCATACCTTATACCAGCTTAGTTGCCCTTCTCTGCACTCTCTCTAATTTAATAATATCCTGTTTGAGCACTGGAGACCAAAACTTTATGGCATATTTTAGATGGGACCTTACCAGAGCTCTGTACAGTGTAAGTAACCCTTTCTCCCGGGAATCAATGCCCCATTAAATACCGCTAAAGACTTTATTTGCCTTTGATGCTGCTGACTGGCATTGCTTGCTACAAGGACTCCAAGGTCTTTTTCCATTATAGATTTGCCTAGTGCAGTCCCATTAAGTGTTGAAGTTTACAAAGCAGTCTTCATGTGGGGGCCGCACAAGGTATACCCACTGACCACCAGCTGGACAGCATTGATTAAACAGGATTACAAAGTACAACTCCACAAAGCTTTGCTAAAGTTACAAGTTTTGATACAAAGGTATGAATATTACATCACCTTAAAGCTTTCAGTTTATAACAACTTATCTCCTGTCATTAGTAATATTAAAATGATTTTGTAAATAACATTTTTGTGATTGCTTTTATGTGGTTATACAAATGGTTTTGTGTTACCGATGACCACAATAAAGGGAAATGATTTCAGTCCTGTTTCTAAACCACACTTCTGCAAAGATTAAATGAGATCATAGTAATCTCAATTAGTGATAACGTCATATAAACCTAATTTGTTTTGTCCTGGGCTTTAAACATGTTCAGTGCAACAAAATTATTGAATAAATTATGACCTATTCCAGTAATCAAATGATACACATGCTTTAAACTAGAACAAATATTTATTTTCATTTAGCCTTATTCAAGGTCATAAAGGACTTCAATGATAGAATGATTGCTTACCATGCACCTTGTCACTTTTTATAAATAACTGGTACTTAACTATAATTAGGCCGTGCAGCTGTACTTTATAGCCCAACATATTTTCTTCCATTAGCAGGCATCTATGGAATATCTATCAATGAATCATCTCACCTCCCTCTATGTCAGTCTGAAATTTGACTAGGGAAACTATAAGTATTTCAGTGATGTTCAGACAAAACTGGTGGTTCCCAGCAAAATGTAAACCTGTTTTTTATTAAAGTGCATATTATATTCAACATGTATATTTGTAAATGTTATGTTAAAAGTACATCTTTGCTATTAAAAATTAACAGTGTGTCATTTCATGCTGCATAGGTTGACTATTTTCCTTGTGGCTGCCCAGTAGTCACTGGGTTTGGAATTCAGGTAAGGTGCTCTTCTTGTTTTTGTGTATCCTATGGCATTTGAGACCAGTTTGTGAGTTGATCATCAGCCTTAGACTCCACCGGTTATCTTTGGAATTGCTGCCATTTTGATCAAATTTAACAAACAATTTACATAAAGGTACAGTATACATACATTTTTAACATGAGCTCAATGAATAGGGGGATGTGCTGATTACATTCTTTGACTATTATGAAATATAATTATGAAATATCTATGGTTTTTGTTATTAATGGCACTAAACAAGAAAATTAAACCAGTAACATTTTAGCACTTCCTGTTACTTCCTTGTTCTGCTGAGCACTCAATAATAATTATAAGCTATTCAATAATAATGAGCTACTCAAGGGCTGAGACTTAGGCTAAGGGCACATGGAGCATTGGCTCCGCTCAGTGTTGGACTTGGGTGCCCAGGGCTGCCATCTGGAAGCCAATCACTCTGGTCTCTAGCTCATGCACCTTCAAATATCACCCCACCCCCGGCAGATTACCTCTTGAGGCCACAATTGGGGGTGGGAGCAATGGCACCTGAAGTTCCTGGCAGAAAAAACATGCCTGGTTTGGCATTTCTTTCCCTGGTGTCCCAAAAAATGGAGGGTGGCTCCATTGCTTTTCAACTGCATTTATTTTGTGTTTTCTTCTGCAGCTCCCTTGATCTGCACTGAAAAGTGCAGCTTCTACTTGAGTGCAGGCATGAGGAGCAGAAATCATACTGAAAATGTCTCCTTTTGTGTTATTTATTTTTTTTAACTTGTGGGGGCCCAATAAAATGAAAACAAAAAACATTGGTGACCAGGGCTCTCCCCCATAAAAGTAATAAAAAGCATTGGTGGCCAGCCCCCCAAGTTGAAAAAAACTTTTGCGGCCAGGGTGCCACATTTGAATAATAGAAACATGGGCAGTCAGGTCTCTCCCCCTATAAAAGGTGAAAAACAACACTGAGCAGGAATTTTAAAAAAAATTGGTTTGTGTTCAGTAGAAATGTACCTTTAAAATTTGGCAGGTGGTCATCTTCTTAATAAGCGAGAACAGCTTCTTTGCTCTCGGGCAATTTCGGCTCCCATTCAGTGGCTTCTCCTTTGGCTCTGCATGAATGCAGTGGCCCACTGGCCATTTGCCTGAATGGCCATATTGTCAGTCTGGGCCTGCTGGGATCTCATATAAAGTTTAACATCGCTTGCACACTGCTGAGTCAAGTGAGTGCCATTTGGAGATATTTGCAATGTAAGTGCCAAATTGAGCACCACATACATATGGATTTTAATCTGGCTCCATACATGGTCTGTTGTGTTGTTCTGAATGACTACCCTGTGCAACATGCATCAAATACAAAATCCAGTATAAATTTGCAGTCTGCATCCTTTCCCATTCCATAACATGCACATCTCATTGATGTTCAAGTTATGGGGCAGGAGAGGTGACCGTGACATCTACATTTTACCACCCCTTTTGAATAGAATTCTGGCAAAGAGAGACAGTGTATAATCACTACATATTATATTATGTACTATCTTCTTGCTGTATAAGATGTGGAGGCTTCTTTAGTAGAGGTCAGATTTTAGTGGTTTTAGAGGTTTTTGAAACCAGGTCTAAACTCACAAACTCTAAAACCACGATTAATAAAAAGCACAAACAAAAAAAAAAAGAGCATAACAATGTGCTAAATGTGATAAATCCAAAATATTTCTTGTTTTTAGTGTAAAAATATAATGTAAACTGCAACAAGGTACATATAATATTTGTAAATGTATTTATTTATAGGCAAGGCCCTCTTTTCCTCTTATATTAGTTATTGGTTGTTCTTGTATGTTTGATGTGTAGATACAATTTTGTACAATTTGGCAGAATGTGTTGGCATTTCATGTTATTAATAATAAAAATAATAATAGCTAATGACTTTAAATCAATCAAAATGAGGAAGCTGCTTAGGTTAAAAAAGATCAGAGACATCTAGTGGTAGAAAGCAGTATCACTAGTTCAGAACTAATTTCATAGTCTTCTATTTCGCTCAAATATCAATTCAATACATTTTAGCAACAGTATAAACCTCTTCCATGAAAGGTTATTTATTATCTACTAGTAAACATAAAGGTACCAACATAGTTTATAAAAAATAAAATGCTAGTTTCTGTTTGAACTATAGGTAGAAGGGCAGATTGACACTGGTGCTTGGTATAATTAGAAGTTAGTGGACCCCACAACAAGGTTTTCTACAGGATCATTAAACCATGAGAAAGATGACCTGCTTTAGAAATATACACTGAAACTTGGCATAAGTCAGGACTGCACTGCTATGTGCTCCCAATGCTGCAGACTTGTTATAAGAGTTGATGTATTTTTCCTGGTAGATTCTATGTTTGGGCTTAAAAGGCTCTGCGTTCCTTCTGCTGTTATATTGCTGACTGTGGATTTCATCAGAGTTCCTTCTCCTAATTCATTGTTAGACAAATGAGGCATAGTTTGCTTAGAGTTATAAATTAGTGTATGGGATTAAATAGTTACAATTTTAATTTAGAAGTGGATTTAGACCAGTGTAACTAATTATTGAAAAAGTGCGTGCCCCTCTAAGGGGGGGGGATGTGTTAGGTGCACTAAATACCTGTGAGGCTTACTGGATATTAACCCTGAATACACACAGCCCTCGAGGCCTAAACACCAAATTTGATATTTCTTATTTTGTATAAATTTATAGAATTTGTTTTGGTAATGTTTACTTTATCTCTAGTTGGACAATTGTGATTTGGTAATTTACCAACAGGGGTCGCTATAGACCTCGTCTATATTTGCCGTTATTTCCCCAGGGTTCCTTTATGATTAAGGGCGCTTGCACCCAAAACGCGTCAAGCAACGTTGTGTAACGTGACTTTTTAACTATGTGTAAAGCTGCTGAAGTTGTGTATTACATTGAGTAAAAAAATGCTTTGAGAGGCTTGTCAGCTGCCAGGAAGGTAAATGTGCAGTAAACATGGAAAATGCATAGGGTACAAGAACAAATGCTCTAAATTGTGAATTATTGGATATCTGATTTGAAAAGTTGACAGAGCTACTGATTTTTAAAACTTTTTTTTCATAAAGAAATGCTTGTATATTATATATAATTTACAGTAGAATATATATAATCCAGTATACATCCAGTATACAAGTGGCATGTGCTGACATCAGAATGTGACATTTATTACTTAAAGTGGTAGACGAACACTTTACTAAATGAACTGTCGATGCTATCGTCAGAGCAGCACCCACAGAAAAGTAGATACTGTAGAAGTGAAATGGAAGCAGCAAGTTTGAAGTGTGAGGTTAGGGTTGCCACCATCCAGTTTTGACAGCTCCTTTTTCAGAAAGGCTGTCCAGGTCAAAACTGCTTGCCCGGTTTTCCAAATTAGGAAATCTGTACAGGACTCCCCTTGATTGATGTCCTAGCTCGCCCCCTGATGCCACTGCCCTGCTACGCCACTCATTCTTCCCTGTAATGTCACACCCCCTGCCACTTTTCTGTAACCACACACACGCCCAACTGTTCAGCGGCCCAAAGGTGCCAACCGAATGTGAGGTGCAAACAAAAAACACAGCCAAACAGAACCAAATCATGCAGCCCCATAGAAGCTTAACGTCAGTACAGAATGCAGTGACAGAAGGTACAACAGAGACAATAACTTCCCAGCAAAATTTAAGGGCAAAGACACACAGAGTTACTTGTCCTGGCTACAAAATAGACAATAGTGATAATTGGCTTTACTAAGACATTAATGTGTCTTAGTAAATTCTTAGGCAATTCTCAAAAGTAGCTGCTACTAGTCTCTTTTAAAACACACGTAGGGGGAGTGTAATAAAATGTGCAAAGAGAACAAATTTGCGAATAAAAATTTGCATGTTGCAATGTAATATTCTTCATTAGAATTATTGCATTGTAAATCTTAATTGCGCATTGCAAACCTTTAACAACTGCTTGAAGGTGGCGTAAACTTTTGGAGCAATTGTGACAAGTTTTTCATCAAAGGGGTACTTCAGCTTCCAAACCAAAATTTGATTAAGAGGCCCACATAACATAGAAACCCCCTCTTATATAACCATCACAGCTACCCATTTCTTCAAAAAGTATGAATAAATGCCATTTTCTATGCTGAAATCCAGCTGGTTAACAGTTCTTCTCTTTCTGCATCATTTGAAATCCCTGCACGGAACAAGGGACTAAACACTGATGTTACGAATTGTAACAACTCAACAGCTTACAGACAGCATACAGGAACTACATAACCCACAATACATTGCACTGTGAGGTTCATTTCCTCATTGCATACCTCCCAACTGTCCCTTTTTCGGAGGGACAGTCCCTCTTTTGACAGCTCAACCCGCAGTCCCTCATTTGTACTGGAAAGTCCCTCTTTTCTATGCACTGAACAGCCAGAAAAAGAAACAAAGTTTCTCACTTAATTGGATTTTAGCAGAGAGCCCAGAACAACTAACAGGTGCAAATAAGATACTTTGTAACAATTTTGAGACACAAAAACACAGTTTAGATAAGGAGAAATATTTTCAAACTTTCATAACCTGCCAAATTTTGTAAAACAAACATGGTAATTAGGGGGTGTGGCCACAGAAAGGGGTGTGGTCCAAAAAATGTTGTCCCTCTTTTTACTTCCAAAATGTTGGGAGGTATGTTATGGAATTCACGTGTGCAGGGAATTGTGGGGTTTGGAGGATGCAGGCTAAGGACAGCTGGCTGTTGATACAAAGTAACAATAGTCAACCAGCTCAGCAAAGAAGTCAGACAGGAGAGCAGGGGGCTAGGCTTAGGGATCTGTCACAAATTCATTAAAAATCATGAAAAGTCTGCATATTTTTTTAAATGATGTATATTGCAAAGTTTCTTGAAATTATGTTTACTTTCAAAAAGCTCAAATTTTGTTTTTGTGGAGTTCCCCTTTAAGAAGTTGTATTACATAAACTGCACACTATCTCAAACTATGAAATTTGCAATCCCTGACCTACTGTCGTGTGAGGGGCAAAGTGTTTGCAAAGGCAAAATTGTTCACTGTGCGAACATTTATTCGCATTATGAATGAATTGCAACCAATTCTACATTGCCCCAGTATTGTCTTAGTAAAGGCAATTATCACTATTGTCTATTTTGTAGCCACAACAAGTCAGGGCTGGAACTAGGGGTAGGCAGAGTAGGCACGTGCCTAGGGCGCAAAGGTGGAGGGGCGCCAGGCACGTACTTACTCCTACCCCTAGTCCGGTCCCTTCTCTGCCGACCACGAGTACGCGAACGCATGCGTCGATTTGCGCATGCGCAGAAGCATCTATGCGCTCACGCGTAGAAGCGCGCAACTAGCCGGCACAGCAGCCGGGCAGGCTGCCTAGGGCGCCTGCCCGGCTTGGCCCGGCTCTGCAACAAGTAGCTGCTACTAGTTTCTCTGTGTGTCTTCACCCTAAGGAGTATGTATCCCTATTGATCATTTTTCTTGGGCCTCTGCTCATCAACCCCCTACATCTAAGTCATAGTATTGTGGCATCACCTCTGATATTTACTTAATAAAATAAAGTCATGTGGCTTTGTGGTCACAGAAATCTTTAGTGACTTCTATTAGCCTTATAAATGACAGTAGTGCTTGGAGGGTCTTTATCCTATAAATCTCTTCCTCTTCACTTATGCAAGTATTATGCTGTAGGGTTGTCAAAGAGAACATAGGAATCTTAGACTAGTGACTTTTAGGCCAATTACACATGGGGCACCCACATTAAACCATGCTTCCTATAGATGAGAATGTTCAGAATGTGTAGATGCCGCACTTCTCACCTCTCCTTTGATTCCCCTGCTTTGGTGATCTCCCTAGATGGTCGGCACTCGTCAATGCAATGTGAATGTAGATTTTAAATCCATATAGATGAGAAACCACCCCAAAATACCTTATTTTGCAGTGCACAGTCATAACTAATGGTAAAACATTTGCATCACATAATCATACAAAAATGCCATACCGCCCAACATTTTGAAAACAGAAAGAGGGACAAATAGATTTGTCTCGCTGAGCATGGCAAAATGGTTTTGACCACGCCCATTTTATGGCCACACCCCCAATTACCATGTTCATTATGCATAATTCGTCAGGTTATGAAAGTTTAAACACATTTCTGTGGTGTTTATGTGTTATTACAGTTTTGCTAATGAAGGTGAATTGCCCTTTAAGCTGCAAGCCACAGTTTCCCTAAGAGACCTGCTTATTTTAAATTGTTACAATTGTTTCTTTGCTTATCTTAAATTGTTACAAAAGTATCTACGTGCACCTGCCACATATTCTGGGCTCTCTGCCAAAAGCCAATTGAGTTTTAGAATCTTTTTCTGCCTGTTCAATGCAGGAGATCAAAGAGAAAGTCGGGACATTTCAGTAACAATCTGGGACTGCGGGTTGAGCTGTCAAAATCGTGACTGTCCCGTGAAAAATGGACAGTTGGGAGGTATGAAATGCAGTGCCTTATGTTCCAGGAAAAAAGGTGATAGGCCCAGTGTACATTGAAATATGCAAGCAAAAAGGTGGCTAGTAAGATCTCCAAAAATAAGACTTTATTTCATGATGATGGCACCCCTTTGATATCCATGAGAAATTCATCTGTCTGACTCATCATCAACTAAATGAAAGCCATTGCTCTGCTATTCATTCACTCCACAGTTAATTTTATTTTCTCATGTAGACATGATGTAGGTAAGTATATTTATATATACAGAACTATATTTTGCTTTAAAGCTTTTTAGTTATCTTGCTGAAATAAGCACAAATGTGGCCGTAAATTAAAAGACCAGCAACACTACAAAAGCAGGTTATTTTTATGACATGCCACTTTTATCCTGTATATGTAAAATCCATTTCTTTTTATAGTTCAGTCTTTCATTTCAGTGTGTTTACTATCATCTCTGCTGTGTTCATCCATCTTTTATCTGTTAGCTAAACAAAGCCCCACCAGCTTCATTGGGGGTCATTTATAAACTTCGGCAGGGCAGATTGGTTCCCAAAGTGAATATATTTGCCCTGTGCATGGTTATATTTATAAAGCTGAATAATATTCACAATGCGATATAGGAGCTTTATAAATATGTCAAAATTCACAAATTGCCAATATTTATGCGCACACTTTGGTGGCGGATAAAATATTCACAAAACAGTTTCGCAAACTGAGAATTTAAGTTACTATCAACGCTTTTTTTGCACACAACAACCTCGCACATTGGGGGCACTCACGCAAACTCCCGTCTCATTTGCGCACCATTTGCGAAAATGTATTCACACTGCGAATTCGCAAAAACTGGAAAGACGGGCAGAGCAGTGCAATATATTAGCGTTAAGGAAAAAACATGCGCAATACAACCATTTGCGAAAAATATGCGCTGCGCGAACTTTATAAGTGACCCCCATTGTGTTTAGTGAAGCCTTGCATAATGCATATTCATAACCTGTCCCCAAAGGCCCATACAAGACTATAAATTAATATAACTGAAATTATGCAGAATCTTAGCACAACTAAGGAACGAATTATGTGTAAAGGCATTTAGGCCAATAAAAGTGTTATTGGCACTTTAATACACCCAATGTCAAAAATAATATTTTGAAACAATAGCAATGTTTACTAAAATTCCCATATCAAATCAACGCCCACAATGCTGGTAAAGCATCAAGGTGAAGAAGAAACAAGTGGTTCCCATCTAATTATCCCCCACTGCTGCTCAAAGGTAATTTACCCGCCTCCAAACAACAGATTTGTGTTTTCTTCTCGTGCACAGGAACACAAATGTTTTCCAATGCAGCACTCATTTTATTGAGAGGGTTGGGTCACAATGAAGTTGAGTTTTACTATATATATGTTTCAGATGCTGTACTGTTGCTACTAATGTAGTCTGCAGAGATGATTTTATTACAGCTCTACTGAGAAATGTCTAGTGATGGTTAAGTAAAGTACACAATATATTATGACTTACATGTGCAGGACTATTTTAATTTGCATTTGTTCTCTCTATCAATTCTAATTTTATTATTATGGTTATAAAAGTGACATCTGGTTTTGTACAAGCCCACTGGAAAATGGAAAAACACATGAATCGGAAAAGCTAATGAAGAGACACATTCCATACAGTACAAAGGTAAGCTTCAAACAGCAACTGTACATCAGAAATTGAATATCACACTAAAGATAGTCTCTGGGATGCGCATTCAGCAGATTCTTTTGTTCACGTTTCCCTGCATATAACATCCAAGCTGTTTTATTAATGACTTTATTAATTAAAGTCATATACTGATACTGAAATGCTATTGGCATGTATGTGTGGAAATAATTCACCCCACCAAGGTGAATTATCCTGATATTTTATTACAGAGATTACATAAATATGACAAACATATATCAGTGAGGCATGTGACACAAATTATATTGATAAGCACTAATTATATATGATCACCTTCCCAAGCACAATTTATAAGGAGATAATGTACAGGAAATACATGGCTCTTGTTATATACAGTGTATACATACACATGGACAGAACAGGCATTAACAAGTTAATAGTCATGTAACACTATATCCGTAAGCACCAATTATAAATGATATCTGCACTGGCAGAGACATCTCTTAACAGGTAGAGAAATGTAGAAGATACACAAAGAAAGTAGTGGTAAGGACCATGAGATCCTCCTACTCCCAATGGACCAGTCCAGGCATGATGCCACTGCACCAGTGAAACAAGCAAGGCTGCATAGGTGGGCATATATGGGACTAGCCCATATATGACCCAAAATAGACAGGAACGTTTATCTGAGAGTAGGAATTGGGGCTTGCGTGGAATTAGTTCTTTGTTTCTATTACCACTACACCCTAATTCTTTTTTCTTTTAAACTGTTTATTGAAAATAGCTTGTACATAACCGAATGTTTCTTATGGATGTTTACATAACATAAAAATGCATAAATATTATAAATACATTCTATATTGACAATTTCTTTTGTTCTATTGGGAGGGGGGAAAGAACAAAATAAAAAAGAGGGGAGAAGAGAAGAGAGGAGGGGTGACATGTGTCGGGGGCTGTATTTTACATGTGTTCTGACAACTAATTTTACTATCATATTTACTTAAAGGGATACTGTCATGGGAAAAAACATTTTTTTCAAAATTAATCAGTTAATAGTGCTGCTCCAGCAGAATTTTGTGCTGAAATCCATTTCTCAAAAAAGCAAACAGATTTTTTTATATTCAATTTTAAAATCTGACATGGGGCTAGACATATTGTCAATTTCCCAGCTGCCCCAAGTTATGTGACTTGTGCTCTGATGAACTTCAATCACTCTTTACTGCTGTACTGCAAGTTGGAGTGATATCACCCCTCCCTTTTCCCCCAAGCAGCCAAACAAAAGAACAATGGGAAGGTAACTAGATAACAGCTCCCTAACACAAGATAACAGCTGTCTGGTAGATCTAAGAACAACACTCAATAGTAAAAACCCATGTCCCACTGAGACACATTCAGTTATATTGAGAAGGAAAAACAGCAGCCTGCCAGAAAGCATTTCTCTCCTAAAGTGCAGGCACAAGTCACATGACCAGGGGCAGCTGGGAAATTGACAAAATGTCTAGCCCCATGTCAGATTTTAAAATTGAATATAAAAAAATCTGTTTGCTCTTTTGAGAAATGGATTTAAACATCTTTGCAAGACCAAGACTGTGCACATGCTCAGTGTGGTCTGGGCTGCTTAGGGATCATCATAAATTATCAAAACAGCACAAGTCAAATAATATCTGCCAGAATCTGATACAGCAAGACTGATTAATAAACAGAATAGGTAGACTTTATTGTGTCCTGTGTTGTCATGTACTCTAATGTTGATTTTATAGATTTTGTATTGTTTAATACAAACTTTCTCCAACTCTGCAGAACCAGTGGCTGCAGTAAAATAATCCTCCAAATAGAATCCCAGTTTATCTTTTTAAATCTGGCTCCATGATCTTTGTCCCTGCAGCTGGAGTTGGAAACAGTAAAGGGGATGTAAAGGCAAAAATAAAATCCAATACAAAACTGTACATAGTCACCGACTGCTCTACAGGGAAACAAACAAAGCTGCCTGAATTCTGCATGGCTGGGAAGTAAGGCGGGGGCTCCCCCTGCTATTCATAAGTATGATTGTTTCCCTGCAGATCAGTTAGGGACCGTCGGACAATTCCTATCCACAGGTCCGGACTGAGAATTAAAATAGGCCCTGGCATTTCAGGTACAGAGAGGCCCAAACAGCCCCCACCAGCCCACTAAATAATGACTTTGTATGGCACCTTATAGCAGCCCCTCTGGCATTTGCCAGAACCCACAGATTGCCAGTCCGGGCCTGCCTATCCACAGCAGTAAATGAAGGGAGCATTTTACTGCATACAGTCATGTTTCTTATAAAAACGGTACACAATTTTAATCAAACATATTGGGGATAGTTTTTTTTTTCATTAAAGAAAGTAAAAATGGGATTTTATTTTTTGCCTTTAGTTGCAACAGTATTGTTTGTTTTGTAAGACGCAGTAGAATATGTTTTGTTTACTTTGGTACAGGACGCCTCTTTAAGCTTTACTGTATATGAGAAGTGGGTGATATTATTGATCTAACCATAGCTCACACTACAGAACATAAATTCCTCAATACCAAGTGAATTATCTTCAGCAGGTTGGACTTTCTCCTTGAGAATTCCAGCTTGATTAGCATGCATTCTTTATCAATTGCAACGTTTCCACCATACTGTGGAATGTAGAATGCAAACGGACTCTTCTTCTATAGCTCTGTTGTCCTTCTGGCTGATATAATAGTTAATAACTATAGCTTTTTGGGGGGTTCTGTACTGGAGGGAACAAATTGTCACACGTAAGAAACAAAAAAAACTCAATTCTAAAGTCAAGGATCTAAGGCTAAAGTGTCTGTCCTGTATGGAAAAAATGATTAGTATCTGGGCTAATGTAACAAAAAGTCACAACGGTCACAATACAAGCAACACATAAGATCTGGTAGCATGTAAGATCTCTTGCTGGAACCAAACATCTAATTGGTTGCAACGCTTTACTAGACCAGACACACATTTAGCAACTATTATGAAATTAACCTGTTATCTGTGATAATTATGACCTTCTTATTATCTGTGTATTTTAATACAGGGGAAATGTGAAAGCAATTGTTGCAGTTACAGCAGATAATAGGCCTAGGGTCTTAGCTTTTTCTTTCAACATGCTTTCAAGACATGATATTTGTTAGAGAGAAATTATGCACAGTGCAAATTATGTTATCTTTGTTTGAAATCTGCATCAGTGTGCAATGTAGTATTAATAATTATTTACACAATCAGAATTTGTAATGAAGTAAATGTCGAATGGAGAATATTACATTTTGCAAATTTTAGTTCTTATTTATTCAATTATTTTTCCAGTTTATGACTTTTATTACATTTACTCATTACAATCTCTATTACATATCAAGGACGGAACTCTTCAATTCTACCTATACAATAAGCAACAGTCTGCAAAGGTTATTCTGCAATGGACCACGGTAATGTGCCAATATTACTAATATTAATGTCCTTGACTTTGGCTAAAAAAATCTTTCTCAGACGTTTTCCTCTCTACAACACTGGGGATAATATGTATCACATCTTGGCTCCCGTGCTAAAGGAGACTGCATATCTGCTGAAAAAGGAAGACTTTATATTGAAAATCGAATGTGTTCCGTTGGTTGTTTATGTCCATATCAGGTGTAAATTTTCTGCCTCGGCTTCCAACTGTTTTGTCCACTTAATCCCTTAATTCAAAAACTGTTGTTGTATTGTCTTGTGCTTTAGCACACGAACAGGAAGTTCAACAGTTTTAGGTATACTGATTTCATTGATCACAAAGTTGTCCAGCAGAGGATTCCTTGGAATTTCCATAAACAGCTTATTTTTGCTCTTGCAAAGAAAGGTAATTCTCCTTCAAACCTAAGAGTCTGTTGAAGATAGTCTTCTTAAAGAATACGAATTTGCCTTCTTTCTACTGAGATGATTTTGAACTCAGACTATGGAAACAAATGGAACTGTACTATGTGTAGGGTGAAAATGTAAAAAAAAAATGAAGAGGCCTATGCTTGGTATGGAAATTGTCTTTTTTTTTAACTGCCTGAAATTCTCAGCCTCAGACATCTATATATGGATTTTCTGGTTTGGTGCATAAGATATTCTAAAGGATCATAAAGCTTTACATTTTAAAGGGATTTTGCTTCTTGTTCACAGTAAATTCACTACCCCCTTGTTACTAGAAATATATCGAACGGAAGCACCGAAAGCAGGATTTAGTTTTGTAAAAACATGAATTCCTAAGGGCCTGGTGAAATTTTTGATGATGCATTTTCTTTGAAACTTGCTCGAATGTAAATAGGTAATTTAGGGCTCAGATACAATTTGTATCTATTTAAATTAGGCTTAAACATCATCCACAGAGCAATACCACTATATAAACTTACATACATGAGATGAGGCTGTCCAAAAAAACTGAGGGCTTTTCCTAAATACCCCACTTCCATATTGTATAACCCGCACTAGGAGTGAAGGTACCATATACTGTATAGAATTAGCTCCTAAAGTTTCCCAATCGTAAAATATGTTTTATGATGTTTACAAAGAAAGACACAACAATGTAGGTTAATTGTACTCTGTGTTTATTTTATTGATTTGGTTATGTTTAATGCATTTACCAAAATGTATCAGTATCGTTGCTGAGGCATACTGTCCCTGAATATCCTTCAATAAAAGAAATATATATAAAAAAATTAGGCTTAAACAACCTGATTTGGTGCTTTCTGCTAGACCAAATCCATCAGAATGGACCTGGTCCATTCAAAATAAAAATACATAACCCTATTTTTGTTATCAAATCAAAATTTTATGGGCCCCGCTCACCCCACTGGTGGCCAGGGCCCCCCATACAAGTTAAAAAAAAATATTGGTGGCCAGGGCACCCTCCCACAAGTAAAAAAAAAATAGTGGCCAGGGTCCCCTACAACTAAAAAAAGAAATATTGGTGCCAGTGCCCCCTGCAAGTTAAAAAAAAGCATTAGTGGTCAGTAGGGTTGCCAGCTGTCCGGTATCGGTAAAAATGATGGTTGATCCCATTGTTATTAATAGGGAAAAAAGATAACTATATAGGAAGGCTGGTATTTGTTTCTGGAAAAGGTGGCAACCCTAGTGGTCAGGGCCAGGGGATATCTACTGGGTTAATTGGTGGCCAGAGGGTTAAAAAAAAGAACATTGATGTTCAATGGCACTTATCTTTTAAAGTTCCTTCTCGGGAGCAAGTGTTCTTCACAGAGAATAGCACTCATCAGGTCCCATGGGCTTGAATTCCAATATTTATTTAGGCTTCCTCATTATTAATTTTGGATTATTATTGCTTATTACAAGTGAAAATTAGGGATGCACCGAATCCACTATTTTGGATTCTGCCGAACCCCCGAATCCTTCGCGAAAGATTCGGCCGAATACCGAACTTGCATATGCAAATTAGGATTTGGATTCGGTTTGGCCATTCAGAAGGATTCGGCCAAATCCTGGATTCGGTGCATCCCTAGTGAATAGGGTTGCCACCTTTTCTGGAAGAAAATACTGGCCTTCCTATATTCTTATGTTTTTTCTTTATAAATAACATTGGTATCAAGCAACATTTTTACCAGCCAGGCCTGTAAAATAGCGGCCAGGTGGTAACACTGCTAGTGAAAATTATATCTAGTTAGTGGAGTCATCAGCAAGCAAATACACGGCCTGATCGGCAGGGTTCAGTTTTATTCTTATACATATTTTTACCTGTTCATTTTTATTTGCTCTCCTTTTGAGCTTCCATTATTACTTCCAACTCTGCTTGGTTGCTATGATGATAGGCCCTAGAAACCAACATTTGATATCAGTAGAATTTTTCAGTTTTTCACAACAATAAAAAAGCAGACAAGACACAAACAAAAGACTCATTGCAGACGGTCTACACCCAACTAAAAGTGGAGCTAAACTTGCCCTTTAAAGGGATCCTGTCATCAGAAAACATGTTTTTTTCAAAACGCATCAGTTAATAGTGCTACTCCAGCAGAATTCTGCACTGAAATCCATTTCTCAAAAGAGCAAACAGATTTTTTTATATTCAATTTTGAAATCTGACACGGGGCTTGACATTTTGTCAATTTCTCAGCTGCCCCCAGTCATGTGACTTGTGCCTGCACTTTAGGAGAAATGCTTTCTGGCAGGCTGCTGTTTTTCCTTCTCAATGTAGCTGAAAGTGTCTCAGTGGGACATGGGTTCTTACTAGTTACTATTGAGTGTTGTTCTTAGATCTACCGGGCAGTTGTTATCTTGTGTTAGGGAGCTGCTATCTGGTTATCTTCTCATTGTTCTTTTGTTTGGTTCTTGGGGGGAAAAAGGGAGGGGGTGATATCACTCCAACTTGCAGTACAGCAGTAAAGAGTGATTGAAGTTTATCAGAGCACAAGTCACATGACTTGGGGCTGCTTGGAAATTGACAATATGTCTAGTCCCATGTCAAATTTCAAAATTGAATATAAAAAAATCTGTTTGCTCTTTTGAGAAATGGATTCAGTGCAGAATTCTGCTGGGGCAGCACTATTAACTGATTCATTTTTTTTCCCATGACAATATCCCTTTAAGTATAAGCGCACAATCATAGAGCGAATAGAACAAACAATCTATTCAGAAGCATTAACCCATTTATTCTGCAAATATCATATAATATCTAAGCAAGACGAAGCAGAGATATGCATAATGCAGAGCCTCAGCCGAATAATTTGCCGGTGAAGCGTGCCTGCAGACAGCGCTTCTATAAAGCGCCGGTATTTTTCCACTAGTGGAAGCGCCAGTCAAATAAACAAGAAGCAGGGTTCGCTTCAGGCGACCGGACTACATTTCCCACAATGCAATTCGGAGGGGAGCATGCGCAGTATGGCGCGGCTTGAGTGGCGAGTTGTTTGTTACAGTGTAGCGCCAGCTGCTTTTTGCACTCTGGAGCCTGTGCAGCTCGAGTCTTCCTGAACTCATTCAGCTTTCCCTTCTTCTTCTCTTTCAGATTCCCTCCACTCCTCTGTTCTCTGTCTCTTTCCTTTCTGCGCCTAGTTTATCCCCTGGAGAAGGAAACAATAACGCTAATTAATCCAAAAACAGACAAGAAAAAAAAAAACCCAAATACATAAAGAAAAAAAAAAAACAACATTTACCATAGATGGTCTACAAATGAGAAGACGAAAAAGATGGAACTGCATATTCTAGAGCACAGGCTAAAAGTAGCCAGCATAGCCAAGGAAAACATCCAGTTATTTACCTATGGATTAATCAAACTTGCCTTTCTATCATCTAAAACAAGGTGAGTGTATGTACAATGTTATGGGGGGCTGGGTTACATTTGTGGGGGCACAACTTCCCTGTCTGATTGCTTGCACTGCAAGGGAATGAATTAAAAAAAGAAGAGAAAAACAACTTCATGCCTTGTAGGTTGTTTGTGTGATTCATGCAGAGAGCTTCTGGGTGCCCAAATGTGCTTGTCATTAGGGGCTAATAATTGCAAACTCAGGCACTGAATGAATGGGACAGGTATTGTTTTTGCCCTGAGGATAAAGTATGCATAAAAGCACATAAACATCCCTAATCCATCTATAGACAGTGTTCAGTGCTTAGTATGTTAATGCACATGCTAGTCAAGTCTGGCACCTTGATTGGCTAAAGGCAACTGGCATCATTTAGAAATAACCCCCCTTCCCTTTTTTAAAGAGAGATTTTAAAGCAATATAGATATGCATAGGGAAAAACAAGATGACGGGGAATTGGATTATCTCTGCATTTCATTGTTGCTGCAAATTTTTTCGTTTCAGAGGCCCGAGGTTACGTGCTCTGTATCTGTTCTGCTATAGGGCCAGTTGTTATTTTGGGTTCAGCAATGGCAAACTGTTCTTGCTTGGCAAGGCGAAAGTGTATTGATCATTGTTTTGCACAGTATGACTGGAGGTAAGGGCTCCCTGTGGTGTCAAACACAAGAATAAAGTTTGCATATAGAATAAATGGTCTGTGTGAAACAATGGCTCGGGTTTTGATAAGGGGGAGTGGCAGGCTATCCTGGGCTTGGAGAAATGTGCACAAATCATATTTGGATCTTTTGTCTCCCCAGTGGTACGGCACTGCCATTGTTTGCAAAGTAATGTATTCCAGACCCTTGTTTACTTTCTTCCCCTGTGCACTGGGGGCTGGGGGGTTAGGGAAATGCCACTGTCTAAACCCCACGTGGAAAATTAGGTGTGCGACTGCCCGCAGCATCTCTAAATGACTCAATGCGAAGTCAGTGCGCTTGTCTGGTGTGAAATAGTTAATGCAATTATTCAATAATAGCTGCTAAACCTATTTCACTCCAGTGCCCTCCAGGTCTCCGAATGAAGTGAGTGAATTTAAAAATGTGTAATTAGTCTTATCAGTGGCTGGAAATCGAGACACAAAATAATTCTGCGTGTTTCGGGCACATATAAATAGTGGCACTGCCAGTGCTCCGTGGCAGAGCAGCTCATCCTGCTGCTGCATTGTTTGTGCAAGTGTTTGTTTGTGATTCATTAAGTAGCATTATTATCATGGTTGTAAGAATAAGTAAGGATGGGTTGGCTTGTTTGCATCCTGAGGCCTATATGGTGGATGAATATATGAAGCAAGAAACTTGCATTGTTTGGACACTCTAAATTCTGAATCTTTGTTAGTCCATGTGGTCCTTACTCTTTTACAAAGATTTTCAGGGTCATTGGGAGCAGGGCTGCAGTTTTATTGAAAAATATGTAGCAAGCAACTCAGTAGTGAAGTAATATATGAAAGGCCTCCACATTTAAACTAAGCAATATCAAACACCCAGCATCCTCCGTCAGAAAGCTGGAGCTGTAGTTCACACGAACTGGAGATCTGCAAGTTTACCATAGTTTTTATTCCAGTTTTGCCATTAAGATAGCTTTATAAACAACATCCACACTGTTGTGTACAGTTTGGAGGTCAGGTCATTATTCTGGCTCCTTAGAATTTGTTTTCATTTCACTGCTTGGATAAGATTACTTTGTATGCATAACGCGATGTTCCTCCTTGCATCTGTATGTCTTACTTTTCTGGCCTTTTATCCATGAATATGATGTTTGCTGACAGCCTTGGGGCTTGCATGCTTTCATATTCTACCATGTGTGACCAAGACAAATAACTGATACATCTGAAAGGTGGGCAAATATGTGGGTCATCAGCCTCAAATCTAGTAGAATTGTGCAGTGTTTTTATCGCTGCATGCATACAGACATGCATAACTGAAGCATTACAATGTTTAGGAATACTTGCTCATTGTTTTGTAAAATGCACCCATTTTAAAGGCCACAGGCTGTGTGTGCTTTCATACATATTGTGTATAGTCCACACATTAGTCATGACAAGAGTGATATCACTGTGCAATTTCTAAGAATAAAGTATGGTGTAGTTTTGTGTATGTGAATATATTTCATAAATATTTCAGCCTATAATATGCATCCCTACAGTTACTGGTATACAGTCAAGTTTGTTGATCTTCCAGAACGTCTTCTCTAATCTGATTTTTCAATACATCATTGGAAAAAGATTATTTAAATTCCATCTGCTGAATAATATGTCTTACAAGGGTTTTTCTAGTTGTTGTTTATGGATATGTTATGAGTTATGTCTAATAAGGTCTCAAAATGAAACTGATCAGTGAGCCAAACTTTATTTGTCCTTTAAGTCCGAAGCATCTGAAGAATAGCCAGAGTTGGTTGTGTTGCCAACATTTCTCGAGTAATTTTTCCTATGTGATAATAGCAAAGATAAAAAGGGAGATTACATTTGTTTGTGAGAAATAAATGTACATAACTCAAGCAGTGCAGTGCCCTCTGCCAAAATAAAGTTTGCTTAAGGCCTTCTTACCCATAGTAACCAATTAAAGGTTTCCTTTCAAATAGCAGACTAGCAAATAGCACCTGCTGATTGTTTGCAATAGAAAATGTTTCTTTGCTTCAATAGTCTGGGTATTATGGCATTCAGTGCCAATTACTTTGCTCTTCCTTCTTCTCCATTGTAACTCGTTCAGTACCAAGGTACCTTCATATGAGCGGTCTACTACAATACCTTCTTTTCTAAATGGGGTGGGGGATCAAATAATCTGTAATTTATATTTTAACCGCGTGAGTTTCTATAATTCTCTGACTTTAATATTGAACATTCTAAGATAATGAAGTATCCCTAGAGGAAGCTGTCACTTCCAATTCTATAAAACTCCTGCAAAAACTCTTTAAAAATACATGGTGTTGTCTCGCTCCAGGGTCCTGGGATAATTGTTCTAGTGTCTTGAATTAAGTCTAGTATAGGGTAAAATGTTCATTATATGGATAGTAGGGTAATTGCAGGGTCACTATGGCTAGTTTGGTATGGGTCAGCATGCTAGGAATTGGGTACACCTCTTGGCTTTGAATCCAATAAAATGTGGAGAATGTGCATTTTAACTTGCACAGCTGTATTACCTTGCAATTATTTTGTAGTTTATTTTCTAAATCTTGGTTTTAATACTAGATTTAGATTAGAATTCTTCACACTGAATATGCACATTATTAATTGTTCTTCCTGTTAAGCAATATAAGTCGGCTTATCCTGATTTAGGCCCAGCAGGATTGTTTGTAGCGTTGGCCTCTTTTTGTTGTTATATTATGATTTGCTCACCTGCCAGTACATCCACTGACTCTTCACAGCTTATGCGATAATATTTATAATGTTATAACTTCCGTTCAAAGTCCTCTACTAGGGGCAGATTTATAAGTGTGAAATTAGAGCTCACCTAAGAAACACTCAATTTCTATCCATTCCTACAGGATTTTTATATGCATATTATAACATTTTGTCAAGCAAGAGAAAATTTCATGTTCCGTAACTCTTTTCCTCATTTTCTGCACTTTCATGCTTTTTTAAAAGGACAGTAACACCGAAAAATGATTTATCTAAATTAATGAAAATGTAACGTTACATTGCGCTGGAGCAACTGCTGTGTTTGCTTCAGAAACTCTACAAGAGTTTATATAAACAAGCTGCTGTGTAGCCATGGGGGCAGCCATTCAAAGCAGAAAAAGGAGAAAAGGCACAGGATACACAGCAGATAACAGATAAGCTCTGAAGTATACAATGGGATTCTTTAAATAATACATTTAATAATAAATTTAAATAATAAATTCTAAAGAATCCCATTGTATACTTCAGAGCTTATCTGTTATCTGCTGTGTATCCTGTGCTTGAATGGCTGCCCCGTGGCTACACAGTAGCTTGTTTATATAAACTATAGTTGCATTTCTGAAGCAAACACACCAGTATTACCAGTGCAGGGCAACAGAACTTTATATTGTCATTCCTTTAAAGGAATAGTTCAGTGTGAAAATAAAAACTGTAAATAGATAGGCTGTGCAAAATAAAAAATGTTTCTAATATAGTTAGTTAGCCAAAGATGTAATATATAAAGGCTGGAGTGACTGGATGTCTAATAAAACAGCCAGAATCCAACTTCCTGCTTTTCAGCTCTATAACTCTGAGTTAGTCAGCGACTTGAAGGGGGGCCACATGGTACATTTCTGTTCAGTGAGTTTGTAATTGATCCTTAGCATTCAGCTCAGATTCAAAAGCAACAGATATGACCCATGTGCCCCCCCCTCAAGTCTCTGATTGGTTACTGCCTGGTAACCAGGGTAACCAGTCAGTGTAAACCAAGAGAGCTGAAAAGCAGGAAGTAGTGATCTGACTGACATGTTATACATCAAATCACTCCAGCCTTTATACATTACATTTTTGGATAACTAACTATATTAGAAACATTTTTTATTTTGCACAGCCTGTCTATTTACCCAGTTTTTATTTTTACACTGAACAATTCCTTTAAAACACTTGGTGTTACTGTTCCTTTAAGTCTCTTTCTTCAGAGACACCTGTCTTGTTTACCCTTGTTAAGTTGGAATACAGTGGCTCTCTTTCTCTGTTCACTTTCAGCACAGCTCACTCATGACTTTAGGGGCAAATCCAGTTAGCGTTTGCAACCAATGAGAGATTTACTTTTTTTGGTATGGTCTACAGTAGACTGAACTACAAAACTAAAGACAGTAGATGAAAGCTAATTGCTTATGCATTATTGCAGATATGGCCATTGTTATTAAACAAGCCTAGTGTGGTGCAGTTTATATTTATTTATAATTGTATACAAAGTCTGGGCTTTGTATTACAAAGCATTACTTTATTACTATCTTTAGATGTTCTCTAAGGGTAGTGCCAAGTGGGGTAAAAGTCAAATTTTTATAAGTTCGAGCACGTGGAGCCAATTGCCTGTTAAAGGCAACAGTTGCCTGAAATTGTGGCAGAGCGGTTATACTTTCACAGAAGCTCATGTGAAGTAAAGCAAATGGAATATACCCATTTCTAATATAATTCTTTGTTCAAGGCTGTTTTTTAAAAGCCTTGTTAAAATCAAACATTAGTATGCTTAATGAGTTGTCCTTTTCTGAACCTTTATAAGTTCTTTCATGCTTAGGTGCCTGCTCAAGTCTGTAAGCCATACTCCTGTAGTAGTCAATTCAGCATTATTAGCTGCAAGAACTCTAGGACATTAATGCTCGTCTTCTCTGGAGAAAGATTTTGCCTTTACATTTACATATATACTTTCACATTTCTAAAGAATGCTAGTTTACAGCACAATTCATTGTCTTCAGCTTGATATATCAGCTTGATATTTGTTCCTATTCATGTTTGCTGCTCAAGGAGAAATGCATTAGCATGATCCTCGTGAACTCATGTTACCCTCAGTGATAGCAAGAAGGCAGTGATTGGTTTCCACTAAACAAAGCAAATCTTGCACGCAGTATTTTAACATACCTAGATGGTCAAACTTCTTTTCAAAATCTGTTCCAGTATAAGGTGATGAATAAAATGTTCTGTATGTCAAATGCATAGTCTGTGGCACAAAAAAAGTACATTAAGTTGCGAAAATATATGACAGTGTTTAAAATGCCTATTCCTCAAACCATTTTCTAAGAATGTAAATAATGGGCAGCTCTGAACTGTTTTTGACCAGAGCTCTGCCATTGCATTCCTGCCAACTGTCCCTTTTCTACAGGACAGTCCCAATTTAGAAAACTCAGCCCGCAGTCTCTGATTTTTTTATTAAAAAGTCCCAAATTTCTCTTAGATCTCCTGCACTGTTATCAGAAAAAGATGCAACATTTCCAAAACTTAATTAAATTAGAGGCTTTTTGGCAGAGAATCCAGAATACTCAGCAGCGGCATTTGTAACAATTTAAGATATACAAAGATATTATTGCAACCATTTAGAATAAGAAAGTCTCTTGGTGGAACTGAGACTCACAACTTAAAAGGCAAATTCACCATTGGACATGGTAGTTAGGGGGTGTGGCTATAAAATGTGCATGATCATAAAAATGTTGCCGCTCTGTGCATGTCAGATCCTTTTGTCCCGCTTTACGTTTTTTAGATGTTGGGAGGTATGCCATTGTGATTGTCTGGTCACAAACTCAAGATCAACTGCAAAAATTCAATCTGTTTTTGGTGTTCTATTTATTTCTAGGTATTTATATAGCACAGGCACATTCCCACAATGCTTTGCCAGTCATTTTTTGTCTGATAGATAAAGGGGCACAGATGTTCAGATATCAGCTTTATAAAGCAATTGGTACAATTTATTAACCCACGTCAAAAGATAAATAAACTCATAAGCAGTCTTTATCAAATGAAAACATGAAGCTTTATTTTATGAAGGGTTTTCTGACATGACTTTTTTGAATGATCTCTGCACACTACAGAGTAGTGTCACTAGAGAGCTTGTGGATCATTTTTTTTATTCATTGGCCATCTGAAAATTGTCATGATGTATTTCTGTTATATTTTATGATATCAAGATCATTTGGTGGTTTGCCTCTACTGTAATTGTAACCAGGGGTGTGCTTAATAATTAACACACATACTTTATTTGTTTTATTGGTACCACTTTGCATATTATTGGATCTCAGGAAACGCATACCTTTTTCATTCATACTGTTTTACTGTTTTAAACATGTTCCAATTAAACTAAGGTATTGTAATTTCAATTATTATACTTGGCTCACAAAGTCTTTCTCAGCATTCTGCAGCAGTGTTTACACAAAAGAAAAAATATATTTAAAGAGGCTTGTGATGTTTTCAAAAAAAAAAAAAAAAAAAAAAAAAAAAAAAACAAAATTAGAATTTTCACTTCGACCCCTGATAAATCTGCCCCTAAGAAGTTCGGCAAATCTGAAAGTGCAAACATTTCTCTGAATCCTTAGCCAAATGCTGGATATGATGTATACCTAGATTATGTGAAAACCCCAGTACTGTATAGTGCACATTGCTCCTGGTGGTATGGGATTTAATATATGTGTCATCATTATGTTTGTGGTACTAGTATAACTTTTATGTAACAATGTTTGATTCTGTAACCGGGAAGGGGAGATATGATACAAATGTTTCAATTTGAAAGGATGTTCTAAATTGTAACTTTTTCATGTCAATTGATTCTGTGCTTGTTAACCCACCAACTAATGGGACTATGGTATGGGATCATTATCATTCTGTAGGGTTAATACATTTTATGGGTGGGGCTGTATACATTTAAAAAAGGTGGAGGTAGGCTGATGAAGTGCGGGAGCCACGAAACGTGTAAAGCTGGCAGCCCACATTAGAGGCATGCGGATGTGATGTTTAATGATTATCTAATTAATTAAATCTTTTCACCTCATGGATACTGGCTTCCCTGGAGGACATCAAGGCTACTCCCATCTCTTAGGAATTCTTTATTAGAAGTTATATCATGTCTCAGGGACAATACGAAAGCATTTTACTGTTCTTCATGCAAATTTGGACACTTTTGTTAAAGTTATGAGTAGAGTTTATTTTCCCTTTGACAGAGAAATTAATAAAGTACATCAATATGCTGAGAAACAAGGTTGTGTTTGTAGACTAACCTTTGGCCATTTTACTGTATTTGTTACAAGTTTATAAAATAGTTAAGGGAACAATAGTCCATTTTTAGTTCTTTTTAAGAAATTGTAGGCAGGGCCTTCTGAACTCTTGTCTTTGTTGTTTATTCTGGTTACCTTAAATTGGTTTGTATCTGCATGTTGTATTATTTGAACTCTCCCAAATTCACTGTGGAAAATCTGGTTGCTATAGGTTAATGCCACACTTGTACTTGTGCTTCTGGGTGCATTTAGTCCCATATTTTAAGAAGGCCAAACATGCAGGACCAAATCACCCAAAACTACCCTCATAGACTTCCCCTGGAATTGAAAGTACATTGAGCGCAACAACATGTTTCATAATGTAATGGGAGGAGGTCAGTGTAATAGGTTATACATTTCTGTAGTAGAGTGATCATTATGATTTCGGCACAGCATGTCCCAGAATTTTATTATACTTTTATATTCATTGGAAAAAATAAACCTAAAGTTATTACATATTTTAAGATAATCAGTGGTGGTCAAGCTTCAGTAAATGACACTACTAGTTTTTAAAAGCATTAACCATTAAAACAGTGGGAAAGTGTTCAGGAGCTAAGGAACAGAAGTCATCCATTGTACTTTAGGTCTATAGCTTTGTTAGTAGAATGAATAATGTGTGTAAGAAGCAAGGCATATGAAATAGTTTCCTCTCTGTAGTGTTGGACTGGTTGTGTCAGTAGAGAAATACCCATTTACTAACAATTAAATTGCAATTTTTTTCCCCCTCTAATCTGAAAAATTTCCTATATTTATAAAAACTCAAAGTTTTAATTTACTTTTGATTTAAGTATAATAAACAAATTGCATTGTGTAAACATTTTTTAGTTCATTTCTTAGCATTATGTGTACTTTTTGTAATTCTCTATATATATAATCGCCATTCGAGCAGCAAACATTGGGCAAAGGAATGTGATGGGCATAGGGTTGCCACCTTTTCAGTTTTGACACGTACAGTTAGGTTTTTCTTAGAACTGCCTGTTCGGTTTTCAGCCTTCAGAAACCCAAGCAATAATTTTGGCAATAAATTAAAAACATCAAATATTATGATACTCACCAGAGATTTTATTCTATCAACATGGCTTAGTTATATTCAAACACAGATTTTGATTATAACAAAAAGAAAAAGAAAATCAGTCAAAACTAAGGAATTGGCATTGTTGTATTTGAGAGCTTTTTTGAATAACTGTGTTCTGTATATTAGATCCCATCAGTGTCGGACTGGGCCGGCGGGAAACCGGGAAAAAACCCGGTGGGCCCCGGCCTTCATGGGCCCCCGCCAGCCCAGCCCCCCCTCCCCCAATGTTCTGGCCCCCCTCCGCTGATGTCTGGGCCCCCAAATAAAAATGAATTGGTGCGCCGGTATCGCATGCGCGTCTGTGTTTGCGCATGCGCACCTGCGTTTGGGCACAAACCAGCGTGCGCCGAGACGTGCGCCGAGATGTTCGCGCATTCGTGCTGGCGTGCGGCCAGACGTTCGCGCATGCGCACGGGGGGGCCGGAGTATAGTTACCCGGTGGGCCCCCCCATGTCCAGTCCGACCCTGGATCCCATACTTTTAAATAAAGCATTGGGCTTACTCATCAGGCAGAATATTGGGTTGCCACCTGTCAAGTTTTGAACCAGACACTCTAGTTATTCAAAGGACCATCTGGTTCAATAGTTTCTCTCCAGTTGCATTGAGAAAAATGAACAGAAATCAAGCCAATAACCCCACCCAACATCATTGTATCCATCCCTGGCATCATCATGCCCACCCCCAGCATCACTGCCCCACCCCCAGTGGCATCAGCCTCATCTGTTCAGGTTTAGCCACAGTAAAAGGTGGCAAACATAAATGGGTCATGGCAGATTCGAGTATCGTTAGACCAGGGGTCCCCAAACTTTTTTTATCTGTGAGCCAGATTGAAAAGTAAAAATAGTTGGGGAGCAACACAAGCATGAAAAAAGTCTCTGGAGATGCCAAATAAGGTCTGTGGTTAGATATTTGGTAACCCCTATGTGGACTGGCAGTCTACAGGCTCTACTTGGCAGTATAATTTATTTTTATGCAATTAAATCTTGCCTCCAACCCTGGAATTAAAAAATTAGCACCTGCTTTGAGCCAAATGAGATCCGCATCCAAGGAATTGGTGAGCAACATATTGATTGTAAGCCACTGTTTGGGTATGACCGAGTTAGACAGCTGAACAGACTGAATATGACCAAGACCGCCAGATGTTTGCATTGGAAATGTTGTTTTGTATTGATATATTTTTTAAATGTGTTAAAGTAAAATATACTTTATTGCAAAAATATTTTCTTTTCTCATTTGTTCATCCTTTTCTGTTCGAACTCTTTTCTTTCTATGATTTGGCCTATAACATTAAGGAGATTATATATTTTTAATGGATATGGTGCATTGGCAGATTAGATTTTCCAATATTCATGATTCCTGAACCGACTGATATCCATAGTAAGGATGCCCCAAATCTTGAATACAAAAAAAATAATTTTTCATGAAAAGCTATGCTTTTAATATGGTCTATTTCATGTGTTATATTTTAAAGAGTCCTGCACTTCTCAGGTGAACAGTTCCCCTTGAGTTACTAAGGAGAACCTTGACAAATCCTTTTCATTATTAATAGTTTAAGGGTTAACTATGAACACATTCAACTATAAACAGATTGTTCATTATCACAGTTGGTGGGTTACGCACTTGCCTGCAACATTCACTAGTTACCACATATAGGAACAAACTGTGCAATTTAATAGACATTTCTTTGTCAGCATTGGCAGTTTATACATTCTTGTGATGCTTGGGAGGCTTCTTCAGCTGTTTTATTTATAGGCCTCTATTTCAAGATTTCGACACATGTTGTAGCACAGAATATCATATATATTATATGCATAAAATATACATTACAATATACATAGTTTATCTATTATCATATATGTTGTATATAAGCACTGCATATATATATATATATATATATATATATATATATATATATATATATATATATATAGATAGATAGATAGATAGATAGATATAAATATATGCATCAATGAAGTCAGTCGGTGACCAAATTCACCATTTAATTGTGTAGCCAGGGCATGGGGTTGGACATCGGGCCCCCCATTCTGGTGCACAAACAAGATTCTGAGATGATACAAGGCTTGCCTTAATAACAGTGCCCACAAAATGGCGCCTGCCTGCTTGCTATAATTTTGAATTCCCAGACTGAAGGAAACAAGATTCAAATAATTTACAGAGTGTAATTAAAGTTAATTTTGCTTGACTAATGTGATAAAATAGGATTTTGAATATTTTTTTTGGGTGACGGGTCCCCTTTAAAGAAGTTGTTTACCTTCAAACACTTTTTTCATTTCAGTTGGTTTCAGATAGTTCAACAAAAATAAAGAATTTTTCCAATTATTTTCCATTTTAACAGTTTTTGTAGTATTGAAGTGTAAAGTTTCATTTTTTTACCTTCTAAAGCAGCTCTGAGAGGGGTGGTCGAACCGACTCTTCAACTGTTCTTAATTGATACATTTAATTGATACATTTAATTGATACATTTGTTATCTTTGTCCCTGCTGAACAGAATCCCTGAATTTCATTAAAAGCAGCTGTTAGAACTGATACAATAGTTGCTAATATTCCACAGATACTAGTGATGTGCAGGCTGGCCCGATACCCACGGGTTTACCCCTGGGTTGGCGGTTTCGGGCCACCCTTGCACCCCCCATTCCGGGGGCGACCTTACAATGCTGACTTTTATAGAGGCGCGACTGCTCACCCCACCCCTTTTGTGACATCATTGGTGTTGCAGGTCAATGGCTCGGTTGGGCGGAGGGAGGGCAGATATCAGGCTGGTGCGGCCTGAGAAATCTCTGAGCTGTTAGACTGAAACACCTGAGACAGGGTGAATGTTAAAAAAAATAAAAGAAAGCAATTGAATAAATTATTTGTTTATCGAGAACAGTCTGAAAACAACTGAACTGAAAAAGTGTTTGGAAGGTGAACAACCCCTTTACGCTGGCCATACATTCAAATATGTTCCATATATATTGATTTTATACAGCACAATAAAAAGGCCTGTAAAGGAAAGCCCTATAGCTATAAAAGCAGGGGTTACATGACAAGGAATCTGAAAGACCAGCTGCCAGATTACACTGGTTTCATGTTTAAAGATTGGCAGAATCAGATGTAGCTGTGATTGGGTGAGAAGGAATGTGTTAAGGCAGGTAAAAGCTGGGCTGGTGGCAAGGAAAAAGAGGGATGTGATGTTCACTTCCTGAGCAGGTAGAAACATCCCACCCAGCCTTCCTTCTTTTTCGCATATTTTGTGAAATGTCAGCAGTTTTCTTCTTTATGTTTTTATATTATCTATTAATAACTGAATGTGGATGTTTTCCTGCATGCCCTGTTATATTGTGGTTTCAGCACTGTTACACAGTATAAATATGAGATTCTGCGTGGTATCATTCATGTAAAATGAATGGCAAATACTTGATTCAGGGAATGTTTCATCACTGGGGTCAGGAAATTTTTTCCCTCTTGATGAATAATTGGCACTGGCTTCAGGCTGAGTTTTTTGCTTTCCTGTGGATTAAAGCAATGTATATATGATAATGTATTACGTAAGTTTTTGTCACACCAGTGGCAGGAGTGCCAGAGTACTGCACAGGTAAATTTAGAAAAGGGTTCACTCATGTGACTGCACAGTGGGTTGATTGATACAGACGCTCATACTGCTTGTGCTAGGTGACAGCCTGCTTGGATTTTCTATCATGGAGACACTGCAGATTCAGGTCCACTAGCAGGGCTGCTGAACTTCTCTCGTTGTGGGAGATGCAGCTCCTGCTTGTAGCAGATTTTGGGGTCATCCTCTCTGTAGGTAGAGGCAGCAGAAGTAGAGCATAGTAGCCACCTCTTATGGAATTCTCGCTTTGAATATTGCCTTGGGTACGGTTGGCAACGTCCTATTTATTTGATGAAATGTGAATACATTTCTGGCTCCTAATGTTTCATTAAGGTATGTAACAATGAGGTTCAGTGGGATGGCTGAAAGTGAATGGTCAATTGAGGAGTCACTTTGTCTAAGTTCTTTGCATTTCTTAACCAACCCCTATTTTACTATTTTACTATTCTTGTACTGTATGCATTGTTACTATATACCTTTTATATACAAATAGATTAAAAGTGTGAGAATACTTCTTACTGAAGCCAGCCGTTGTATTGTGATAGAATATGCCTTAAACTGGGAAAATGACAGGCAGCGAGGTGTGCTTTAGTTTCAAGAAACATCAGGGCATCCACTCATAAAATGCTGCTGAGACCAGGCCCGGATTTGCGGAAAGGCCACCTGGGCCTAGGACGGCAGGATTTTAGTGGGGGGCGGCATGCTGACCAACCACACCCACATTGGTTCAAAAACACTGGGGATGCGCTAGAGATACAATCATTTTTTTAAATTCCCATGCGCCAATCCCCATTGCTCCGGTCCAGATGATGAAAATTTCCACGAATAAAGGGGACAGGGGCAATGAACTGCAGTGGGCCTAGGGGCGCCCACTATGTAAATCCGGCCCTGGCTGAGACAGCAGTCTACAATTGTACAAACATTTTCAAAAGAACTTATGGCAAAAAAGCACAATGGTCTTTAGCATGTGGATGAGTGTTGGAACACGGATAGCTCTCAGAGGCCGTGCCTTCCTCTGTCAGTAATGCTATAGTAACAACAACAACAACAACCCTGTTGAATTTTTCCTCATTTTTAATTTCCAAAATTATATTTATTTTGGGCCACATATTTATTCGTTTTGTCCTTTAATTAGTGCAGATCTTAATTAGTACTATATTTACACACAGATACCCACTAGGGTCAAGCCAGGTAATCACAATGTGCAATATATTTATTGTGCCCAATATACATTTTTTTTAATTAAACATATTGATATTTTTTTAATCAGGTAGGTGACTGGATCTCTCCAATGCTACATTATTAAGATAATATTAGTAAATATGGGAAATGTTAGAAACATTATTGTACATTTTTCCATTGCACTTATAAGGACATCTTTCACTGTTTATTTGAGTGATTTATGTGGAAGTCATGTTGTCATGCCATTAACATGGAAAAATGGAAGTGAAAATGGGACAGAAAAACCTGTGCAACATGTAGGCACTATATGAATAAAGGATAGTCAATTCTGCTCTGTTTGCAGGGTTGTTACTGCCCAGCAAAGTTAACAGAGTTAAATGACAGTATTGGTGAGGTCAGCACAATGTGAAGCCAACTTAGCTTTTGGTTACTAGGCACAGCCTGATGAAAATGACTTTGCTTTGCATGTTGAGTATACAAAGCATTGAGGAACAGAGGAAGTGCTTGTATATACCATGTTTGTTGTGACATTTTCATAATCATTAAGATAACTTATGGCCTTGAAAATGTGATTTTAATGGAAGCATTTTTTTTTATCTTTTAACCAGAATTTGCCATGACCTCCTTTTCACTTGTTAAGCACCTTAAAGGGGACCTGTTCCCCAGACATAGAAAGCTGTAAAATTAAACTGCTTTTCATATTAAACAATAAACTCTTTTTTTTAAATTTTTTTATTAAAACATCCATACCTTTTATAAACACATTTAGAAATTTCATCTGCCTAGAGGCGGGGCAGGAAAGTACTTTTACTTTCCAGTCTGCACTTCCTAGATGTAGTTGAACTCCACATTCCCCCTCCTTCCATACCATATAATTGTTTAACCAGTGCATGGGCATGTGCATCAGTTCCCCCATTCTGACGAATAAACAACATTTTGTGATCATGCACTTGCCTTAACAAGGCTTGCTGTGATCGTTCATTTCCAGACTAAAGGGAACAAGATTTAAATCATTTATATAGTGCAAGTAAAGTTTACATTGCTTGACGAACATGATAAAGTAGGATTTGGAATTATTTCTTATGGAGATGGGGTCCCCTTTAAGGGATATTATCATTGCTAGATTTCCCTTCTTTAGTGCAGGGCAGTTCCGTTTTAAGAAAACTGCTTACTTGAAAAACTGCTGTGGAGTTGTTTCTTTTATCTCGCTAACCTTTTATATAATTATTCACTGTGCTAATTAAACTTGTTCACATGATAATAAAACATTCCCTTCATCCATTTCAACATCTAAATATCTATAGTAAAAACTGCAATATTTTAAGCATTTTGTTCTTAAAGGAGAAGGAAACCCCCAGGGCGCTAAACCCCTCCCCCCCTCCCCTGTGCTGCCCCCCTCCCTCCTCCCCCCTGGCCTACCTGTCCCCCTGGGCAAATGCCCCTAACTTTTTACTCACCCCTCTGCGCAGGTCCTGTCCACGGAGTACGCAGTCGCCATCTTCTCCCACGCGCGTCTTCTTCCTGCTCTGATCGGCGTTTTCTGGCGCATGCGCAGTAGGAACAGGTACCGGTACGGCTCTACTGCGCATGCGCCGAATGTCACGAAGTTTTCCGATTTCACTTCGTGACATTCGGCGCATGCGCAGTAGAGCCGTACCGGTACCTGTTCCTACTGCGCATGCGCCAGAAAACGCCGATCAGAGCAGGAAGAAGACGCGCGTGGGAGAAGATGGCGACTGCGTACTCAGTGGACAGGACCTGCGCAGAGGGGTGAGTAAAAAGTTAGGGGCATTTGCCCAGGGGGACAGGTAGGCCAGGGGGGAGGAGGGAGGGGGGGCAGCACAGGGGAGGGGGGGAGGGGTTTAGCGCCCTGGGGGTTTCCTTCTCCTTTAACACACTCCCCAACCCAGCAGTTACAGGTCCTGACCAGAAACTTATAGAGCATGTAAAGCACAGCTGGCCTCCCAGGGATACTGATACGTTATTATCAATTATTGGTAAGTACAAGTAACACTTTTTAAAGGAGAACTAAAGTTTAACTAAAGAAGTAGGGCAGTAATGCTATTCATTATGTTTTAAGCTTCTGCCCTTTAGCAGTAAAGATCTGTGCCTCACAAGATGCCCCAGTAGCTCCCCATCTTCTTTTCTGCTGATGCATGCTCTGTGCTGCTGTCAGTTACTTGAGTGTACGGACCAATACACAGTATTCCAAATATATAATATCAATGTAACAAAATAGATAGGTTTCCCAACTTTTGTGGGGCCAGAAAACAGGCAGGGGGAGGATGGTGGTGGGGGTGGGACTGATGACGTGACAATAAGCGATTGGCTGATCGCCATGTCATTATTTTTAATGTCCTGTCCAGATTTCCTAATTAGGAAATCCGGACAGAAAGGTTTCATCCGGACAGCCCTTTCCAAATACTTTGCTGTCAGGGTAAAATCCGGACCGGTAGCAACCTTAAATATAAGGCTTATTTATAAATAATTCAGATTATTGGTATATGGCAGCTCAGAAACTAGTACAGTCAGTATCAGAATTTGATAATTATCCTTGCAGCATCAACATATATGCTTGATGATTTGTGACGACCTCTAGACTTCGCTTTTCAACAACGGCTCAAATCACACTGAGCATGTGCATGTTACAGACACTCTTAAAGGGGTTGTCTTCAATTTTATTTTATATATTTTTATTTTTTATTTTAGCTACTGGCTAACACGGTATCACCGTTTTTGTTTTGTACTCTCTTCATCGGTTATCCCCACCTCTTATACCAGTGAGCGACATTCATATGTAAAAAAGTTAGGGAAGCATGCAAAAAGTTTCCGAGGGTGTAAATTATCGGCTGTGATTGAGTATTGGTAGTCTCTATGTGAATTGGCAGCCTACAGGAAGCTCTGTTTGGCATTAAACCTGTTTTTTATGCATACTAAAACTTGCCTCCAAGTCAAAAATAAGCACCTGTTTTGAGGTCATGGTTGGTGATCGCTGCTCTACATCATACTCAAAGTTAATTCAAATGTAAACAACCCCTTTAACAAAATCCAAGATGGAAAACTCCTGTTACTACTATACAGATGCTGCCTGAACCTTTAGGATGGTTAAATAAATTCAGTATATAAAATATGTCATTTGTAGCTGTTATGTTTTGGTAGCCGAGGATGAGTAGAGTATAACAGTGCTTTATTAGCAGGCTCATGCAGCCATTACACAGCAGTAAGCAACTCTAACACCACAAGCTGTATAGAAAGTATGCACAGTATAAGTCTTGAGCACAGTGACATCTACTGGCCATTAGTATAAACACCACAGTAACCATATTCATTTTAGAGTTTAGTTCTTCTTTAAGTCCTCAGAATCCTGTTGCAGGGCCGTAACTGGGAGTAGGCAGAGTAGACACATGCCTAGGGTGCAAAGCTTGGGGGTGCCAGGTATGTACCGTCTCTACCTCCTACCTCCAGTCCGGTCCCCTCTCTCCTCACTCTGGCAGCTATGTGGGACTGTTCGGGAGTGATAATAATTCCAATGTACTCAAAACTCGAATGCGAGGTTATTTATGAAAAAACTTGAACATCTAATATTCGATCGAATAGTCCCAACACACAAATTCAAATCAAATTTGAGTTGAGTTTAAATCCGGAAAAAAACAGGAAGTCAATTAACATATTCAAGTGGTTCAACAGACCTCTGGTTCATTGACTTGCAAATGAACTTGGCAGGTTTTAGGTGAGGAATATTCAAATTAGAACTGTTTGCATGGTCAAAGTGTGATAAATCCCACATTTGAATTTACATTTGCGTTGGTGCTTTTAAATTTAAATTGGTGAGTTTTGACACAAAAAAAATTCCGAAAATTTGTATTTACCATTCAAACCTTTTTTGTTGGGTTCCTTTAATTACAATACAGTTAAGGGACCTGTTTTCCAGAATACTCAGGACCTGGATTTTTCCGGATAAGAGGAATTTCCATAACTTTGATCTACATACTTTGGGGGTTATGTAGTAAAAGGCACTAAATTTGCCCAGGAGCAGTAACCCATAGCAACCAATCAGCAGGCAGCATTTACTGGTCACCTGTTTAAAAGCAAACATCTTATTGGTTGCCATCCCTTAAGTCAGAGATTTTTTAAATTTCCAGACCTGTACTATTACTTTCCTTCTCCTTTAAAGATGTTCAATCAAAATCGGTCCAGAAAAGCATTTGAGCACAGTTACGTTTTTTGGATATTTTTATTTACTTTTAATAACACTGGAATATTACAGGTTTTATGTGTTTGAAGTGTGCTGATATTATAAATGTGTTGAGACAGTTTTTTTTTTGTTTAGTATTGCACCGAATTACAGAGCTTTGTAAACAAGAATGCCTCAGTTGTGAACAAAATTTGTTTTTGCGGTCATGTGACTTTATCAGTTTGAATTTGGTCTGGCCAAAATTGTACAGACTCCTAATAACTTTAATTACAAGCACTGAAATTAATCAAATAAGATTTAAAGGAGAAGGAAAGGTTAAAACTAAGTAAGCCTTATCTGAAAGGTCCATCTAAATATACCAGTAAACCCCAAAATTAGTGCTGCTCTGAGTCCTCTGTCAAAAGAAACACTGCATTTCTTTCCTTCTATTGTGTACTCATGGGCTTCTATATCAGACTTCCTGCCTTCACCTTAAACCTCATTGCCCTGGGCAAGAGCATGCTCAGTTTGCTCCTCTTCCCCCGCCCCCTCCCTTCTCTACTGTAATTTGAGCCCAGAGCAGGGAGAGACTCAGGCAGGAAGTGATGTCATACCACGTTAATACTGCAGCTCCTATCCTAAACAAGAGCTATTTACTCAGGTATGGTAAAACCTTTCTACAGAATAAATATAGCATTCTAGCTTGCACTATTGCAGCTAATCTATTGGCAATAAAATGCCTCCATAGCTTTCCTTCTCCTTTAAGAGCTTCTATGAAGGAGAATATGACAGAAGCTATTCTGTTTTTTTTTGTTTTTTTTTAACTTGTTTTTATTAAAGGTCGACCATGTACATCAATGAAAACCATTTGGACCTACCAGAGGTCCGAAATAATAAATAAAACAACACAGAATAGTACGTACATGTGTCATAAAGTGAAAGAGTAGATAAAGAAGAAAGGAGAGAAAAATCGAGAAGTAAACATATAAACAAAACAATATGCTCTGATATAGCAAGTTACAGAGTACGGAACATTTCCATAGGTCAAAGTCAATTACCTTAGATATGAGGCCAGAAGTCTGTTAGTTTGTTGAGTCCTGGGGGGCGATCCTGGAGTTGTTACATTCCCAGAAAGTATATTTTGAATATATTGAAAAGTTTCTAGTAATAGTGGGTTATCTCTAAGACTTTCCAAGTCATACCAAGTGGTATTCTGAAATGTAAATGTGGTCAGATACTTAAGCGTTCGTGGGAGGCTATTGATATATGCGCGCCAAACAGAGAAGCTATTCTGTTTTTAAGAACAATACTTTAGTTAATTTTGGATTGCATTTAACAGCTATTCTATCTATTGCATCTAATTGTCTTTTTTTTTTTTATTTCTTGCATCTGATGTCAAAGTTTGGGTTTTAATGATACACAATTCCATCAGATTTGTTTTGTTCAGTTTAAACTACTTGTCTGTTGTTATAGTTAAACTCATTTGAATGATTTTGTCATACAAATTATTATAGTGACATTGTATCAATCATTTACACATAGATTCATTAATACATGTTTTTTGTGCCTGAGAAATACTTTGTTCAAACCAAGTTGTTTTTATAAAGATCAGCTAAAATTCCATTTTTTTTTTTTTTTTTTTATAATAATGGTCAGGGGTTTGTTAAAGTTTTAGAATGAGGTTACCTCATTAAAGCAATCCTCTCTACTCCCTCTCACTTTAAAGAACTTTTAGTATGATGTAGAGAGTGCTAGTTGTGAGATAATTTGCAATTGTTTATTATTTGTAGTTTTTGAATTATGTAGTTCTTTGTTTAGCAGCTCTCAGGTTTGCAATTTTATCTGGTCCAAATTACCCTAGCAACCAGGCAGTGGTTTGAATGAGAAACTGGAATATAAATAGGAGAGGGTCTGAATAAAAAGATAAGTAAGAAAAAGTTACAGTAAAATTGTTTTTTGCCTGCCTTGGTCAATGACCCCCACTTGAAAGCTGAAAAGAGTCGGAAGAGAAAAAGCAATTCATTAAAAAAACAAATTAAAAAATGAAGCCAACTGAAAAGTTGTTAAGAATTCTAAAGGTGAATCACCCCTGCAACTCCTACACTATAATAACACCTTAGGCTCTGCTGGTCCAAACTGGAAAAATCCCATTTCTGAAAAATCCCCAGTCCCAAGCATTTTAGATAATAGATCCCATACATATACAAATTAGCCCATTAACCTCTCCTTAAAATTACTTACATATATTTGCATTTACAGGTGCTGTGGTGGTGGTTCATCTTTAATTTTACTTTTAGTATGTTATAGAATGGTCGGTTCTAAGAGTCTTTTCAACTGGCCTTCATTTTTTTTCTTTCTTTATAGTTTTTGAATGGTCTGCCTTCTTCTTTGCAGCTTTCAAATGGGGTTGCATCTAAAAAAATAAATGCTCTGTAAGGCTACAAATGTATTGTTATTGCGACTTGTATTATTCATATTTCTATTCAGGCCCTCTCCTATTCATATTCTATATTCCATTGAAATCAACGCATGGTTGCTAGGGTAATTTGAACCCTTGCTGACTTTGCAAACCAGAGAGCTGCTGAATAAAAAGCTAAATAACTCAAAAACAACAAATGAAAAAAAAGAAAACCAATTGGTATCATCATTTCAATCTCTGTTTCATACTAAAAGTCTTTTTAAAGTTGAACAACACCTTTTATGGGGCCATAAGGTTTAAAGGACATGCCCCTTATTCGGTGTCTACAAGACACATACTGTGTTTTTTTTTAAAATTTTGATTGGCATTGTTTATGCTTCTTTAAAGTGTTTTTTGGAACCTACAGAAGTTAAAATAACCTTTTATGCGTGTCATTTCTTCACTTTGGCAATCATAATCAAAATAATTTACAAAAATGAAACGCATGTGTAGAGGATCAGACAAATCCTTCCCCTCTTTTTCTGTCTGTGACATGATCCAGCCCAGTTACAGGCTGCAGAGCCATCCGATTGGCTGGGCGCCTCGGTGCATCCTTGGGATAGAGGGAGTGCCTGACTTTGGAGTGTACAGATGCACAGGGTTTCCCACAGAGCTTAGAAGGGGAATCCCTGCTGCAGCAGCTAGAGATAATCAGATCTGTGAAGAGGGACACTGCTGCTTAAAATGATACTGTCATGGAAAACATGTTTTTTTTCATAACGCACCAGTTAATAGTACTACTCCAGCAGACTTGTGCTCAAAAGAGCAAACTGATTTTTTTATATTTAATTTTGAAATCTGACATGGAGCTAGACATTTTGTCAATTTCCCAGCTGCCCCTGGTCATGTGACTTGTGCCTGCACTTTAGGAGAGAAATACTTTCTGGCAGGCTGCTGTTTTTCCTTCTCAATGTAACTGAATGTGTCTCAGTGGGACATGGGTTTTTACTATTGAGTGTTGTTCTTAGATCTACCAGGCAGCTGTTATCTTGTGTTAGGGAGCTGCTATCTGCAGGGGTGCTAAACCAATGAGGCAAGTTGAGGCTGTTGCCTCAGGCAGCACCCCACTAGGTACCAGGGGCAAAAATGCTGCTCCTGGTACTTTAAGAGCGAATTTCCGGGGGAGGGGGGGCAGCAGCAACTGCTTCTGCCTCAGGCGGCGGAGGGGCCAGGATCACCCCTGGCTATCTGGTTACCTTCCCATTGTTCTTTTGTTTGGCTGCTGGGGGGGTGCTTTAAACTTATTTTTTTCTTTTTAATAAGGCGTTATTACTTGTTTCATATAGATTTTGAGGTATAAATGGTTGTTGAAGTGTTTCCACAAGCGACCATTTTCTCTACTCCATGTAAGTTAGTCAGTAGTTGACTAGAAATTGCAGACTCATGCTGGAAACAGCCAATTAGAGCTCAGGTGAAATCAGTCAGGGACTTTTGACGTTTTAAGGCAAATTTATAAAAATGTGAATGTAGAACTCGCCACAATAAAACTCACCCACTTCCTATTTATTCCTATTGGACTTTTATAAGCATATTTATCAAATGGTGAACTCCATTGATAAATACGATTCTAAAAATCAATATGAATGAATAGAACATGGGTGAGTTTTTCTGTAGTGAGTTCTAATATCTCATTTTGATAAATCTGCCCATTTGTGTTTGAGGTTGGGATAAACATATTTAGTTAAGGAAAAATTTGGATAATTCAAAGCAATTGTAAGAAAAAAATTAATATACACTGTGCATAGGGTTTATTAATCATACAATAGAGGTTAGTGGATTTTTCATAATATGAATGGAATCCCCTTTAAAGGGCACCTGTTAGCCAAAAATATTATCGCCAAACAAAGGTGCGGGCTAATGGAGTCCGCACTTCAGTTGGGGGTAACAGTAGTTTTTTCTATTGCCCCCTGCCAGTGATAGGACACTCATACCGGGAGGGAGTTCCTGGTGTGAGCGACCATGTTGTGCATATTGCATGTGCATAATGAGCAAGTTGCGGTATTTGCTCATTATGCGTGTGCCCCAACATGGCCGCTTGTACCAGGAGCTCCCTACTGGTGCAGTTGTCCTAGCCCTGGCGGGGGATAGGGGCAATTAAAAACCCAACCGGGAGCCCACACCATTTTCGGGGAAAATATTTTTTTGCCAATAGGTGCCTTTAATTGCCATACACCTATAAAATGTTTGTATCAAAATGCAAACTGTCCCTGTTTGCTAGTTGTAACATGGAGTGTTTGTGTGTGGCAGAAAACCTTTCAAGCTGTTTTCTTTCTTGTGTTTAGAGGTAAAATATTTTAATTTAGGACAATTGTTTCAAAGAGTGTGGCTATGCTGATGTCTTGCATTGTCACTGTTTGTGCCTCAACTGCATCCTTTTCCATTTTCAGCTGTTTCCTCTGATGCACGCTGAGCTGTACATGCTGTCAGTGTCGTACTGTGAAGAGGTCATGAGAATAAGCATGTCTGGCTTGCACTTCCACACAAGTAGCTAGGGTACACATCTGTGCCAGGGAAAACAGAATGCCTGTGGCTTTCAAATACATTTTAATATGGCTCAAGTCACATAATTCCAAAATAATAACTACCTCTAGGTAGAACAAAGAATAAATCTCGGGTATATTCAATATATATTTTAGTGCACTTTTCTGAAAAGAAGATTAAAAAAAAAAGTCAACTGTAAAAAATTCTGACCAGTTTATTATGCCAAAACTACAGCAAAAATGTATTTCCCAATTGACAGCCATATTTTCAGTACCACAAGTAAACTGTATGTATATATGATCATTTCAACCATGTACGAGATAATTGAGAAATTATATTTCTATGTAGCAATTTATATGCCTTGCTCTTACCATCTAACTACTCATCTTGCCCATATACTTGTATTTAAGATTTTTTTTTTAAATTTTACAGCACCGCACAGACTCCACAAAGTATCTATTAACATCCCGCCAGGCTTCACATCAGGGATTCTTCAGATGGTAGCTTGTTGATTCTCTTCAAATACATGTTTTTTGTGAAAATCAGAACTGGGAAGAGAGTTAAGAAAAGCATCTTATATTTTGTGAAATGATCTGCATGACTATTATTGGAGTCACCTGCTTGTTGCAAAAATGATTACACAATCTCAGAACAATGGGGGCAGTATAAGAATAAAGGCACTTATTCTTGTATGTAGATAAAATATTACCATTGATCTGCATAGCTTTCTGAAGAATGAAGATAAATGAATCAGCTCTGTTCAATTTTGTGTAATTTTGCCACATAGCTTAACAATACCACGTACATGTAGATATTTGCAAACTTGAAATGTTGACAACAAGGTTTTATTTTAAATTTAGACAGATATGAAATGTTTTTGCTAGACTTTGATTGATATTTTGGTTTATTCAATTAATAAATAATTGTAAGGTGTTAATGGATATAATGATATAATCCATAAAGATGAATTAGAGTTAAACAATTCAAATTCATTATATTCATTGTATATATGAGTACTATATGAAACGTATGCACCGTGAAATCTATATGAAAATATTCAATATGAAAAATAATATCCAAATACTTGAACAAAGAAATGCTAAAATAGATATTACTAAATTCATACCAATTGAACTCTACCATCCAATTAAGGCCCGGTGAAGCAATTCAACTTCCACTCCCTGCTCAAACCCTTGTGCGGGTGCCAATGTGTATATCCAAAAGGCCTCTCTTCTCAATAAAGAGACCTCAACATCGCCATTGGTCACCACCCTACCGATTATTTGAAAAGATATACCTGTACAGAAAACTCCGCCATGGCAATCCAACAAGTGTTTTGCTACAGCAGAACTGGTGTCACCTCTAGACACACAATTCAAATGTTCGGATATTCATCTTCTAGCCGGCCTAATTGTCTTACCTACATATTTGGACCCACATATGCATGTTATCATATAAATAACAGATTTAGTGCCACAATCAGCATAAACATTATTTTTGTGGCGTCTGAAGTTACCACTGTCCGTAAAAGTTCTCATATACCTACAGGATTCATATCGAGGTACCCCACACCTATAGCAACCCTTGGTATCTAACCAATGAGTGGGTCACATTGGTTTATTCTCCAAACTGGGGGATAACTGAGAACCCAGAGTATATCCTTTCTTATATGTAAAGCTGGGTTGAGAAGGTAAAACTTTTTTCAGATGGGGATAAAATTTGTTTTAGCTAGTCTTTGATTGATATTTTGGTTTATTATTATAGAAGGAACATCGTGGCTGTTCCCACTTTTAGGGGGTTATTTAGTAAAACTTGAAAAGTTCTCATTATTTGATTAAAACAAATTCGACCAAACTCCCATCTACAATTTAACCTTATTTATCAATAAAATAACTCGAAAAATTTGGTGCGGAAAAGACTCAATAAAATCATGAAAAATTTTGAATAGTATGCATCTTTCAGATTTAATGCCCACGAAAACCTTTTGGATTATCGTACAAAACTCAGCGCAGAACACGATATCTTCCAATTGTAAAAGGGACATCTGTCATTGACTTCTACATGACCTAAGCAGGTTTGAGATTTCAGGTTTGAGATTTCAGGTTTGAGGTTTCAGATTTGAATTTTTATCAGCCTCGGGGTATAATAAATCTCGAAAAATTTGAGTATTTTTTTCCAAAAAAAATTGTGTTTTCCCCTTTAAAATCCAGACCAGAAAAATTCAGATTTTAGTAAATAATCCCCTTAATGTCAAATAACAGTATATGAATAGGTAGTGGTCCTTGGGCAGAATAACCCATGCTCACATGTTTTACTGAATATCTCTAGACAAAAAAAAAAAAAGAAAAAGGGTATTTAGATTGGCCAAGGACGCCATCTTTATGCAAGCAAAAGCTAAGAGGCCGAGTATTCTGCAACTACAGATGATGTCAACAATATACCTTGTTCATCTTTGAGACATGGTGGCTCAGTCTTGAGAAGAACTATTGTATATAATCAGAGATAGCACTGCTGATCACCTACACGTATGAAATCTGAGGATATGTAATGAAAGGCCTAATGTTTGGCCTCTAGAATCCCACAGCAAATGTTTTTTTTACAACATCATTCAATCCAGTCCCTGCACCAGTAGATCTTGTAATCTACAGTCCCTATCACATTTGTACACACTGTGGAAAATTGTATTAGGAGCCTATTAACCTGTAGGGTTTTTTTTAGTGTAGGGGGAGATCTGTTTGCTTGTTTTTTGTTTCTCATAGTCTTCCTTCCCTGGTACTAATAATCCTATATGGAAACCCCAGGTCCCAATAATTCTGAATAACAAATCCCATACCTGTAGTATTGACAAGTATTTATAAAGTACTCTCTGATCAATACAGGTGGTAAAGCGGGCCCTTCTTTCTTTTTTTTCACATTTCATTTTTGTGTACAGGTATGGGAACTGTTATCCGGAAACCGTTATCCATAAAGCTATGAATTACAGAAAGGCCACCTATGGTACAATTCTAATACCACCATTGGGGTTTTTCTCATGCTCATATTTATTTCCACAAATTTGTATCTATTGAAATAATTCTCTCTTTATAATTCTATCTATTTATGGTTGTACAATTGGTTAGATAGTTACATATTCATGGATCTGTGGCTGAAATAGAAATGTTTTAATATATCTGTGAATTTGTCAATTTGTTATCACTGCCATGGCCTTCATAGAATTTATTTCTAAAAGCCTTATACTTTTCAACAGGGTGTAGGGATATGTTATTCTCTATATATGTTTTGTTTGACATAGGGCAGAGTGGTTTCTAAAATTTGCTGAGATTTGTCCTGGTCTTCTGGCTTCTGCATTTACAGTATGTAAATGTAAAATATGAGGCGCTTCACTGGATCTGTAATTTTTTCACCTGATAAAGATGATAGGCAGAAAATTAAAGCAGGTCATGTATGGAAGGTTGTTGACAAGTATAGACCAGTTAACCCACAACTTGTCATTATACGACATATCAGAGTGCTCTTTTTCTCACATGATTTTGCTTTCTCTTCAGCTCAAAGCATTTCCATTGTGTCCGTCTCGATTGGTTAGTGTCTGTAAACATCTCCCATCCCATGTTTTTCTCTCTATGCCAAGTTAGCAAAATCTGTTTGTTCTAGTGCAGTTCCTGCTTATTATATGTATCTTTTAAAGATGTTTGTTTGACCTTAGTGCCAATCTAGAAGCAAGTAAACCCCTGTGGGGACTTTTATAAGCTTTTAAAGGAACAGTAACTCCAAAAATTGTTGATAATATAGTGTACTGTTGCTCTGCACCGAGGCAACAGGTGTGTTTGCTTAAGAAATAATACTATCATTTATCTAAACAAGCTGTTGTGCAGTTATGGAGGCAGCCATTCAAAGTTGAAAAGAAAGAAAATTCTGCTGTGTGCTTGAATGGCTGCCCTCATGGCTACACAGCAGCTTGTATATAATCAATAGCAGTGTTTCTGACGCAAACACACCGGTTTTACCTGCTTTGGGCAGCCGTACATAATAATTTCATTACTTTAAAATACTTTTCATTGTTTGATGTTCCTTTAAACACTAGCAAAACTAGCTTTGGGCAGCTTTGGTCCCGATACCTGACGGCACCTGACACCAATCCGGTGCTTCAGGCCATTGTTGGGATTGACATTCCTTTAAACACTGACCCAGTGCTGGATTTCTAAACTAGGCACTCCGGGGCCGGGGGCCACTTTCGCCCCCTCCCCTGACGTGCACGCACTGCGCACACGTAGTTTTACCTTCTCTGGGTCCAGCTTGCTTCTCCTGGTGAGGCGCAACAATACAGCTGGGCGGCATGCTGCCCCTAAAAATGGGCTGCCCTAGGCATGGGCCTTTATGGCCTTGCCACAAATCCGGGCCTGCGCTGACCCACACTTCCAGCTCTAATCAGTGGGAAACTTTTGCATTTGTAGGTAGTTATTTACATGTTGTCCAGCTAAAAGTACATTTCCAATTTTCTTATGCGCCCTATATTTGAAAATATGTAATCTTATGATGCCTTACATCAAAGGAAAACTGTATAAAATAATGTTAAAAAAGGTACTTTCTATGAGATCATATGATTGTTAATGCCTTAGCAATTTCAGGTAATATTACTATATTATTATTTCTTTTTTTCCCTAGTGTTTTGAACACTACAGTACAGTCAAAGATTACTTAGTATATGTGTGTATCGTTACTGTTTTTCATCCAAACTGCTACCCTTGCTCTGCAGAAAGAAGTCAGATCCTGCTCTGTAGTCACTGCTATATGTAGCAGAGAGTCTACAGTAGAGCTCTGTTGTATTGCTATACCACATGTGCTTAGCTAGAGCCAATTTAAGCTTTATATGCTGAAAATGCATTTCCATCATGCAGTTAACAGATTTTTTTTGCCACTTTTAAATTTGGAAAAATTATTTATGCCAAAGCCCTGACTGTTTCACGCTGTTTCAGTAAATTTTCTTTGTGATTTATTGGCTCATTTGCAGTAGACAAAATAATGCGACGTTTCGAGTCACACAGGACTCTTTATCAAGCATGTGGTTACACTCGTTACTTTGTGTTAAATAGTGATCAGTGGGGGCGGGGAAGGTCAGGGGAGTGATGGGCGGGGACTCTGAAGCAGCAGCAGGTAATGGCAATGCGAGCGTATGAGGCTGTGCAAAGACAGGAGACATGTTTGTGCGTGCGGGTTGGGGCATGTGCACGAGGGGCGTGGTTGGGTGCAAGTGGGTCAGGGTGTATGCGAGCGGGTCAAGGTGTGTGCACAGGGTGGATGCTTGCGAGTGTGTCTGGGTGTCCACGGGAGATTGGGAGTGGGTCAGGTGTGCACACGGTGGGTTAGTGTGGGGGGGGGTTGGGGTGGTGGTTCAGTGGCCTAGCGGTACAACAGGTTTAAATCTGGCAACGAAGACAGATAGGGCCAAAGACTGTCTGTTTTAGGGTCAGGCCACATGTGCAGATTCGGGGAGATTAGTTCCCCCAGAGGCAAATCTCTTCTTCAGGGCAACAATCTCCCCGAACTTCCTTCCCCCAGGCGAATTTCATTTTAGCTGGTCAAGGGCAGGGGGAACGCAGTTCAGGGAGATTGTTGCCCCGAAGAAGAGGAGATTTGTCGCTGGGGCGACTAATCTCCCTGTATCTGCTCGTGTGGCCTGACCCTTAGATTACATTTCCATTAAACTGTACAATTTTTTTTTTTTCCTGCATGTGGAAAGCCACAGTCCATTTTAATGCCAATCCCCTTCTTGTCCCACTGGCTTTCTTTCTATTTATACCTATTTCTTTGCTCACATTCTGCCTTGCTCTGCCCACTCCACGCCTACCTTACCTACTTGTTGCATCTTCTCAAATCGGTTGATTTCATTGCTGATGGGTTAGTTGAATTTTATACCGTCACATAGACAGTTTCATAAAAGCCTATGGCACTATAATATCCAGAGTGCTTCTGTCAGTAGCAACTGGAAAAAAAATATTTAAAGCAAGGACAGATGGTTGTTTATTTTTAGAAGAATATTTGGTAAAATATTCTGATTATTTCAAAATGTCTAAAATGTGACGTAAAGGCTTTTGTTTGCAAAAGCAGAAAGCTTATTCTTTGTGTTTGCATGTCTGTGTCATATTTTCTTTCTAGTTAGGCCAAGTGGCTGATTGATGGTGTTGCAGAACAACTTTGGAGAGTTATACAGATAACTGACAAGCTTTACTATAGGGATTCAGGCTGTGATATAGACCATCTTGTTTACAATCTCCTGTGCACACATTCCATTTGGCATGAAATCGCCTTGTTTGAAAGAATTCACACTGGATAGACTAGAGGTCTTGGGCAAAAGCCAACATTTCTTTCCCCACAGATACGTTCCTATATTTATAACACATTTCTTAATTATTTTGCCATCTCTGAACAGGACTGATAAATAAGAAAACTGTGAATGGGTAATATACTTCCTGTGCTTGGGAGCAGAGGGATCACAATTCAAATATTTAGATTTTACCTAATTGCCTTTTCCTTGGGCTCTTAAGACATATCTTTTACTTTTGAAATTGTCATGTTCACAGTTTTTAGTTCTCTCTTTAGTCTCTAGTCTTTATTATTACTAAAAATATTCATGTTGGTTTCCTTTGAAAATGCATTTTTATAAATTTCAGTATATTAAAAAATACATCTATAGGCAAGTCAATATTAATACATGCATGGGACCTATTATCCAATGGGTCTTTCCATAATTTGGATCTTCATACCTTAAGTTTACTAGAAAATCATGTAAGCAATAAATAAACCCAATAGGTTGGTTCTGCTTCCAATAAGGATTCATTCTATCTTAGTTTGGATCAAGTATAAGGCACTGTTTTATTATTACAGAGAAAAAGAAATAATTTTTTAGAGATGTGGATTATTTAGATAAAATGGAGTATGTGGGAGATGGCCTTTCTGTAATTCGGAGCTTTCTGGATAATGGGTTTCCAGATAACAGGTCCCATACATGTATTTTATTGGTTCACAGTTAGGCAGTTTATATATCTTAGCAGTCATGTACTAAAACCCCAGCCTCAAGTGAAAGAGTACTAAGTGGTGCAAAATGGCACCATTTGGGTCAGGGGCATACCCGCACTTTATACCTTGTGCTGCCCCAGGTACATCTGAGTGTAGTTTATAGGGTGGGTTGGGAGTGAGTTGAAAGATGCCTATGTGCCGCCTCCAGTCCCAGCTAGCCCTCTTATTAATATGGCACTGCCAAACACAGATGGTGCTGTATACTTCCGGAAAGTGACATGAATGCTGTCTGCGGAGCAGGGTACAAAGTGCAAATAAAGATTGTGGCTTGCCTCGGTTTTTTACATTATGCACCCTGCCCTGTTGTTTTTAAATTCCTCTCTTTTTTCTGTGTGTATCAGTTATTGTCGGCACAAAGCAACATAACAATTGGATCTGTATATGTATACGGCCACTCATGCAGGATGTGTCTATTCATCTGTTTGTGCAGATCAGTTTAATATTAGAGACTAATGGCCATTGTATAACTACATTAAGCCTTATGCTTTACTGAATTTGATGTGACAGTAAGAGCATTGCTACTTCAGAAGATTTCTTTTTTCGCCCAAACAAAAGGCCAAATTTCCTAAAATTACTCTCCATTGGTCTTGGGGAAACTCACCAGAGCATGCAACCACCACCACCTGAGTATATGCACTGATCATGAAGTATCTGGGCTACTAAAAAAGTAAAACCAAAGCTACATAACATAGTACATCAGTGTCATGCTTGCTGTGTATTCAACAAAATATTAAAGAAGGCACAAAAACAACACACAATTCCATCAATCTGCAATAATGTGTGTGTGGGGGGGGTCGGATACAAATTTGCGGGCCTTGTGGATGAAGTTCACCTGTCACGGCTGGTGACCGACGGTTCTCATTAAAACTAATCATAGTCCCTCAGCAGGATTCAGGGCTTCTGCACTAGTAGAAAAGCACCAAATACGCCCCTTATGTCATGAATCTAATGATTGTAATACAGAGGCAACAGATATGGCCGATCAATCTAAATTGTACACTTATTATTAAGGCATGACCATTTTGTGCTATGCTATAATTCAGTTTTATAATACATAAGCAAATCCAGTCCAAAGCTATGCAATATTACAGATTAACCGCTCATTAAAATTTTATTTTGTAGTCCTGAATTTTTTGCTATGATAGGTGCAGGCCTTTTTTAGAAAGAAGGCAGCGTAAAAGCTGATTGTGGCCTGAATGTTTCGAGAAGCATATGTGACTGGCATAGTTTACCATTATCCAGTGTATATATTAAATATATTTACCTACCACCAGCAAACTCTATTCATCAGAAGCTGTAGGACCACAGTTTGGGGAAGGCATGCTCATACAGATCCCTGGGGCAATGAAATGTGAGAATTCCTATATCTACATATAAGTGAATTACAGAATGTAAAAACAACTGCTGCTACTGGGTTTCAGATAGCTCTGTTTGCTGTTGCTATTAATTTTCTTGCTCAGTCGCTAGGTCTTAATACCTTTTGTCTTGTGAGGATTAGAAGAAACCTGGAGAATTATTGGGAGACTTTGGGAAAGGTCAGCTGCTTGCTAGCCGGCGTTCCGAGAACTCTAGATTGCTGCTAAGTGTGGGGTGATAGTTACAGACTTAAGTAATGGCTCCTGCCATTTTATCACTGCCTGTTTACTAGAAAGAAATCCTCGGTGTGCTTTTAGAAAGTTCGACTTGATGTGGTTTTAAATTTCCACTGTACTGTAAATTCTACTGCTTACTGTACTTGGCTCCAAGAAGAAGGATCAGTGGCAGTACTTAGTAACTTCTAGTAATGCTTTGATTGGAAAGCAGAGACTGAACTGTGAGCTGGAATTCCAAAGCTCAGAATGTGTCCTATCGTTTTTCCTGCTAACATTTCAGTCTTACTGCTTTTGCTCTGACCACCAGCCCATTAAAGGGGACATGTCACCCAAAAAATGTATTCCAAATCCTATTTTATCACTTTAGCCAAGCAAAATAAACTTTAATTACACTATATAAATTATTTAAATCTTGTTTCCTTCAGTCTGGGAATTCATAATTATAGCAAGCAGGCAGGAGCCATTTTGTGGACAGTGTTATTAAGACAAGCCTTGCATCATCTCAAAATCTTGTTTGTGCACCAGAATGGGGGACCTGATGTCCATCCCCATGCATTGGTTACACAATTAAATGGTAAAGAGAACAGGGGGAATGTGGGGAGAGCAGTGACATCTAGGAAGTGCTGAATAAAAATTTAAAGCAATTGTCTGCCCCGCTTCTATGCCTAAGGCATAGAGCAGGGGCAGGCAATATTTGATTGACAGCTGAGATTTTTAAATGAGCTTACAACAGTTTTGGGTGCTTTAATAAAAAAAAAAGAATTTGGATTACATGTTTAATTTGAAAAGGACTTTTATTATACTGCTTTTTATGTCTGGGTGACAGGTCCCCTTTAAGTGCAGCCCGGCAACATTTATTATCATTTCTACCATTGTTTGTTCAGCTTTGTCCTTTGCTGATGTATTAAATTAGGGTAGGTATCCCTGTGTGCTTTGTTCTATCTGGGGCCTATAATTAAAATAATGAAATCACTAGCGATCCTCACACAAACTGGAACATGGCACACATAAAACCTTCAATATATGAAATTGGTGGGATCCTTATAGGAACACAACTTGGCTTCTTCACAGCCACCATGTGTGGATTGCATCTGTCTGTGTCCTGATGTACCTTAAATAAATATCGGGGGCACCCCACATTCAACCTACAGATACTGACTCCCTCTCAAATTAAAGCCTTACAATCCGAATGAGCAATCTAATACATCAGTAAAGTTGGTTTATAGTAAATGTTTCCAGAGGATTGTACCATACTGCCAGAATTTTGCTACTTTTTTGACCATTTTGGCATGCTTGTTGTACAGGGCTCCTGGCTTCTCTGCTCAGACAGTACTCTGCCATAAAATCCCATTTTGGGTACTCAGATGTGATATAGCCAGGCCTTACCTTCTTACTTCATTTCATCCCTTCTCTGATGTCATGGCTGCTGTTAACTTTCACTCTAGTCATCAGCTGGACTGTTTTTAAGTCCAGACAAGCTAGCACTAACTGATATACACAAACAGACATCTATACAAGTACTGATATATTTACTTGTACAAACATAGATTAATTGCAATGGGGCCGATAATAATTTTTTAACCTGGCCGATCAATTTCCTGAAAATCGTAAGATGTACGATCGTTCGATTCCCACTAACTTCACGATAATTTGACGGATCGCTAAAATCGGTCGTTAACCAAAGAAAAATCTTTGCGTCTATGGGGACCTTAAGAAAAAAATAACAATGATAGAAATTGTCCTGAATATCATGTATATTGCTTTGATATTTTTGTGAATGTGTTCTATACATTTTGCAGCCTGTTACAGAATGGGTCCTTGACAAACAACTCTGTACTTAGGCAATAGCCTATAAAAGTTGTATAACATACGTGACTGAATGCACCAACCGCAGTAGTTTTCATAATCTGTGTTTATCATAATTTGCATTGTTGTCTTGCCACTGAAAGACAGAGTAAGAATAACAGCTGATGTTTAGTAAAAATTAATCATGCCAGGCTTCAGGTTTTTGCTGTGTTTAGTAGCCTTATGATTTGTGAAAGTTATTTAAAGTAATTATTTGTTAAGAACATGCAAGTGTTTGTATCTCTCAAATTTATTTCAACAGCGTTTCTAATTATCTATTGTATACTAAATATCCTTTTACCAATGACCACTATCCTCTCAAATTTTTCTGCAGGGTAGTTTAGGGGAATAACTGTGGGGGCATAATTTTATGGCATCTTTTGCATCTAATTGTACTTTGAGCCACTACTGAGAGTCTTTTTTTTTTTTTTTTTTGTCTGACGATGTCCCCTTCAAAATCATACATGCGATTAAAATAGCAGGAGGACTTTGAGAGATTTGATATAAACACAAAAAAGAAAAAGATTGGGCACACTAATCCATTACAAAAAACAAAAGAGTGTAATTTATTGAGAGAGAGAGTGTGTGTGTGTGTGTGTGTGCGTGCGCGCAATAAGCAGGTCCTATTCACCAATACCTACCTACTACAAGGCTAAATTTACTTTTGGATTAATTATTGAAGGTTTCATATTTTCATGCTTCTTATTGGAAGTCAGTGTGGCTTGTTCTTAAAGGGATGAAAATGATTTGTGTAAATCACAAAATTGCTTTTGAGAAAAATGGCAGTACTTTTTCTGCATGTCTAACAGTCAAACAACATAGATTCTTCCTTAAGTGGTGCAGTCCAATCCATGACCTGAATATATTCAGTGATTTAATAAATGGATTTTTTTTTTTTGGTCAGTGTTTAAAAACTTGTGAAAACTGATCAAGTGGTTTTGTGTGGAAGAAATAAGATTTTTCTTATAATAAGTCTGAGAATTCTGGCCAAGGAAAGTCTAAAGCTATCCACGTTACAGTATATTGCATCCTCATAATTTCCTTTATGGTTAATCTCAACTCTGGCTTTTGGCATGGGTTCCCACCATGTTCATCGTATGCACTGCTTCATAAACTGGACTTGTGCATGCTTGATTTGCAATAGCTGTTTTTCGCTTCATGGGTCAGCGGGTGGAGCAACAGGTGCATGCTTCAAGAGCGGGAAGGAAGAGTTCACTGCTCATGTGGCGGCTACAAAAATCAGCCCCCCAAAGACTTGAATGCAAATCATCTGCCCTTGTTACCACTTGAAACACATAGTCATAGTCATGTGTTTCCAGGCTTGGAAACTCATGACTATGCAAGGTTTTTACATTCAAGATTGTTGGGGGCTTCATTGTGTGTGTGTGTTTTTCTAGATAACCTGAAAACGGCAGAAAAAGGCAGATATTTTGCTGGGAGCTGTGATCTTTGCTAAGGAATGGTTCACAGGACCCTTAAATTATACAATTCTATTAGCAATTAGCATTGTAAGCTCTGTATTTATAGTGCCAACGCTTTTATATCTTTTAATTTACTTAATCTGTTTCTTCAAGTAATACACATATATATTTTCTTCTGATATCGTGTCACCCTTTGTTCTGTCTTCTCTGTGATCAGCTTCTCATTTATAACTATTTTTTCACAGTTATTACTTTAAACTTGATTTCTACACAGACCTTTCGTTTACTGAATAAAAGAATATAAGCTGCTATCCGACAGTTTCTTACATTTTAAAATAAATGTCGCTTTGAAGCTGGCCAGAATGAGGGCAATTCTTCCCCCAAGGAACAAGCCAAAGAAGTGAGTGTCAGTTAAAACACCCACTCATAAATATAGCCGGCTGTAACTTCAAATTGACACCAGTTGCTGAGAGGTTACAGACAACTCTGCCTTGATGTGGGCTAGGGAAACAATGCCAGAAAAATAGTTGTCAGCCCTTAGCTGTTTGTGAATCACTAATTGGGAAGTTTTTCTGACAGTTTGTTCCTTACCAGTGGCGTAACTATAGAGGAAGCAGACCCCACAGTTGCAGGGGGGCCCAGACTGTGGGGTCTGCTTCCTCTATAGCTAATAAAAAAAAAAACCTCCTCCCCAGCTGCTCTCTTACCTGTGGCAAGGAAGGGGGACGCAAGTCCGGCGGGAGTGGGCTGTGTCGGGCAGGTAGTAGGCGGACGTGGGTCGGACGGAAAGTGGGCATGAGGATGGGGATTAGAGTGCCCCAGGCCCCTCTGAAAATCCAATGGATAGATCAGAGGATATGTAGGGGGGGCATAATGACATAGGTCACCCTTATCTTGTGAGGGATATTAGGGCCAATTGCTCCCTTTTTCATTTCTTATATGTGTGCCAAGAATGTTGTTTTATGCAAGGTGGTTACATGCATAATCACTGTGTGTCCACTAGAAATGTTATATAGGAAAATTAATTATTTTGTTATGTGTGTAAAACTATTTTGTGTGCACCACAATTTAAGTGCATAGGTCAGCTGTTGTAGGTAATTTTGCTTTGAAGTCACCTTAGTTTTCTATATGTGGTTTGTTGAGAGGCACATAGAGAAGTAGATTCATATCTTTATATGGCCTAAAAACGAATCTGTAAATTGCTATATATTACAACAGAGCTTATATTATTCTCTGTGTAATTATTGCTAGTCAGCCACCCGTGTGGTTTGGAAGCTACAATCAGTCAATCAGCACAACTCATACATTTACAGGTTGGATGGTTGCACAAACAGGATGCGTGGGTAACACAGAACAAGGAAGAACATATTTGCAATGTCACCCTTAATCTTGTTTTTTTTTTTTTTTTTGCAAAACATGATAACTGCCCTTTATTGTAAAATGTAACTAGCCTAGTCAAGTGTCTGAAGAGACAGAGGTGACAGACTGATGGACAGACAGAAAATATGTATGTTACATTTCCCAGATGCTCTAATTAAATGACTTTTATTTTTATGAGAGCAACACCAACACTGCATGTTTTCTTTTTAATGTTAAACATAACCAGTTTATAGACGGTATCTGCTTGAATAGATACTGACAAATGCTAAGTATAATTAACTTTTGGTGTTAGGATGCGGTCTTGTTGACAATGTCAGCACTGTTTCCAATGTATATACAGCAGATGTCTTTAACATAACAACAGGAACTATGTTATTTTGTAATGATATGCCAATAGCTGCATCTTTAGTATATTTGTGTATATATATATATATATATATAAAAGAAACATACAGTTCTATTATCAGGAAGTAAACATTCTTATTGTGTCAGCTATTAACCAAATACATTTATGCCAAGGTATAGAGCTTGCACTTGGTTTGCAGCCTTGGATGTACATTAGAGAATGTCTAGAAACGCAGGAGACTTGCTACGTACTAAGAACTCTGCAGAAAGGTGTCTTATATAAAACTGGCCAATACAAAAAGAAAAATGTCTTTCCTGGTATGGAACCCATTATCCAGAAAGCTATGATTACGAGAAGCCCATTTCCCATAGACTCCATTTTTTTTAAAGACATTGGAGATACATATCTGGAGAGGTTTCTGGAGATGCTGCTCATGGCAACCAATCAGCAATTAGATTTAAACAGCCATCTATAAGTTAGAAAACAGATCTGATTGTTTGCTATGGGCAACATCTCCAGAAATCTCTCCAGATGTTTATCTCCAAAGTTCGTAAACATGCCCCATTAAAGTATGAAAATCAAATTACGGAGAGACCCCACATTTGGAAGCCCACAGGTCCTGATCATTCTGGATAACAGGTCCCATAACTTTAAAAGCCACTCACTAGAATCACTCTGGCAAAACAGAAGGTCTTTTGAGTTGCATTTTTTATGTGCCAAAACTACATGACGACTCTTGAACTTATTCAAATTAGCGGTTATATACCCTATATGTATATATGTACTGCATTATTACCTTTACTTATTTTAGCAAAATACAGTAAGGGTTAGCAGTTGGCTTGTTGCCTAGAAAATTCTTTATCAGCAAATCTGCATTTTTGCTTTTTTTTCTGAGGAATATATCTTTTCTGAGAATACCTATTTATTGTAAGTGTATGTGCCATTTCTTATATTTTGTTTCTTTAGACACAGCAAACAAGATGCAGCTTATTCAGAAGACCCATGTTTGCAATAAAATATTTTAAATTGCTGCGTAACCTGCTTTACTGCATACCCACAAGGTTTATACATTTATGCAGAAATACATTAGGCCATAACAAACCTTTCAACTTAACATTTTTGAGAAGACAATCTAAGTTCCTGGGTACAGAAAGGTTGGTGCTTTTCTAAAATTATTCTAGGTTTGGGAAAATTGTAAACGTGGCTGAGAACACTGCTTCCAGCTAAGGCAGTAAGGATTATAAAAAAACGACCCTTGTTTATTATTATTATTATTATTATTATTATTATTATTATTGGTAAGCAAGTCTATTCCTCCCTTATATATTTTAGGTTAATATTTTAGGTTAATAAAATGGCAAGTATAATTTTTAGCACCACTGGTTACATCTCCAAAATGAACATTGTAATGGGGATACAGTAGGTATTGATAACCCCATCTATATTTGTACAATAAACAATTATAGTGCAGGTATCAGATTATTATACTGTGGCTGTTCTAGTTAACTAATGATACCATACACTACTTGGAATCTTTAGTAAACTAGTTTGGACAGTCAAATCAACGGTTGTATACTCTGATATACTCTTGTATACTTTGAGTTATCTAAATTATACAGATTAGTCTGACATTAGTGGTAGGAAAGCTTTAGGAAGTAATAGGGAATGAGAAACTGGAATACACTGCCTTGCAAAAGTATTCACTTTTTTGTTACATTCCATCCTGTAATTTAAATCTTTCGTAGTCTTATTTTATGTGATGGATCTGTACAAAACAGTCTATATTGGTGAAGTTAAAATGAGAAAAATATATAAAAAAAGGAATTTAAAAAATAAATAAATAAATAAAAACTGGCATGTGCCTATGTATTAACCCCCTTTGTCACGAAGCCCCTAAAAAATCCTGGTGCAACCAATTACCTTCAAAAGTCACAGAATTAGTGAAATTTCCACCTGTAACACAACAAACCTGCCAAGAGAGGGCCGCCCACCAAAACTCACAGACCAGGCAAGGAGGGCATTAATCAGAAAGGCAGCACAGAGACCAAAGGTAACCCTGAAGGAGTTGCAGAGTTCCACAACAGAGACTGGAATTTCTGTCCATAGGACCACAATAAGCAGTAAACTCCATACAGCTGGGCTTTATGGAAGAGTGACCAGAAATAAAAGCCATTACTTAAAGATTAAGAAGGCACGTTATGAGTTTGCCAAAAGGCATGTGAGCGACTCCCCAAATGTATGGAGGAAGGTGCTCTGGTTAGATGAGACTAAAATTGAACTTTTTGGCCACCAAGGAAAATGCTATGTCTGGCGCAAACCCAACACATCCCATCAACCCAAGAACACTATCGCCACAAAGAAACATGGTGGTGGCAGCATTATGCTGTTTTTCAGCAGCAGGGACTGGGAAACTGGTCAGAGTTGAGGGAGAGATGGACAGTGCTAAATACAGGGATATTCTTGAGCAAAACCTGTGTCAGTCTGTCTGTGATTTGAGACTGGGACAGAGGTTCACCTTCCAGCAGGACAATGAGCCGAAGCATACTGCTAAAGCAACACTCGAGTGGTTTAAGGGGAAACATTTAAATGTGTTGGAATGACCTTGTCAAAGTCCAGACCTCAATCCAATTGAGAATCAGTGGTCAGACTTGAAGATTGCTGGTCACAAGCGAAAACCATCCAACATGAAGGAGCTGGAGCAATTTTGACTTGAGGAATGGGCAAAAAATCCCAATGGCAAGATGTGGCAAGCTCATAGAGACTTATCCAAAGCAACTTGCAGCTGTAATTGTCGCAAAAGGGGACTCTACAAACTACTGACTTTAGGGAGGGGGGCAACAGTTATGCATGCTGAAGATTTCTGTTATTTTGTCCTATTTGTTGTTTGCTTCACAATAAAAAAAAAAAACATCTTGTAGTTGTAGGCATATTCTGTAAATGAAATGGTGCAAATGTTCAAACAATCCATTTTAATTCCAGGTTGTGAGGCAACAAAACATGAAAAATGCCAAGGGGGTGAAGACTTTTGCAAGTCACTGTACATGTCAAATCGCAATACCTACTAGTTTGGTTTGACTCAAGGGGCAAATGCAAATTTTTTTTTTACCTCAATTGGTTTGACTCAAGGGGCAAAAGCATAATTTTTTTTACCTCAATAAGAATTCGGCCGAAGTCCTTAAAAAAAGGATTCATTAAATGGAGAGAGAAAAGAGATGTGCAACTAAACTGGTAAAGCAAAAAAACAAATCTGGGTTTGCTTTTGCTATAAAATGCCCAACAGGAAGATGTTGTCATTGCATTTAATGGTGCCACTGATGTCTTCTTAGAAATATGTAATACAGTTATTTGTGTTTTATATGTTTCTATCTGTGTTGTGTGAGTGTGTAAAAATATAATATATACATACAAATAAACACATATATAAAGAGGAAGTTGGAAAGTTTTTTCGTACCCTTCATAATGTGGGTCAGCGATTCTAGAAGATCACATGGAAGGGGGAACTTAATGGAGAGATGTTTTTTTCTGGTCAAATGATACTTATGGTCAATTTAATGTGTCATTCTTAATGAATTAATTTATCATTTGGGGGAGAGGTTGCAGTTTAACAGCTTACTGAACTTTGTAAAGTAGAACAGGATACACATAATGATTGATGCATGGCTTACTTTAACAGCCATCCCTCTATCTCATAGCTATGCTGGTGTCTTTATGAATATAACACCTCAGCTTTACAAGCATTTTTCTTGCAATACAATATTCTGTGCATGTGCTAAAGCTAAATCAGCCTTTTGAAAATTTGGTCTCCAGTGAAGGTGTGAGCTACAGCTGTACTAAAGTGTAACTGGCGCCTGCTCTGATAAGTTTAATGACATTTGTAATGAGCTGACTTGTAATTAGGCAGTTATCTTGTGGAGTGCATACGTAATATTTGCTTTCTTAGTACAAAGGCTGATTAAGAATGGATCTAAGCACAGAATCAAATCCTGACTCTACTATATTTGTAAGTAGGGTTGCCACCTTTCTGTTTTGAACCGGACAACCCAGTTTTTTTAGGGGCTTTTTAAGTTGATTAACAGTGACCCCAATACCTTTGAATGGCATGGATTCCATATAAGTTATTTATTTATTTAACAAATAAGAGAAATTAAAAAATCTGAAATGGTTTGGGACAGAAGCAGTATTGTGCTTCCTTGTTCAAAAATGCAACAACGTTTCAAGCCACATGGCCCTTTATCAACTTGATAAAGGGCCATGTGGCTTGAAACTTTGTTGCATTTGTTCAAATGATAAAGCCATGAAGTAACAAAGGCTTTTTTAAATAATCTTCAAGACTGGTGCTGTCTACTACGATTTTTGGATTATTGAAGTTGGTGGAAGTGGACACCATTTGACGTGCACCTGGTCGCTCTACATAAGAATTAAAGTGGTGAGTGCTGGCTGACTGGCTATGAACTTGTGCTTCCTAGTTGTCAGTGGCTGCTGCTAGAAGGATGACCATCTCATCTCCTAATAATTAAAATAACTACAGCAGTGCTGTCTAACTTCTGTGTTATCGAGGGTCGAAATTTTTCTGGCCTACATGGTGGAGGGCTGATAATGGAAGCCAGTGTTTTTAAACCACACCCATGTTAAACCACACCCATGTTACCACAAGACCATATCCACATTAATTGTAGTAGCACATCAAAAAAAAAAACAAATGGTTGGTGCTCACTGCAGGGATATTATTTATCACCCATAAGTGAAAAAAGTTGTCATATTAAGACATACCCTTAAATGCTAATAAACCCCCAGAACAAATACCAGGCTTATGTTCCACAGGCAGGGTATGTCACACACGGGCAGAGCAGGGCTCACACTTGCAGAGCAGGGCACACACAGGGAGCATAGGGCAGGCAGAGCAGGAGACAGGGAAACCCATCAGGACCACTCTAAAATGTCCTACATACAGTGATGCAGTGCTGGTGCCCCATTAGCATTTTGTATAAAGTGTGAACAGATGATTAGTCTGAATTTGAGGTTTAAACAATGCAGGGGGCAGTTAATCTCTGTAGTGATACCATTTAAATCTTACACTTGGTAAGCAAACACAGCAGGTAGGTGGGGGGGGCCACACAGGGGGGGTCGTGGGCCGCCAGTTAAACTGCCCTGAACTACAGCAATATGGGGCTTAAAGTGGCGGTAGGGTGACGGTGACATTACACAGGACAATAAAAGCTGCTGATTTAGTCCTTCTTGGTCAGCAGGTTATTGGCCCATGTACTGTATGTGGCCCAACCCATATCTTGCCGAAATTGGCCAATGCCCCATACAGTCTTCCAACAGTTTAATTGGTTCTTATAGTACACAATAGTGTCTCAGTAATAGAATCTCACAACACATGGGCTGACCCTTTCTGCCCAGTTGGCCCACAGGCTAAACAGACAGAGAACATATGATGGGCCATGCTTTGTATGGCTGACTTCCTATCATTTCAGCTGTTCAGGCAGAGTGCACATACAGTCTAAACGGCAGGAGGTGCAACAGATCCTCTTCCATTTTCAGTGCACAACCTAATGGCACTACATTGCATGACAACATTACTGTCTCCACCCATGAGAGAAAATACCAAATTCATATACAAGCAATCTGTATGTGTTCTGCTTTAGTTTGCTTCTACATATTTGAGTTTATCTAAAAGTGTAAGACTGTCAGTAGGATCTACATGTTAAACCGTGGGTGAGTGAATGAATATGTTAGGACTGAAATGTAATCAGGAGCTAAGGCTCAGTTAGCAGCAGCGATTTAGTCACCGCTGAAGACAGCAAGAATTAGATTTTATTGCCACCGTTTACATGAAGGATTGTGACTGAGATAGTTAGGCTTGCCAATGCAATAGCAGCTATATTTAGTTTGTATTGATTTCTCTGGAGTTGCAGCGAAATTGAACAGATGTGCCGTAGTCATAACTCTTACATCATATCATATTAGGAAAAGCATTCACTTCCTTACCACTGAGTATACATTTCCTAAGTGTAATGGCTCCCACAAGTTTGCCTTCAGGAAAACAAACAAACAAACCAAAAAGTATATTACAAATATATATTTTATCTTTAATAGTTTGGAACATAAAGAACATGTAATAATAGACTAGATTAATTTGCATACTAAGGCCTTAATATAGCCTATTACTGTTTTAATAGGCTTTCATATAACAATAAAATCTATAAAACAAACTATTCTTCCTGTTTACTGATAGATTGTACATGTAGCACCAACACAATAAAAAAACTAACTTCCTTTTTTATGTAATGATGCTCTCACAATTATACCATACATTATATTTATACAAGATATATATATAAATATATATATATATATATATATATATATAAACCAAATTGCTGTACAAAAAACGCACGACCAGGTCTTTTCAAAGGTGTCCAAAAAACCAAAATTTTATTTCGACGTTTCGGCTTCTATATATATATATATATATATATTAAAAAAGTGTGCGTTAGTCTGTGTGTGTGATATATGGGTAAGCCACGCCCATGGTGAAGTGGTGGTGCGCGCAGCCCCCTTTTATTGCCACGCCCCCACTAGCTCAGGATGTAAATCAGGACTAAATCAGTATTAACATGTGCCCCCAGAACCCATAGCACAGAGGCAATATCATGTATAAATACCCCTCAAAAGTCATAGAGGGTGTCACTGTGGCAATATCATCTATAAATACCCCCAGAAATCATAGCAGTGACAGATTTACAGAAGGCACGGAAAGATTTAAAAGTCAATGTGTGGAAGAAATGAGTTAAGGGAAGAGTTAGGGGGGGGGAAGTGCCAGCAGGCAGTACAAGTAATAAAAACTGCTTACCATTATACTGCTGCACTTATCAGTTCAGGGGGGAGAGGGGGAATCTGCAGAGTAGCAACAGACAACAATTTCTATCAGCCAAATTCCAGGAGTTTGGTGCGAAGAATCTGCTTTCCAACCCCTTCCCAACAGTGTGTGGGCAGAGATTTGAATATTGTGATTATCACCTATGCATGCTTCATATATACAATACAAAGAAGCTTTAAAACAGGGCAAATATTTTTAAAGACTTTATGTATGATGGTTGCTATGGCCAAAATTACCTTAGCAATCATGCATTGCTTTGAATAAGCGACTGGAGTCTATAGTAACAGTGGGATAATAGTCTCTGAGGAAAAAAGGAGGAGTTGGAGTCCTCGTGGATAATCCGCCTACCGGTGAGGCCAAGAAATCCACTCATGACCAGGGGCAGCTGGGAAATTGACAAAATGTCTAGCCCCATGTCAGATTTCAAAACTGAATATAAAAAAATCTGTTTGCTCTTTTGAGAAATGGATTTCAGTGCAGAATTCTGCTGGAGTAGCACTATTTACTGATGCGTTTTGAAAAAAACATGTTTTCTGATGATAGGATCCCTTTAACCATTGTGCTACCACTTTCCTTCCTCTTCCCTACTCCCAGGCTTTCATTTGCCCTTAGATAAATCATCCATTCACCCCTTTTGCCCCTTAAATATTCTGTTGATCTGCACCTTTCTGGCAGTGTTTTAAAACGGGTGCTCCATCCTGTGCAGAGATATGCCCCAGCGCACAACTCTAGATGACTGCTACTTAAGCCAGGAGACACAGATGGTCTGCAGCGCTGAAACTAGAGGTACTGCTTCCACTGAGGGCACTAAAGGAGCACACAATGAAGTATTGCTTGTTTTTGAAGAGTAGTAACATAAAGCTTTAATCAGCAATGCTATCTCTCCACTAAGATACAGACAATGAGGTGTCCCCAATGTAGCAGAATAGCGGCTTTGTGCAACTGCTTTTGCACATGTAATGTAGATTCATTTCCCACACAATGCCACCCATCTCCGTGCTGCCAGTTTGCTGCTGCTTGTTTTTCTGTGATCTCTATAGCTGGCAGGCAGCTGCTAACAGACAGGTCCAGCCCACAGGAAAGAGCCTGACCTGCGCCAGCTTTGAAGCAATGCAAATACACTGCACAAGAGCTGCCAAACAGTTCCGCCTGGGAGTCCTCCGCACTCGCGCCAAAAAAAATAACCGTTTGTGCAGACAATCGAGCGCCGCGGAGAACCTGATGATCCCTACACAATTTTACTCCTTTGTTGGGTTGCAGGCCCCATCGGGGGGTGCAGGAGTAGGGACGCTGGGGCAGCTGCACACTTTGCACCCCCCGATAGTTCCTCCACTGGACCCACTGCACCGAGGCCTTGGCAGAGGCAACCAAATTTGTAGTGAGTTAGGAGTGAGGTGGGTTCCTACTTCCAGCTAGCATTTGGAGGCCCCCATTGGCGCCGCCCCTCTAGCCCTGCTCAGCCCGCCCTCCCTATCCTGCTCAGCCTAGCCAGCCCAACTTTGTAGTCGGAGGCGGAGCTTAAAAAAAAAACTCAGTCTGGCCTGGGGAAAACTGCTCCGGTATTCAAAAATGTAGCATCCCACCTAACGGGGATGCCAGCCAGCCGCATCCCGCCCCAATTCAAGCACTGCCTTTTCTGCAGATGTACTGTTAAATTTGTCCTGCAGAATCTGTATGCTGTTACTCCTTATGGTGATTGGCTACTGTGTTGCTAAGACAGTTAAATTGGTCCATTTCTTTCCATGGTTGGCATTCGCTATTTGTTTGACTGGTCCTACCCTCTACCAAGTGCATGTGGTAGCTCGTACAGTCATTTCTATTAAGTTACCAGCAGCTGGTATATGTGCTGAAATTGGAACATTTCAGATCATGGTTGAAATTGATTCAGGTTTGGGTAGATCGGAATCAATTGTTGTGGATGGGACATACTCTCTTGGTCCTTCATAAGCTGCCTTTTCTATCTTTTTTTTTTGTTTGCCCATTCTCCTTGGCAGTTTGCCACTGCTCTTTCTGGTTGCTCCAGGTGCTGAATTTAAAAAAAAGAATGAAAGTAGAGATCAAAATGTATATACAGGTACGGGTTTCAGGATAATGGATGCCATGCCTGTACTTTTAATACATACATTTAAGAGTATGGCTCATGTGGTGCTTTTCTTTTAATAACATTTTTGGGGACATGTTGTGCACTTATATTCACTAATCTACATTCCATTGTTGTTTAAGTGACCTGAACTTTGTGGCTGTGGCTCTTGGGACCTTTTGGCCATGTGTCTGTGAACCATAATTGCAGGCTATAGACTAATCTCATCACTTTTCTGTGACCCCAATACCTCTGAATGGTATGTACTCCAAATTTAAAAATCTGAAAAGGTTTGGGACAGTAGCTGTATTGTGTTTCCTAGTTGTCAGTGGCTAGAAAAGATGACAATCTCATCTCCTTTAACTACAATATTTACAGATAGGGGGCTTAAAGGAAGAAAGAGCAATGCTTAACTGGTTGGAGTGCAAATGTAAACATTATGGCAGCTTATGGGCCTATTATGCCATGTGTCAAATGGAAAAATGTGTATTTTGGCTGGGGCTGTGTGATTGGGCACCATTTCTTAGCACTGTATCAGTGTTCATTTATTTGAAATCAAGTGACTCATTTATTGTAATGTATTTCAGATTTAACTGAATAATGCATTTTTGCTAAAATATCACTCTAGAATTAGCCCTGTCTTATTCCAAATCATGAATTATGTCTCTAACATGCACTTGTTTACATTTTAAGATGGCAGTTCATAGAAAGGTCAAATGAAATTTCTCCTTAAAAGCCATATTAACTGTAATGCCTCCTTCCAAATGGCGCAGAAAGATACATCACCCTGTTTTATCTGTTGGAAATGTGTTGTTACAGCTCATTATTATCTCAGTACGGTAACTGCAAAACATAAGCATTGCACAGAAAGTAATATCATTGACTTGGTGCCATAAATTGAATTTGTATCTGAATATATAAAAGATGCATATTTGCATGAAAAAGGAGAAGATTTGCATAGTGATTTGTTGCCAGGGAAACCTGTGGCCTGTGGTTTTAATTGGGCACCCTACTGTTGTGCATTTGAAACAGGAGCTCCTGTTTTGCAAAAAGTTCTGGTTAAGACGTTTGCTTGATTCTAGTTGTTGTGCCAATTAAATACATGAGTGGCTATTGAAGTTACTGGAAAAATTAGTTCTGGTGCATTTTGTCTACATAGATGTGTCTATTAATTTTGAACAACTGTCTGGGTGATGGGTGATAATATGAACTGCAGTAGCAACACTTTTGACTATTGACTGCTGTTGGAAAAACAGTCTGCCTATTGTAAGGAAGTATTGATAGTGATGTGACTAGAATCTTAATTAGGTCACTAATTATGGTCTAAATTATCTGTTTCTTAAGTTGACAGGGATACTCCAAACACAATTTAATTTCTTGTGATCACTTAAAGCAGCGAATCATCAGCACCTCACAAATGCATGTTTTCTTTCACCTTCAAATCACTGATGTGTGTGATCTTTTAGGAAAGTATTTCTTTCATGTCCTTACCATTTTCAAGTCCTCCCTCCCCTGTTAAAAAGGGGGCAGTATAAGGAGGCAGCAGCGTATCTATAAAGAGCTGCAGTATGTTCCACTGTTTCTCAGTTTAAAAAAAATAGGGTATTTAACACACAAGGTGACAAATATGTGACATTTCTGGTTGACGTAATGCACAGTAGAATTATACTATTAGCTGTGCTGATTTTGGCCTGATTTTCAGAATTACTGATGAGAGCCCGTATGGTTATGAGAAAGCAAAGCAAATTGTATTATTTTGTTTCTGTCATGTTTTGGTGTCCCAAATCACAGTATTTTGCAGTTTGCCAATTTAATATATTTCCCAGTTCTGTTGTTTAAGTTTTCAGTCCAATTTTTCCTAAAAGAAAAAAAAAAAATCTTGGCAGCTTTTTTCCCCTCAAACAATTATATATATTATATTTCTGTTGATTCTACTGAGTACAAATACTGTATACGGTCTGCCCATGAGTTGTCAAACAGAATCAGTGTGTTAGTCTGTATAAATGTTGCCTTTCTTTGTTTTCGAGTGCTCAGTGATGGATGCAGTCTTATGTGTCTTGTTAATGACACAGTGGGGAAGACCAATAACACCAGGAAACAATAATGCCTATTTATATAAAGTGGTGGTTATTAATAATTTGCCATAGGAAGCATTTAGCAAAGCATATCTGATCGGTTGCTATGGGCACTAAAGGTTTTCCTAATGTTGGTAAGCATCTACTGCATAGGCAAGATGGTATAGTTATGCCAGCACTTCAGACATTTAAAGGGACAGTATATATCTAAACGCTCCTTTAGTAATAAAAATCACAATAAATACAACCCCTCCCTGTCCAACGACAACCTTTGTGAACTGGTAACTAGTTTTATTAGATACTTTGCCTCTTGCTGGGACTAGGATTTGCTGAGGTAAAGCTGGTTCCATTCTCTCCTCTAGTGCCATAAAATATAGATATTTCTTAATTAAAACAACAGGCATAAAATATGTTCAGCAAAAGCCCTGTTCATTGAGCTTGTGTATACTATCCATTTAAAGGATTACATACATACAAATTTATGAACAAAGGTTTTATTTTCTTTTTAAAACTTTAATTTTTCAAAGTGTCATAGGGTAATCTGTTCTTGTATCTTCACTATTACCAGCTTTGTACCCATTATGAAAATGTTGTGTTGAAAGCAACGTGATACATGCACTGCAAAGGTGCAGATATCTTGCCTCACTAATCATTAGGGTTCAATCAGCCCTCTGCAATAAATTGGTTGTCTGTTTATCAACGACCTTCGTTATCACCTTACAGCCTCACAAGCTGATTTAGTACTTAGCGCTTCATAAATCAGTTGCTCTCAACTGACACTCATTTTTGGTCCTTAATATATGTGGCAGAGTAATATCATCCATGTTTTCATGGCATGTGTTTGGGCACAGGTGACTTTGTCATCAGTGAGTTGTTACTGAACTACAACTCTTATTTGCAAGCTCCAAAAAAAAAAAAAGCCAGGGCTTAAAGTGGACAGGAGGGCACCCAGGATATGTAGAAGGCAGGGGTCCCTGTCTCAAAATATGGACTTTCCATAAATCAAGGATCAAACTACAGAATAATGCAGATTAAAAAAAAAAAAACACAAAAAGGAAACTGATTTAAATACAATAATCTGATAAACTGAGAGCCTGGATGCACTATAGCAGCAAAGGATAAAAGGAATGGGTAAAGAGTAAAGTATAGGCATATCTCATCAAAAATATATATTTATAAAAAAAATATATATGTACATTCATAAGAAAAAAGTCAGAGGTATTTCTTGACATAAAATGGGGCACACAGAGGCTGAACTACTGGGGTTGTGGCGGGTGCAATTGCACCAGGGCCCTCCAGAGTTGTGATCAGAGTTGGGGGAATCCAGGTTAGAGTGAACTACTAGTAATGTTACTGGGGGCACTTACTCATAGAGTATTTGCCACCATTTTAGGCACAAAACTTGTCAGGCTTGTTTGGCCATTACAATAACTTTGTTAAAGAGTGGAGTACTGACAGTCAAGGGATATTTCATCAAAACACACAATCTGCATTCCTCCCTGTATTCCATTCCACCTCTGAAGGTCTTCAGTTGACACTGTAGTTACTGGCACAGGGCAAAAGCCTTCTCTGTTCTAACCTGGAACAAGCCTTTCAGTGATCAGTAATTTAAAGTCTACTTGGGTTTGACTTTCCTAAGTAAATCAGAGCAGGGCAAGGTCTGGCAGTTGCCAGGCAACCCAGCCGGCCGTTAGCAATTTAAGTCCCCACCGCAGCTGTGCGCAACCGTGCACAACCGAGGGCGCGCGTGCGTAATTGTGCGTAACCGAGGGCGCGCGTGCGTAATTGTGCGTAAGTGTGCGCAACCGAGGGCGCGCGTGCGTAATTGTGCGTAACAGTGCGCAATCGAGGGCGCGCGTGCGTAATCATGCGCAAAGCACTTCGACTTCTCAGCGCACCCACTTTTCAATGTGGTAACAGTTGTCGGACTAGGGGTGCGCCCAAGGCACGTGCCTCTTGTGCCTACCCCTAGTTCCGGCCCTGAAGGAAATGCATTATTGGGCAGCTCTGTAAACTACAGCTTTGTGTGGGCTGCATTTTACTAGCTCATATGATGCTGTGTTTTAATCCCCCATTTGAATGCAATGATTTAATTTCGGAAAATATTACTTTACCTGATTTGTTTGATCTGTAGAAAATTACTGACGCGCAATCTGGCACTGTGTGTTTTTAATCCTCTAACTGCATGAATAACAACAATGTTTGAATTTCATTTCCTGGATCTCTTTTCAGTGTCCAATAAAAATGCACAGACAACTTTACTTTTGTGTCATTTACTGTATTTTCAGTATTTATCTGCACAATGACAGGCTGTGTAGAACAGTGTCTGCATACGTTATTTTTAATTTCTTCCACAGCCTCCTTTAACGTATATGGATGATCTCTATCTTATTTTATCTCTCAATACATTTGTTTTCTTGCAGTCCTTGTGAAGTGGCTAAGAGTACAGCTTTGAAGTGTACATTGAAAGCAAAAGAAAAGCAATAAAAAAAAAAACACGTGCTTTATGTCTTTGCTCAGGCTGTAATGAATGACCAAGTTCACCTTAGAAGACTGGCTTTCTAGTAACTAGGCAGCTATCTTATGGATGTATTAAGAAACTGGCTCATTGATGGTCTAGAAGATTTCAAATTCTCAATAATTGTTCTGTTAATGATTGCACCTCCCACAATCCATGGGTATCTTCTGCCTACATCAGATACAAGAATATAGCCCAACTTAGACTATTTCACTTCAAGGAGATATGAATTAGGGGAACCCATGTCTATGTAGCTGAAGGTAGAATGCTGCTGTCTTACAATTCGCAGGGATATGCCTAAGCTCCTACCTAAACTCAACTGCTATGTCCCCTAGCTGTCAGCCTAGCATGTAGCCCTAATCTCACAAAAAGGAGTGAACATCAAAGGATCACAAAAACATTGTGTTTGTAAGATCTCCATTTCATTAATGTCATAAGGCAAAATGGTTCTTTAATACATAAGAAAGGAAAAGGATGATCATTTCTGTCTCAGAAAAAAAGATTCAAAAAATGAAACTGCTTTAAAAAATTGCTCCTTGGCTAGCAATTCTAATATGCTGACTGCTAAATAGTCTGAATAACACTGTAATATGTTTTCATCTCATGGCAGCTCTAGGTAATTAACTAGTCACAGAGACTGATGAAAGATGCCGGCTCCTTTCAACATCCTGTTGCTTAGTATTCATGAAGAACCTCAAAAGGTGGCTAAATGGGTCAGGTTGCCTGACCAAGAGAATAGTTCTGTGTTAACTATGATAATATAATGCCATCAAATAATCACAAGTGGTAACTCTGCTTTTGCCAATTTATTCTGAATAGTTTTCCAGGCCAGTAATGGTAGCCTCACTTATAAGCAATTTTATTCTATTGATTCTTTTTCTGCCAGACCATTTTATTGACCACTCCGTATTAGTGTAGGGCACAACTGAAAATGGCATCCCTCTAATTGCTAGTTGAAAATTTCTGAGCTGCTAATTAACACAAATGAAAAGTACTCATGAAGTAATACCACTAATACATTCTCCATTATCATGACAGACTAGTGATGAGTCTGCAAGAGCGTAGACCTTAAGGTTCTCAGGGGTCAGCCCATGAACGAGCAAGGATCAGTTAAGTGAATATCACTGAGGTGTTTATTAACTAAACTGCTGAAACAGGCATTTCCATTAATGCAATAATGTAGCCTGACTCACTTGTGTCTTATTCAGAGTTCTCTTCTCCTAATAACCTGTGAAGCATATCTGAGTGCTCTTATCAGTAATATTTGTTTTACATTATTTGCTTGTAAGTCACGTACATGAATCATACCACCCAACTTTCCAGTTTTCTATGGTCCCGATTTTGACAGCTCAGCCCGCAGTCCCAGATTTTTTTTTTTAAAACATTTTTATTTCGGAGTTTTTTAGACATAAGTATTGCGTTACAGTATATATCCATTAATTATGACACACATGCATTTCTACCATTAGTCATTATATGCATTACAACGTCAATACATTGGTTCCGCAGTCCCAGATTTTTATTAAAAACTCCTGAATTTCTCTTTGATCTCCTGAACTGACACCAGAAAATGATACAAAGTTTCTGAAACTTAATTAAAATAATAGACTTTTTGGCAGATAAAGCCCAGAACAATTTGCAGCTGCACTTCGATACATTTGTAACAATTTAAGATACACAAAGATACAATTTAACTATTTAAGATAAGCAAGTCTCTTGGAAGGACTCACAGCTCAAAAGGCAATTCTTTGCAAAAAAAACAAAAAAATTAATCATAGGACTAAAGTAAAGTGTCACGGACTTATGTATGCTGATCTTGTACAGTATGTGTAGAATGGATCTTCAGGGTCAAGCACAATGTTTAATTACACTTTAATGTATACTTGCAAATATGCACACTATGTGTTTGCTTTTGTTATGCATATTTTGGGGTAAAATAATGTAGCTTGTAAACTATCTATTTACTCTAGCTACTATCAGTCACTGCAATTTGTTCTAGCATTTATATAAAATAATTAAAGTTCCCAAGAATGTTATGTAAAACCTGAGAGTGACCTGAAAAATATTACTTATACATTGATGCTTGGTTACACTCAATGGGGGGGTTAATGTAATAAACATTGCAAAGTTTGAACCAGGTCTAGCAGCCAGTAGAATGTCATGGGATGCTATATATACAGCAAACTTATGACTTTTATTATGTTATGTGCATTGTGTGTTCAGCAGCATAGTTGCGGTGGCCAGTTTCTGAACGTCAAGCAATTTCTACACTTTGCTTCCGCGTGAGGCTGTCTAGCAAGTGACATTTTGTCTGTGTTTTGCATTTGCGACTTTTCTGAGGATTCTGCCAAAGACCAGTTGCTATTGTTTGTATTACACAAGAGTATGTGTATAACAAGAAAGCTCACTTCCACATTCTAACTAATAAGGTGGTTGATTGACCTTTAAGGGTGTCTTTTTATTTGTGTGAATGCCAATAAAAACTTTAGGGCAGGAGAGCTTTTTGGCAATAGCCTTTCCCTTAGAGATATTTACAGTAAACACCAGTTGAAACGTAACTGTGTTTTGTCGCCAGGATGTTTACTGAAAAAATCCAACAGCAACGTACAGTTAACATTATTGACCCTAGCCACTTACGGTGTATTTAAAGGAAAACTATATCTTCAGAATGAATACATACCCAGCTGATAATTTTAACTATAAGTGACCTATTCAAGAATTATTTTTATTTTAGATGAATACATATAGTAAATATTGCCTTTTTATATGAGCCATCAATTCGTGTCTTGTGTGCTCCCTCAGAGATCATCTGACACAAAAACTTTTTTTTTCATTGGCTGATGTAACCTAGCATGTATATGTGACCTTGGTTAGTCTGTGAGCACAGTGAATTGTATGAGTCAACGGGTGGCCCTTACTTGTTAGAATGGCAGCTTTTCTTTTTAGGTCTATCCAATGGCACATACAACTAGAAATGTATGTTTTTTTAAAAAAAATGTTTTTGTATTAAGCAGTGTTTCGCATATGGGCTATTTTATGCAAGAGACTTGCAGAGTTCACTTTGCCTTTAAGATTGCAGGTTTTAATTTAAAATATATTGTAGAGTTTACACTGTATATAATGAACACATTTTTTGTAGTTCAGTTTTTGTTTACTTAGCCTTTAGAAAGTATAGAATATCAGATGCCAGACTGTTATTTTCAAGATCAGCAACATCAGTTTGCCATTAAAGAATCTTAAGCTATCCTATATCTATATATGTATATCTATATCTATATCTATATCTATATATATATATATATATATATATATATATATATATATATATATATATATATACATACAGTGTATATATATATATATATATATACTGTGGAAGTAAAAACATATATATATATATATATATATATATATATATATATATATATATATATATATATATATATATATATATATACATACAGTATATATATATATATATATATGTTTTTACTTCCATCCCCTCATACGAACCCATGTGCATTATCAAATTCAATAAGCTTTAATAGACTTTTGTTAAAATAATTTAAATACCGAAGATTTACATTAAGTGCTTAATGCATAGTGTTGCTCCATGCTTTTCAATTATTATTTCCAGTGTCTTTGTTAAATGTATTGGGATTGGGGGGGGGGATGTGGAAGAGAGTACGGACTGTGTTTTGAGCTTTACAGCTGTATCACTTGAGCAAGGTTTTGCTGATCTGATAATACATGTGATCTACATTATGTGGAGCCGCCAAAAAAAAGGCAAGACATATGTTTGCCAGCAATAAATCACTGTTAGCAGGCAAGGGAGGAAGGGATGCTGAAAGTGTAAACACACAGCTCTGGATATATCATGCTATATGTCAGCATCTCCAGTGCTACATGCATACATTGTGATGTAAAGATGCTTTCTCTGTTTGCTAAAAACAAAGAACCTTCGCTTTATCACTCAGTAGAAGCTCTAATTCTTCTGCACAGTATGAACATAGACAACTATTGTATCCAATTTGATTCATATAAATAAAGACCAATGAGAATAGTTTAAAACGTGCAAACAAGAATGAGGGGAAATTGAAAGGCTGCTGTGTTTATACAGTTATAGCTGAAACTCAGGTGGAAAGCCAATCAACAAAAGTAAATGGATATTATCTTTCATTAAGAGGGATTCTTTCATGATTTTTATGATTTAGTTCTAAATTACACAGTTTACAAATAATTCACTGTACCATATAAAATTTCATTCCTGAACCCGCAAGTGTATTTTATTTAGTTGTAATATTGATGTGTAGGCAGCCATCTCAGGTAATTTTGCCTGGTCATGTGCTTTCAGTGCTGTTAAGTCCCATATTTTTTTCCAATTCAGTTTCAATTCAAGTCACTAGGCAACTTGAGTCTGTGTATGTCCAGCTTTAAAATAAACTACAGACCATGTTGTTATTACCAGGTTCATTTGTGATTTGATTTTAACTCTTTATCTACTGTATCTTAATACTCAGATATTTATTATGGGTGGGATAATTTGCAAAGTGTAAAAAAACAGGAAAGAGAGGTGCTTTGTGGGAATGACAATCTCAGCTCTCTGCACTCTTAGAACATAGCACCTGTCTTTGAGTGACATATGGGTATTTCCCTTTCTTTTGCATATTTTAGTAGAAGAAAAGAAGGAGGTCCAGTGGATGCCAAAACTGTACTTCTGTCCTTATAAATAAGGCCTGTAAAATGTTGAATAATACATTGTGCTTCCCAAGAACGCATTCTTTGGGAAAAATGTGTATCAAGATATTTATAATATATTCAGAATCTTTGGTTTCATGATTAATATATCTGTTCTTGCAGTATAAAACACATTACAGTAATCCAGGGCTAGTTCTGTGTGTTACATAGCTTGCTTTGCATTTGTATTTTTCAATTTCAGTCATTTATTAGATCCAGTAAAGAAATTTCATGCATTCTTTTTATTTTTCATTTCTAAGGGAAAATATTTATTTTTAGTAAAGCACAAACTATTTGTGGAATTGTGTGGTTTTGTTGTGGATGCCATCCTGGTTGCTGTATAGTGTAAAGAAAAAGGGCTGACTCTGTTGCTGTGTATGACATTTATTTGAAATATGTGGTGTACCACACTTACCAGAACGTTGATAAACATCTCAGTAAAGTGTTCCGTGTCCTTCGTAACGTGACTAACTGTAACATGTTAGTTGCTGATCAATGAAATTCCAGCAGCATCAATGACATGCTATCTGTGAATGCTGGGGGAAAGCCAGCTTACACTCAACCTTTACTTGATAGACATTTTTGTTCAGTTAAAACTCAGTGTACATCCTGTAAATTTGTAAATGAAGATGGTGACAATTTATAGGGAATGTAAAATTTTACATATTGAAAGTAAATTGAATGCCCACAGTGCTTTGCCTATTTCTCCTTCTTGTGTCTCAGAACCCACTAGCACATGGAGTTGGAGTCTAAGCTGGAGGCAGTTGTTTGTTCACCTTTATACTAACTTTTAATATGATGTAGAGGGTGATATTGTTACCTTTCTTTACTTGTTTTATTAATAGTGCCCCTTTAAATTGCAAAATCCCCATATATAAGTAAAGTGCAACGTGATTTTGTAATATAGTAAACCACTATTTAGTAGTATTTCCACACCAGTCACGTAAATGGTGATTTTTCTCATCCAAAGTTAGACCTAATTAGACAAATATATGTTTGTTAAAGGAATGGTAACGCCAAAAACTGAAACTATATCAAAGTAATAGAAATATGATGTAGTAAAAGTTGTGTGGTTGCTTCAGAAAGACTACTGAAGTTTATATAAGCTGCTGTGTAGGCATGGGGGCAGCCATTCAAGCATTCAAAGAAAAAAGAAGCAAAGGCACAGGTTACATAGCAGTTAACAGATAAAATACCACTGTATTTTACAGTTGGTTGTAAAGGGATTGTTCACCTTCCAAACACTTTTTTCAATTCAGCTGTTTTCAGATTGTTCACCATAAATAGACTTTTTTTTTTCCAGTTGCTCTCCATCTTTTATCTGTGATTGTTTTTCCAAAATTAGGTTAATTAGGTTAAATTATCAATTTTTCCAAAATTGAAATTTCTGTCTCTGTTGTTTCAGTCTGGCAGCTCAGTAATTCAGGTGTAAATGATCCTAAACTGTTGCAATTTGCTACATATAGTTGATGCACTTCTTAGCAACATCTGTTATTATATTAGCAAATATTGTATCAATTATAACAGCTGCCATTAATAAAAAAAAAAGATTCTGCTCAGTAGGGCCAAAATAAGAAATGTAATGTGTCACCCAGACACAAAAATCTGTATAATAAAAGTCCTTTTCAAATTAAGCATGAAATCCAATTTCTATTTTTTATTAAAGGAATAGTTCAGTGTGAAAATAAAAACTGTGTAGATAGATAGGCTGTGCAAAATAAAAAATGTTTCTAATATAGTTAGTTAGCCAAAAATGTAATGTATAAAGGCTGGAGTGAACAGATGTCTAATAAAACAGCCAGAATCCAACTTCCTGCTTTTCAGCTCTATAACTCTGAGCTAGTCAGCGACTTGAAGGGGGGCCACATGGTACATTTCTGTTCAGTGAGTTTGTAATTGATCCTCAGCATTCAGCTCAGATTCAAAAGCAACAGATATGACCCGTGTGGCCCCCCCTCAAGTCTCTGATTGGTTACTGCCTGGTAGCCAGGGTAACCAGTCAGTGTAAACCAAGAGAGCTGAAAAGCAGGAAGTAGTGTTTTGACTGACATGTTATACATCAAATCACTCCAGCCTTTATACATTACATTTTTGGCTAACTAAATATATTAGAAACATTTTTAATTTTGCACAGCCTACAGATCTATTTACCCAGTTTTTATTTTTACACTGAACAATGCCTTTAAAGCATTCATAGCTGTTGTAAGCTCATTTAAAAAACTCAGCTGTCAATCGAATATTGTCTGCCCCTCTTCTATGCCTTAGGCATAGAGGCGGAGCAAACAATTCCGACTCAATCTATACAGTGTAATTAAAGTTCATTTTGCTTGACTAATGTGATAAAATAGGATTAAAAATATTCTTTTTAATGTATCAATTTAGAACAGTTAACAGAGTTGGTGACTCCCCCCCCCCTTTAAAAAGACAGAAGACAATGAAAAATGAAAATTTCAATATTTGAAAAACAGTCCCTAATAGAAAATAGAATAGAAAATATAAAATATAATCTTTATTTCTGGTGAACAACGGAACTGAAAAAAGTGTTGGAAGGTGAGCAACTCCTTTAAAAGTAGTCACACAAGACATGAGAAGCACTAAATCAATTTATAAAATTTAAACTACTTTTATATGTAGCATGCTGAAAGATGTATTGAATTACATTATTCTTACCATACTACTTTTCCTCTAGGCCATTTAACTGGAGGTCTGTCCTACTCATTGGGGGATTTATTGTACCCTGTTTGCTCAAGGGGTCTTAATTTTATGACTTGATCATTTTAAATAATCTAGCCTGTAAATAAGTTCATTCTTTGGATATTTACACTACTGCATGAAAAAAGTTGTCCAAAGTTTATCTGTGATAAACAATGATGGTTTACAGAGGTGTCTCTTTAATTTGCAGGTGCAAGTTTTTCAGTCTCACAGAAACACCGGAGGACTATACCATTATTGTGGATGAAGAGGGGTTTTTAGGTAAGTTCCTGAATATTTTTTTTTTTTTTGTTCCAGTCCAAATATTTGGACCACTTCCATTACAATGCTATGATAAAATATATTCCTATACGGATTATGAGAAAAACAGAATCAAAACAGTAAGAATTAACAGAATTCCTACTGTGCAGTACCAAGCTTAGTCTAAAAAGTATAGTAATGCAACAAGATTGGAAATACCTATGGAATCATTAAAAACAGAACAGAAAATTTACCAGATTGTATTAAAACTGAACCAGGTTCAGTAAAATAAGAGCATATTGTGGGTGATTAGAAACTTTAGCTTGAATATATTTTGCAAACCGTACCCGAGTGCATGTATATGCTGTTATTGAACTAATACTGAAAACTGGTTGAATTGCCTCTCCCCAGCAAACTTAAAATATTTTCACTGTTTTACGAAGAACTTTCAAGAATAGAGGAAATGGCTTCATCTTGGTCTTGGCAGATATTAATCTTAAAACATTTATGGTGGCAAAGGGGCCTCTGACCACACACTGACTGCATCTATTAGGACTTGCTTCTTAAGTATATCAACTGAAATTCTTCTTAGTGAAGCTCATATAATTGGTATAAACATGGTCTCAACAACACATTCTACCCCTAAACCAATTATTACTGGCTGCTTTCTGTAGAAACATTAGGGAGAAGTCTGATGGAGGAGGGAGCACAACCCCAAATAAAGTTGTCTTATAAATAATTCACCAAGCTTGTAGCGAAAGGGATTTTGTAATCCAGCCAACATAAAGTTTATTAATATTTACACAGATGGGTGAATTTAATTAAGTTTCCTCTTTATTTATGATAGTGTTGTTGTAGCTGTTCTGCAGTTTTCTCTCCTGTCATATATTTAAAGTCTGTGCTTTTAAAATCTTGGAAATTTTTAAAATAATGGTCCTAATGTAAGATGGTCAAAGTACAAATGTAAAACACGATAGACTATTCAGATGGACTTGCTTTGGTCTTCTTTCTAAAGCCAGTTTGCGAGAACTCTTTAAGGGATTTAATTTTTTCTTTAGAAGTTATTTGTTGCGAGAGCTCTATGGATTTCAAATACTAGTGTCTTACTTGTAGCACAGTCTTAACATTGTTCTGTCCCAGTCCTGTGGGAAAACCCAGAAGTTAAAAAAATTGATGGAGGTGTAGGATCTATTATCGGGATACTTGGAACCTGGGGTTTTCTAATAAGAGGTTTTTTTCCATAATTTGGATCACCATGCCTTAAGTCTTCTAAAAACATTTTAACATTAAAAAACTACTAATATGAATTATGTTAGTTTGCATCAAGTACAAGGTATTGTATTTTAATTAAAGAGAAAAAGAAAATCATTAAAAATAATTAGAATTATATGGTTAAAATAGACTCTGTGGGAGATGGCCTTACCATAATTAAAAGCTTTCTGGCTATTGTTTTCTAGATTATAGATTCCCACATCTCTGCTATAACTAATACACTTTGAACCTATATATATTCACATTTTAATATGTTTCACAGTAACTACCCCACAAAAATCCCAATACAACTATTATAATGCATAATGAACAAATACCTGGTTCGAAATGCTTTTAGATATTAAACATACGGACGCTAATGTGTTAAAAGTAATTACAGGCATGGACATAAGTGTTTAAATACTTTATAAACCCAGAAAATAATTAAGCTTTACCAGACTTCTGATTACATTCCTCCTTAATTTTTACCAAGCAGTGGGAGATCATCAGTACCTTTCAGATTGAGCAATTCATTTTGCTAAAATGCAGGCACTGCTGTTAAATTACTAATGATGTAAGAGTGGGATTGACTAATTTCATCTAAAATTAGCATTGAAAGAGTAATCAGATTGATATGTACAACAATATGTATTACTGTGGACATAGCATACATGCATACACATTTATTCATTAGCAGTACAGTCAGTGGCGTAACTAGAGCGTGCCAGGCCCCCCCCCCTGCAAAAATCTTCAGAGGTGCCCGGCGCACTCCTATCCCCATCCTTCCACCCACTTCCCACCCCTACCACTTCAAGCCCAATACCCTGCCGGTGCCACACCCCAACTCCGCCCACATCCTGCCCTGACTTGCATCCCCTCCCTTCCGGTAAAAGAGAGGCTGAGGAGGAGGGAGTTTTTTATTAGCTATAGAGGAAGCATACCCCACAGTCCGGGCCCCCTGTTCCCTGTGCCCCCTGTACGATATAGTTCGATATAGTGTAAATTTATAACCAGTAATTTCACTGTTACAGAAAATATTGGGTGTGTGTGGGGGGGGGTGTTATTAGCAGTTAGCACTAAAGCTACCATATTTAGTTAGATCTGCTTGTTTTGAAAGATTTGTAGCGACTCAAGTGGTGGGCCAAATTTGGCTAATATGGTCATCTGAGTCATGAACATTGATTGAGAATGAGGTCTGCATCAATGGGATTTTCTACCATTCCAAATCAATATCTAAATGCATCATCAACACAATAAAAATCTTTGTTGTAGTCAGTGAAGCAGATGTTGCCATCTTACTTGTATACCTTGGCTATATTGATTATTCATCCTGCATCAGCAATAGTATATTTTCCTTATATGTCTGGCAATTCTTTAGTGTATGGCTCTAGTCTTTGTTGCAAAAGCGTAAGCATAATGTTACTTTTTTTGTAATATATGAAGAATGTTTCAATTGTTCATTATTTCTAGTCTCCTTTGAAATTTGAATTTAAAATGACCTGTTCTAATCTGTTGCCCAGTCTCGTTACATCATTTGGTTAGTCCTTTGATTCATCGGTTGCTTGTAATGTGTCTGTTGCAGTGTCATAAAAATATTGACAGTACATTGAAATATTGACAAGTAAAGTTGGAATTATATTTTGATCTTTATTATTAAGTGTTTTTTATACTATTAGTAACTTCACCGATGGTTCCGTTGCTAGACGTTTTGTTCCTAAAAAGATTTGTTTCAATTATTTTCACTTTCTCCATTGTTTTTGCTATTTCCACTCTGTCTTCTGTAACGCATTTCTTTTATCTTTAATATTGCCCACTTTTTTCTATGATTCATATTTTATGACTTATGAATTCCATCCACAACTCATTTGGTTTAAAATGTTATAATCAATGAGTATAATGTCCAGTGCCAGACCCAGTTCATTAAGTTTAGAGCTTATTTGGGGTTGAATCTTAGCATTTTAGAATATTATTAACTTTCTACTCAAGGTCATGCATGTCTTTGCTATTGCAACGGAGGTCTTCCATCCCTTGGAACAGAGCATGTAGTTTTCATTGATTTAATTGGATTCCCATCTTGTGATAAAGACTCTGCTGTGGTTGCTTAGAAAGTGAATTTATAATGAATAAAATCTTTTCCTCATCTATATCAGTTGTTGGGGCAAAGCATTTACAGCCAGCAGGCTTGAGTTAGCATGACACATATTTGAAGGGCTGTGCACAAAATCAAACTGATTCAAATTGATTTGAGTCAATAACATTTCAAAACCACCCCATTTACTCTACACTATTTATGACATGTATAATAGAAAGTAGGGTTCATTTATTTTACCTGAGCAGTAACTCATGACATCCATGAAAAGTATGTTTTTATTATTCTACTGACAGGTAGCTAAAACGAAAAGTGATTGTAATTGGTGACTGCCTGGATGCAAAATGATCCAGTGTTGATAAATGAGCCAGAATATGTTCACTTGAATTAAAATGCCAATGCCCATGTCCAATCCATTTTACATTACTGATCTTGATAAGTATGGTATCTATATCCATATTCACTACCATCTTACATTGATTTATTCATTCCAAGTTTCTTAACTTACATGGTAATGTCAGCAGCCAGATGTCCAGAAGGTATACACACATCCAATGCAGTTTGCATGGCAGTGTCAGGAGCCAGATAGTTACATAGTTACATAGTTACATAGTTAAATTGGGTTGAAAAAAGACAAAGTCCATCAAGTTCAACCCCTCCAAATGAAAACCCAGCATCCATACACACACCCCTCCCTACTTTTAATTAAAATTCTATATACCCATACCTATACTAACTATAGAGTTTAGTATCACAATAGCCTTTGATATTATGTCTGTCCAAAAAATCATCCAAGCCATTCTTAAAGGCATTAACTGAATCAGCCATCACAACATCACCCGGCAGTGCATTCCACAACCTCACTGTCCTGACTGTGAAGAACCCTCTACGTTGCTTCAAATGAAAGTTCTTTTCTTCTAGTCTAAAGGGGTGGCCTCTGGTACGGTGATCCACTTTATGGGTAAAAAGGTCCCCTGCCATTTGTCTATAATGTCCTCTAATGTACTTGTAAAGTGTAATCATGTCCCCTCGCAAGCGCCTTTTTTCCAGAGAAAACAACCCCAACCTTGACAGTCTACCCTCATAATTTAAGTCTTCCGTCCCTCTAACCAATTTAGTTGCACGTCTCTGCACTCTCTCCAGCTCATTTATATCCCTCTTAAGGACTGGAGTCCAAAACTGAACTGCATACTCCAGATGAGGCCTCACCAAGGACCTATAAAGAGGCATAATTATGTTTTCATCCCTTGAGTTAATGCCCTTTTTTATGCAAGACAGAACTTTATTTGCTTTAGTAGTCACAGAATGACACTGCCCAGAATTAGACAACGTGTTATCTACAAAGACCCCCTAGATCCTTTTCATTTAAGGAAACTCCCAACACATTGCCATTTAGTGTATAACTTGCATTTATATTATTTTTGCCAAAGTGCATAACCTTGCATTTATCAACGTTGAACCTCATTTTCCAGTTTGCTGCCCAGTTTTCCAGTTTAGACAGATCACTTTGCAAAGTGGCAGCATCCTGCATGGAACCTATAGTTCTGCACAATTTAGTATCATCTGCAAAAATAGAAACAGTACTTTCAATGCCCACCTCCAGGTCATTAATAAACAAGTTGAAAAGCAAGGGACCTAGTACAGAGCCCTGCGGTACTCCACTAACAACACTGGTCCAATTAGAAAATGTTCCTTTTACCACCACTCTTTGTAGTCTATCTTTTAGCCAGTTCTCTATCCAGGTACAAATACTATGTTCCAGGCCAACATTCCTTAATTTAACCAGTAACCTTTTGTGTGGCACTGTATCAAATGCTTTAGCAAAGTCTAAGTAAATCACATCCACTGCCATCCCAGAATCGAGGTCTCTACTTACATTCTCGTAAAAAGAAATTAAGTTAGTCTGGCAAGATCTATTACGCATAAAACCATGCTGGCACAAACTCATAGTATTATGATTTGCTATGAAGTCCAGTATCTTATCCTTTATTAACCCGTCGAAAAGCTTTCCTAATACTGACGTCAGACTAACTGGCCTATAGTTTTGAGGCTGAGAACGGGATCCTTTTTTGAATAGAGGCACCACATTAGCAATTCGCCAGTCTCTCGGCACTATATGCAAAACCAGTTCACAGTGTAAGATATATTGAGGATGGATTGTCACTGGTGATTCAAGCTCCACATGCAACCAGTGCCTAATTGGTAGAAAATTATATCTAAAAGGAAATTTGAGCAGATCTAATTATAGCTTAACCATATATATAGTTTAAAATATCAGCCAACAACAAATTGCTTAAGAAAACCGAACATTCTGTTGGTGTATGTTTAATTATTCACATCCACTGTGGTCTGAGATGCTTCCACTTGAATTTAGCCAATTACCCTACAATTCTTCAGTTTTCGGATATAAAGCCAGGAACTTAAAACCAAAGAATGCATAAAGATTCATTCACAAACTCAAGCAAAAGTGGATGCAAAATGTGAGCATACATTGGTGCTATTTGGAATAATACTTGTGTCCATACATACTTTTTTGCAACTTGCAGTATTCCTTCAGCCTGTAGATTTACTGTAATCATTATATAGAAATTTTGGAATCTTTAATATGAAGGGGGGAGGTGGAACCTGCCAATTAGTGGCAAGGGAAGGTAATGGTATTATCCCATAGATATCTATGAATATGTATACATTCCATAGCCTTTTTTTTTTCTTATGCTTAGAGTAGAACATTATCAGCGTGTCAGGGTTAAATAATATTATTATTATATGGAAATATGTCGGTAGAGCCATATGGCTAAAATTAGGGTATGTCTCTCATTAGATTTGAACTGCCACTTATAATGTTCAGACTCCAGATGCAATCCTTCAACCTGCTCTGATAAATTACATGTAAGCTTGACTTGTACCTTGACTGGAGGGAACCCTGCAATGGTTCACTTATGTTGCATAAATTACATTTGAGGTTTCTTACAGAACTTATGTGGGTGGTTAAGGCTATGGACACACAGGCTGCCGTTTTACTGCAGTTTCACAGTAATACAGAATAATATTGGATGAGGTTGTAAAAAGACGACATGCATTTAACCATCAACTCAAAATTTGTGTCTAATTGAAAGTAGCCTAAATGATCTATTAATGATTCAAATGAAAATATAATAAAGGCATGCATGCTGCAGTCTAAGATGTTGTCAGGCTGCATATTTTAGCATGCTGACAGAAGCAGATCTGCTCAGTGCCCCTGCTCCATTGATTTGAATCCGATCAGCCTGTGTGCCAAAGCAATCGTATTCAAATCAATGGAGCAGGGGCACTGAACAGATCTCCTTCTCTCAGTCTGCACAAATACATAGGCTGTCAACAGCCAGACCCAACAGCCTGTGTGCCTATAGCTTAATGCTATTTGTTTTCAACTGTAAAAAGGGGCAATATATTATCTAACAACAAATTATTTCTTGTTTTCCTATTCTGCTTGTTTTCCATGTTGCACTAACAATAATGGTCTATATGGTGTATATTGAAGGTACAGTAAGTTAGAGTGAACACCTTAGGGCTGAACCATGTGTTTTAGCCCTTATAGGTGTTGCCATTAATGTTTTGATGTGTGATCACTTTCAGAATAAAATCTAATTATCCAGATCACTTTTAAATAAATAATAGCTATTGCCTCCATTCTCCAAAGTGTGCCCCTAAATACAGCACTATATATGTGTAGCGCTATAGTAAACTGCTTTGTATTTAGCAGTTATAGCTACTTTCCTTTGTGGGCTGATACCACAGATGAGCTCTCTTTCTCAGGGGTAAGCCCTCGCAGCGGGGTGGAGGTAGGGTGTAGTGTATCTGTAACTAGGTGCAATAGCACAATGATGGGCGCCAGTAGTTCTTTAACGGTTGAACATAGAACTGTGTTTATTAAACAATAGCACATAGATCATTCAGCACATTGATCCACAATGGAGCATAGAATAACACAGCAGCATAAAGGAAGCATATACTCACAGCTCGTATAGGCTGAATCCCTAGTCTAGGGAATACACAGCAGAGAGTAAATTGGCAGCGTGTGAGGGGAATTGCCCAGTTTTCAGGATATCTTCCAGTGGCAGACTAGGGGAACTCTTATCATTCCTAATCTCAACACTTTACGGGTCAGTAATACCCTGGGATCTTAATCCCTCTAATCTCCTCAATGGAGCCTTGAGCTGCTCAACTATTTAGCCTCTCTATCACTCCTAGAGTGATCTATAATTGAGTATAGCTGTCTAATTACTAGGGCCAAGGCGCCTAGGGTGGACAACTACCCATTCCCTTCCAGCCTGCTTGGTTGGGCTAAAACAATGGACCCAGACCTCATGGTTCCTAAACCTTTTATACTCTGGCACAGTGCCATCTGGTGTACACTGTGTGAACTACAGGGGTTACATAAGCACAAGGTCCCCATAAGGACCTTTTAGGTGTCCATATAACTAGGGATGTGCCTCTCTGTAATGTGTAAGAGTGTCTAAGATTTTCACATCCCTACATATGACAAACTGTCAAAAATTGAATAAAAGGTAAGCTAAAAATCACCTCATTAATAAAAGTATCACTCAAAAATTACTTTTTGTTTTTTCCCCCTCCATCTGCATGAGGTCATATTCTTCCAAACAGTTATTGAAAGTCTTTTGTGATTGTCTTTTGTAAATCTTATCTACCCTTTTTAAATTTTGTGAAGTGAATATAGCTTATTCTGTTATGAAATAAATGTATTCCACTCTGGGTAAATACTACTGTTTCCCTGCATAAAATCACACGTTATTCTTCAATTTCTAAACTGGCATAACATACACACAGAAAAACTTTTCCTTCCCTTTAACACGTCTCGTAATTGTTTATAATGAAGTGAAGCAGCTTTTTCCTATATGATTAGTTAAGATAAGAACAGTATTAAAAGGAGTAAATTGTTATAGATTAAAATGTAGAAGACAAGTTGCTCTATTGAGAAGGTGCTGCAGGGTAATTCTCTACATGGACGAGAAGGCAGGAATCTCTTGCAATGTAATTATTTGTTTTAATCCCTTTCTGGTGAAGTATTGCATCATCATTAATCATTTTTCTGCAAGGAAAGTTTCAGCAAAATCCTTTCAGTTCAAGGTAATTAGAATGCAGTTGGTTATCACATGTTACTGGTTTGTCTATGCGCCAGTGAAATCTAGTTTCCTGTATACTAACTGGAAAACATTGATTGAGTGTGTGGGATCATTTATCTCTCTTGCCTATGAATATTAGATAATTACTATTGCAGGTATGGGGCTTGTTATCCAGAATGCCCGGGACCTGGGGTTTTCTGGATAATGGATCTTTCCATAATTTGAATCGTCATACCTTTAGTCTACTAAAAAAACATGTAAACTTTAAATAAACCAAATAAGCTGGTTTTGCTTCCAGGATTAATTATATTTTAGTTTTGACAAGGTACTGTTTTATTACTACAGAGAAAAAGTAAATCGTTGGATTATTTGGATAAAATGGAGTCAATGGGCGACTGCCTTTTCGCAATTCATAACTTTCTAGATAATGGGTTTCCCATACCTGTACTACACAGTTCATGTGGAGTTGGCAATATTTAAAGTTAAATTCTGGTTAGATTATATACACAAAAAACAAAGTTCCCACTGGACTTGGTTCTGTTCTCTAGAAAAATCAAGATATTTTTTTTAACTTTTTCAAAAGTAAGTCGATTCCTTAAAGGGGAAGGAAACCTAGTCGGCGCAAACCCTGTTGTCCACCCTCCCTCCTCCCCCCTGGCCTACCCGTCCTGCTGGGCAAATGCCCCTAACTTGTTACTCACCCTTCTGCGCAGGTCCAGTCCAGGGAGTTCACAGACGACATCTTCTTCCACGCGATCTTCTTCCTGCTGTGAACGGCGTTTTGGCGCATGCGCAGTAGGATCATTTCGCCGGTACGGATCTACTGCGCATGCGCCAAAAGTCACGCGCATGCGCAGTAGATCGTACCGGCGAAATGATCCTACTGCGCATGCGCCGTTCAAAGCAGGAAGAGATCGCGTGGAAGAAGATGTCGTCTGTGAACTCCCTGGACTGGACCTGCCAGAAGGGTAAGTAACAAATTAGGGGCGTTTGCCCAGCGGGACGAGTAGGCCAGAGGGGAGGAGGGAGGGTGGGCAACAAACGGGTGGGGGAGTGGGGGGTTTGCGCCGGCTAGGTTTCCTTCCCATTTAAGGTGGCCACAGATCTTATTGTATGAAACAGTTTCGTACAGTATTTGTGAGTGTATGGCGGGAGACGAGCCGACCGATATCGGCAAAAGACTTTGATATTAGTCGGCTCGTCAATGGCGCCTGAACAGTGGCCATTGCTTGTTGCTGAATTGTCAGATACAGATAGAATTCTATTGTTTCTACCGGTGTATATGGCGATTCAGCTCTAAATGTATGTATTGAAAACAAATTATATTTCCTGCTACCAATGGTTGCAGGAAAAATCATTATTGTAACGTGTATGGCCATCTTTATTTTGACATTGGTCTTTATGTAAAATGATAAGCATAAGACCTACTGATCACTTTAACTTGTAATTTATAACCTTATAACCTCTTCAAATATGATGGCAATGGCACAAGGTAAAATTTGTTGCCCACGGGTAAATCACGCCATAAACTACTCTTCTCTAACATTAGAATCGCCAGAAGAAAACTATATTACTTGCACCGATTCAGATTAATTGTAGAAAATGCATTGCTTCACATTATCCTACGATTAAGCCAAATCACCACGAGCAATGTACAGTAATTTACTTGTGGCAACTCTAATATTATTGAAGTGGATGGAGTTTTCTTTGTCACCATTGGCAGTGCAGATATAACCACGGGTGACAAATCTTACCATGTGTCATCACCCTAAGAAGAAGATGTTTTTAAGTTCATATCTTTATAAAACTCATTTTCCAGTGCCCCCACTTTTAGACTTTCAGAATTCACAAGTGTGTAGTCTTTCTGCATAAAGTAAAATACTACTACAGAGTGCAGTTTGAGAAATATGAGTACAGCACCAATTATAGCTGTTACAGACTGTTGTACCTGCTGGTAAGTGAAGACCTTACAATGCATAATAAGTATTGTAGTCTTATCAGTTTGTAAAATTAACAGCAGTGCACAGCATTCTGAGTGATACATTCGCACCATCAAGGAGTAATTGTTTTTTTTACACAGATGCTGCCCACCTAAAATTAAAGTGTTCACAGCGCAAATGTTGTCTGCATAGAATGCATGTTAGAGGGGGCTGGCGTTATACTAAAACTTCCCTGGATTGTGAGAAAATGTGGATGACATTAGCTGTGTTTTTGTGTGTTTTCCAGAACAACAATAATTATCTTTATTATTATGTAGGATAATGTACCTCAAAATTATATTTGTAAGTGTAACAGTAGACAGCTTTCTATGTGTCTGTATATAAGTACTTGGCCAATGGCTTTGTGCTTTCATATATTCACATGGGTTTGAGGGGCCTTGACTAGTATATATTTTATGGAAGATAATTTGAAAGAGTTTGGAGTGCCCAGATTTTGTTGACATTTTAGAGATGTTATGCAGCTGGTGTTTGTCGAATCAAATGAGGAGAAGGTAAATGTATAATTCTGGGGTAATTGGATCTGTTATATTAGCTTCTATTGCTTCTTTCTTACTCAAGAGGAAGAAAAACTTGGCTTTATGAAAGGCAGAGCTTTAATGAGAGCCCTGTTCAAAAATACGGGGCGAGCAAAGGGGGAGTCAAATAAATATTTTAGTGACAGATGCTAGATGATCACTGTTTCCATTATAGCATCAACCACAAGGTTTAAATATTTTCAGACATGCCTGATGAAGGTTTGGTATCCCACCCCCAAATTGTTTCATCTATGTCTAAGCATTTACAGTAAATGTGAGTTTAGTCTTTTATAAATCATGTGCCACCTTCTTGATTAAAAAAAAAAAACAGATACACAGCTTGGCAGCAAAATTATATTTGTGATGTCGTTTTAAGCTTTTAAAATGTTTTCTTTCAAAACACGTCTTTTTCCTTAAAGAAGGAGTACTTTATCAGATAATCAGTCTCTACAGTGACATAATGACAAAACACCAACCCGTTATTATGTATTTGATTTGCATTCAGAAATGGTTTCCTAAACATACAGCACATACTGTTTTTGCCTTGCAGTGCTAATTAGGTTTGATTCTAGTCAGGGCGCTATCTGTAAGGAGCTTGCATTTTCTCTCTCTGCTTGTGAGGGTTTTATCCAGGTGTTCTGGTTTCTTCTCATACTCCAAAAAACCTAGAGACAAGTTAATTGGAACTTCCTAGATGTAACTGCTCTCCCCACATCCCCCCCCCCTCTTGTTACCATTTAATTGTGTAGCTAGCACATGGGGATGGACATCAGGTCCCCCATTCTGGTGCACAAACAAGATTATGAGATGATGTTAGGCTTGCCTTAATAACAATGTCCACAAAATGGCTCCTGCCTGCTTTCTAGTATTATGAAGTCCTAAACCAAAGGAAACAAGATTAGAATAATTCAGAAAAGGCCTCCCTGCCTTCTATACGAGATAGTCACAGAGGAGAAATCGAGCACCGCAAGATGGATCATCGCCTTGTCACCTTTTCTGAAGAAGAGCGCAAGCGGAGTTTCGATAAGTTATTTCTTAATAAAGACTTTGCGATTTTAAAGTTAAATATGTCTCTGTGTTTTTTTTCGTTATATACAAACACATTTTTTTAAAAAATTTTTTGCTGTTACTGGTTCTTTAACTACAGTATACCTACTTTCTCAGTAGCTCAATAGATTTTCAAAATATATACAGTGAAACCTAGTTTTGAGTCCTTTTTTACTGACCGTATCAGAACTTTTTTTTAGTACATAATTTCTGAATTTTATTTTGTCACTTTAAAAATGGATAGGACAGTCCTTTGCTGAAGTGGAAATTCTGTTAATTATTTGGCAAGTCAAATTACTTATTTAGTGCGTATCGTGAAAGTACAAAAAGCTGAGGAATCAATGCCACATTGTAATCTTATCATAACGTCATGTTGCAGAAAGGCTCCTTCTATTATTTGAGATGCATGTATCTGATTTCTTTGCTTCCAGCGATTGACAGTATGTTAAGTTGTTCTCGTTTTACCCTTAGAATTTTAATGAAACTCTCTTTTAGAATCAAATGCATGCGTAGGTTTTGTTAGTGGATTGGTGTAGGACCAATATTCTAGGGAAATGTTTCACTTAGCTGTTGAACCTACATTAGTAAAAGAGGGTAAAAGCAGTTTATTAGGGTATGTGCTTTACAAAGCTTCCAATTGCAGAAATACCATTTCCTTCTTCTCGATAATTATAAAAATAAATCCACGTTGTCAGCCAAACAATCCTATTGGGTTTTTTTATTAAAAAAAAACTGACACTTTCTGCACTTTTTCTTACTTGCATATTACCAGGGTTCTGTATGTTAATGGTGATAATCTACACATATGGGGTAGTGTAATCAGGCCTGGATTTGTGGGAAGGTCACAAAGGTCTGGGCCTAAGGCGGTGAAAAGAAATGGGCGGCCCTGACACTTCTAGCTTTTTATCAATATTGCAGAATTGGGCACGCATAAGATTTAAATCTGTGCTCTGTCCCGAAATCGAGTGTAAGAACAACGGGCAAGAGTCCGTATCTTGGTTTTGGTACAGATAATTTTATTGTACCACACCAGCATATTGCACATATTAAGTGCAACATCTTTGGTAGGTTTTACTTGAAATTATATTATACTTGAACACTTGCATGTCCTGCTCTTAAGTATTATATAGAAAGTACATAGCTGCATATGCACTAGGTGCAACATGTACAAATACTCCAAGGAAAAATAATAAGGCTACTTATAGACACATGTTGTATGCACCCTGCTAACAATTATATAAAAACATCTGTGGAGGATGTCTTATAGAAATAACAATATATAATAATGTAATTACAAATGATATGTAGAAAAAGTTTGGACACTTTTTCACTTGCATTTGCACCCAAAAGAAAGCACATTTCAAATGTATATGAGAATTTATTCTGACAGCATTTTAATATAAACTAAAGATCTGCAGAACTCTTGGTGCAAGATTATATCTTCTCCTTTTCTTAGTAATTTTAGAGCAATTAATTACATTAAAAATGTGTTTAAATTGCAGTGAAATTACTTTATTTCTAGAAATGTTCCATTGACCCAATGCCATCTCAACTATCATAACAATGTATGCAAATTGTAATTTTATTGAAATCCCACAACAATCCATGTGAATATTCTAATGTGCACTATAATACATGCAGGTGTAAGGAATGATCAGTTTCCTGAGGCAGGTGGTGTGAGAGAGAGAGAGAGAGAGACTGCTTCGTATTTAATTGTGTTTTATTTCAGATATTCTGAAAGGGATAGAGATTTTGAACTCGTTAGCAGTATTTTAGTTGCAGAGGCAGCAATGTTCAAAACGAAATAAGGCAAAAGAAAGTAAAATTGATGTTGCGGAATATTTGTCAGGCTATTAGTTAAAAATATTTTTGCCACAGTTCGTTTTTAGTATATCTTGAGTACAAGGGTTCTTTTATTAACTTGTTTTCTATGCTATTCTGTATGCTGGAGATCTGCCTGTTTTTTTTTCTTTACAAACTCTGATTGGTTTCAAATGTTTGTTCTTGGGTTGATTTATTGATTGTTAAATATTTTCAGTATCATGTGGACATGTTTTTGCACTTTTACAGTAGAGGCTGTCTAATGACTCTTTGTTGGACATAAAAATGCATGTTGCCTTGTTCTATCACATACATGAATTTTAAAGTGGACCTGTCACCCAGACATAAAAAGTTGTATAATGAAAGTAGTTTGCAAATTAAACATGGAACCCAAATTCTTTTTTTCATGAAAACATCCATACCTGTTATAAAGGTGTTTAAATATCTGAGCTGTCAATCGTATATTGCATGTCCCGCCTCTATGCCTAAGGCATAGAGGCTGGGCAATCAATTACTTTCACTTTCCATTCAGTACTTCCTAAATGTCACTGAACTCCCCGCATTCCCCCTTCCCTCTTCACGTTCTATAAATGTGTATGTCACTGCGCATGGGCATTAGGTCCCCCATTCTGGCACATACCGCATATACTTGAGTATAAGCCGAGTTTTTCAGCATCCAAAATGTGCTGAAAAAGTCTACCTCGGCTTATACTCGAGTCAGTGGGCAGTAGCTGAGATTGCAGTCACTTTTAATCATTCCTATACCAACATGACTATGAAGATTTTCATTCATCCAGGTCATGGTATATCTAGTATAGGTAAATCTAAAAACAACTGGACTTGCATTTTGTCTCTTTGTTTTTCTTAAGGAAAACGACAGTGGAAAAGTGCCAGGAATTTTCTCAAGCCACTTATTGCTGCAGATAATGGAAGCTGTGGTGTTTTATGTTAAACATAAGTAACTATCACCTAAAACAATGGCCTCTGCATATTGCCTGCTTTTCTGCTAAGCAGTTTCAATAATCTGCAACGGGATGCAATTAGAACTTATTATAGCTGTAGTGTCACTAAATTTCCTTGCAAAAAATATACAAAGAGGAAATTCACCAAGAAGTGATATTTATTTCAAACCATTTTATGTTGAAAAGCGAGAGATTCTTGATACCTGCCCTTTCCCAGTATCCTATATAAACAAACAATGGGCCAGATGATTAGCAATAAACACTTATTTTTTTGGCTGGGCAGGGTCAGTGGTCCTATTTGAAAGTTTGAAAATAGCAAATAAATAAATAAAAAAAAGCTATTTAAAAAATGAAGACCAACTGAAAAGTTGCAAAGAATTGGTAGTTCTATAAAATACTAAAAATTAGTTTTAAGGTGAACTACCCATTTAAGTCATGGCATTCCACACACTATTTTTTTCTTTTTAAAGGTTAATTTTTATTGAATTTTAACAACAGAAAATTAGAAGGAAGAAAAGCAAGTTAGAAAGGAAAGAAAAGAAGGGGAAAGTGGGGAGAAGGGCATACGGCTGAAAAAGTATCCATCAATAGTTGGTCGAGGTGGCTGGCGACTCGAGCCAAGGTTTCCAAATATTCTCAAACTTCTGTGGGCATCCACGTGCTAAGAACGTGAGCTTGTACAGTTCCAGTTGCGAATTAACCAGTCCAATCCATCTACTCAGAGATGGTGGCGATGGGCCCATCCAGTGCAGGGTAACGACCTTCTTTGCGTAAAAGAGAAGCAACCTCATCAGGCACCTAGTGTTTACTCCAGGTATCACGGAGTCAAGGAGACCCAGAAGACAAGTAGCAGGGTTAAGTATCTGGGGAAGTTCCAGTTCGGTAGCCATGAAGTTCAAAATTGCCCTCCAAAATCTGAGTATCACTGGGCAATCCCACATTAAATGTATGAAAGTAGCTACAGGAGCACCACATCTCAGACAGCTGGGTGAGGCTACTTTTCCCATAGTAAATAGTTTCTGAGGGGTGAGGTACGTTTGATGTACTATCTTAAACTGTATGAGCTTGTCTCTTACACTTACTAATGGGAGATATAGGTTATCTATAATTTCCTCCCAATCATCTGGGTCGACATGAACCCCACTACTCTCCCACTTATACTTCACCCTGGGTCGAGGATCATATCTATTGGAAATTAAGTGCCTATATGTATTGGATAGGAGCTTGATCTTGGCGGGTTGAGAAATTAAAGTTTCCATCCCTGTGTATTGCAGGTGCTGAGGAGGGGTTGGGAATTGCGCGGACCACACACTCTTTAACTGACAAACCCTAGGCCCCAAGCATTCTGAATATAGACCCCATAAGATTTCATGTAAGTGTGTACAGGAAACATTTGACAAACATAGACTTCTTTATGTGTTAATTTGTTTATTGTGTTTAAATTGGTTGACTGGAAATACCATCTACAGAAACACCCCATTTAAATTGGGAAAAATAGTTTAAAATCTGGGAAAATGTTAAATCAGGGAAATGTGTCAAAGCAGCTTATTCTTCAAGAAAGCAAAGGATATAAGCACAGGAGTCAGTTTTATGTTGAAATACAATATCTGCTGTGTTAATGGTAAGGGTTAACCATTGCAGCATAAATGTTACAATATGGGGTGTATGTGAAAGTCCTTTCTAGCCGATTCACAAACTAAAGCAATAAATGAATTGAGCGTAGCTGTATGAGGTGCAGACTAATTGGACATATTGGATTGATGGACATTAATGGACTAGTTACAGACAGAACCATGACAAAATATGCATCTGGTTAGTATTTTAAACCTATTAATTTCACTAATAAAAACATTCACATAGGACAGCCATTTTGGGAACATTGGGACAACATTTTGGTGTAAAATTCAGGAAAACGTAATGTAAATATCAGGGAAAAACATCCATTGAAATTTAATGTAAATTGGTAGGACTACAAATCTTACATCAGACTTTGTCAGGTTATGTAAAATTGAGGTTCCACTGTATTTTGTAGCAATAATTATTTATAATTATTGTTTATTATTTATATTATTGTAGGGACCCCTACTGGGTAATCTGCCCTGCAGCTTTAAGGCCCCCACCTTTTTCTTAGAGTGATCTGCCAGGAGAGAATGACACTCCCCTGCTACACTGCTATATAGTGTGTGTAGGGAGTGGCCACTTCCTCTTTGGCCTGTGGATGGTGATCCAGCTGGGTGTGCTCAGGGGAGCCTGGGCACAGATAGGCCCAGAAAGGCCCATGTGCTTTGGAAGAAGAAGTCGGGGACCAGGTAACCCCGTGAATGAGGAATAGTTGCACTAGGGCAGACTTGTTATAGTCTCTCTAGGAGAGAAAGGCAGAGAGGTGAGAGAGAAAGAGCAGCTAAAGCTCCAACAAGGATTTGCAGTAAGGGAGTAGCTTCCCAGAGGCTTTATGTGTTGCCTCCAGTCAGGGACCTCAGTGAAGAGGGACTGTAGGGTAGAAGCTGCTTTCCTGACAACTTCCAGGAGGGAATGTGTGTGAATACTGCAAATGCCTAATGGAGACCTTTCCTCTGTGAGAAATGCCTAATGCCTGCAGCTCTGTGTGAGAAATGTGCTATTGCCTCAGCTCCTGTGTGAGTACTAAACCTGTGGTCACTTGCCTTGTGCATAGTTAAATAAACCGTTTTCTGTTTTACTGCAAGAACCTCCTGGCGCCCATCTTTTGTTGTATGCACAGTAGCCTGGGGGGATGTAGTTGCACTACACCATAGAGGGAACACTTCCACATGGCGAAGGCCCTGACCCTGTTGTGTGAAGTCGCGTGTAACCCATGCTTCTACTGCTAGCTGGACAGTTTAACTATTTGTGTGCTATGCAGCCCAAATAGGTGTTACATTTGGCGCCCAACGTGGGGCTCGATTCCCTAAAACCAGGCTGTGCATTGTTTTGTTCGAATCGTACGAATGGATGTACGAATTTGTCGGAGTGTACGAATGGATCGTACGAATTTTTCGAAGTGGATAAACGGAACGTACGAATTCTTCGAATCGTATGGATTTCCTTCGAAGTATTTGGCCGTGGGTTCGGGCTTGGAGGTTCGCCCCGAATTTCACGAAGGCCTGCGGATGTCAGTTGGATGGGAGGAAGATGGATGTCCCGGATGGAGCCATTTCCTGCTCATATGTGATCTTGGATCATGGATCTTGAAGAGGAGAACCTGGAGGATGGATTCTTCTGATGTTTGCTACAGCTCTTCTATGGACTCCTGCAGAGTGAGATGCCTAGAGTGCTACTTGCTTGTTTTTTTGTGGCTGGAAGGACTGCTGGACTAACTGGGTTCTAACAAAAGACTATTGATCTCCACCACCATTTCTTCTGCCTTCACCTACTCGCTGAGTAGTGTTTCTGCACCCAAGGATTGGCCTGTGTGGACCCTTGGGAGGGGGAGAAGTATTTTTGCTGATGTGTAATAAAGTTGACCAACTGCAACTGTTTATTATGCAATTGAAAATGTTTGATACAGTATTGTGCATGCTGTGTTTCCTTTACAGTGACCATTGTTACCAGGTATGCCTTAGGAGAGGATACCAGAAGTGGATGTGATGGTACTGTAAGTTGATATATGTTGGGGATGTTTAAACCATTGTCGGGACGAAATGGGTTTTTCCCCGGGTGTATGTAGGGACCCCTACTGGGTAATCTGCCCTGCAGCTTTAAGGCCCCCACCTTTTTCTTAGAGTGATCTGCCAGGAGAGAATGACACTCCCCTGCTACACTGCTATATAGTGTGTGTAGGGAGTGGCCACTTCCTCTTTGGCCTGTGGATGGTGATCCAGCTGGGTGTGCTCAGGGGAGCCTGGGCACAGATAGGCCCAGAAAGGCCCATGTGCTTTGGAAGAAGAAGTCGGGGACCAGGTAACCCCGTGAATGAGGAATAGTTGCACTAGGGCAGACTTGTTATAGTCTCTCTAGGAGAGAAAGGCAGAGAGGTGAGAGAGAAAGAGCAGCTAAAGCTCCAACAAGGATTTGCAGTAAGGGAGTAGCTTCCCAGAGGCTTTATGTGTTGCCTCCAGTCAGGGACCTCAGTGAAGAGGGACTGTAGGGTAGAAGCTGCTTTCCTGACAACTTCCAGGAGGGAATGTGTGTGAATACTGCAAATGCCTAATGGAGACCTTTCCTCTGTGAGAAATGCCTAATGCCTGCAGCTCTGTGTGAGAAATGTGCTATTGCCTCAGCTCCTGTGTGAGTACTAAACCTGTGGTCACTTGCCTTGTGCATAGTTAAATAAACCGTTTTCTGTTTTACTGCAAGAACCTCCTGGCGCCCATCTTTTGTTGTATGCACAGTAGCCTGGGGGGATGTAGTTGCACTACACCATAGAGGGAACACTTCCACATGGCGAAGGCCCTGACCCTGTTGTGTGAAGTCGCGTGTAACCCATGCTTCTACTGCTAGCTGGACAGTTTAACTATTTGTGTGCTATGCAGCCCAAATAGGTGTTACATTATTTTATTTATTGATTGATATATAATAAAATAGAGAATTGCTGCAAGGATGGCACATGTACATAGTTATTGTCCCAAAATATCTGTGGATAAGAATAATGAAAAAAAAATTGTGGGCTTGTGGCAACCATAAGTTATAGAGTGGAGAGCTAGATGAAGAAATAAGCATTATAAAATAGAAAACTTAGGAGGGCCCACACATACCTCCCAACTGTCCCGTTTTTAGAGGGACAGTCCCTCTTTTCACAGCTCAATCTGCAGTCCCTCGTTTGTACTGGTCCCATTTTTCTCTGCACTGAACAGCTAGAAAAAAAAAAACTTTTGTAACAATTTCAGTAAGCAAATAAGTAATTAACAATATTAGATAACAGGTCCCTTGGGAAAAGTTAGACCAGGAGTGCCCATACTTTACTAATGCGGGGTCTAATTTTAGTGTCCCATTATGATATACATCCATAAAAGCATTGTTAAAATTCTTCGATTTATGAGAAAATGTATATTGTTATATTAAACAAACATCTATTTCTTATGTAACCTTAACATAATAAATATCTGAATGAAAAGAAGGGTGATATAGACAAGCTGTTTGTTGACAGTGCCTTGAGATCTATTCAGGCACCCCTGAGTTAGACTCACAGCTTAAAGGGCAATTCACCTTCATTAGCAAAACTGTAATAACTGAAAAAAAACCACAGAAATGTGTTCAAACTTTCATAACCTGGCAAATTTTGTAAAATGAACATGGTAATTAGGGGGTGTGGCCACAAAATTGGGAGTGGTCAAATAATTTTTTTTCCCACTTATTTCTAAAAAATAAATTTGCATTTTCTCAATATTTTTGAAAAATTCCAATTTAGTTAAGTGAAAGAACCACAAAAACTTTGCCAAATAAAAGTTGTCAAGGTGCTGTGGAATTCAATGGGAGCTGCGCTGATCCTATCGGACAGCTTCATTAGAAACTGTTAGAAAATTTTTTATCTGAGATTTTCGAAGTATTCGTGTTTTTTAGTGTGTCGTTCAGAACTTTTTTTAGTTCATGCTTTTTCATTTGGATTTTTAAATAAATCTCACAACATTCATAGTTTAAGAATCCGTCCTTAAATAAATAGGCCTCCTCCACATGTCAAGCAGTCCTCCAAAAGCAAATCTATCCAATAACTACAAGTCAATTAAAATTTGTAAAAAAGAAGGCCTACACAAACAATGTTTGTGTATTTGCTTCCATTCTGTTCCATAGCATAGCTCAGTAAATGTAATAAAACTTCTTACTGTAAAAGTCGTTATGTTTGCTCCAAAAGATTGACACCTTCAAGCACTTCTTAAGAGTGCGCAATTAAAATTCGCAATGCAATAACAGTTTAAGGAACAATATTATATTGCAAGATTTTATTCTTATTGGCACAAATTGTTTTTCTCTTTGCAACTTTAATTACATTCCCCCCCCATAGAGTTTAATTGTGGTTTCAAAAACCTCTAAAACCAATAATATTTGACCTTCAAGTGTCCATTCTTACAACATGTGTGGTGAACTTTGGGTAGAGCCATTATTATGTTCTTGTAGTCATGTATCCCTGGCTCCATATTCTTACAGTAGAAGTGTGCAGGATATACTGTAGCTGTTTTCTTTGATGTGATTGTAGATCTATTTTTTTAAATATTTGTCATCATGCATTCACCTAAAGGGTCTTCATGATGGGTATCAGAGTTGTCATATCAATTTCTCACTGATCTGCAGTGCCTGCCACCTTTCAAGTTTAATCCCTTTGTCATACTTTTGGTTTGGCGCCATGTCTCTATTACCCCATTGCTTGGATGGTGCCAAATACTTGAAAGATTCTAAGAGTTCCTGAGAACTTTGGGTATAAAGCTGTTATATGATAGGGCTGCATTCCAATGAAACAAATTATTATAAGCAGTTTTTCAATGTACATTCAATAAAACTGTTGTTTTAAAATTATTCTTAATTTAATAGCTATTGGAAGAACCATCTCTGTATACATTGTTTTTCACTTCTCTGCCCATGAGTATTTAATTGGGAATTTCACCCACACAAAAAAAATTTATTAATTGGGTTTTGGAGAGCTAGCAGGGCATACTGGGAGCTGTAGATCTTCAACAGCTGAAGTGCCACAGGTTGTTTAGCATTTTTTATACTGAAAAAGGATATGCAATCTAATTAAACTTCCTAAGATTAAAAAAAAGTTAAAGGAGAAGGAAAGGTTAAAACTAAGTAAGCCTTATCAGAAAGGTCCATCTAAATATACCAGTAAACCCCCAAAGTAGTGTTGCTCTGAGTCCCCTGTCAAAATAAACATTGCATTTCTTTCCTTCTATTGTGTACACATGGGCTTCTGTATCAGACTTCCTGCCTTCAGCTTAAACCTCATTGCCCTGGGCAAGAGCATGCTCATTTTGCTCCTCTTCCCCCACCCCCCTCCCTTCTCTACTGTAATCTGAGCCCAGAGCAGGGAGAGACTCAGGCAGGAAGTGATGTCAAACCATGTTAATACTGCAGCTCCTATCCTAAACAAACAGAGAGTTTCTAGAGCTTTTTACTCAGGTATGGTAAAACATTCTACAGAATAAATATAGCATTCTAGCTTGCACTATTGCAGCTATTCTAATGGCAATAAAATGCCTCCGTAGCTTTCCTTCTCCTTAAAGAGAAGGTCTTTCAGTGAGAAATAATCTAGGTGATTTGTATTTATACACCTTTTCCCAAATCTTTTTCTATGTAGACTGGCCATTTGCCAATTATGCCGTGAAACAGAACACCACTGTCAAGCCTGGGTCTTCAAAACAGCTCTGCAGGGAAATCACACTTTAGCTGACCTTGATATTTTAGCATGATTTGGCAGCAAGAAAACAGGCTTCAAGTTTGGTCATGTTGAATGCTAGTCAGCTGCCATTTGCAGAATGAATGTCCTACACATGTGGTGCATAGAGCCACTGCCCTTTCCGTGAAAAACATGTTTTTCATATCTATCGCTAACAAACAAAAACATCATGCTGTACTACATGCAGCCAAGAGTGTTTCATTGCTGCCGTACTGAAAAACAACCAACACAGTGGCTTTCACATTTATCTCTTACAAGTCTGGATTCTGATTCCTTGATCCACGGTTTCTGACGGCAGTGCGGAAAAAAAACCTGTTTTCAGAAATCTGTTTTTCAACAAAGTAATGTATGGAGTATGTGTGTGGGTTTTTTTCCCTTTGGGGATTATTTTGTAAAATGGGCAGGTTGTTCCCCAATCCAATAACCCATAACAACCAATTAAGTATTTACCAGTAAAAATAGCAGGAGAACTTTAGCCAATGTTATATTCTTTTAAACATATCCTGCCAAATTTCTTATGAAACTAGAATAAGCTGGGAGACTAAGCATATAAATGATGATTTGTTTTGCTTTGGTACCTGTATAGAATGATAGATGAAAAGCAAGCATGCTGTGTGTGAAGAGAATCTGAACTCATTTAGTATTTCAATTGTTTAAATACTCAAGATTTTATGCCTTCTAAATTGCTTGATATACTGTATAAAAGCAATATTTACTTTTTTGAACTTCACATTTTTACAAGCATTAGGCAATCCAGATGGGGCCTAAAAAGAAATACTTTTTAAAAAAAAAAAAAAAAAATCAATATTTGTTTTGCCTACAAATTGGCCTAGTTTCCACTAGCCTGTGTTCTAATAACAATGTGATGTTATTGTTCGTTTATATTTTTCTGTTCTTTTCAAAGGATAGACTTTAGAAATGCCTTCCAGTTACAATTACCATTAGTTTATAGTGCATTTTACTCTTGCAGTTAATTGCATAAATTAAATTATGGCAAAAGCCTTTAGAGCCTGCGTGTAAACATATCCATATAATATGCAGATGGAGTTTGGTAGATGTTTGTTTCCTTGATATATAGGAAGCACCTCTTGTTTATTGCTACAGCTCAGTGGTTTATTGAATTTTATTTATATGAATATGTTCATCTTCTATAAGTGAAGAGAGAGAAGGCTGTTTGCCACAGTAAATGATACATAGGGCTATGATCACACGCATATTACTATTTTCTGTATTAGCATCAGCAGAAATTGCTAATTGGGAAAACGTGCTTTTTCCTTTAAAGCAACAGGAACACCAAAAAAATTAAAGTGACTTAAACGAATTAAAATATAATATACTGTTGTGCTGCATTGGTAAAACTGGTGTGTTTGCTTCAGCAACACAACTATAGTTTATATAAACAAGCTGCTGTGTAGCCATGGGGGCAGCCATTCACAGCTGAAAAAGGAGAAAAGGCACAGAATACACAGCTGATAACAGATATGCTCTGCAGTATACAATGGCATTCTTCAGAACGTATCTGTTATCTGCTGTATATGCTGTGCTTGAATTGCTGCCCCCATGGCTACACAGCAGCTTGTTTATATAAACTATAGTTGTGTTTCTGAAGCAAACAAACCCTTGGCAGCAGTGCAGCTTACCAGTATATTATATTGTCACTTCTTTAAAACATTTTCATTTTTTGTTGTTACTATTCCTTTAAAGGGGACCCGTCACCCAAACAAAATTATTCCAAATCCTATTTTATCATGTTAGTCAAGCAAAATGAACTTTAATTACACTGTATAAATTATTTGAATATTGTTTCCATCAGTCTGGGAACTCATAATTATAGCAACGAGGAAGGAGCCATTTTGTGGAACTTGTTATTAAGAGAAGTCTTGTATCATCTCAGAATCTTGTTTGTGCACCAGGGGACAGGGACCCAATGTCCATCCCCATGCCCTGGTTACACAATTAAATGGTGAAGAGAACGGGGGGAATGCAGGGAGAGCAGTGACATGTAGGAAGTGCTGAATGGAAAGTGAAAGTAATTGTCTGCCCCGCCTCTATGCCACTGGCATAGAGGAGGGGCAGACCATATTTGATTGACAGCTGATATTTTTAAATGCGTTTACAACAGCTATGAATGCTTTAATAAAAAAAAGAAATTGGATTTCATATTTAATTTAAAAAGGACTTTTATTATACAGAATTTTATGTCTGGGTGACGGGTCCACTTTAAGCTATAAATAATTATGAGTATGTCCTTTTGATGGGAATACGCATTTAAAGACATCCCTGCTATTTAATATATTTCCAAATGCTATGTAAATCTTAAGAACCATCTTTTCAGCTAAAAAGCCAATGCCAATTTTGTTGTTCTTTTTAGTGTTATGTTGCTATATGATCAATGCCTTCATAATAGCTAATATTTATAGATGTGTTCATTTTGGGTTTTTTTTTTATTCAATACTTCATTGCTGTTATGGTCTCTCCTATAGAAAGGCAGTCTTGCTACATGGATGTAGCTGCTGGTTGTATCCTATTTTTATGTGCACTCTGTATTCACCTGTTGCTTTCTATTGTCTAGAATGACTCAATGTGCCATTACTGTCTTTCTTGACCTGGAAACACATCCATGGTTTTTCAGGATGGGAACAGTCAGTAGTGTTGTTTCCATTTGGTTCCCATTACAGTCAATGGAAAATTACTAAAATGTGCTAGCAAGAAAACACCCTGTGTGTATTAATGTCTACCAGAAATGAATTCCTTCAAGAAAACAAACAGTATGTTTTTTTAAAACTCTAAAATATTTAAATGAAGTAATTTTCTATTTTAAATGCTAATGATATTTCACACAAAACCCAAATCTTTAATTAATTTAAAAGGGTTGTTCAACTTTGAGTTAACTTTTAGTATGATGTAGAGAGTGCAATTTGCAATTGGTTTTCATTTTTTATTATTTGTGTTTTTTTAGTTATTTCGCTTTTTATTTAGCTGCTCTCCAGTTTCAATTTCAGCAATCTGATTGCTATGGTCCAAATTACTCTTGCTGCGTTATTCCTAGGAACCAGTGACTGACAAGGGATGCAGGAGACACCACATTCCTGTTTTGTTCTATATAACCTTTTGACAATACACTCACACATACCCTCTAGTTATCATATGCAGCATCCATGCAAATGTCCATCTGTATGTCACACACAATGATTTAACATGGCTGCACTAATATAGAAAAATCATATCTGGTTAGACTAGAATGCCATTGACATTATATGATTTTCTTATGAAAAGGCTTTTGCTGTCTTTTAAAGACCGAAATCTTTAATATAAATTTTAAAACACAATTAAAACCAGAAAAAATACTATGTAAACGTAGTTTTAGAAAATTGCTCCTCTTAAATCATTGCTTTTCTAGTTATTTTTAAGCCTAGTACACATTTTAAGAAGAATCTTGGCAACAAGCTGTGGGCTCATTAGGATCAGAGTTCGCAATTGAGTCAAGTAACCTGCCAACCCTACAGCAGCATTGTTTATTACATGAGCAATTCAAACACCAATATCATGAAATTAAATAATATTTATTGACACAGTGGCATGTTATCAGCAGCAAAGTAGAGGCTGCCAAAACTGGATAGTTTTTATTATAACCTTCAAAACATCATAGGCCCCAGTATTTCTGCAGAATATTCTTAGTTATTTTACTAGTGGGCTATTCAGCCATTAAAAAATTAAAAGTGAGTAAGATATGTGCCAAACATACTGCTTACCTATTGCTTTAATCACAAAAAAATACACATTTTTTCTTTTTCTTGAGTTAATTTTTCTATTTGCCATTTTGTTAAAAAAAAAAAAAAACCAAGGCCCATAGATTTTTCATGATTTAAAAATTAAGCAAAAAGTATGTTCGGGAACAAGGTCTATTCTATAAATTCCTGTTGAACTAGGGGCATAATGCCCTTTTAAATGTTGGAAAAAATGTATGCATTAAAATTAGCATCAGTTTTCATGTAGTTGAAAAATGATTTGAGAAGAGCAATCAAATCATTTTATTACAAGAGTAGGGATGCATGCTTAATCCTGCACACATGGAATTTTCATCCTTCATGGTATAGTATCAGTTAATTGTAGGTGAATACTTTGATTGTCCCAGGTCTAGTGCTGGCATAGTACAGTATGGGTATTGTAGATAGTTAGCATGTCGTTTAGGGCTCACTTTATATTTTATGTTAAAACATACCTCCCAACATTTTGGAAATAGAAACAGGGACAACAAGATTTGGGGGGGGGGGTCGTGTGGCCACACCCTCTACCGTGTTCATTTTACAAAATTTGACAGCTAATGAAAGTTTCAACACTTTCTATTTTTTGTGTGTATTATTACAGTTTTGCTAATGAAGGTGAAGCTGCAAGTCACAGTTTCCCCAAGAGACCTCCTAATCTTAATTTGTTACAATTGCTTATCTTAAATTGTTACAAAAGTATCCAAGTGCACCTGCCACATATTCTGGGCTCTCTGCCAAAAGCCAATTAAGTTAGAAACTTTGTATCTTTTTATGGCTGTTCAGTGCAAGGGATAAAAGAGAAAGTAGGGACATTTCAGTAAAAATCTGGGACTGCGGGTTGAGCTGTCAAAATGGGGACTGTCCCGCAAAAAACACAGTTGGGAGGTATGGTTAAAAGGTGTTATATTTGCCATAACTCAATTGCAGACATACATCCATGTCAATGCTACAGAAACTTGTACTTGATTTACTTTTTGGGCACAAGTTTAATAATCTGGTGCAAGTTGCATCAAACAGTTATTTGTGTGAGTGCAATTACATCAAAGTTCTTGGTAAAACTATTTCATTGTGGGTGGAAAACATGCCAAAATGCATTTCATTCAGTGCCAGCTTTGTATACATTTATTTACATGCCATTAAAGGGGATCTATCGCGAAAACAATAATTTTACATAAGATTCATCATGCTGAAATAAGAAACTTTCTAAATATAATCAATTAAAAATTCTGTGCCATTAATTAAATAATCAAGTTACTCTTCTCACTTCCCCTCTGAGCAACCTGTTTCTCTTCATTCTGTCTCCATGCAGTATGTGGAGTCAGTTTTTGTTTGATTGTTAGGTCTAATACATCCTTTGGGGGAGTGCACCCTTAACCTTGGTGCTCACGCTTTAAAAATAACTGGCTCTGATGGAAATCCTGTTTTTCTGTGTGTAGGGTGTTTTCCAGAGTCTGTTACTCTGTTACCTTTTGTTTGTGCTGGAGTTGGTTATTTGAGTTATTCTGCTAACAAAGAAAGCCCCCCTAAAAGACGTATTAGACCTACCTGTCAATCAAAATCGGACCCAGACCTCAGCATGAAGAGTGACAGGTTGTGGAGAGTGAGATACTGAAGAGTAACTAGATTATTTCTTAGGGCCCTTACTCACGGGCATTTAAGCTGTGCTCCCCTGCGTTCCGGTTTTATGCGTTAAGCCGCAGGGGAGCGTAGGAGTAGAATGCGGCTGTACTCACACAGACGCATGTAAGCACCGAACGCAGATAAAATGCAACATACTGCGTCCCAACCTGCATTCGGCGCTTACATGCATCTATGTGAGTACAGCCTCATTGAAAAGGAGTCAGCGCGTCTACTCCTGCGCTCCCCTACGGCTGATCGAATAAAACCGGAACGCAGGGGAGTGCAGCTTCAAACGCCCGTGAGTAAGGACCTTTAAACTGTACAGAATGTTTGATTGATTGTATTTAGAAAGTGTCTTATTTCAGTGAGATGAAGCTTATAGAAAATATTCATTGTTGCGATAGATGCCCCTTTAAATACATTCACCATTTTAATAGGTCGTTAGGGACCAAGAAGTTCATAGGCCTACACTTCTGCATAGAGATCTGTCATATCACTGCAATTTGATCTTCCATTGAAACTAGAGCATATATTTTATTTATACAGAGCTGACCGCAATCTAAAGAGAATGCTGAATCCTTTTGTAATCTATAGATTCAAGAATCAAAGTTGATTTGAAGCATATGTTAATGTTTTAGGTTGTAGACATTTGAGCATTGTCCTCACAGTGAAAATAGGTACTGTCCAAGTTTGCATTTCATTATTTCAAAATGGAGTCTCCTTTGCCAAATAAAGCTATGGAGCTATGGCACTGTTTTTTTACCATGACTATGCAGAAATGATCCAAGCAATTAACCAAAGTTCTAGAGGTGAATAGAAACACAGGCTTAATGGAAAATCATTACTTAACAATTCAGCTTAATTAACATTAAATAATGGATCATTTCTTATGTGGTTGTATTTGATCTGCTGAACAATTTTAAAAAAATGCGTTTGAATGCCAAGGGATGGTTTCTCAGAAGGCTGATAAATCACTTTGTAAGGTACAAAACTGGGTTGAAATGCTTGTTAATCAAGCTAGGTTTGCCTGTCACATTGAAACAACTGTTTCTTCAAAAATGTATTGCCAACAAGAGAGGCCTGCAACTCCATGGTAATGTCTTCCATGGATAAGCTCAGAGCCAAGAAGCACTCAGCAGGAAATAAGCAGCTATTCCCGGCCAGCTGTCCCACAGCTACTTTCAGTATTGCTGTATTGGGTATAAAGTGTCGTAAAAAGTTTAATTACTTTTTAATATTGCTGTACTTCTTATAAATCATCACAGACAGTTGAATTCAAGATTTTATTTTATCCATTCCATGATAACTAGTACCTGTAGTGATGTCTAATGATTCTTGATACTTTTTTACTACTAGATATATTAACTTTGTGTTTACCCTCTGTGTTTAATATAAAGGGTCTATTAATATACAAGAGAATCTTGTTTTGGGTAAAAGAGACTCATCTGTGTGTTTCGCCACATGCCATGCAATAATATCCACATAAGAACCACATTGTTCACATTTTCTTATGTAGCTGATGTTTCTCTAGATATCTACTATACTCCCTGGTTTTCTTCTCAAATGAAAATGAGTTTTATATCAAAATTATAAATGATACAAAGTGACACAAATTCATAATGATCGTGATATACTTTTGTAAGACCACTATTGCAACTTGAGGGCACACTTGAAGTGCCAGTTCCCTTATTTTACCATTTATTTTTTATCTTGCAGCTTTCATTAGTTTTACCGTAGATCTTCTACTAATATTTCTCATTTGCAATATTTCAAATAGAGAGCCTATTGTGTGAGCTCATCAGTAATGCAATAATCAGATTAAAGTGATAGTGACGATTCCACATTTATCAAGAACTTGTCACTGTCTGTGACTTAAGGGTTATAGCCCCCCTGCTTCCCAGCAGACCCCCATTGCTCCTCTTCCTGCCTATGAGGAGTTTGGGCCATACTCACATGAAGCATTGACTGCTGGGACATCGCAGAAAGGTGCTCAGTCGGACTCCGGTACAGGTCCATAAGGGTGGTCCACAAGAGGCAGGGGGGCATGTAGTTCAGTGGGGGGGTGGTGGAGAGTTTATTAAAGAGATAACGAAACATTTCTGATAAAAGTGTCACAATCCTTTAAAGAGCACACCTAAAAGCACTACTTTCCACTAAGAGTAAGAGTCTAGTGTAAGACAAATCCTAAGGGGCTGTTCACCTTTCAAAACTTTTTTCAATTCAATTGTTTTCTGAAAAGTTTACCAGAAATAAAAACTTTTTTTCAATAACATTCTATTTTCTATTTGTGACCATTTTTTAACGTTCCGTTTTTTGCCTTCTTATTTCTTTCTGAAGCAGCCCTGGCTCTGCAAATTGTTCTAAATTGATACATTCATTGATACATTTCATTAAAGGCAGCTGTTATGATTGATACAACAACGAATACTCCACTTATTTACCAACACTGGGCAAAAATGTTTAAAGGGGCTGTTTACCTTCTGCTGCTGAGCAATGTATCAACTAATGTAGCAAATTGGAACAGTCCAGAATCTGCATCTGGATGACTTAGCTGCCAGACTGAAACACCAGAGATACAGTAGGGAAATTAAACTTTAATTTGGAAAAAAAAGGTCAACAAAAAAAGATGGAAAGCATTCAAAAAAAGGCTTCGTTTCTGGTGAACAATCTAAAAACAACTGAACTGAAGAAAAGTCTTGGAAGGTGAACAACCCCTTTAAACATTGTTGGCCAGTGTTGATAAATAAGCATGGGTAAGTCTTATCCCATTCTTCCTCCACTGTTGGCTAGTAGCTGCAAAATGATGGTCATCTCTTCTAAAGGGGACCCAGAATGCAGGGATTGCTGCTGCTTTAGGGTGTGACCTAGACCCCCAAAAGATGTTTTTGCAGGGGACCTGGTCCTTTCAAGTTACCCCACTGATGTTATGAAAGTTTTTATAGCATGGATTCTCCTTCTGATGTCACTGGATGCTGATGGTTATACTTTTAAGTACCTTTAGGAATAATATGAGCAGAATGTTTTTCTTAATTTGTGCTTGTTTCACTCCAGTGTTGTGCCATATGTTTATGGTCCTCTGCTAAATTTTCCAAAGTGTGTATATGAGTTTGAAAAACATAATTTAGTATAAGCACAATTTCTATACAGATTGTGGCATTGGGGTGTACATAAAATTCATAGAGGTGTTAGGGTCACCAACTGGGCCACCAAGTTCCCTTCTCTTTGCATGCTGGTGTTTTTTTCTTGTAACAATTGAAGAATGATAGGCTAAACTAAAAATATTCTTTTCAGAGAACAGAAATTTTCCTTTTAAATAGCTTGGGCTTATTTTTTGTAACCAGAAGAAAGAAAGTTTCTGCTTGAGACTGATATGAATTAGCTGTTCTTTGAAAGCCATTGGTGACTTACATATATTGAATCCTTTAAGTTAATTCTACAAATGGCTTGTACTGAATTAGTCATCATGGTTTTATGACAATATTAACATGGTGCCAAGGACACAAGGGTATCTCCATGGCTACTAAAAGAGCACTACTATGATGTGCAAACAACACAAAGGTTGATTCTACCATGTACTCTAATTGCACGTCATTTAAAAGAGGTGATCTGCACCAAATTCAATTATTCTAATGGCCCGTGTGTAGTTTAGCCTTAATCACACTGCATTATTTCTATGCTTTATTGCATAATACCTTAGTAGCTTTATTTTCCAGGCTGATCTGTACAGGGAGTGCTAATGCAAGGATGTTACCATACATACATATTGTCTGGGTTCTCTGCAAGATACAATTTATTCTGATGAACTGCAAATGAAGGAACGCACTTCTTTTGGAAATGTGTAGATGGGACATAAATAAAATAATATAAATATACAAATAATAATAATATATACAATATAATATATATACAATATATTATATATACAATATAATATACAAATAATTTGGTAGCACCTACTCTGTATTTTATATTTAGATGCAAGGCTATGCAGAAATGTGAGGTTAGGCAATACCTTTTATAACTGAGTAAGTATAAAATCCAAGCTTTCAAGATGATAGTATTACACATCTTTTCTTCAGGCTTAAAGATGTTACTTGTATCTTTAGATGTTACAATCATCCTTAAGCGTGAAAAAGAGATGTAATACTATCATCTTGAAAGTTTGCAATTTTTATTTAGGCAGGTAAAAGGTATCACCTAACCTCACATTTCTACAATTCTTAAGAATTACCTAACCTCACATTCTACAATTTTTCAATAGCTAACAAGGTACAACATCTTACTTTCAAGGCTTTCAAAACACCATATATTTCAAACAGGCCATTTAATCAAAGCTGTTTAAGTATCTCATTAACCAATATAAGGGGCCTATAACATTAAAAAATGGAAGATTTCCATTTTGTTGATTTCCATTCAAATACAATAAAACAATACAAACTACTCAGTATACCTCTACCTTTTTTCCAGACCCAAAAATGGGGAGAAGGCTGAGAAGAACAAGACAGATATATGTGGGAATTGTTAAGCATTGTTAGGCATAACACGGCATATACAGTTGGGCTTGAAGCCTAAACAAAATGTCTTGATTTTTGTAATCGGAATGCTGCACTAAAACTGCAAAAGTTAGATATTAGTTAGCTACATAATGCTATTTAGCACAGCTTTGGAACAATCAAGACCAGACAGAGGTCTATCATATGGGGTGGATCGTCCCAAAAAAATCTTATATTGATGGTTGATGATGGCTCGTTCTAAGCCACACCTGCCAGGCTATAATGTTATTGCTAATGAGCTCAGGTCACTAAGGCAATGGGCACACAGGCTGTTGGGTCTGGCTGTTGTCAGTCTGTGTATTTTTACAGGCTGAAAGAAGCAGATCTGCGCAGTGCCCCGCCCCTGCTTCATTGGTTCGAATCTAATCAGCCTGGCTGACAACAGCCATAGCCAACAGCCTGCGTGCCCATAGCCTAAACTGATAAAGGGTTTGGAAGGTTAACAATCCCTTTAAAGGGGTTGTTCATCTTCCAACACTTTTTTCAGTTCAGTTGTTTTCACATAATTCAGCAGAAATAAAGACCTTTTTTCAATTACTTAATATTATCTACTACTGAAGTTTACTGAATCAGCTGGAGGGGGGTCACTGATACTTTTTTTTAATCTTTGTCAATTCTGAGCACAATCTATGAGTTTCATTAAAGGCAGCTGTTAGAATTGATACAATAGTTGCTAGTATTCCACAGGTGCTGCTGAGCAATGTATCAATTTATGGGCAGATTTATCAAAATGTGAGGTTAGAACTCACCACAGAAAAACTCACTGTAATAATACCTGTGCGGCGGGGTCGTCCGCCGCGCCATCGGCGGGGACGTTCCCTCATATTTAAAGGCGTGAAATTCAAAAAGTATTTAAGGCCATTTTGTCCACAGCACCTGGCCCGTGATAGGATTTGTTCCTGGTGCTTCTGAGCTTAAGCTATTTTTGTCTAATCCTATTTGTGATTCCTGTTGTGACCCCTGCCTGGCTTTTGACTATTCTGACTTCTGGATCCTGACCCTTGCCTGATTACCAACTACCTCTTTTGATTAACCCTTTGATTGACATCCCGGTTTGACCCTTGCCTGCCTGACAATTCTTGATATCTGCCTGCCTCGACCCAGCCTGTCTGACAATTCTCTTGCGTGCTCCATTTGTACCGTGACCTTCGGCCCAAAAGACTATCTACCTGCCGTGCCCCTCTGCTAGCCAGAACATCTTGCCTTGTACCCCTCGTTAAGTCCAGGTGGCACCCAAGTAAGCCGAGGGCTCCTCCCGAAGCCCGGTGGTCACACTACTGGTGAAGCCGAGCCGAGACCAGGGTACTTGGCACCTGTTCTGGTATTGGGTGCCGGCCGTGACACTCACTCACACATTCAATTCATTCCCCTGGAACACTGAGCTGCCACACTAAGACACCAGAAACAGGAAAACTTTTTGTTCCTTAATCACAATTTCAAATTTTAAACCACTCTTTTTGAATGTGAGATTTATCATACCTCAACCCTAATTCAATACTTTTCCACTTAAAACCTGCAGAGTTCATGTACAAATCAATGGCAGAGGTCCGTTGAACCATTTGAATATGGTAATAGCTTTCTTGACATTTTTAGGGTTTTTTGGTGGAAAATTCTAATTGGATTCAGATTTTTGAGTCATTCCTATTCGATCAAATGCTAGATGTTTGAGTTTTTCCAGAAATAACTCATTTGAGTTGTGAGTACATTCAAATTTATTAGAGCTAACAAAAATTCACACAACTTAACTTCAAAATTCGACCTTTAATAAATAACCCCCTTAACTTTAAACTTCAAATTTTGGAAAAAGGGTAGAAAATAAAAATTAGAAAGCAACTGAAAAAAGGCTTTATTTCTGATGTAAAAATAACTAAATAAATAAAGGGTTTGGAAGGTGAACAAGCCCTTAATGTTTACTCCAAGTATGGTAACAAATAACCTATTAGATGTTTGCTTTCTGAAAAAAAATCAGTAAACTAACCAGTTCATTCGCTGCAATACAGTACTAAAGCTGGAGCACACACCATTACATTACGCCAACACAATAATATCTTGTTTGGACAACAGGATTTGCTTTTGTTTGTGCACAGTTCTAGATTATTTATTGTGCTTTCAGTTTCAAGAAAAATACTAATACACTAATAAGTGCAAGTGTCTCTAAGCACTTTTTTAATATATACTCTTGTGCATTGGCTTATAATATAATTCTATGGTCTGCTTAACTCTGATGCCTTGAAGCACTGTGAAGTTAGGCTTCTACTAACTGTCTTGGACTATGCAAGACGTTTGTATGTTTTTCAATTGTGGAGGATATCTAAATTGATTAGAAAGAGTCCCCTAATTGGAGGAGAATATGAATGACCTTAGTAGTTGCCTGAGGAGGGAAACATCCTAATAATTTGTTCCCAAAGTCTTAGTTTAGCCACTTTTGCCCTTTGGGTTTCAGTACAGTGACACCTAAGCATTCGCCAAAAAATGCTTTAATGTGAGAGACTTCAAGTTTTTCTGCTATTAGGCCTTTGTAAACTAAAGAATCAGATCTAGTCAATTAGGTGTTGTTCTAACAGAAGTCCTTATTAAATCATGTTTCACATTTGTGACCCATTGAGAAGTGAAAATGGATTGGCAAGAATAAGCTATAAAAGAATATTCCTGGGCACTAAACACTTTTGGTTGTCCATTAGTTCTACACCAGTAAACCCCCGATTCTCTAAAGAATCGTTAATGAAAGAATGGTAACAACAGTGAGGCAGCAAAATGCGATGGGTGCTGATTCACTCGGCATCCCCAGGCAGCAACTGGCGACGCTAATTTGTGGGGATGTAGAGTGAATCTGTGCCTATTGCTTGTTATTACCTATCTGCTATTAGAATTCTTAAATTTTGAGTTTATTGGTAGTAAAGTGTTACTGAAAAATTTCTTTATAAACAACATTTTTTGTGAAAATGTTCTCCTGTCCTTGAATGAGTTCTCCCTGGTGAGCTGTACTTAAAATCTTGACTTTAACATCAGATGAACGCTGCACTCTTGAAAATGCAACATAAAGTTGACCATGACCAAACACAGGCTCAGATAGGTAAATGCCGACTTTATCCAATGTTTGTCTTTGTGATTTGTTGATTGTCATGGCAAATGCAGCCTTAATGGGGAATTGTCGTCGTTTAAGTTTAAAAGGTAATTCCTGGTCAGAACTGGTAAGGTCAATTCTGGGAATCAAAACAGTATCACCGCTATGGGATCCTGTAAGCACTTCTGCCTTGATAACATTTTGTCTCATGCTCTTCACAACCAACCGTGTACCGTTACATAAACCTTGCTTAGTGTTAGGGTAGGGGCACACGGCGCGATTTCGCCGCGATTCTGCGCTGGGCGAGTTGTCGCTGCGTTTTTTAAGCCGAAATAGCTTTGCTAACTTTGGCACTGGCGTCAATGCAAATCGCGGCGAAATCGCTGCGCTAATTCACACGCGGCGATTCTTTTTCTACTGTCGCCCGGAAACGCTCAGCGAGGCAACTTCGGACGACAATAGAAAACGAATCGCCGCGTGTGAATTAGCGCAGCGATTTCGCCGCGATTTGCATTGACGCCAGCGCCAAAGTTAGCAAAGCTATTTCGGCTTAAAAAACGCAGCGACAACTCGCTTAGCACAGAATCGCGGCGAAATCGCGCCGTGTGCCCCTACCCTTAAGGTTTCTTAACAGCATGACTATTGTTCCTACTTTGAGTATAAGATTGTGTTGTGGTAATCCAGCATTGTTGATAGTGTTTAAATATTCTAATGGGAAGTTAAGTTTCTCACTTTCGTCTTCAGAATCAATACAGTCAGTACTCAGAAAGACACAGCTTTGTCCAGGAAGTAATGCAATCACTTGGTTGTTTATCATGTCAACATCAATATTTTTTGGAGATAATATAGCCCGTTTTGCTAAAAATGGCCACCCACGCAGGTACGCAACCGGTTCCCCTCCTAGAGTGACGCTAGCGCCGCCATTAGACAAACTTGCAAAGGAGTAGCAAGATGGCCGACGCTTATACAGACTTTAGTGGGCGGATGACAAACTCGCAGAGGAGTAGCAAGATGGCCGACGCTTATACAGACTTTAGTGGGCGGATTTGGCAGTGGGCGGATGACAAAGTCGCAGAGGAGTAGCAAGATGGCCGACGCTTATACAGACTTTCGTGCAGGTACGCAACCGGTTCCCCTCCTAGAGTGACGCTAGCGCCGCCATTAGACAAACTTGCAAAGGAGTAGCAAGATGGCCGATGCTTATACAGACTTTAGTGGGCGGATGACAAACTCGCAGAGGAGTAGCAAGATGGCCGACGCTTATACAGACTTTAGTGGGCGGATTTGGCAGTGGGCGGATGACAAAGTCGCAGAGGAGTAGCAAGATGGCCGACGCTTATACAGACTTTCGTGCAGGTACGCAACCGGTTCCCCTAGTGTGACGGTGAGCGCATCTGCCTCCCTAGATCCTAACCTTCCAGCGGTCGCCGCCTGAGTGAGCAGGAAAGAAGAGGCGGCGGGAGGCAGAAGGAGACGGTGAGCGCATCTGCCTCCCTAGATCCTAACCTTCCAGCGCATCTGCCTCCCCGATCCTAACCTGTTCTGATCCTAACCTTCCAGCACATCTGCTAATCGAAGGCCGCATCTATGTCTTTCGGCTGAAGTTGCGCGCGCATCTCATAGATCCTAACCGAAGTTGCGTGCGCATCTGCCTCCCCTCCACTCGGGACATAGATAGGCCTTCGGTTAGTATATAGGATATGAAAATACTATCTTGTTTTCCAAAGCCAAGCTGTCACATAGAGCCCAATAATTAGGACAATATACCATCAATTTTTGTGAGACAGAACAAATAGATTAGTTTATTTTTTTTTCTCCCATGTACCCGTGACGTTGAGCGTGTTTTGCAAGCTGTACTTAGAATTTTTCTGTTCATTTAGTGCCTTTTCATCATAACCTATATTTCAGCCACATGGCACAGCAGGAAGTTAATTGTGCAGAGCAAGTCAAGGCTTATTCTAAAAGCTAGGCAGTGATCCACATGGTTTCCAATTAACTAAGGTGAAAGCAGAATTTGCATTATACACATATTGCAGTATGCCGAGAGACCTTATCATGAGTCACAATGTCAAAAATGGAACTTATTTTTATAAGAAATTGGAAAAATATATTTTTGATTTGCCATTCCGATATACTAAGCCTTTACAAGTTTTGTCACACAGCATTTTAGGTACTTATAAGGTAAAAATGATTATATATAGTATGCCTTTTTAGAATATGACATCTCTATCTAAGATTCTGATGTGGCTTACAGACAGCACATTTTTTTTTCTCTGACCAAGTTTAGAACAAGCTTCATATAGCCAAGCCTATATTTACTAAATCATATTTATAGCAGTACACAAAGGGAAAGATATATTAGTGAGTTGATGTGATTTATTTATTTTTTAATGATTGCTTAGCTCCCACCTGAAAAAATTTGATTTCATGCTCAGCAGACAATTGTGTTGTCTTCAGTCAAGTGTTAGGGTTCACCAGCAGCTTTTAACTACAACACTAGTACTACAAGTACTGAGTTGACTTTAATGCTTTTAATTTAGTGTTTAACTCATTTGTTATTTCTACAAAAGTACATAACCTTGCACGTATCAATGATAAAGCCTTATTTGCCAATTTTCTGCCCCTTTTTCCAATTTAGTCAAATTACTCTGCAAGTTGTCAGCATCCTGTATGGTTTTGCACAATCTAGTATCATGAGTAAAAATAAAGAAAGTACTTACAATGTCATTGTTAAGGCAGTTGCGTAACTACAGCATCTCGCTTTGCTGGAAATCCATGGGCCCCCTTCAGCATGCTGATGTTCAAACCCATGTACGCACATCTGTGAGCATGGGGGCAGTTAGGTAATTACATGTCCCAGGGCCCTCTGAAGGTTATATATTAGGGGGGGGGGGGGTCTGATGCCAGGATGGTATTCTGCTACCTTGAGGTCATTACTCTAACAACAACACTGGTCCAATTAGAAAATGTTTAATGTACCACCACTCTTAGTAATCTATCATTCAGACAGTTCTCTATCCAAGTACAAATATTATTTTCCACTCCACTATTCCTTAATTTAACCAGTTTAACATTTTGTGTTTTGTATGAAATGCATTACAAAAATCTAAGTACATCAGATCCACTACTACCCCCCAAAACCCCCAAAAAAAAAAACTGGTGCTGGAATCTTATGCATCTTGTGTAAAATTAAATATTCCTAATTTTTAGGTTGGTATGAGTTTAACTGGTTGATATAATGGAACAGGGAACTGCATTGTTGTTTCCACCCACTCAGGAAGAGAGAACTATGTGGAATATTTTATATTTAAAGCATTTTATCAGCAGAAGGCTTTGTTTGCCCACATATTTCATGTACTATCTTATCGGATCAGCATGATTCTGGTGTTAAAGCCTGTTTGTATTAAAGGAATGTTGTGTTCTGCGCAGTCATTGATATCTAATAAATGAATGTGTATTCTAGAGTGGAAAATTCTGCCAGCAGACATACTTAGTATTCCTGAATGCTTTTTAAATTAAAATTCAGACATTTACAGCCTCTGGACCTCTATTTGTGGTTCATGTTCAACTCCTGGCATTCCCTCATGCATTTGAGGATTTATGGGCAGTTTTCCATACACCTGAAAAGCTATCCTGGTTAATGATCCCTACTAAAGAAAAATATGCAGGAGCTGGACACCTTAAATAATGTTCCATTGGATTTTGCTGTGAAATAACATTGATAATTGTCAAATCATCTTAAACAATTGTGGATTTCCCCTGTAGGGGAATACCAACATTGGCATAGTTTGATGGTTTCTATGTAGTTGCCACTGACACGGAAGGTCCATTAAACACATTTGTAGGAAGAATAAAATAATCAGTTTACAGTATACAGGCCTTTTAAAAGGTATGTCATCATCAGTATAGTCTGACTATATGTCGCCAAACGAGCGGATCTCTCTCCGATATGCCCAAGTGGGCAATATCGGGCTGATCCGATCGTGTGCCCTAGGGCCCAACGATCGGATCCTAATGCATGGAAATTGGGGGTCGGATTGCGGGACCGCATCAACGAACAGATGCGGCCGCGATCTGATGGGATTTTTTGTCCCATCCGATCGAGATCTGGCCAACTTTCGGCCAGATCTCGATCGGGGAAGCCCGTCGGGGGGCCCCATACACGGGCCAATAAGCTGCCGACTTTGTCTGTCGGCAGCTTTTATCGGCCCGTGTATGGCCACCATTAAAGGGCACCTTTCCCAGACGAAAGGTGTGGGCTCTATTAGCCAGTTGGAGGTAACAGTAATTTTTTTTTTAAGAAAATTGCCCCCCGCCAATGCTAGGACACCGGCTTTGGAAAGAAACTCCCAGTTTGAGCAGTCATGTTTGGGCCCATGCATATGAATAATTAGCGAGTGCCACAACTTGTTCATTATGCGCATGTGCATGATGTCAGAAGGTCCTTATACACATGCACTCTGCACGACATGGCCGCTCACACCGGCCCAGGTGCCAGTTTTCTACTGCTGGAGGGGCCAATTCTTTTTAAACTGTTACTGTGCATAATATTTGTGGCCAACAGGTGCCAATTCAAAGTAAAAATGTTGACATAACAGTTATGGAAGGGGGGTGGGGCCTGTATGGATAAGTTTTGATTGGAAATAATGGGAGATGGACTTTTCAATGACATTTTATATTGAGAGCAGGATCGAACTGGCCCACCGGGATACCGTGAAAATGCCCAATGGACCCTAGTCCTAGTGGGTCCCAAACTGGTCTGGCAACATGTATAATTAATTAGCTGCGTCAACAAACCTGACTTTGAAGAGCAGTTTATCATTAGAATACACAGTAAATGGCATTTTAAGAGTGGTATGTGGAAATGGAGGCTCACTCGACAGTCACTCCTATGCCACAAAAGTAGCTTCTCTTTGTAAAGCTGAGCACTTTCTGAATACAGGCAAATCACTAAGAGGCATCAGGAGTGAACCAGCAGCAGGCGTTTATTTGCCTATTATCGCAGTGTGTTGGCCAAATGTATCATGCTAAAGAAGGGTTTTTCATATATTTGCCATGGGGAAGATAAAAACAAAAAACCGATAAGTAGATAATCTGGCATGGGAGGGAGGCAAATCCTGCACTGCATTTGAAAAGGGTGAAAATACAAAAAGAGTGTAGCAATGGCCTCTGCAGAACTGATAAAGGGCAACTGTGAGGCTGTATGATGGACCCAATTCAGAGTTATGTGATTGGTATGGAAGCCACATCAAACCCATGCAGACATAGAGAGAACATAAAACTCCATGCAGATGGTGCCCATTCTGGAATCAACTCAGGATCACAGCACTAAGTCTATTGAGCCACCCTAAATACACAACAAAGAAATAAGCACACCCTCTAATCAAATGTTCCAATATTCTAGCAAAATGATGTCAAGGCAATGAAAACCATCTCATAATTAGAACTAGAGTTTGTAAAAGTGGAGATGCTTTGTGTCCATTTATAACATGGAAAGAATTCTCATAGGACCAATGATCTATACACCAGTTACTTAATCCACTCACACTGAGATAACCTAATATGTTTTCATACAAGTTGCAAATTGCTTTAATTAGAATATGTTTCCTGTGGGAGAAACTTAATTCTGTATACTGTTACAGTTAGTGTATGATTATAGGTTTTTATTTCAAAATGATTTCTCTGCGGTGAAAGCTCTCTCATCTCATAATAATGACACTTCAGTTCATCTCCCATAATATAATAATCCTTGCTGGTTTTTTGTTTTTTTTTTGCCCAAATCCAAATTAAGGTGCCAGTTTAGATTACAAGCACTAGAAATTAAATTCAATACACAAATTTCGAACTGCTAAGGGGCCTCTACTGTAGAGAATTCACAATACAGGTATGGGACCTGTTATCCAGAATGCTCGGGACCTGTGGTGTCCGGATAACAGGTCTTTCTTTAATTTGGATCTTCATACCTTAAATCTACTAGAAAATCATGTAAACATCAAATAAACTCAATAGGCTGGTTTTGCTTCCAACAAGGCTTAATTATATTTTAGTTGGGATCAAGTACAAGGTACTGTTTTATTATTAAAGAGAAAAAGGAAATCATTTTTAAAAATTTGGATTATTTGATTATAATGGAGTCTATGGGAGACGGGCGGCCTTTCCATAATTCGGAGCTTTCTGCATAATGGGTTTCCGGGTTAACGGATCCCATACTTGCATTAAAAAAAGAATTATGTACTTGCACATGCAGAACCACAGTTAGCTTTTCTCAGTTTCAAAGAGACATATTATGGAGTTAATTTGTACCACTCTAGTTACCTTTAGTAACTAATCAGGAAAGAGCTTTGTTACATGTAAAACAATTAGAAGTAGTATGAAGAAAGAAGATGATTTATGATGTGATTATCGTATAAAAGTACTCTGCCCTGGTGCAGATTTTAGCAAACAGTAGAACCCGCCCGGGCTATCAGATAAACTCTTCTAATCACTTGGGATGATCACATTGGCCACCCCCAGTAATTTTCACTTTCCTCCAGGTAAAAAAAAGAAAAAGTATATTTAAACTCAAACAAAATTACTGCCTTTGTTTCCCCAGTGTGTTTTTTTATCATGTGAAGTGTTTTTAGCCACAGAAACAAAGTGCCACCTGGTCTATGTTCACTGGAGCCTTTCATAATACAAACGCATGACTCCCCTTGCCAAATGAAAAAACAGGCATTTTTAAATAAAATATGATGGCTTCTAGACTGATTCAGAATTACAGACAGTACAATGGGAATTTTCATAACATTTAAATTAATTTGAGTAAAAATTTCATTATTTCACATACATGTATTTGTTTGCCTGACACAACCATTTTGACAGCTTGACAACTTATTACAGCATATCAGCAAGTTTTTCTTTTCACTTTCTGTGGTTTCTGTGGTCTGTTTAAAGGGGCATTCCCATGAAAATTAACTAATATGCTACAAACAGATGTATGCTCACTTTTAATTTGTCTCCATTTTATAATTTTTGGGTGTTTTGTTTTGAATGATTTCTGTTTCTTGTTGTGCAGCTTAGAAATTTAACAATGTCTGGTTGCTAGAGCTTAATTACCCAAGCAACCAGGCAGTGGGTGGAAACTTAAAATGGAAGCTGATTTGTAGAGGGCCTACTATATAATATAACGCAGAAATAATAAATAAATAAAAATAACACAATTAAATGTGATCCCAACAACCAGATAGCATTTTAAAATGCAAAATTGAAAGTGGCTGAAATGAAAGGCTAATAATGTGAAAAAACAAAACCTGAAGATCAGTTGAAAAGTTGCTTGAAATAGCTCAATCTATAGCATGCTAAAACTTCATTCAAAGGTACAGTTGGGCCCATAAATCTTTGGACAGAGACAACTTTTTTCTAATTTTGGTTCTGTACATTACCACTATGAATTTGAAATGAAACAACTCAGATGCAGTTGAACTTCAGACTTTCAGCTTTAAATCAGTGGGTTGAACAAAAAGATTGCATAAAAATGTGAGGAACTAAAGCCTTTTTTTTTTAACACAATCACTTCATTTCAGGGGCTCAAAAGTAATTGGACAAATTAAAAAACTGAAAATAAAATGTTCATTTCTAATACTTGGTTGAAAACCCTTTGCTGGCAATGACAACCTGAAGTCTTGAACTCATCAATGTCACCAGATTCTGGGTTTTCTCATTTTTAATGCTTTGCCAGGCCTTTACTGCAGCGGCTTTCAGTTGCTGTTTGTTTGTGGGCCTTTCTGTCCGAAATGTAGTCTTCAACAAGTGAAATAAATGTTCAATAGGGTTCAGATTAGGTGACTGACTTGGCCATTCAAGAATATTCCATTTCTTTGCTTTAATAAACTCCTGGGTTGCTTTGGCTGTATGTTTTGGGTCATTATGAAACGCCTCCCAATAAATTTGACTGCATTTAACTGGATTTGAGCAGACAGTATGTCTCTGAACACCTCAGAATTCATTAAAGCTGAAATTCTGCATCTGAGTTGTTTTATTTAAAATTCATTGTGGTAATGTACAGAACCAAAATTAGAAAAAAGTTGTCTATCCAAAGATTTATGGCCAGACCTAACTGTAAGTTTCCTCTTTAGAGATGAACTAACCCACTGCAGAGGCCCCTCCCCAACTGCATCAGCTTGGCTCTTGAAAAGGTGACCCATTTCCCCTGCTCTGTGCAGTTAGTCAGGACCAGGATGGATTTCAGTACAAATGCTCTTCTTAGGCAACCATTTTTTTTTTATTTTTTTTTAACAGTGTTTATTTTGTTTTCAAGGTGTGTGGGGGGGGGGGGTACAGAAGAGAAAAAGGGGGGGGAGGAAAAAAAAAGGGGGGGCATCAGGTACATTCCACACAGTCCACAAAATACAGAATAATAGCAAAGATATTAGACCTCATCTCAGTACACAATGCATAGCATATACAAGAAGCACAGAGTAATAAATGCATAGAGACATTGTAATATCAGGTCCACCTAAGTTTATCTCCGGACACGAGCCTGTGTATCACTATAGAAGCCCTATTATCTAGGAATTGGCCTCCGTCCAATCCTCCCAGGTTTTTTCAAATTTGGCGGGGCACCCTCTAGCTAGATATGTCATCTGAATCAGCGGAAGATTTTTATTAAAAAGGTCCAACCAAAACTGTAAGGGTACTTTTGGGTCCATCCATTTCATAAGGAGCTATTTCCTAGCATAATGCAGCAGGCTACGCCAGAGGTCTCTCTTTGCTCTAAAGGGGGTCACCTCGTCGACAACTCCAAGAACACAGACTTGTGGTGACATTATTTTGGGGAAGGTCGTTTTTTCCTGTATATGGGTCATCACTCTTAGGCAACCATTTCAACCCCAGAGTGAAGCTCTGCATTTGGTTCACTGGTAACATGGGATCATCCATCAGTGAGTGGTTGATGTGATTGCAAGGGGTCCCTCTGCAGAGAGGGCAATTTTATGCACAGCTTTTTCTGTATCTGGTATAACAGAACACATACAATCATAATTCCAGAGACATATATCCTGACACATCTTGCTTTGATCTTGTTAAATTTCATAGTTTATTTAGAACAATGGTGTAACCAGAAAGTTTAACACCAGTAGCACTTATGTAAGTTTCTCAGTACTATATATGAGAAATAATATGCAGTACATGATACAGGGACTGTATTGGCTTTGTTCCATTGCTTCCTCTTCTTCCAGGCTGAAGAGACAAATGGAAATAAAAAAATAAAACTAATGTTCAATTGTACTGCTTAGGAGTGTAAAATATACAGCAAAATGTATTTTTAGGCCCCTCTTCACCACACACCTGATTCCTTTTTCTCCCTAGGCATTCTCAGAGATGCAGAGATGCTTATTGTTATCCGATGATTGCTGCTTATTCCAAAAAAATGTGTGTGTGTGTTTTGTTTTTTTTACCGGTAAATGAAAAAGTCTAAGTAGAACACATTTTCAAGACGGCCCTTTTTTTGTTATTATTATTTTTTCTTATTATTTGCGTATTATAAAAATCAGTGTATGTTGCCACAGTAATGGTCGTGATTTTGGGCCATGCAATTTGCTTCTATTTACAGCGTGGCACTTGCAGTATCATTCCATTTTCCTGGAGAACGTTTGTTTTCCATTTACAGTTCATATAGTATAAAATCCTGTATATCTATATTTAGCTTAATGTGTTTGGCAGCTGTTCAGCCTGAGCATCCAAGAATCTAATATTGGAGTTAATGCAGATGTCGTACTGTTGAATAAATTGTCACGTTGACTAGAAATAAACAGATTCTTTTTCCTTTGAATAATGTGCATGTTGGCATATGTCCCAGGCTTATATAAAGAACAATCAATGTGTTAATTATATTATTGGAGTTCGGACATCATTTGTTGTAGATTGTATATGTTGTACTATATTCCATTATGCACTTAAAGCAATATGCTGCAGTTACCTGGCCATCATTGTGTGTCAGAAATTGAATAATACCTTATATTTACCACATAGCCTTGCATGTGTATATCCAGAAATAACCCCTTAAAAGGGTGTTTCACCTTTAAGTTAACTTTTAGTATGTTATGGAACTGCCAATACTAAGCAACTTTTCCTTTGGTCTTCATTATATCTTTTTTTCTAGTTTTTTAAATGATTTTCCTTTTTCTTCTGACACTTTCCCGCTTTCAAATGAGGGTCAGTGATGCCATCTTAAAACAAATGCTATGTACAGCAACCAACTTACTGTTGGTTTTATGACTCATTTTACTATTCAGGCCTCTCCTATGTATATTCCCATATAGACTCTTATTCAAATCAATGAATGGTTGCTAGGGTAATTTGGACTCTCGCAACCAGATGGCTGAAATTGGAGAGCTGCTGAATAAAAACTGAAATAACTCAAAGACCACAAATAATAAAAAAATTTAAAACCAATTGCAAACTGACTCAGAATGTCACTCTCTACATCATACTAAAAGTTAAAAACCCCTTTAAAGGGGACCCATCACCCAAATATTCCAGATCCTAATTTTATTACATTAGTCAAGCAAAATTAACTTTAATTACACTGTATATTTTGTATACAGTTATTATTTATTTATTTTGTATATTTTGTTTCCTTCAGTCTGGGCTGTCCTAATTATAGCAAGTAGGTAGGAGCCATTTTGTGGACACTGTTATTAAGGCAAGTCTGCATCATCTTAGAACCTTGTTTGTGCACCAGAATGGGAGGCCTGAAGAAGCATGGGAGCACAAAGTACTTGATACATCAAGCATAGAAACTTGATGACCTCGGTTAGGAGAGGCTACAGGTATTTTGCATCCTAATGAAAAAGTAACAAGAGTAACAAGTGTTTTAATTATTGGTATCTTTTCTTCCATGTACTTTATTTCTGTTTCTAAAGCATTGCCTACTGGTAGCTTCACTGGCAGTGTAACTTCACAGATTGTCTAACATATTTAGATGCTAGCGGAGGGGTTGAAACACTGAATCACCCCCCTGTGTGTGATGGAGTGTTCACATCTGAAATTACATTGTCTGCTCAGTAAGCTGCCTTGTACATCTATTGATCCGCCAGAGCCCACGGGTCCTCTTAATGAAAGTAATATGACAGTACTTGAACACAGTAATAAAACCACAGACTGAAGAATAAAGAGAGACTGTGTGCTGCCATCAAGAAATACATTTTCTAATTAGATTATTCTTCAATACCTATTTTGCTGTTTTCACAAATTCAAGAGAACAGTACTTCGTATGTTTTTGTATGTAAATTGTTATTTAAGGAGCACCTTTTGTGAATTAAGTCCAGGAATAAAATCTATTATCCACAAGGTAATCCACAAAAACTACTGGTATGCTCTGGAATAGGGAAGATTGTAACATACTTACCGTGATCTTCCTTTCCTGTACGAACTCCATGTCAGTACTTACTGGGTTAGCCCCTCCCCCATGCTCCCATCAGAAGGACCCTCCCCAAGTCTTTAAAGACCGGCCACACCCACCTACCGGCGTCTTTGTAACAAGCTTCTAAAATCACTTGAAAAAGGGCGGGCCGTACTGACATGGAGTTCGTACAGGAAAGGAAGATCACGGTAAGTATGTTACAATCTTCCCTATTCCCTTTACGAACTCCATGTCAGTACTTACTGGGACGTAGCAAGCTAGTATTTTCCCAGTGGGAGGGTAATAGGCTCTTAACAAGAATCTGTAGCCATAGATGGCAAGACTTTGAAGAGACCAATCATGCAACTTCTATAAGTGAATGTTAAGATTCCCGGTGAAAGCTCAAGAATAAGTGACAGGGATAAGAATAGTCTTATATCATAGGCTCTATACCCCAGAAAAAGAGACGTTAGCCCAGCGTCAGTGTGAGGAAAAGATGAATTCCATAACAGCTTGACTCTTCCAGAAGAAAAAGAGAGAGGGGGATGAAGACCTCCCTTCACCTGGCAAACTCAACAGTTTAAAATACTTACTCTCCTACTCACCAGAAAGCATCCATCACATGTATGCTTAGTTTCAGTGCAGATTTGTAAAGCACCTGTAAAAAACACTTGGTAGGAGTTAGAATCCAAACAGACCCCTTTGTATGTGTGGCCTGTTTAGAATATAAACAAAAGTGCCGGGCATAAAATGCACAATGAGGCATACTTGAGGCATGTACTTGATGTACTTGAGGCATGTACTTACTCTCCTACTCACCAGAAAGCATCCATCACATGTATGCTTAATTTCAGTGCAGATTTGTAAAGCACCTGTAAAAAACACTTGGTAGGAGTTAGAATCCCAAACAGACCCCTATGTATGTGTGGCCTGTTTAGAATATAAACAAAAGTGCCGGGCATAAAATGCACAATGAGGCATACTTGAGGCATGTACTATAATGCCTAACTATCTGATTGGCTAGCAATTAGATCTGCTCTAACTGGAAAGCAAACCCAGAGAACAGGGACATGGGAACCTGAAATTTATCTGGGGTGAGAATTACTTACTCCGTGTATGATCCTTACGATGGAAACACTGGTACCAACCTCTAGAAGATAATGCCAGATGGAGACAGGGCAATTACCTGAAGAATAAAACCCCAGTTGGATGGCAGAGCATAGCCTTGTGAGACATAGAACTGGTAACCCCTAGAGGATTTCGGAGTCAGAATAAAATAACCCAAGCAATACTATGATAGCCACAAGACTCACATAGGCAGGTTGTAGAGTAACCTGGAGAGATGCTCAGAGTCTCATGAGACCAATCAGATTTCCTCCTTCCAGCAAAGGAACATGTGTAGATGTAGGAAATTCAACCATCCTATATCATGCAAACTTCCTCAATGTTCTGCATTATTAAAATGGCAGGGGTTAGCCCTGCAGCCATATGTCTTTTGTGTCAGTGTGTTCCTCACATTGACTATATTTGAGGTAGCTGAATCCTCTTACCTTGAGTACCAGGCTGCCCACCATTGGGCATGCAGAGGATGTGCGTAGGCATCAATTGCTCAAGTACTTAGGACTGGACTGATCATAAGGATGTTTGAGTAACATCAGAAGGCTTCCAATCCACCAGACTAGACCTACTGTGTTAGATGAATGAACCTCCTGTCAGATGACCGAGACTTGCCGGGTCAGATACTAGGTCCAGTAAACTAGACCTAATGGGATAGGTGAACCAGACCTACAAGGAAAGGTGAACCATCCTACCGAGAAAGGTGAACCATCCTACCGGGAAAGGTGAACCATCCTACCGGGAAAGGTGAACCATCCTACCGGGAAAGGTGAAACATGCAGACTGTGAACTATGCCCACTGGGTCAGGTGAACTATACACGCTGAACTGGGACAATTTCGGTACCGATGACTTAATTTCCCCAGTTATGCACCAATGAAATAGAAGTAAGAGAAGTGCACACACCTCAAGAAATGCAAGACTGATATAATCTTTAAGACAGTCTTTAAGATGTTCTGTTGTGAGGCAATAAAATGGGTAGAACCTGTAAGTATGTAACCGTGACGATGCAGATTCTATACTGGTGGTTCAGGAGGACACCGATATAAAGAGAGGGAAGAATCAACACTCACTAGATGCTTCCATCATTTGCAGTCTAAATCAGTACCCATATGGTATGCAGAACAGCTAGCCTCAAAACATGGATACTCCATTTTTTTTTTTTTTTTATCTAGGAGACTAGACAAACAAATGGACAACTGACTAAGTCTGTCTTCTAGACACAGAGCAGAAACCTGGCTTTTGGGCCACAGAGATGTTCTGTTTTGCTGGTAGTATGACTTAAACCACAACAGCGATGTTCAGCCTGTATCATATTTTATACCACGGCAATCTAACTGCCAGGAGAGCTTATATAGGTAAGATTTAATAACAATTAAACTTAGCGATGCAACCCTAGTGACTGAACAAAGGTCATCTCCGAGGGGTGTGATGTGTGTGTTATGACAGTAGGTTTATTAGTAGTATGTGCCAATGCATAATTCTGTGTGGCAGTCACCACCTACGGCCCTTAGGAGGGACTAAGGAGCTATCCAGCTAAGGGCACAATCGGGTCTGGACCTCCAGGTACAGACATGGACGTAACTACTGAAGAAGCAGACCCCGCGGCTGCAGGGAGCCCAGGAGGCATAGGGGCCCCATGAGGCCAAAATAATGCTTTATCTCAACATGCATTAGCCATGCACATATATGCAGATGGCCCATACACATATACATATATGTATACATATATACTGACATATATACACACACACACACACGCATGATACGCACACATGTAAGACTCTTATGCAGAACACTTACACGCTACAGTTAACCATTGTTTAAGCATTCATTCTGAAGGTATTGGCTTTCTTAGGATAAGCATACTTCTCGGATGATTAGACGACTTAGTCTTATATAAAGCCACCATAAGTGATCCTTTAGAGACCACCAACAGGGTGTAGAGCCATGGTGCTAGCATGTATTAAGCCACATGTATTGTAATGGCAGATTATTACATAGGCCTCTGTTGAGGACCTAGAGATACTGCTCTCTGAGAGTATACTGACCAACCCCAGAGCTCCAGCTATGGATATTGAATAATACTGCCTATTTGACCGGAATAAGGAGCAAACTGCCTTGGCCCTCCAGTAATGCCGACAGTGAATTGCAACACAAAACAGGGAAAAACTTGCAGAGAAGGGCCCCAAACATTGTGTTGTACAATTAATACCTGTAATCCATATAGCAGACAGGCTTAGCCGTTCCTGCTGTGTATATCAGAAACAATATGTAAACTCACCTAGCACAGGGAGAACATCAACCTGATACAATTCCATGTTTAATTGAATTAAATAATACCTTAACATAGAAGAATGCATTGTATTATAAGACATTCAGATGTAAGTGTATTAGATCCTGCAAAGCAAAGATACAATCACAGCAACATGTTATACATAGTTTGAATTAGCTGCTGTTTAGAGCAAGCATACAGTATATCAAAGCCTAGCCGCCAGCCCAGGGATGCATTCATAAGGGCTACTGGTTCCAGGAGAGCAATACTGGAGAGCAATACTGATTCCAGAAATAGCAAAAACCTCAGCACATCACCTCACAGAACAAATAGCAGCATTCATTAGGGCTATTGTTGTCAGGTATGCAAATGTACAGGACTCAGTACACTGTAGTTTTGCATAGGATAGTGTTAGCCACTAGAACTATTGGAATAAAGTGAGCAATTAGCCAGAACTCGGCATACACTGCTGGTTTCAGGTGAGCAAAAGGTCAGAGCCTTGCACAGTGCAGATCAGCAAAGGATTAGCTCAGTACACTTCAGAACAGAATATGAACATGTTCCTTACCTGTAGCTCCTAATGCCAGGCTGTAAGTAGGTCTCTAATGCCACATATTGCAGAACACCAGGTTCATTGTTAACAGGCCTCACAAGTTTACTGATAGCAGTACTTACCAGAGGCTGCTGGACAGAGTTTCCAGTCTGCAGAGATAGAGAGTGGGCGGGGCCATCTCCACTTGCTATAGCTGGCAGTTGCACAGGAATCACCTGATTATACTCAGCTGGTGTCTGCACATACAGAGGAATCCCATAATTGTGTTCAATGGGGGGGATCACTTTACCAGTGGAACCCGCTGATTAAACTCAGGTGCTGTCTGCAGAAGCAGGTAACCAAAAGCAACTGCTGTGGTTACACAGAGGCAAATTGGATAATTGGTATCGCCTAACAGAGCCATGCACCGTTTCTAGCTGAAACCTATAAGGCGGACATTTTTTTTTTTTTTTTTAAATGACCTCCACCTTAGGAAAGTCTGCTGAGGGAGGCAGCTGGCCATGGAACCTGTCCTCCATTTAAAAGACAAGAAAAACAAAAGAAAAACAGGAGGCAGTAAGGCTCAGGCCCCTAACTAATTTTGCCTAATAATTGGCTGACCCTTTAACTGCCGCCTCCCTCGCCCATCCGTAAAAATAAAGGGTGTGTAGGGGCAACATACACCACTGCCCCTGGACGCCTTTTGGGCAGGTCAGGAGGGCACACCGGATGGGGGGACAAGCACTTGCCGTCGAATGCTCTGACAGCAATACAGAAACGCAACTGAAACACAGGCAGACCAGGAGTAGCAAACATTGCACACCAGTGCCTTACCTGATCCAGAAGCTGAAGCACAGACGACTCCAGGATATGAGGCCGAGTGCTGGGGAACAAAAGGTCCCATGGACCAAAAACCCCTGTCCCTAGGACGCCTTATGGGCAGGCCTATGCTTTCCCAAGGTTAAAAGAAAACCATTTTTGCTTCCGATGAGAGCAAAATGAGAAGGAAAAAAAGACGCCGGTAGGTGGGTGTGGCCGGTCTTTAAAGACTTGGGGAGGGTCCTTCTGATGGGAGCATGGGGGAGGGGCTAACCCAGTAAGTACTGACATGGAGTTCGTAAAGGGAAAAGGGGCTATTCTGTAACGTAGTAGGGTACCATGCCATAAGACTACTCAAAATATGAATAGATTAAAAAAAACAATAACACTGATTTACTTCCAATATACGGATTTATGCTATCTTAGAATAACAACATATGTGTATTTATAGGTTTTTTTGAACATGGGAGGAAACCCACTCAACCATAGGGACAACGTACATCTCTTGAGAATAAGAATGATCTTTATTGAAACAAACAATCATGTGCCCATTGTCATAAAAGGTTCTTGGAAATATTTATCAATTAAAACAAATTTTGATCCGTGGTAGTAAAGCTGGAAGCTACCAAGAAGTGATAAAATTTTAATTTCAATGTTTGATAAATCAGCCCTGTAGTGTAATAAAAACAGCTTATATTAATGTGTGTAACGTAAATGAAGTCAATTGAGACAAACCTCTACTTATTACTTCAGTGTATCTAGAAGGGAGAGATAATCATTCTGGTTTCATTCTTGTCTGGAGCTTTTGCAGCCATTCAATTCTTCAAGCATTATAGCAGAAAGTTTTGCCTATTGCTATTCATTCTCCACCTAGTGGTGGAAAGCGGAACTTAAAAGAAAATGAGACATAAAGCAAAAAATAAGTAATGTACTGAAATGATAAAATATGTGTAGATACTTAAACTAAGGTAACACACCTGTTCCTTCCCCATACTCCTATTCTTTCTTTTCTGCATAGCGCTAGCAAGCATGGCTAATAGGTAAACGAGATGACCTAATAAGACATTACTGGAATGGCTATACTGTTATGCTATGCATTAGATCCTTTTTGTATCGAACTATATATTCAAACAAATAAAAGTTGGATTTGAAAAAAAACCCAGTATAATTTAGAAATAAAAATGTCGCCATAAAAATCATGACCGATTCCTTTTAATTTCATGCTTTCGCAAGGCTCCATTGTTTTACCATCAAACATGGTGGCAAATGGCAGAACATGTAAGCAGTGGGTACAGCAAGTAGCACGCTTTCAACATTATTTTTAAACTACAATACAAAATTAAATGTATTTTTCGGTTGATCATTATCATTTGATAACCAAAAGTAGCTATGTTTTTGAACATCATTCTTCCAAACCAAACAGTTACGAAAAATATATATCAGCATCCAGGGTGCATGAGTAAAATATAACTGGCTTCTATAATATTGAGTAGCTTTTATTTCTTTCTTTTTTAATCTCTCGCTCACAAAGTGTCCTCATTTACCGTCTCTAGAGCATAGGCAGACTCCTGAATGCTTTCTGAACAAAGAGGCACTTCACTTGCCTTTCCTTTTAGAACAGGTCGGAAATTTTAGGTTCTATCCTCATTATAATTATATAAATTGAGTGTGCTTTACTAACTGTTCATAAAAATAGACTCAATAAAGGTCCCTGACGTAAGAAACTGCTGGGGTGCTGCTTCACACAAAATAATCGCTTCGAGCTGCTGTCCTTTCTGACATTGAAATTTGGAGAATAAAGTGTAAAAGCTTTATATACTTTTCCAGCAGATTCCTGCATGCCGCTGGGATTCCTCTAGGAAAACAGGAGTTTCTTTAAGAAGCATTTTTGCTAGGAAGTCATTTACAAAACAGCATGTTAGGTGTTTTGAAGTAACAATAGATACATACACAATGGCCCTGTTTTCTCATGTGCATTGCTGATGAATCATTTTCCTGAGGTTTGAGAAATAATGTAGCTTATAGTCTTGAATTTGTCATAATGTATGTAAGTGCATCAATGTGGATGTGGCATTGTGTTACATAGTGACAAAACAGCAGGGAATTTCTTATCATTATAGTTACTGTTATTAAAGGGATTCTGTCATGGTTTTTATTATGTATTTTTTATTTCTTAATTACACTGTTTACACTGCAAATCATTCACTCTACAATATAAAATGTAATTCCTGAACCAGCAAGTGTATTATTTTTAAGTTGTAATATTGGAGTGTAGGCAGCCATCTCAGGTCATTTTGCCTGGTCATGTGCTTTCAGAAAGAGCTAGCACTTTAGGATGGAACTGCTTTCTGGCAGGCTGTTGTTTCACCTACTCAATGTAATGGAATGTGTTGCAGTGGGACCTGGATTTTCAGTATTGAGTGTTGTTCTTAGATCTACCAGGCAGTTGTTATCTTGTGTTAGGGAGCTGCTATCTGCTTAACTTCCCATTGTTCTGTTGTTAGGCTGCTGGGGGGGGGGGCGATATCACTCCAACTTGGAGTGACAATATGTCTAGCCCCATTTCCGATTTCAAAATTAAATATAAAAAAATCTGTTCGCTCTTTTGAGAAACGGATTTCAGTGCAAAATTCTGGAGCAGCACAATTAACTTGTGCGTTTTGAAAAAAAACATTTTTTCCCATGACACTACCCCTTTAACATATCTGGCTTGTTGCTCATATATTGTTATGCATTACACACAAAATAAATACTGGATAATTACCAAAAGATTGACACACAACTCATTTTATGAGTAATAGTAATATATATGTGAGCTACAATTAATAATAAGCTATCTAGGGCATTACTCAGATACTGTATACTCTACAGATGAAAATTGGCAATGAAAATGCTCTGAATCTTTGGAGTTTATGTTCCATTGGCAGGAAATAGGGAGCAGCTTGAGTAGCATTAAAATGTAGCAATAGTGGTCCTTAGAGCTCAGATAATTCAATTTATTGCTAGCAAGCAAATAGAAGTCATTAACCAAATTCTACAGACACTCTTTAGAGGGTCAGTTCAAGACCTCCTTTGACCAGGGCTAGAGCCCCCTTTAGCTCATAACAAAGTCACAGTTATAATATATAACTGATCTGTCATTTCAAGAGTATCTAGGACTTGGACAGGGGGTCAGCCCCACAGTTTGGGAACCACTGATTTATGGTGTTTACATTATGATTTTTTTTTTTGCTCAAGTTAGGTTTTATTAAAGACTGAATAACAAAAACATTACATGTTTATTTTTCTTTTCAACATGGTTATTACATTGTTCAACATGGACCCTACCTTAGCTTCATACAACAATTACACAGTATTTTCCCATGGGCAACTGTACTTCCTTATAATAATGTACCACTTCTGCAGGGAGTTTCAACTTAACATTTCATCTAAGCAGTCCTGCAAGCAATCGCATTTTTCCTGTAAAAGCCCTTTTCTGGTAAGTGATTTTTTCCCTGTTACTTACTACGGTAACTGCCTGTTGCCAGTCCACAATGGAGGGGGGGAGAACTATCCTTCCACTTAGTCGTGACCAATTTTTTGGCTTGGAAGAGTGCCTTTGAGATTAGGGATCTATCCTTTGGGGGTACTCCTTAGTACCTATGTGTAATAAGCAGAAGGATGGGGTTTTAGGCAGCGTAGTGCCTATGAGGATTGAGAGAAGGAGTAGGACACTAGACCAGTACGGCATTAGAGTGGGACAGGACCAGACTGTATGCAATAGTGTGACGGGTTGTGATTCGCACCTAAGGCAGTTCATGGTTACATTGGGGTACATCTGGTGCAGCTGCTCTCTAGTGTAGTATGCTCTATGTATCAGATATAATTGTAGCAGTCTGTCCTAATAGCTGCTGGAGATTTGTGCCGGGGCACATAAGGCCTCCTTCTACTGGTCATCCGTTATGTATTGCAGGTCCGTCTCCCACGACTAACTACATTTTAAGGGTTTAGTTTGCACCTTAGCTTTAGATAGCCCGATGTATAGTTTAGAGAGGGTACCTTTCTGAACAGGCTTTTGTAGCACTTCTATTACTGGCGAGGGGGCAATTGTAATGGGCTGCCGGCTGTTCTGCCTTCTCAGTGCCGTACTAACTTGCATATATCTCAACCAGTGTGAGTTCGGTATTTGGAATTGAGCCTTTAGAGTGGCAAATCCCTTAGGTGCCGTACCCTCCCACACATCTGCTATGCTATTAATACCCTTTACAATCCATTCTGCCGGTGGAACAATGTGCATTAAGTTCGGGAATGCCTTGTTGGCTCATAGGAGAGTTTGTGGAGCATAGTGACCATAGTTCATTATTGCATGTACTATTCAAGGCTTGGGCTTGTGTACTGGAGGGGGTTGGTGGCCCCCCTTCCCTGTACTATCACCAAGTTCCATGGGAAGTGAACAGAGCTTGAGATAGCGGCCCAGAGGTTATATAGGGGTGGGTGCATGCTCGGGTGTAACAATACTGTAAGATGCGCTGTTTGGGCTGCAAGAAAATAGTGGTACATATCTGGCAATGGTAGTCCCCCCTCTCCCTGCGGCCTCATCATTGTTTGAAGGCTAATTCGTGCCCAAGATATTCCCCAGATAAACTTCCTCAATATAGAATTAATATTATAAAAACACTTCATGGGTATCCAGGTCGGAGAGTGCCAGAGAGGTTACAAGAGCTTTGGCATTACCACCATTTTTATAAATTGTAATCTCCCTACCGGCCCCAGTGGTAGGCGCTCCCAAGAAGTTATTTTCCCTTGTAAACAACTGATCTATTTGTCCACATTTAATCTGCAGAAGAGGTCCAAGCGGTTGCTAATTTCTAACCCCAGGTATGTGAATTGGGTGACTCGCTGTAGTACACATGGAGCTTCCTGCTGCCCTGTTTCAGGCGGGTCAAGTACATACAGAACTGATTTCCCGGGGCTAGTCTGCAATCATGTCAGCTCCCCAAAAAGCTTTGTTATGTTGAGAAGATTGGAGAGTGAGGCCCCCCTGTCCCCCAGGTAAATAAGAGTGTCATCTGCATATAGTTGGATTTTTTCCTCAATTCCGCCTAGCTTGAACCCCACTATATTTAGGACCTGCCTCACAGCTTGGGCAAAGGGTTCTATGGCTAGTGCAAACAGCAGTGGGGACAGGGGCAACCCTGCCTCGTTCCTCTGGCTAGGGGTAACACTGTGGTTAAGGTGGAGTTGACCCTTAGAGAGGACTTAGGAGCAGCATATAGGAGCTTCAAACCCAAAGCGTGTCAGCGTTTTCCAGAGGTATGGCCACTCTACCGTATCAAAGGCTTTCATTATGTCTAAAGCCACTTTTGCCCTCTGTCCCTGGTTATCATGTTTAGGATCATTTTGATCAGGGCTAACTAGCATACAGATGACCTTGCTTACTCTTGTGGCCAGGATTTTTGCCAGAATCTTAATCTTATCGGCCGTGAGGAGAGATATGGGCCTATATTACTCATAGAGCTGACGGTCTTTACCTGACTTAGCCAGTAGTGCTATAACAGCGTCATACATTGACCCCAGGAGGGAGCCCTTATACAGAGCTGCCGTGTACGTTTTAAGTAGTCAAGGGGCAAGTGTACTGACGTGCCTCTTTTACACCTCAATTGGAGCCCCATCCGCCCCTGGGGCCTTGCCATTTGGAAAGGAGTCTATGGCTTGAATTATCTAGTATAGGTTAATTTTAAAAAAATGGACTTTCTGAGTGAAATTTACCTATACCAGATATACCATGACCTGAATGAAAATCCTCATAGTCATATGGCTTGAATTACCTCCTCTACAGTGAGGCTATTATCCATGAAGTCTCTATGGTGCAGAGCCAAACTGGGTAGGTCTAAAGTATCTAAAAACCCTTCTATCAATGAGTAGGGTTGTGTTAGCTTAGAAGAATAGAGGTCAGAGTAGAACTGGACCATCAGCTGATTTCCTCTGGGTCGGTCACTATGTTCCCTACAGAGTTCTTGAGGGCAGCTATTGTTGGGGGTGTAGTCTGTTGCTTAGCGAGGTGAGCCAGCATTCTACCTGCTTTCTCCCCCTGCTCGTACACTTGTGTTTTCATAAATAATAGATTCACCTGTGCTTTTTGGTTCATGTATTGGGAGTACAATGTTTTCTAGGTCTGTAAGGTGGTAAAGTTTTCCTTTGTAGGGGATTGCACGGCCATTTGCTTTGCTTCTTGCACCTCCCCCTCTAACCTTAACTGCTGCAAATGTGCCTGCTTTTTAAAGGCAGCTATTTCAGAACCCAACTGCCCCCGCATGCATGCCTTAAAAGCATCCCAAACTGTCAGTGCGTCTGCCCTGGTCTCATTAGTATTAAAAAATTCACGTATAGTGGCATCAAGGTTGTCCTTGTTGTCAAGCACCTTCAACCATACAGGGTTTAATGACCATCTTGGTTGCTGTATTACATTACTCAGTTGTATCAGTATTTCTAGTGGCGCATGATCCGAGATCCCCCTAGGCAGATACTGTGCACTGGTAATTAACGATAAAGTGGGGTGATCAGCTATAGCATAATCGATTCTAAACAGCGAGGTGTGCGACTTTGAGTAACGAGTATTGTTACTTGTATTAGGGTTTCTATATCTCCAGATTTAAATTAGGCCAATACCATCCAACATTTGTTGCAAATCATTAGGCCTGGGTTACTGGGCAATCCGGGCCTACACAATTTATCTAGTGATGCATCTAGCATGGCATTGAAGTCTCCCATTGCAATAATTTTCGAGTGTGGGTACCGGGCAAGGAATTGTGCAAGATGAACTAGAGTTTCCCTATCATAGGGAGGAGGGATATAGATACTTGCCAGGACAAACTCCACATTAGACAGATGGCAATGGATAAACACATAAAGAAGAATGCCAATACCTGTATTTGCAGCAAACGGGGTGATCCCAAATTTATTCAATGGTGCTATACAACACTTTTCAAACGAGGACCGCATGGCCCTTCCTCGTTTGATCGTTTGAAAAGTGTTGTATAGCACCATTGAATAAATTTGGGATCACCCCGTTTGCTGCAATACAGGTATTGGCATTCTTCTTTACTTGTAATTACTACTGGCGAGTGGCTAGGCCAGTGCCATATATACCTGTATCCCCTGAATTGACTTTGTATGAATGGATAAACACATACCTGCCCTTGGCATCAGCCTTAACACAATCTAATGCAAAGGGCACTTTGTACTTTAGTACGGAAACCCCCGAGGAGTGATTGGAGTGTGTAGAGTGATAAGCCCACCCCACCCAAGGCTTTTTCAGAGCCAAGACTTTACTGCCTGTGAGGTGGGTCTCCTGGAGAAGGGCTATTTGCACCCTTTTCTGATTTAGGTGGTCCATGACATGGAAGTGCAGTGTTCCATGGCCCGTTAAGGGGTCTGCTTCTAACTGGGCACCCCACTTGAAGTAATATATGCAAAAGGATTGGCAATATAGGCCTGGGGGGAACTATGTCACTTGCCTGCTCTCTTTGAGGTGACATGCGCCCGTTACTGTGTCAGCGCGGGGACATCCTTGGAATCAAGTCAATTATTTGCGTCTTGCGGGGATGTGAAAAACTGTACGGTGGCATTGATTAATATTCTGAGACACGCTGGATATAACATCGCGTAGATTAGATTCGCCACTCTGAGCCGTTTCCTGACCTCATAGAACTTGGCCCCCTGTTTCTGGACCTCCGCCGAGATGTCCGCATATATGGAAACTGATGCTGCCTGGTACTGTAGCGATCCACGGGTCCGAGACATCGTAAGGACCACGTCCCTGTCCCAGGCGTTGAGGAGCCGGGCAATAAGCGGTCTGGGTGGGGCTCCTGTCGGCGCTGGTTTCATGGGGATTCTGTGGGCCCGTTCGACTGCAAACGCTGGGAATAGATTAGCGTGCCCAAAAACCTCCGACAGCCAGGCTTGCACAAACTGCTCCGGCTTGTCTCCCTCTGCCTTTTCCAGGAACCCCACTCATCGGCCTTCGCAGTTGCAGTCGCCGCCTCATGTTGCAGCTCCTGGATTCTTCCCGGTATCGGATCACACGCGTCCTCCAAACCACTCACCCGCTGTTCAACTGCAGTAGTTCTTTCTCTCAGTTTTTGGAAGTCCTGCTTAATAATAGATATAGAATAGAATAGAATAATAATCTAGTTTTATCTCATCGGTTTTTAAACTGATAAGGGTAGTGCACGTATCCTTGAAGGCCCTGATTTCTTTCAGGATCTTGTTCAGCGTGGGCTCCGGGGCCATTCCTGGGATGGTGACGAGGGATCACTCGCAGGGGTATCGGCGCCATCTTGCCTTTCCTCACAGGCATATTTGACCAGCCTGCCCGATGCCGAGGTGGCTCTTTTCTGAGCTCTGTTTTGCCCCATAAGTAGCCGCTGGGGAAGTTTGTGCCAGGGATGGTCTTCTGAGGCCATTTTTGCTAAGAATAAGTAGCATGAAGCTTCAGGCCACGTCCCGTTTAAAATGATTAGTCAGTGTTCGGTGACTAAAAAAAATTACGCGTGGACAATAAGTATTATGACTGGCTTACCTGCACAGCTGCTTGTGCCATTCTCAGTATCTACAATGGAAATTTATCCTGACAAATCTGGGCATATTTTTAGTGCTGATTTCTATTTCTTTCTTTCAATTGCTAAGAGAAACACAATGCAACTGCACAAAATAGAAGCTTGCTGTCCTAAAGATACAAAGGGGGAAACCTAGGCATATGTTTTTTGTAAATTGCATTGTGCCCCAGGTAAGACCCTCCGTTTCTTGTTTCTGCCTAGCAACTAGATCATTTTCGTCATTGCAAGAGGAAAACACTTACGGGGGAATGTAATAAAAGTCAGTAACGGAAAAACTATTCGCAATGCGAAAAGTTATGCCTTTGCGCGAACAAATTTTGCTTTGCGCGAATATAATATAGTTTTTGCGAAACCGGAAACAGTTTAGCGACCACTTCCGATAGTGGAAAACAGTTTGTGAATTGTATAGTTTGCGCCAATGCACAGTAAATGTAATAAAACGTCTTACTGAAAAAGTCGTTATGTTTGCTCCTAAAGATTACGTCACCTTCAAGAGTGCGCGATTAAAATTCACAATGCACAATTACAATTCACAATGCAATAGCAGTTTAAGGAACAATATTACATTGTGAGTGAATTGTTTTGCTCTTTGCAACTTTTATTACATTCCCTCGATAGTAGGCAGTGGGCATAAACCATTTACTGAGTATTAATCTGAGCAGTCTCCTCTGAGATTCTAAGAGATATTTGTATGTAAAGGTCAAGATGTTTACTTTCAGTTGTTTATAGAAGCTTTAAATCATATTGTTATGACTGTTCTTGCAAAGAATAGTGGCTTGATATTTTAGAACTTCATGCAAACAACTTTTCCAAAATTTAAATTTTAAATTATACCCAAGTATGTCATTCACATTCAGCACTTTTTCCTTCATTATGTTAGATAATAATACATAAGAGGCCATATAATACACAGTCACCCTTTTTCACTTTAAGATATTTCAGTGGGAAGTGTAACAATGTAGTCACATTAATTGCTTTTAGTGCTAAGTAGTGTTGGTAGAGAAGCCCTAATATCTGCATGAGTTCCATTAATATTAATTTATTCACTTTATTGTTATAAATATTCAGTCAGATATTGCAATACATTATATTCACCTTATGTAAATGGAATTTGTTCATTATTCCTCTAACTGGGTGCTGTCCCTTACAACTATTTAGTCTACAGACTCCAGTGAAGAAGTGGCCTATAGCAGAATGTTTGTGTAACAGTACCAAACAATTACCTGTGAACACAACACCTTATAGACATAGGATTGTGCTTATATTCTGGGAATGGAAATGCACATTTGATTTGGATGTTTTTAGTTGAACATTTACCTTATCATCCCTCTTGTACTGCTTTTAGAATATTTTCTCATGTTGCCCTGTTTCTTATGTTGTGCTTGTTTTCAGAGCTCCCATCATCGGAACACCTGAGTGTAGCAGATGCAACATGGCTGGCCCTTAATGTGGTGTCAGGAGGTGGCAGTTCCTCCAGCTCTCAACCAATAGGAGTGACCAAAATTGCCAAATCAGTTATTGCACCTTTGGCAGATCAGAACATCTCTGTGTTCATGCTGTCCACCTATCAAACTGACTTTATACTGGTAACTATGTCTGTTTTGTTCATTTACTATTGATCTCCATGTTGTCATTTGGTTGCTTGCATTGTTTGATTGAAAGTAGTAACTCAGAAAATGTGTTTAAGACTTTACTGTATGTGCAAACACGAAGATAATTACTGAAATTATATAGGACTAATCTAATATCACAAAGAAGCTTGCTGTGATTTACTTTGATTTAATTGTCCCTTAAACATTTTCTATATTGGATATTGGGCACACAGTGGAAACATCTGAACTGCATTGAGTTAAACACACATACTAGTTTATACTCTTCGGAAGCAAAACCAGACTCCTGCGCCGACAAACACTGAGATTGCTGAGCTTTTAACTGTGAGCGTTAATTAGTTTTGGGCACCCAGGGATGTCAGTGGCATGACTTCACAGCCACTTCTCTCAGAGATGTAAAACCATCATCATGACCTACTTGTCTTGCTTTCCATCCAGATACTGACTCTTTCAGTTGCTCTGCCCTTCTGTTATGTTTCCTCTTAAATAAATAGCAAAAAGTAGCAGATTTTCTAAACTTGTAATTCATTGCGTTGCACTAATATAACAACATGCTTAAATCAGACACATATTTTTGCATGATAGTGTGGTATGTGTTTGTGCTTTCTATATTCTAAAGTCTTTGAAAGGGCATGTAGTATAACCTTAGCAGAGCCTTAACTCCCATAATACTCCATGCCAAGCAAAAGGGCATAGAAATGTTGTCCTTTTCAAGCAATAGAGCTTCTTTACTTGTAATCGGCAGAGCACATCATTTCACAGGTGAATTGACATATATCTTTCCTTGCACATTATCATTGGTGCACACAATGCATATGACACATTGCTCATTTTATTGGGAAAAGGGTACACTTCACATGCTTGTATTAAAATGTCTTGAATTCTAAAGACGCAAAAACACCACCTTTACATCAAAACTATATAGGAAAATAATAATATGATTATATATAGGTCAAGACTTTTGAATCCATCATTTCTAGCCAGGCAGTTAGCCTCCGTCGTCTAGCCTTGTTTGTCAACTGGTCTCTGTTTTAGGTACGTGAGAGGGATCTGCCTTTTGTGATGCACACGCTGGCAGCAGAGTTTACCATACTGCAAGTGGTAAATGGAGAAGCTGTAGCTGCTGATAACCTGGGAGTAACAAATGGATTTGTGAAACCCAAGCTTGGTATGTGTCATAACAGAGCACATTTTGACTGTTATGTTGACTCATTTTGTTTATATGAGCACATGATATGCATGCACACCATGATATGTTAAATTGAAGTATACCATACATGACTATAAACTCCCGGGAAGAAAGTAATCGATAGAGGCCTATTTATAAGGCTTCCTAAAAACTATAGAGATTCTTCTGGAATTAAGATTTTTATTAAGAGTTTAAAGAAAAAAATATATATTACATATATTTTTTCTTTTTAATACATAGGTATGAGCACCGAACAACTTCAGGTGGTTTGATGCCTTGTATTTAGAGGAGTAAAAATGTCATGGTCAAAACACCAACATGTCATATCTGTGCCATTGCCCTTATAGTAGGCAGATGTCAATGATTTCTGTCTCATGTAAATTAATCATGTCATTGTCTTCTAGTTCAGAGGCCTGTTATTCATCCTCTTTCCAGTCCCAGCAATATGTTTTGTGTAACTAGCCTGGACCCTTGTACACTTCCGACTGTGACTACACTCCTAATGGATGTTATGTTTTACTCCAATGGGTAGGTACAATACAGGTGTTCTACATATTTTACAGCAATTACAAGTTAAAACATGTTACATCATCCTATAAAAAAGACATATTGCTCCCAATTAATTATTGCATGTCACATTATTGGCATGCCCTTTATTCACCTTCAGGCCTTGTAGGTTACTACTTAGTATAGTCTACTCTAAAGTCTATGTAGCTTGTCTTTATATGTGATATCTCAACTGGCACATTTTTAGGATGTGACCAAATACAGCAGAAAAGATTCAGCCAAATCCCAAAGCAATTCAGAGCTGTAATGTGAATATGCAAATAATGCATAATGCACAAAAAAGGAAAAAATGCAGCCAAGAGAAAAAAAGCATCAACTTCCAGTCTGGATTTTGGTTTGGATTTGGTTTGGTTAGGCACTCCCGATAGCTTAATCCGAACTGGGCTGGGCAAGAAAGAAAAAAAGGCTCAAATTCTGTCAGATGTGGGGTTCATTGCATCCCTAATCATGTCTTTCATTTGCAAAAGAATGTTGACAAGGAGGAAGTCAAATTTCAAGTTACCGTTTTGACACCAAGCAGATTTATCAAGGGTCGAAATTTCGAAGTTAAAAATACTTCGAAATTCGACCATCGAATTAAAATACTTTGAATTCGAATATCGAATTCAAACTTCTTTTCAAAGAATTTGGCCATCGAACGATCAAAGTAAAATCGAATGATCGAACGATTAAATCCTTCAAATCAAACGTTTCTAACAATTTTATTGTACGATCGACCGATTTTTACTTCGACTTCAAAAACGTAGAAAAATGCTGTAGAAGGTCCCCATTGGCTTACATAGCACTTCGGCATGTAGTATCCTATTCAGTGGTCGAAGTATCCAAAAATTACTTCGAATATTTTTTTACTTCGAAAATTCCCTCTAATTCACTTCGATCCTTGATAAATCTGCCCCCAAATCTTGTGTCCACATTGCCACATTACCCACTGAGGGTACTAAACTATTTTTCTGTGTCTGTCCAGAGTAAAAGATCCAGTATTGGGCAGCGAGGAACCTGGTCATATCCGCTTCTTTTCCTTTTCCCTCATTGAGGGCTATATCTCCTTGGTGATGGATGTACAGACACAGCAGAGGTGAGGGAAACCTGACAGTTGATATTTTTGACTACACATATTGCTTGTTACCTGATTTATTGCTGAAGCTGGGTCACTGTGCCATATTGTGCAACTGCTGTCTCTATATGTGCAGTCGTCATATTCTGAATAAAGATACTTATTGTCAGGTATTCAAATGACACATCTCATATATTCAACTGACAGCAATGTCAAGTTTCCAGTTTGTCTCTGCATTGAAATAAGCTCCTTGTATATTATGGGACTAGCAACCATTGATTGGAACATGGGCACAGGAGAAAAGTAGGTTTAACATCAGAAAAGGCTGGGGATAAATAAAAATATGAATTAAATCCCTGTTAATGACAAAAAAAATATGACATAATTTGAATTACCTTAATATTGTGTGTGACTATTAATTACTAGCATACATATACAAGTGCAATATGACTTGCACTACCATAAAGAATCTGAAAAATGGTGTGCATGGGTCAGATTGGATGCAAAATGTGTTATCATATAGAATTCTTTGTGCGCACCACATATGTTGTGTGCGCTTGCCTCAAAATTTGTGTGTGCATGCACAAGTGCACAGCTTAGAAGAAACATGCCAATCACCATTAACACACATAGCACTAAAATACACAGATGAAAATGGGCCTAATACATGTATGCTGCAAATGACAGGTGGCACAAAGAGCTATTGGTCATTTGCATGTACCATAGGCCTAGTTATATTGTTACTGGCTGCAAGCATTTGAAATTTATAGATGTGCTCATTATTTTATTTAATAATTAATCCCCTGTTTTAAAGTTTTGGTCTTTTAGTCATCAAGCTTTTCTTTAGAAATGAAGAAAAGACAAACATACCATTGTCTTAAAAAATGTAAAGTGTCTACAAGATCTCCCTAAAAACCAGATCTCTAACATTCCAGAAAACTACAGAGGTGTGTATCGGCTTTGAATACAAGACCATTTAATTACACACACATGGAACAAAAATTCATAAACGCTGCCTGCATTCTATAGGTGTATTTGTGTTGGTTTGTTTTTTAGGTTCCCTAGTAATTTGCTGTTTACAAGTGCATCAGGAGAGCTTTGGAAGATGGTTCGCATTGGCGGACAGCCTCTTGGATTTGGTATGTATAAACTTCTGGTTGCACTGTTAATTATATGAAATATATTGTTATAGTTTTAAAACAGCAACACAGTTCTGCTTGGTTTGTTCAGCAGTACAGAAAGGGGCCTAATTCTGGTGGAAGTTGCTCCAAAAAAAATCGGATAAAAAATATGCCGTTTTTATACACAACGATGCTGAGCGATGTGTGGTGAAATATTTCTTACACCACATAATAAGTGTGTGAATCATTGTTGGTGGGTCCAATATGCTTATGCTGTAACAATGTATTATGATTGTTTGAGAAAAATAAATGCTTTGAGGTTATCTTGATTTAGTGACCTAACATGTCTGCACCCAGATATTATTATTTTAAATTTGTATCTGGACATGAGTATGTGTGCACACGGCCTACTTGAAATTAAAGGGTGCTTTGAATAGCAATTTATTGCTAATATGATCCTTAAAGCCGAATGATTGGAAGGTTACAGTAAGGCCAAGCATATGTTTTGAATCTTCAGCAGTCAGCCTGTATCACCAACGTTAAAATGGAAAAGAACAAAGCTAATGTAGTTGGGCACAGTAGAAAAGATGGAGTATAAACCAACATTCCATTTTACACTCAGCAGACCCTAATGTGTTGAGTGAATCTCGTAAGGACTTTAGGTTGTAAGCTGCACTGGGGCAGGGCTTGATATGATTAATGATTATGAAACATTTTTGTAAAGTGCCATGTAACATATTACTATTAGTATTATATAATAACCGTTAAGACAGATGTTCATAAGTTATTGTATGATTCTTTCCTTTCTGTAGATGAATGCGGGATTGTTGCACAGATCTCGGAACCTTTAGCTGCTGCCGACATCCCAGCATATTACATCAGTACCTTTAAGTTTGATCATGCACTGGTAAGTTGCAGAAGTTGCAGTAGCTGTAGAGCTATGGAACTTCATTATGTATTTAAAAATAGATTCCATTTACAAAGCAGCAAAAAGAATGTAAAAAACTCAGGAATGGTGTCACGATTGTCACCCTAAATCCAGAACCAGTGCTTTGCTCCCTGGTCTCGGCTCTTGCTTCTGCCTTTAACAGCCGCCTTTCACTTCGGGAGGAGCCCACAGCTAATTGGATGCTGCCAGGTCTTAATAAGAGAGGAGCCAAGCAAAGGTTCTGGACGAGCAAAGAGGCACGGTCGTTAGCAAGGTTTTGGACAGAAGGTACAGTTCAAGGAGCAGACAGGCCGGGGTCGGTGCGGGCAGAATACAAGCAAGGTCAGTCAGGCCGGGGTCGATACAGGCAGCGTTCATGGATAGTCAGGCAGGCAAGGGTCAATACAGAATAGTCCAGCAGGCACAGGTCAGGATAATCAGAGTTCAGAATAGTCAGGAAGGCAGGGGTCAAAACAGCAATCAAACACACCGAGGATACTAGCAAGTAGACCTAACAACGGGCAATAAGTTTGTACACAGAGCCCCTTTAAATATTCATATTTGGCGCCATTGCAGTGACGTCATGACACTCGCGCCAAGCCAAAACCCATATCCGAGCCTGCGCTTGGACTAAGAGGATCCCTGCGGCGGGTGTCCCCGGTGTAAAATAAAAAAAATTTGCATGATCTGTGGAGATATATTTTTTTCTTACAGCAGCAAAAGCAAAACAAAAAATTAATTTACTAGCAGCTCAAAAATATCAGCTGATGACAGCAGGGCATATTTAAAGCAGCAACCTGCAGCATCAATGGATTTGCATGTCCTTGTATCCTAAGTTATGTAACATCAGTAAAGTCTAGAATTGCAATTAAGTAATTAGGTCGAATCTGTCATATGTAGTAAATTTAATGCAAGAAGGTCATACAGAAGAATTTTGCCCAAATCTGGGAAACAAAACACAGTCCCATATTCTTCTTAACAAAATTGTCAACGTGTCAGACTCAGCTGATTCTTAAATCAATACGAATTGATCTGCCATGTTCTTGCTTCTATGTAATGGACTATTTCCCAGGTTATTACCGAAGGTCAGAGGGCTCTCTTGGAGAAACGATGCCGATTCTTGTTCATATTTCATGTTCTGCTCTATTACACTCCTTTAGTTCTCAGTCAGGCAATACACTAGGTTTAAAACTGTGCACCCTCCTCAGTGCTGAGCAGGATGGTTTAACTGTAAGTTTCCTTCAGTTGGACTGTGGCATATTCTATTTTGAAGTAACCCACTGTCTTATAGAAATATCAGGCTTCATTTTTATTATTGTCTATTATAAAATAGAAAGTCTGCACTCAGGATTTGCACTGGAATCTCTTAAATAATCAGTATGAACAGCTGGCATTTCTACATATCCCAATTAATTCCTTGTATATTTCACTATTAAGGAATACTATACATTTTGAATGAATACTTAACCAAGATAAATTATTTCATAATAAGTGACCTGTTCAAATTAGCATGTTAATATCTGCAAATATTGCCCTTTTAAATCATTTCTCCTTGAGACACACTTTGTGATGTTCTGTGTGCTCCCTCAGAGATCACCTGACAGGAAATGCAGCTCTAAATGTAACAGGAAGATGTATGAGCGTAAAAGACACTGTTTGCCAATTTATTGGCTGATGTAACCTAGAATGTGTGTGTGTCCTTGTACCTCATATAAGGCAGAAGGTGGAGATTTGTATTTAAAATGGCAGTCTCTCTATGTGGAATTTTCTACTTTTCATATACTACTAGAAAAGTATATTTTGATGAAACGGCTTTCTTTATATGAAACAATGTTTTACATATGACCTGCGTTATGTGGCTTATTTTTATAAACCCCTGCAATGTTTATGGTTACAGTTTCTCTTTAAACTACATAATAATAGTCCTGAAATAAAGAATTTTATTCAAGTTAAACACTTGAAGATCCACATGGAAATTGATTTCCACCAGAAGCATTAACTGGAGCTTGCAGGTCATTATTGACATATATAAGTCCTGTTTGGACTGAGATCCTCAGTGGAACCCCACTGCCTGTTCATTTTACTGAGCCTGGCTCTTTACAAGTTTCTTGTATTCTTCATATCCAGGCTCTTTTGCAACTAGTCAACTGTAAGAATTAGACAAATAGGAAGGAAAATGGTGTTTTTCATATTTTGTTCCCCTGAACCTTTCCATTGCATATATATAACACTTTGGCACTATCCGTAATTTCATGGTGCATTGTATCTGTCTAGCGGTTTGTCTGCTGTGGTTTCTGTTGTGCTTGATTTTCACTCTTAGTTCCACCTGCTGTCTGTCTGTCTGTATTTTACTAGGTACAGATAATGAACCCAATCATTTAGATACAGGGTGAATTTTCATTTAGCATAGTTGAAATTTTGCCAAAACTTTACAAAATGTTTTTTTAAATGTAACTCTTAAAACAGTGGATACTTTGAATATTTAAAAGCCAGCAGGTTTATTATGTAGGAAAATAGGTTTTCTTTACTGAAAAAAACCTTAAAGGGATACTGTCTATGATAGTATAAATTACATTGTTTACACTGCAAATAATTCACCCTACCATATAAAATTTTATTCCAGAACCAACAAGTATATATTTTTTAGTTGTAATATTGGTGTGTAGGCAGCCATCTCAGGTCGTTTTGCCTGTTCCTGTGCTTTCAGTAAGAGCCAGCGCTGCACTTTCTGGCAGGCTATTATTTCTCCTACTCAATGTAACTAAAGGAGTCGCAGTGGGACATGGATTTTTACTATTGAGTGCTATTCTCAAATGTAACAAGGAGCTGTAATCTTGTGTCAGGGAGCTATCTGGTTACCTTTTCATTGTTCTATTACGCTGCAGGGGGGAAGGGAGGGGTGATATCACTCCAACTTGCAATGCAGCAGTAAAGAGTGACTAAAGTTTATCAGAGTACAAATCTGAAACATGGCTGGGGGCACCTGGGAAGCGGACAGTGGGACTCATTTATCAACACTGGGCAAATTTGCCCATGGGCATTTACCTATAGCAACCAATCAGTGATTAGCTTTTTAAAGCCAGCTGCAAGTAGAACAATGAATGCAGCAATTTGATTGCTTGCCATGGGTTACTGCCCACGGGCAAATTTGCCCAGTGTTGATAAATTACCCCCCGTATATCTAGCCCCAGTCAAATTTCAAAATGAAATATAAAAAAAGCTGTTTGCTCTTGAAAACTGATTTCAGTGCAGATTTCTGCTGGACCAGCACTATTAACTGATACGTTTTGAAAAAAAACATGTTTTCTCATGACAGAATCTCTTTGTTAAGTGTTATGGTAACCTTTCCATGTAAGATATATTAGTGTTGGTGGAGTCATTATTTTCATTAGATTCATTGAGTGCCACATGACCAGAAAAGGAATTCCCTCTTTATTTTATTTATTATAATAAAAAACAGTGCTCCTTTTGAAATTTATGTAATATAAATATTGGCGTGTGTATATATATGTGCATATTATATTGTGTTTGTTCAAGAGTTTTTAATTTTCCTTTTGATTCTTCTAGGTACCTGAAGAGAACATCAATGGTGTAATCAATGCTCTCCAAGTCAGCCAAGCAGAAAAACATTGAATTTTTTAAAACTTTTTTTTTCATTATCTGTGCAGTATTTCAAGAGGAGCTCAGTTCTGCGAGGTGCCATGAAGGCAAAAAAAAATAAGTAATAATGCTCCAGAAAGTTTGTTTCCTTTTAGTCATAATATGGTTTCTCTTCTGTTAGTTTTCAAAGTGATCTGTAGACTTTCTGCTAACTTAGAGAAAAAAAAATAAAAATGAAAAAAAAAATGATAAAAAACAAAAATGACAAACATGACAAAAAATGTATTGCACAGTTAAATCTTAACGTTACAGAAATGTCGTGAAGCCAGCTGTAGATGTAGGATCTGCACCTTATAGAGCTGTGTGAGGGTTTCATTCAGTAATGTGACAATGGTAGGGAAAGCAAATGAACACCGCACAGAGGTGCAGCGATATATTGCACTGTATTCAAATTTCAAATGGCATCAGACTTTCAGAAAAGATTGTAATTTAACAATTTCTGCATATTTGAGTAGAATTTTTTTTTTCCTTTGATTTGTCAGTTCTGGAGAGCAAACTTTTGCTGGCTCCTATTGCTTAAAGCAAGGTTTTGACTGAGTAGTACAATGTCCTCTCACATCAGTTGTTCTCATTGCAGCTTTATATAGTCTTTTTGCACCTTGGTTGAACTTACAATTTTCATCCTTTCTATGTCAGCTGTGTTTTATCTAATATTATATATATATATATATATATATATATATATATATATATATATATATATATATATATATATATATATATATATATATATATATATATATATATATATTTAAAATTCTTTTGTGATGACCCTTTAAGCTATGGGATGTCAAGAAACTGATGTGAACTTTGAGCCCCATAAATTTCAGATTAAGAGTCAGGGGGATCAGGGCTGCAAATTAGATATTTTAAACTTTACGCCAAAATAGCCTGTCAGAGAATTTTGATTGGCAGTTTACAGCAACAAACATTTTCTGCTTGTGTTTTACGGATCAGTACTGGAAATTCAGTTGTTTGGCTTGTTTTGTAAAGTTCTGTTTAGTTTCTCTTACAAAACAGTTACACTACAATTGCTAGATTATATTTTAATGTGCCTCTTCTGGGTTATGTTTCACCTGTGTGCAAGCTCAGTAAGGGCCACGCTAGCATAGAATTTCAAAATGTAGCACTTTACTAAGTTTTTAAGAAGCCCAGGCAATTCAGGTTTCTTTCTACACTTCACTAATAGGCAAGGCAGCTAACATAGTCCTATAAAAGCCACAGGACAACAAGCATGGTGCAGAGTAACGTGGCTGCCTTCTGAATGCTAAACCACATGCCTGAACTCTACTGAGTGGCCGTGGATGTTACACAATATCATTCTATGCAATGCAACTGTGCACACTGTGTCACTTCTTTAGAAGGCATTTCATGTAATAGAAGGGCTTGGCATTGGCATAGGTTTAACAAAACTATATAGTATTTCCTTATTCTGTTTAGCACTCCCTTCTAGAAAAATAAACTACGTGGAAATGCATATGGACTTCTTAATTTGACCACAGTGCCCATGTTTGTGTTATGTTGCTTTGTAAAGGCATTTTGCTTTTATGGTGCTTTGAAATATTTGCAAACTGTTCCATAGTCTTCAAGGCAAACAGTTTCATCAAGTGTATGTCCAGCTCTTACAGGATAATACAGTGATTTGTAACAGAGTGTTATGTTTTAATGAGATATGGATTAAATGAACAAATACATTCTATTCTAGGCAGAAAATACATATTGTGTGCAGCCAAGCTAAAATCTATCATATTGTCCAATCTCAGACATTTTCTATGCTCAAAGACACAATATAGAAGAACTATCTATTCTACACCCCTAGCCATTATTGATATACAGTATGTAAGCATTGTGCAGATTCTATTTGGCCCATATTCCAGTAATTACATACAGAAATGAATCTCTTCAAATGGCTAGCGACAAAACAGGACAGCCTTGGTTAAGACATCAGTCAGATATTTTCCATTCTCATTCCTCCCGGTTCTTCTGTGTAAACTTGCAAGCACTCTTCAAATATCCTATAAGTATATGAAAGTAATGTTAGTCTTAATTTCCAAAGCTGGCACCACTATGCTTGTTAAGTTTAAGTCTGCAATTCTAGCAGAACTTTCATTTTTCAGTCGTCCTCATTTTGGTAAAACAAAGAACATCAAGCAAGCTGTGCCCACCCAGGGTACATCAGAGATACAGGCACCCCTGGCAGCACACAAACTGCACCTTAGCTTTGGAAAAGTTTCTTAGTACCTACTGAAATAACTGAGACTGTAACTTAACAAGCATCATGGCTGCTGACTCTGAGAAACGGCAAATACTATTCCATGTAGTTTGTTTGATCTGGGCTTTCACTCATCTTTAAGATTATTCAGTTGATAAATTACAGTTTGTCCTATTCTGTGTGTAACTTGTCGGAAAACATGAATCCGTCAGTAAGATAAACTGTCATTTTAATTAGCTGGTATCTGATGTAACAGAGCACAGGATAGAAACCAGATTTGCTTCATATTATTAGGGAACAGGTAGAAAATGTGACCATTTGCACCATTTTTCACTGATTTGTAGCTTGATTTCTTTTACAAAATCCACACAGTCATTCGTGTTTGCATCTACACAAAATTACTAAAGTGCCAAAACGGTTTCATGGCTCATGGCTGCTGCATTTTTTTTATCCAAGTATGGCCTTTAGAGCTACTTCTGTAGCTTTTGGTATATTACCCTGGTATATTAACAGGCGCATGTCATTCAAAGTGTAGTTCCTTTTGTACATAAAACACCTCAGTAAATTTCCCCTTACATTATCTCTCAATGTGATAACCTCCATAAATTCAAAGGATATGCGAAAAAGAAATGTAAATTCCATTAACTTTAAAGTGACTTTGGCATAGTTGCGTGCAGTGATCCACCTGGCAGCCTTCAAGTGCTGATGAACTACAACATATTGGGGCACATTTACTATTGAATTGTAGAAATTCGGTGGTCAAAGGTTTTTTTTTTGACCGAATGTAGCTGTTTTCGGTTGAATTCAAATCGGTCGATCGTAGAAATCATTTTAATCGATAGAACGAACGATTTTGAAAAAAAAAAACAAAAAACTTTGACTTCTAAAAACGTAGCCAAATACTGGCTATGGGTTCTAGGAGGCCCCCATAGACTAACATAGCAATTTGGCAGGTTTAAGGTGAAGTGTCAACGTTTTTTTAAAGAGACAGTACTTAGATTTTCGAAATGGTCAATTATTCTAAGTTTTTTCAATTCATATCGAATTTTGGCCTATTCGATGGTCAAAGTACCCAAAAATTACTTTAGACATTGTGAGGACACAATGGGGCCCATTTACTTTGAGGGATAGCACTTCTTGCTTTCCATAGATCAGTAAATAGTGGGTTCAGACAATTCCCTGATGCAAATTTAGATATAAACTATATTTAGGTTATCTTTGTGACTAGTAGTTTTCTTTAGCATGCCTTTTCTATTTCATATGAAGAGGTATATTTAAATATATACTGCCATACAACACATTTCACAAAGAAATGCCTGTATCCCTTCTCTTGTGAGCTAGTAGAGAATGGAATAATAATATTTTTTTTTTTTTCTACATCTGTTGTTTTCACCAAATGAGCAAGTTAGAACACTCCAAAGCCAATCCCACACAATTCTGGCACCTTCAGATCACTTTATTTGTCTTTAAAGGAAAGGCATAGAAATGTGTTCATGGTTGTGGTTTAGAAATGTCCTTATTGACATATCAGCCCCCTTAAGTACAGTTGGCAAGTAAGCACTGCTAGTAGATTTAATTGTCTAATAATAACAGGTGGCTAGAGATCTGCAGGATTCCATTGGAAGCAGATTTGTTTCTGCCAAAGAGCTTGAGACAGTGTGGGGTTAGTCACATAGGAAGAATACATGAAACTGGAGTAAGGAAGATTAATGGCATAAAACTGTCAAAAAATATCATATCTGCAGTATTTTCACAGTTTTATGAATCTGTGTATGCCTTGCGTAATTTTAAGTTTTCTGGCATCCAATTTTGGCCTAACCCCACTTTTCCCCATTACACAAGAGAAATAGTTACTATTGAAACTGTGCAGTGGCTAGCATTCTATCCTTGTTTATCATTGATAGGACCATGACAGAGGAAATACTTGAATATGGCAGCCACCTTGGTGAGCCCTAATTTCATGGTAAAAAATGATCGTTTTTATTTTTGTAGTTGATGTGGAATGTGTAGTGTGTGCACAGTCTTGCAGGTTAAACCCCAATTATTGTACTTTTAGTCCATTCTTTGAATGTAAAAAATAGGCCCTAGAAAGCTTTTAAAATGTCAGCATTACCCCCTGTCAGCACCACAATAGTTCAGTTGGAGGTTCTGGATTGCAATGTCTGAAGTGATTTAGGTTTAAAGGAATGCAGCCCATATTCTGTAAATAATGTATGTGTTGCAGGCCTGAATCTTTACTAAGGATTACAGAAGTTCATAAAATGTCTGCTGCCTGGAATGGGCTGCCGCTCTGAAATATTGAGTGATGTAGAAGAAGCAATTTGGAAATACAAAACTAGGACAAGTTAACTGTTTATAGTTGCAGTAAATTCCACTTCTGTTGGGTGGTAGTGGATGTGCTCAATAATCCATCAGGTTATGCAAATATAATGACTCACCCTGAAAAAGTTTATTGGTTAAAAACACTATAAAGGGGAATGGCCATAGCTAAAAACATACACTCAAACTGTGAATGTTTTGTGTAACATTTTAATTTTTTTTTTATAATTTGTCTTGTGATTCAGAAATAAAAATGGATACAGTTGTGTTCAGAATAATGGAAGTGTGACATCACTAACCTGATCAATCACTCATTTTGGTAGAAATTATATTTCTACATGGCAAATAATTTACTAGTATATGTAGCAGAGTTATAGAAAACCAACAGACCCAACAGTCATGACATGCATGTTGCTGGTTCTGTGCAACTGAATCATTAATTGAGTCTTGTTCAAAATAATAATAATTTGTTGCAAATAATAGCAGTGTGGAGTTCACTTAGTGAGGTCAATTCATTCTGTGAAAAAAACATGTGTCAGTTACGGCCCTTATTTAATGAAGGAAGGCAGCAAATGTTGTACATGCTGGTTATAGTGCTTTTCTCTCTGAAAATCTGAGTAAAATGGGTTGTTGCAGACATTTTTCAGAAGAAAAGAGTACTTTGATTAAAAAGTTGATTGGAGAGGGGAAAACATATAAAGAAGTGCAGAAAATGGTAGGCTGCTCAGCTAAACTAATCTGAAATGCTTTAAAATGGCAAACAAAATGGCAAAGACTCTGCCAATGATCAAAGAAGGTCTAAAGTTACCTGTGAGTACTGTACAATTAGAAGATGCCTATGTGAAGCCAAGCTATCAGCAAGAAGCCCCCGCAATGTGCCATTGTTGAAAAAAAGACGTGCTGAAGAGGTTACAATCTGCCAAAGAACACATTGACTGGCCTAAAGAGAGATGGCGCAACATTTTGTGGACTGATGAAAGCAAAATTGTTCTTTTTCGGTCTAGGGGCCGTAGACAATTTGTGAGATGACCCCCAAACACTGAATTCAAGTCACAGTACAGTGTGAAGACAGTGAAGCATGGTGGCACAAGCATCATGATATGGGGATGTTTCTCATACTATGGTTTTGGGCCTATTTATCTCATACCAGAGATCATGGATCAGTTTCAATACATCAAAATACTTGAAGAGGTCATGTTGTATTATGCTGAAGAGGAAATGCCCTTGAATGGGTGTTTCAACAAGACAACGACCCAAACACACCAGTAAATGAGCAACATTTTGGTTCCAGACCAACAAGATTGAAGTTATGGCGTGACCAGCGCAATCTCCGGACCTTAATCCAATAGAAAACTTGTAGGGTGACATCAAAAATGTTGTTTCTGAAGCAACACTCTGCTATTATTCTTAACACAACTGTGTGTATCAACAAGTGATTGTAATGCACTTCAAATATTAGTAAAAATGGCCCAGAAGAGGAATAAATATCCACATGAAAAAATGGAGCACTTATGGGACTACTGAACGAGTGAAAAAAAATTACAAAGTTTTACATGATCTGGCTTTTGGTATGAGGGCTATCTTCTCTTGAATTAATTAGGAATTAAGGTCCCCTTAGCAAGACCAAAATGTTGAGAAAAAATTAATTTATACTCATTCATTAGTCCTGTACATGCTCCATTTTTTTCATTTGCATATATAGATAGATATCCCGCACTCCAAAATATCTACCTATAGTATAACACTCATGCAAAAAATAAAAAGTCAGTTCATGCCACTTACTCACTCCTACATTCTGCCAGCATAAGAAAGTTAGAAGAACAACTCCATAGTCCATGCATGGAGCCTGATTACAATCCACATGTACATGTGGATTACAATCCACATGTACTTGGTGCTTCATATGGCACTTCTAATACTTTAAGAAAAATGATGCATATAATATTCCCAAATGGCACTAACTTGACTCAGCAATATGCAAATAACATGAAGTTTTATTTGAGATCCCAGCAAATATTTTGGGGCAACACCCTTCTTCAAGTGCCCTTGTGAGTCAAGTGAGTGCCATTTTGGAGTATGTGGTTTTTCAGCATAGATAGATAAATGTACCTACCGCTAACCAGCTCAAGTCTTTTATAAATCTCTGCAGCTCTAGAATAGAGTGCAAAGGGCGGTAAACTGCAAAACGTGGACACAAATAACATATGACATGTAAGCAGGACATGGACATGCACTCGTCTCACTTGCATGTTATCTGCCAGGCACACAGCCTGCTCCAGGTCAATTATTCAAAAACTGGGTTCTCTTGTTTCAGAGCACACTGTGCCTTTTGCCTGATTAAATTGGAGGGTTATTTTGCAACTACCCATAATAAATAAATAAGAGTTTTAATTCCTAAACAATGATAAGAAAAACTTTTATAAAGACTATTTGTGACTTTATTAAACTTTATTTATTTTAAAAAAAAATTTATTGTATTGAAAAGCTGCCATGCCAGTGACCAATCAGGGAGGCTTGATGCAAATGATTCCCAGTCAGATGGGGGTAATGCAGTGAAAGCACCTACTGTATATCTGTTGCTAAGTTAAAGGGTTTTAAAGACTTCCCTAAGTAAATGTTTGCATGGTTTTGTTTTAAAAGTGTTGTGTTACCAACCTATAATCCAGTCTCATATAAATATGTCAATTCTAAGGTTGAGTCCCCTAGCATTAGTATAAAACATTTCTCATAAAAAACATAACTTGGTACAAGAAGGAAGTTGATAAAAGTAACAAGGAAATAATTGTTCTTTGCAGCTACACAAAGCAGACCATACAAAATCAAGTGCATTATTTCTGTTCTATACCACAATATTGCACAAAGCTTTTAGGAAACAGGATCATTCTGATAACTCAAAACTTCCCTTTAACATTCTAGAAAAGCATTTAATGTGCCCTTTTTAGAACATGTGACCTAAAGTGCATTTGATGGGTCTTTGCGAGTGTGATATCTATACAGGCTAAACAATGTTGTGATTTCTATATATTCAAATGAAGTAGTTGGCAAGGACACAGCAGCTTCATTTGTTAACTGAGAATTATTTGCTGAAGAACTGATCAAGGTCAGCGAGCGGGCGGCAGTCATGTTTTCTTTGCAGCTAAAATCTCTTTTATTTAAATGCGCTATTTAAGATCCTTATGAATAGCTCTTTAGTTAACATACAAATAAAATGGTACGGAAGAACAACTTTTGCAGCTTAAAACCAGTGTGGTTGTTGTGAGAACAAAGCATTTGCGGCATTTTTGTGTGCTTATGTTTTTTTGGCAGCTATCAACAGGAAATATGGACAGAGCAACAAATTTACCCCTCCAAAAAAAACTTTTTGAGATATTTGTACTATAGATGTGAATTCTGTTTATTTATTCCTGAGTATAACAGGAATAATGTTGGCATTATCAGGCTCATGTACAGAGGGACTAGAGAGCGCGGCGCTGCTAGGGACCAGGGACGTGCGTTGGCACCAAGGCTATATTTTACATGCATTTGACTTTCACCTGTTTGTGAGTACCCACCTGAAAATTTTAAGGAGAGTTTTCTAAAAATCTTTTTATCTTGAAAATGTCTATGGTTGTGGTTAAGAGGGGGCTACACCTAGTTTGGTGAATTCAAGTAGCACCTTTCGAGCACCAAAACTATATTGCCCTATGTTTGTTTTGTCCTGTGCCTGTGGCGCTGTCTTCTATTATAGGCTTTTCATGTACGGTGAGCAATGAGGGACACACAATACCAATGCTTATTGCCAGCTCAAACATTCTGGGCAGCATCCCCCACAAAAATGTTTTTCTTGCAACTGCTATATGCACCATGGGGCAGTTAGAATCTTTAGTGGCTGGAAAAGGAAAAAAATATATGTGAGCTTGTGTTGTGTAAGCAATTGAGCCCTGTGCAGTTTGTTATCAGGGACCCAGCCTATATAGGAAATTAGGCCTTGGTTTTTTTTTTGCTGGTAATCTCACATGTAGAGGGATGCATTTCCTTCTGTTGTCAGGCATTGGCATCCCACACTAATATGAATAAGTATCATTTTCTGGCTTGGCAGTTACATCACTTACAGGCAATTTTGGGGACTCAAAAATGCAGCAACAAATGACTTAGGTAAAACGAAGCAATAATTAAAGGGGTTCTGCTGCTGACAGTAGCACAAGAATTTGTTGTATTATGCTGTAACTGCTGGCTTTACATGATATCAGAAATGATAGTAATGTACAACATAACACATGGTAACCAATCAGACATTTGTTGTCATATATTCTTAATGTGCTAGACTGGTCAACACCAACTTGCACTTGCTTGCTCTAGCAGTCAGTCAGACATTGGCTGTCATCATGAAAGCTGCACGAGACCAATCAAAATTAACCTTGACCTAAGGATTTCTGGACTGTATTGTCCTCATAATACAGGTATGGGATCCGTTATACGGAAACCTTTTATCCAGAAAGCTCTGAATTACGGAATGGCTGTCTCCCATAGACTCCATTATAATGAAATAATCCAATGTTTTAAAATGATTTCCTTTTTCTCTATAATAAACCTGTACCTTGCACTTGATCCCAACTAAGATGCAATGAATCCTTATAGGAGGCATAACCAGCCTATTGGGTTTATTTAATGTTTAAATGCTTTTCTAGTAGACTGAAGGGGGTTCGGTCATGATTTTTATGGTGTCTTTATTACTAAACTACACTGTTTACACTGCAAATAATTCACTCTGCAATATAAAATTTCATTCCTGAACAAGCAAGTGTTTTTTTAAAAAAAAAAAAAAAATTATAATATTGGTGTGTAGGCAGCCATCTCTGGTCATTTTGCCTGGTCATGTGCTTTCTGAAAGAGCCAGCACTTTAGGATAAAACTGCTTTCTGGCAGGCTGTTGTTTCTCCTACTCAATGTAACTGAATGTGTCGCAGTGGGACATGGCTTTTTACTATTGACTGCTGTTCTTATATGTACCAGGGAGCTGCGTTGTGTTAGGGAGATGTGATTTGGTTACATTCCCATTGTTCTGTTGTTTGGCTGCTGGGAAGGGGGGTGATATCACTCCAACTTGCAGTACAGCAGTAAAGAGTGATTGAAGTTTATCAGAGCACAAGTGACTGGAGGCAGCTGGGAAATTGACAATATGTCTAGCCCCATGTCAGATTTCAAAATTAAATATAAAAAAAATCTGCTCTTTTGAGAAACGGATGTCAGTGCAGAATTCTGCTGGAGCAGCATTATTAACTGATGCATTTTGAAAAAAAAAAACATGTTTTCCCATGACACTATCCCTTTAAGGTAGGAAGATCCAAATTACAGAAAGATCCGCTATCCAGAAATCCCCAGGTCCCAAGCATTCTGGATAATAGGTCCCATACCTGTACTACATAGTTGTCTTTGTGTAAACAGCTTTTTTTTTGTGCCATTTATTATGACTTGTAATTAAGAAATGTTGAGCCTCCATGGCAACATTGCCTTTGTTGTTACTAAACAAAACAAGCAATGCTGGGGTAGCACCTGTAGGTGTCCTTCAAAGCCTTTGTATCAACCAAAACAGGTGTACGCCTCGCAAGATCCCTTTCTAATATACTTCACTAAATAGAAAGTCAGGGATGTTGACTGTTCTTTGTGTTCTTATGCACTCCAGTACAAACCCTTAAACACAGCATAGCAATGAGACACTGATGGTGAGACAATGTCACAACTGACCAGAAAATCTCTTCTAGCCGGAAAATCTCTTCTAGCCGGAAATGATCTGTGTTGGAGAGATTACAAGCCGAAAGCATTGCACTGATGGAGCGTAGGCGATTGACATCTTTAACATGGAAATCCCATTTTCCATAGTGGTTTTATTTAGAGACATGGCCGGAGCCCAGCACCTGAATAGTAATGGCAGCCATTCTGCCTCTCTGCTGGGTGACCGGACACACTCCATAGATCAGAACTGTATTTTTTTTTTGTTTGGCTTCTGTAGACTTCTTTTCTACTTTTAAATTTTTAAAAAAAAGTACAAAAATGTGACTCAATTTGAAAATGTTACCTTTCAAAAACTTCTGTGTTAATTTGCACAAGGCACAAGTCATCCAAAGAAATTAAGTATTACTTTTATAATAAAATAAATCTTTCTCTTGTTTACTTTGCTCATTCTCTTAGCATTGGTGCCTTTCTTGTTTTTGTTGTTGTTGTTTTTTTTTTTAATTGTGTATTTTTTTATTGTTATACATTAATTATATGGTTGAACATAGATTCAGTGTTTAAGAATTATGATTGAAGAGATAAAAAATGTCTTTGACTTTATATTTTGCTTCTTGGTGATTTTTTAAATGTTTTTCTTACAAAAGACACTCAGAATGTGCCTGTAAATATTCAGGCTCTGACATGTAACCACCCAGAGCATGCCTGAGATATCCATTGTATAGGACAAAATTCCCTTAGTTTTCCTTTAACTTGATGTGCCCAAGAGGCCTTAGCATTGGAGTCAGTAGCCCTGCGATGCATGATCCTTATAGAGTGCAACATCAACTCCTATGGGCTCAATGTTTTGGTAGGTGTTCTTACTTAATATACATATAGTTTTATTATGCTTATGTGTTAAAGGGCAACATATAAATGCTATCTATGGGGTTATTTATTAAACCTTATCCCTATAGGACTCAACTGATTGAGCTGCCCCCCCCCCCAAAATTTGCACGCCCTATTTTTAATACACATATGCATTGACCAGTAAATAAAACCTGCATACTGGTTGAGGATAATGTAATAAATGGTCTTACACATACTTGTATAGTTACCCATAGCAAAGTTCTTGCAGCACCTGATCTGCAGACATGGTGCCATAGTCAATAATAATAATAATGCTGTAGGCCAGGAGGCTTTTAAAAATATGAGGAGTTCAGAATGTTGGAAAAAGTCAGCGCCTTGGGTCATGAGGGTGTAATCTACAATGTACTGGAACCCCAGGCCAGTACTCCTATCAACAGAAAACTGCACTGGCCCGGGGTTATAAATTTGAAGAAATAAGAAGCCACTTCATGGTGCTCACTGGTAAGACCCCGGGCTGGTGCAGTTTTCTGCTGAAAGGAGCACCAGCCCGGGGTTTCAGGTAAGTTAATACAATCACTTGGGGTGCCTAACATTTGGCACCCCAAGTGCACCAAGCCTTTCCTTCTTTTTTAAATTAAATTATTTACAGAAGCATATTAAATAATTCCATGCTGATGCAAATTTTCCCATCTGACCCATGGCAAATGTTTGCCACTTCCAAGGACACGTATATGAAGGTAGGTTGGTTATATTAATCTGCCCCCCCCAAACAAAAACCATGCATATGGTGGTGTAAAGGTGGCAGCACTCCACACTGGCCTTTACCCAGATTTTTTTCTATCTATGCATCAGTACTTGCACTTGGCTTGGTTGGGTCCATAAATCTTTGGACAGACAACTTTTTTTTCTAATTTTGGTTCTGTACATTACCACAATGAATTTGAAATGAAACAAATCAGAAGCAGTTGAACTTTAATTCAGTGGGTTGAACAAAAAGATTGCATAAAAATGTGAACAACTAAAGCCTTTTTTTAAAACAATCTTTTTGTTCAACCCACTGAATTAATGAAAGTCTGCAGTTCAACTGCATCTGAGTTGTTTCATTTCAAATTCATTGTGGTAATGTACAGAACCAAAATTAGAAAAAAAAGTTGTCTGTCCAAAGATTTATGGACCTAACTCTAGATGGCCCATTTGTACTGACCTGAGCATGTCTGAGCCATGTTGGTACTTGTGGAGCTTTTGATGATGCATGTGCCAAATATGGCCTTTAGGTGCCAGTGGAGTAGAACCTCTCTTTTAAAACCAGAAATGATGGTCCTAAAGGTTACAAGTACAGGTTTAGATTCCTATGGAAAGCCCTGATTCTGTGCTGATGTATTTCTTTTAAAAGGCTTTTTTTTCTGCCTTCACTGAATACAGCAATAAATACATCGTTCACTGTCACACATGTAACCAAGAGAATGTCAGAGTGTTCATTTTTCAGCAAGAGTAAAAGGTGTACAGGGTTTCTAGTTAACATTCATTAGGAAATGAAAGCAGAATTAATTAAGAGATGCATAATGGTTAGCAGGCCCCCTGTTGCCCTAAATGCAAGTAGTCTGAATGTTTTGCAGAGGGCTGATCTTGATCTATGAAGCTGTATTGTGTGCTCTGTCCTATTTACATCATCCACCTGGAATTAAGGCCACAGGAGCAGCTTTCAGAGTGGGAGGGGTTAAGCAGCTGATAATCAGTCACTGAAGCTGCCTTTTGTTTTTCAATAGAGCCAGGCTATGGTTCGCCAGATGGTATAAAGATATTTCTCAGCTTGACATGTCATAACCAGAGCCACTGTTGTTATTTGCTCAATATCCGCATGTGTTTTTAACCCCAGCCTGTCCTGGATTGTATTCTAATACATAATAAATGGGACTCATAAAGCACAGTAATCTTAAAAATATCAGAATCCTAAAACTGTGTAATGTGACTTATGACATATCTATATTTACTGCAATAGGTAGTATTTGGTTTTTGAAAACATAAATGTTCTTTTCTTTGCTTGTATGGAAGGCATGGTGAATGTCATAAAAATATTCATAGTAACCACTGAAGTCTGAAGAACCTAGAACAAATCTGTACCTGCATTGCCAGCTTTAAAGGGGATCTTCACACTAAGGGGGTTATTTATTAAAGTCTGTTTTTTTCTTGTCGACTTTTAAAGGGGAAGAAATATTTTTTTTGTAGAATTTTTCAAGATTTATTAAACCCTGATGGTGTTGAAAGATTGAATAATAAAAAGTATTCCAACTGAGGCCTGCAGAGTTCATGTAGAAGCCAATGGCAGATGTCCTGTCGATCTGTGCTGGGTTTCGTTCAATAATCGAAAGACTTTGTGGTTTCGGGCGTCAAATCTGAAAAAGTTGCAGTTTTCAGCGACAAATCCAAAAAAATCTTACGATTTGGATTTTTCTTAAAGATTTTATCTAATCTTTTTCTGCACAAGAAGTTTTCGAGAAGATGTATTGATAAAGTGGGGGGGAGGAGTCTGTGCGGATTTGGTTAGAGTGGTTTTCTGAAAATAGTGAGAACATTTTTAAAAAAAAAAATATGGATGGAAATGCTGCATTTGATATACTAAACTTACGGCACAAACCCATAGGTTCAGCATCTTTATAACAATAATGATCCAGGAAGCCAAAGTTGTGCACAGAAGTGTCAGTGACTCTGCACATGCTCAGTTTGCAAAACTCTCAAAACAAACTCTGTATTTGTACTATGGAAAACTCCAAGTCACTTTTTTGCCCCTTTCCAGGAAAATACTAGGAGACATGGCACCAAACTTGGGGATTAGCAATTTTCAATCTGTTTAAAAGCGAGAAAACCAAGGCTTCAAAAGAAAAATAATATAGAGGCGAGTGTCTTGAATTATTCTCTATTAAAAGAAATATGCACGTATAGATATCACTACAGATACAGCTAATTGTAATTTATCTTTGTTTCAGACTTGTACCTGCTATTCACCAATATCGTTTATACTGCCAGACCATCATTAATGATGTGGGAAATATAAATTGTTTGCTTTCCATGTTGACTATTAAATTCAAAGGTAACATGTCCTTATACTCATGCAGGGATCTGTTTGAATGCCTGGAAGTTGTGACCCCTAACACTGCTTCTTGCTGCCCCCTAAATAAGATGTAAATCATATGGGAGGCAAAATGTCTCTGTACCATATCCACAAGTTGAAGTTTAGTTTTCTTATAAAGATACAGGAATGGGGCATATTTGTGTACTGTGTGCAGCACATTGTTCTCTGTACCTTTACATTGATATTGTACAGAACATTAGTTAGAGCTGGAATGACTCAGTGGAAATGATCTTGAAAATTCCTTGCGGAGATCAATAACTGCAGCCCCACTGGTCCTGACAAGAGGCTCTTGATATTCTCTATGGAGATGTTTTTATATATAGATTTACACCACAGCCATTTCAAACCTTATATCAACTAACATTCAAGTGTATAAACGCAAACACACAGTGAAGGGAAAACTTGACTTTTTAAGAGGCTTATTGAAGATTAACCCCACTGGGAAATCTTCAAGTTTCATCATTTTCTTATTCTATATTGGTATTTCCTAGTGCCTGTGACATGGAGACTAAGTGCAACCTGGGAAATACAAGGATCCTCTTTATGCCTAAGAATAAGGAAGACAATGTAGGGGAGCGCAGCTAAAAACGCTCATCTGTAAGAGCCCTTAGACTTGGACAACTGCTCTTATACAATTTAGCATCTACAATGGTGTGAAAAACTATTTGCCCCCTTCCTGATTTCTTATTCTTTTGCATGTTTGTCACACTTAAATGTTTCTGCTCATCAAAAACCGTTAACTATTAGTCAAAGATAACATAATTGAACACAAAATGCAGTTTTTAAATGAAGGTTTACGTTATTAAGGGAGAAAAAAAACTCCAAATCTACATGGGCCTGTGTGAAAAAGTGATTGCCCCCCTTGTTAAAAAATAACTTAACTGTGGTTTATCACACCTGAGTGCAATTTCAAAGGTTATAAAGCCATTTCTAAAGCTTTGGGACTCCAGCGAACCACAGTGAGAGCCATTATCCACAAATGGCAAAAACATGGAACAGTGGTGAACCTTCCCAGGAGTGGCCGGCCGACCAAAATTACCCCAAGAGCGCAGAGACAACTCATCCGAGAGGCCACAAAAGACCCCAGGACAACATCTAAAGAACTGCAGGCCTCACTTGCCTCAATTAAGGTCAGTGTTCACGACTCCACCATAAGAAAGAGACTGGGCAAAAACGGCCTGCATGGCAGATTTCCAAGGCGCAAACCACTTTTAAGCAAAAAGAACATTAAGGCTCGTCTCAATTTTGCTAAAAAACATCTCAATGATTGCCAAGACTTTTGGGAAAATACCTTGTGGACCGACGAGACAAAAGTTGAACTTTTTGGAAGGTGCACGTCCCGTTACATCTGGCGTAAAAGTAACACAGCATTTCAGAAAAAGAACATCATACCAACAGTAAAATATGGTGGTGGTAGTGTGATGGTCTGGGGTTGTTTTGCTGCTTCAGGACCTGGAAGACTTGCTGTGATAGATGGAACCATGAATTCTACTGTCTACCAAAAAATCCTGAAGGAGAATGTCCGGCCATCTGTTCGTCAACTCAAGCTGAAGCGATCTTGGGTGCTGCAGCAGGACAATGACCCAAAACACACCAGCAAATCCACCTCTGAATGGCTGAAGAAAAACAAAATGAAGACTTTGGAGTGGCCTAGTCAAAGTCCTGACCTGAATCCTATTGAGATGTTGTGGCATGACCTTAAAAAGGCGGTTCATGCTAGAAACCCCTCAAATAAAGCTGAATTACAACAATTCTGCAAAGATGAGTGGGCCAAAATTCCTCCAGAGCGCTGTAAAAGACTCGCTGCAAGTTATCGCAAACGCTTGATTGCAGTTATTGCTGCTAAGGGTGGCCCAACCAGTTATTAGGTTCAGGGGGCAATTACTTTTTCCACACAGGTTTGGATTTCTTTTCTCCCTAAATAATAAAAACCCTCATTTAAAAACTGCATTTTGTGTTTACTTGTGTTATCTTTGACTAATAGTTAAATGTGTTTGATGATCAGAAACATTTTGTGTGACAAACATGCAAAAGAATAAGAAATCAGGAAGGGGGCAAATAGTTTTTCACACCACTGTACCTCTTGGAGCTTTGAAACTGCTAATTGTAGCAATGTATTGGCTGCTAGACTCCTGGAGGTTTTTCAGTGGCTCCTGCTGTATCAGCACTGGGCAATGCACAGATTCATCTTGATGGATGTTAAGGTAGATAAGCTGCTGAATCAGTCTAAAGGCGGCCATACAAGCTCAGATTAAAGCTGATGATATTGGTCCTTAAAGGTGGCCATACATGATAAGATCCGCTCGTTCGTCAAGGTCACCAAACAAGCGTATCTTTACCCAATATGTCCACCAATAGAAGGACGATAACGGGTTAATCAGAAAGTTTGGCCCTAGGGCCAAATCATTGTATTATAAGAAGGAAATGAGTCGTAGGACTGCATCAACTAGCCAATGCAGTCCTCGGTCGCAGGAAAAATCAAACCTGCCTGATTGATATCAGGCTGATTTTTGGCCAGATATCAATCGGAGATGACTCTTCGGACACCCCCACACAGGGGCAGATAGGCCTTTTTTCTGTAGACCGATTTGGCAGCTTGATATCTATCGGGGAGGTTTGATTTTTTTTTTTTTGCGATCGAGAACTGCATTGGCTAGTTGACGTAGTCCTACAACCCATCAGCGCTCATTCTCTTTGTTGTAATCCAATATTGCCCTGTTGTTAGTGGGTATATCTGGGAAAGATCCACTTTTTTATCTTATCGTGTATGGCCACCTTAAGTTTTTGTTTATATGTACTATTTAACTTCTTCTAACATGTGACAGTTATCAGCTTTATCCTTTGCCTCTTCACTATTGGCCATTGGTTTGATTGATCTACAGCAATTTAGACAATAAAGGGGGAAAAAATAGACTGGCAGTGTGTAACTGTAGTGTGGCCACTTTGGGACTACATGTATGGGACCTGTTATCCAGAATGCTTGGGACCTGGGAGTTTCTGGAAAACTGATCTTTCTGTCATTTGGATCTTCATAACTTAAGTCTACTAGAAAATCATGTGAAACATTACATAAACCAACAGGCTTGTCTTGCTTCCAATAAGGATTAATTATACCTTAGTTTGGATCAAGGACAAGGTACTGTTTTATTATTACAAAGAAAAGGGGGAAAAATAATTAATTGACTATAATGGGAGACAGGCTTTCGGGGCTTTCTGGATAATGGGTTTCTGGATAACAGATCCAAACTTGAATATAAGAGCCCTGAGTTCCTATGTGCAGCTATTTAAAGATGCCTAAATCGACACAAAAAATATTGGTATGTGTAATATACTGTGAGTAAAGAGAAGACAGTGTTATTTAAATGCAATTTTCCTATAATTAGAGGTTTGGTTAAAAAAAAAGAAAATGTCTTTGTCCGTGGAATAAGGCCTTTTTAATACAGTCTGGGAAAATGCTACATTTCTATTAGATCTGCTCGCCTGCATTGTTCTGCATGTTAAACGCATTAAATGGGCCGCTGCGGGGTCACAATGATGTCAGTGAAATGTGATCATCTGACATGGGTGGATTAGCTAAACTATCACTTAAGGGAAAATTCGAATTGCTTGTCAGTTTAATTATACGTGTCACATTTATATGCTTCTGCAGTCTGATTTCAAAATAAGCCATTATACTCCTTGAGAAACATTTATATGCAGGTCCTTATTCATCAGACTGGGCTGCTGGGGATTAAACAGAAGCTGAATCTCATCTCCAAGGCCATTTTTTGGTTGATTTGCAGAATGGCTTCAGCATATTTCCATTGAGATGAAAAATGTCTTGGACAAGAGGAAATCAAATGTGAATGTTACAATATTAGCTCATACCAAACATTAAAGCACAGATGCAGAATGATAATATGAAAATCAAAATAAAATGTTAAATATTTGTTTCACAGAGTCTTCACTTATCTACCCCATTTCTTTGTGCTGTAAGTCAATAAAAGCACCCAACATTTCTGGGCGGCTTTTCAAGAGGGTACCCAGGCTTCTATTATAGACATTTCATAGGTGAGTCTGTCGTTATACCCACCAGGGTTAGGTGGGCTTCTGACTCTTCCCAGCATGTGGTGATATAATCATAGCCAGCTAGCAGGAATGAGGAGGAACACACTCCACTGTATCTGGCCTGGAACATAGTATTTGGATAGAGAACTGGCTAAAAGATAGAAAATGTTCCATTTACCACCACTCTTTGTAGTCTAATTGGACCAGTGGAGTACCGCAGGGCTCTGTACTTTGCTTTTTAACTTGTTTATTAATGACCTGGAGGTGAGCAGTACCGTTTCTATTTTTCCTAAATTGTAAACATTTTTTATTAGATTGATATGAAATTGTGCAGAACTATAGGTTCCATGCAGGATGCTGCCACTTTGCAGAGTGATTTGACTAAATTGGAAAACTGGGCAGCAAACTGGAAAATGAGGTTCAATGTTGATAAATGCAAGGCAAAAATATTAAATGTAAGTGTAACATGTTTTTGGACTATCCATGGGGTTAATCACCAGCTAGTATATTAGAGCAGGGGTTACACTGGACTCTAACACCAGTAGCATAAAAAATGTTTTTAAAAAAAAATAAAAATTTCTACATAACGAAAAAAAGCACCAAGACACAAATATAACTCACCGATTCTCCGCTTGCGCTCCTCTTCAAAAAACGGTGACAAAGCCAACTATCCATCGTGGGTCGCTCGATTTCTCCTCCCTGCCTTCTATAGGTGATAGCCAAGGAGGAGAAATCGAGCGCCGCATGATGGATGGTCGCCCAGTCGCCTTTTCTGAAGAGGAGCGCAAGCGGAGAATTGGTAAGTTATTTCTTAATAAAGACTGTGCAAATTTAAAGTTAAATGTGTTTTGTTTTCATTAAGTACAAACACTTTTTTTTTATGCAGGGCCTTCGCAAAGTGGAACAAATGAAGGTGCAGTGCAGTGTAGTGTAACTACACCTCCCACAGGCTTTTATGCGTAAACCAATAAAGAAATGAGCGCCTGGATGTTCTGGCAAATCAAACAGAACAAAATAACTTTATTTGTCTGAGACAAATGATCCACAGGTTACTTACATCAGTAAAGAGGCATTTGCAGAACATATAGGCACACAGCTCAGACAGTATATCAGAGGCAGGTGCAGGTGCATTCTCTGAGGATGTAGTCAAGGCAGTACAACTTCCCTCTAGGCAGAAATACCTCACATGTGGTCTGTGCAGAGTGGTCAGGAAGGAGAACCTAAGGCCCGACACCCTATGCACTGTGATCCCTTCACTGTAGGCAAATCTTACAGTACTCCCTGCTACACCTCCTTGATGGAGCACAAAGCTTCTCTTTCTCTCTTCCCTCTTACTCTCCTAGAGTGTACAATAATAATTATATGCCTGTCACTCACTAGCCTCATTTACGGGGACCCTGTTCCCCCACTTCTACACTAGAGGTGCAGTTCCCTCTATGGCAAACTGGCTTTACTGGGCCTTGGTGTACCCAGGCTCCCTGGAAACACCCGGCTGGATCAGCAACCAGAACCCAAAGAGGAAGATCCACCAGTGTGACAGGATGTGGTCACAACACTTCTTGGTCAATAACTGGAATATGTAAATGTCAACTAGCTACATGGGCATCTGCCCAGCAACTAGGGAGATCAGGAAGTGTAGTGATTTAAAGGGGAACATTAACCCTATGGGTCCCTACATAAGTTATACACTAAATGGCAATTCATTGGGGGTTTCCTTAACTGGGAAGACATTATATCACAAAGTATTATAGATAGATAGCAGGGGATCCTTTTTGCCATAAAAAGGAGCAGCGCACCAGAGGCCATCCCTTTAGACTGGAGGAACAGAATATTAATTAGAAACATTGTGCTTCCAGGTCCAGTTTGCTGCCCAGTTTTCCAATGTAGTCAAATCATTCTGCAAAGTGGCAGCACCCTGCATGGAACCTAAAGTTCTGCACAATTTAGTATCATCAGCAATCATCAGGGCAGAGAATACAAAGGGACAGACAAAAACTGCTTTCAATAGCAATACATATACAAATAACATAAACAAACAGAGAACATTTGACTGTTATTGCAAAGTTGCTTAGAATTATGCTTTCTTTTATTAGGCAAAAAATATTTTGGGGGGTTGAAATTCCCTTTAAATGCACACCTTTTCTTATCAACCTCAACACTTCTATTGAACCACAGACATTTTGGTTTATGATGTTCCTTGCATACAAGGGGAATATACTGACATGTATATTTATTAATAGGGATGCACCGAATCCAGGATTGGGTTCGGGATTCGGCCAGGATTCGGCCGAATCCTTCTGCCCGGCCGGACCAAATCCGAATCCTAATTTGCATATGCACGACACTTTTTGTCAGAAAACATGGAGGTAAAAAATGTTTTCCCCTTCCCACCCCTAATTTGCAAATGCAAATTAGGGTTCAGATTCGGTTCGGCCGAATCTTTCACGAAGGATTCGGGGGGGGGGGGTTCGGGCGAATCCAAAATAGTGGATTTGGTGCATCCCTATTTATTAAGCAGCATTTTAAAGACTTCCCATTTTTGTTCTGTGTTTAACCCTGTGAAAAGCATTTCCCACTTAATATGTTGCAGAGATGCCCTTATACTGTCAAAGTTTGCACGTCTGAAATTTAGTGTGGGGTTGAAGTCCCCCATAATAATAAATTTCCCTAGTTGTGAAAACCCCTCAATTTGTAACTGGGCTTTATTCTCGTCACTTATACAAGGTGGATTATAGCATACACCAGTGATATTTTTCTTTATAACCTTTTGCCCAGTCAAAATCTCTACCCAGAGAGATCCCACACTCTCCCTAGTGCCATCCATGGTTATTTGTTTGGCTTTAATTCATGCTTTACCTAAAGAAAAACTCCCCCTTGGCTCCCCTGCCACCAGTTCGGGTTGCCACCTTTTGAAACGGTTGAGACCCAACAGGGGGTGGGCTGTAACATAGATGGGCATGTCCATGATGTCATGGGGCAGGGCTATGACGCGGCGATTGGGCAATCACCGTGTCAATCAAGGGAATCCTGCCCGGTTTTCCTTATTTAGAAAACGGGGCAGGAAGTTTTGACCCGGGCAGCCCTTCAAAATACCGGGCTGTCTGGGTCAAAACCGGGCAACCCTAACACCAGTTGTACCTGTGCAGCACAACAAGAAATTATATTTTCATTCAAAACTTTAATTTTGTTGGTGCTACTATTTCTTTAACCCCTCTGTCTCTCCTACAAAAGGCTAAAACCATTTACACCTGATGACTTTCTAAGATCGAAAGGTATTTTGGGGAGGGTGGTGTTATTTAGGTAAAAAAGAGCTCTTGTTCTGTTATGTTACACATCCAGTCACTCCAGCCTTTATATATTACATTTTTGGCTAACTAACTATATTAGAAACATTTTTTATTTTGCACAGGCTATCTATTTACCCAGTTTTTATTTCTACACTGAACTATTCCTTTAAAAGGGTTTTTCACCTTCCAAACAATTTTTACAGTTCTTTTCAGATTGTTCACCAGAAATTCAGACGTTTTTCAGTTATTTTCCATCTTTTATTTTTCAACATTTTTCCAAAATCTAAGTTTAAAGTTTAATGTTCCTTACAACTCTAATATAGCTTATGGCAGAAACTATCTACAGCTTTAATGTAAAAAGAAGAGTCAGGAATCAATGAAACACAAACCATTATTTACTTTGTACTTTATTACAAATCTCAATTTTTTCTTTTTCTATAAACAATGCTAGAAAATAATGAAACAATAAATAATCATAATAAAAAAAAAAGTTGCAAATGTAATGGCAGTGATAAAAAAAAAAGTTTAATGTACCTGTCTGTGATATTTCAGTCTGACAGTTTAGTGATCCAGTTGCAGATTCTGATGTAGATTATTTAGGTGTTGTCCTCATACTCTAGTAGTCTACAACACAGTTTTGAGAGGCCAGATGTACTGTACAAATGTACAACCCCACGCATGTTATTTCCTTTATTGGAGTTTAATTAACAGTTATAATGAAACACTTGCTTCTCTTGACCTAACAACTGCAGTAAAGGCAAAGTTTAGCGCCAAGAAAGCTTACCTTGTGGAGTTTCTTCATGAAATTCTGCATGGTCTCTCTTTTTTTTTTATGTGTTCCACAACATATAGTGATAGTACCTGCTGAACTTAATTGCTGTATGCAGGCAATGTCAAACCAGGGTACCTAGAGGCCACTAAACACTTATGCTCACTATCCATTTTAGTGGCAGTTGGTGAGTTTATTAATCCCTGACAAACCATGCCAGTAAGATCACAGCAGAAATGGATTTTGAGCACATTAACGCCAAAAGAGCCAGTGCAATTCAGACGATGAATACTATCTTAACCACAAATCTGCTAGAAAAATCCATGCAGAAAATGTATAGATCAAAAGTGTTACCTTGCCAATGCTTGCACAAACAGAATACAACAGACCTGTGCTGCATGTCTTGCTGTGGCTCCCTCTGCTTAGCTAAAACTCCTGCAAAACTAAAGATGGGATTCCAAGAAAGATGTGTATTCCACTATGGAATGCAACCTTCGGTTTCTTTCTAAAAGAGAAATAGTGGCAAGTGCCAGGGGAAAATTGAGAATTTTCCTACTAAAGCAGTGTGCCAGTCAGGCCCTGGATATGTATGAAATGCTGCTTGTTGCATCTCACCTACTGTATATTCAGCAGTTCATATTTTAGGTAAACATTACCCTTAGTTTCCATGGCCTCCTAAAGACCAGTTAGAGTTGACTAATAAAACAGAAAACATCTACAGGATATGCTTTGTCAGTCAAACTAATTTCTCTATAGGAAAGAAAGTATCAGTGTTGCTGTCACAGGCCTGTCAGCAAAATGGAACAGAAACACTATTGGCAGAATACCAGGACTCTCTACAAAGGCTCATATTGTGCCTCTGAGATAAGCCAGAAATGACAGTTAGGAGAACCTAATAGCCAGCTAGCAGCCAGTGATCCTCAGACCGCAACCATAAACACTTAGATTGCAACTTGCTCTTTACTGGTTTAATATGTCACTGGCAACAAGAGACTTTTGAATTCAACTTAAAATGGAAAGGTTAATAATTTTATGTAATATGTAGTCCCAGTCAGTTATGGTCAAATACCTGAGAGTTTGACCTCTATATAACTGATCATTTTAACTTTTATCCTTAGTTAAAATGAATGTGTGATGATAAAGTTGCCAGTTGTAATAATGTTTTTTATCTCTTTAAGTCTAAGCCCCAATAAAAAATAAGATGAAAAAGTTTGTATAACCAACAGAGTATATTGAAGACAAATCTCTTAAAGGGCATTTATTTAGGGAAGCTTCCTATATAATAACAGTCCTTCACAATAAAATCTGGGTTTGACCCGAACAGCTGTTTTCAGAAGGCTGCCCAAGTCAAAACTGCCTGCCTTGTTTTTTTTAAATTATGAAAACAGAGCAGGATTCTCCTACATTGATGCAGTGATCCCGCCTCTGGTTATGTCCGCCCCTTGTGACATCCTTCTCCTTGTCCAGAAAGGAGGACAGGGAAGGTGGAAACGCTAATGCCACTGGTACATGCATTTCTCATCTCTTATCAGGGGTGTAACTGTAAAGAAAGCAGATACTGCAGTCGTAGGGGGGGGGGGGCTGGGGAGGCCCTAATTAGTGACAGATTTCAATAAATATATGAAAGAATAGGTCAACTTACCATTTAGATTTTGAGGCCCGGACATGTTTTCCTGTTTTGAACAAATATAAAAGTCCTTCTTGGATGTATAAATGTAAAGAAAACATTAATTTTATACAACAAAAAGTAGAAAATTTATTAGGACATAAAACCCAACGCCTAACGCGTTAGGCTTTATGTCCTAATAAATTCTCTACTTTTTAAAAAAAATATTTAGCTCTTGATTATTGGAGATCCTCACATTTTTCCTTTTGGATTTAGTGTCTTTAATGTTATTGTCCCTTTAAAGTTAGAGCAATGTCTTAATCTATGAATGGAAATAAGCTGAACAAATCAGAGTATTTAAATAACGTCATCCTTCACAGTTCTAGATAATCATCATTTAGAAATCACATTCCAATAAGATACTGCCCTCTGGTGGATTTGGCACACCGAGTAAGAAATAGAGCAAAATATCATATTGAATCTTTACTAAAGCACATTTTGATATTAATATACATCTCTATCATTAAATCCCCTTGAAGGTTCATGAGTAACAGCTGAGAGTACTACTGGTGCCAGTAACCTACGAGAAGTAATGTCTTATACCGAAGTAACTGGTGTCATTATGCTTGGTCCAAAAATGCACACAGACAGGAATGATTTTGGAGTGGTAAGGCTGGGAAAACAACTGAACTTTAAGGGAAAACCCCAGATAACTATCCATATAGAGTTCGCTCTGTCATTTAGCTCTTGTACCAAAAAGGGGCAGCAATGACATCATTTGGGGCTTTGATTTTAAAATAAAATAACATTTAATATTTTAAAATAAAAGCTATTAATAGCAAAAGAAACTGATATCTCTAGCAATGTGCCTTGGTGGTGATGCACATCAGTTGCTAAACAAACCCATTTTTCAAGGGAGGAGCAGCAGCATTTCAATTGTTCAACAATGACTGAATTGGAATAATTTGTCAAACGTGTTGTAGCCAAATAGAATATTACCCATATTTGATTATTTATAGAATCAAAATTCAGGTTCTTATTTTAAAGCATTATATATAATACTGGATTCTTCTCCTTACTTCTCTGCCCATGGGCAAGCGGCAAAACTACAACCACAAATGAGTGAGAATGAAAGTACTTTAGGGGGTGAGGAGGATAAGCCACTGGGATTAAAGTCATGCTGATTTTATATAAACTTAAGATAAGGCAAACATTGTACTTGGGGCTTTCTATTGAGAGGGTGAAGAGAGAAATGTGTCCATCTGATAATTGTTACATCTTTGAAATTTGCAACATAAGTATCCCAAATAACTTTTGAAACAGGATACAAAAAGATGTTCTTTACCTAATTGAAGTGGATATGGGTAACTCTGTGTTTTGTTTTTAAACATGTTTTTAAATTTATTGGGGAGTCTAAGGTTGAATGAATCACAGAAGGGGTCATGATGATACACAAGTGATTCAGGATGTATACAGGGGGTTGATGATATATGAATAAGACCTGTGTAAGACCTGTGAGTGCGGATCTTCTTGGATGTCTAGTGGATAAAATTATAGACTGCACCCAGGCATATGAACTTTTTATTTGAGAGTGCCAGCTTCTTGTGGCATTGTTTATTTATATATATATATATATATATATATATATATATATATATATATATATATATTATATATATATATATATATATATTATATATATATATACAATCTTGGAAAGGCGAGGTGCACACCAGGAGCCTTTAAAGAGTTTAAAAATTTTTCCTTTATTTAATACATCCTTTAAAAAAACAGGTCAACGTTTCGGTCTTTGCCTAAGACCTTTCTCAAGACCATACACACAACTTTAAAAACATTTTTGTGAATAAATAGCTAAAACCGATTACTCTCACCCAACCCCGTGTTCACAAATGACCCATGTGATCAGAATCACCACTCCCCTTGTGGGGGCTGTGTTACCCATAAAAACTGTGTCAAATTCAGGACGATATTGGTGCTTCCGTCTGACTAAAGCTTCATTTCAGGTTACACTACTTATAACAAAGTAACCAAACTATTCATATGTCTCCATCTTGTCAAATAACTGTATCCATAGCCACAACAGATATATCAATCACATAACATATACTGTTACTTTGCAACATGATTAGCTACCTGCCCAGATCACATCAGCGTTGATTCAAAAAACATAAAAAAGAACAGTGTTCATTTAACCCCGTCGGTGCCAGGGTATTCAACTTCCTAATCCAAAACACCTCTCTCTGGAGCAAAATTTTTGACCTGTCACCCCCTCTCCTAAGTGGGGGGATGTGGTCTATGGCTATGTAGCGGAATGTAGGTAACCTATGGCCAGCCTTCAAAAAGTGATTCGCCACTGGCTTGTTAGTGTACCCATCTCGAAATGCAGTGCTAATGGCTGATCTGTGGCCATCCATACGTAGACGTAGTGTTTGATCTGATTTACCCACATATGACAAGCCACACGGGCAGGTTATTAAATAGATTATATGTGTGGTTGTACAGGTAATATGATGTTTAATCAAATATCGTTTGCCGGATTGTGGATGTAAAAAACTGTTGCCAGGTGTCATAAATCTGCAGGAGGTGCAATTTGGACATCTAAAACAACCCGGCAGATCATTACGAAGCCAAGTACTCCCTCTATTGGAATAGCAACCTACAAAAATGTTGTGTGTATGGTCTTGAGAAAGGTCTTAGGCCACAAAAATGTTTTTAAAGTTGTGTGTATGGTCTTGAGAAAGGTCTTAGGCAAAGACCGAAACGTTGACCTGTTTTTTTAAAGGATGTATTAAATAAGGGAAAAATTTTTAAACTCTTTAAAGGCTCCTGGTGTGCACCTCGCATTTCCAAGATTGTGTATAAGGAAATAGTTAAAGGCTTTAAGAACATGCTTCCTGTTCCTCTTTTTGGAGTAGAAATGAGAACACGTAACAACTCCTGGTCAGTGTAATATAACTATATATCAAACCTTCATATCCAGATCAAATATTTCATATTTTTAGGAAAAATATTATGATTAAGAGGACTGGGTTGTCACTAATAACTATGGCCAAGAATTGGCTTCAGCTACTTAGCAGTCAACTGTTTGGTTACTTAGAGCCTATTTTATTCTCAACCTATACTGAGTACTAATCAGATATGAAAATATCACAGTATTCTTTTTTCTAAGGAAAGAATGTGTAACTATATCTAATTTAAACACTGTAGAGAAAGATTTGGGCAATATCTCATGACTTGATTATCTACATTCAAGGAAAAAAACAGCAGCACACCGGATCCAATTGAAGTAATGTGCAAAATTCAAACTTTTATTAAGCCCATATGCAAAGGCAACGTTTCGAGCCCAACCGGCCCTTTATCAAGCCCATGTGTTACATCATAAAACCACCTTTTATAATAAAATTTTCTCACTGGATTCACAAGAGAATGGGTAATATGTCATGATAGCACAGCATGAGACACATGTTTTTATATGCAAAATAGCACTTACTATGATGTCACTAATTAGGAGGTGGGATGTATAGCCACACCCCCTAATTTTATTATAAAAGGTGGTTTTATGATGTAACACATGGGCTTGATAAAGGGCCGGTTGGGCTCGAAACGTTGCCTTTGCATATGGGCTTAATAAAAGTTTGAATTTTGCACATTACTTCAATTGGATCCGGTGTGCTGCTGTTTTTTTCCTTGAATGATATTTTGGCCCAAGGACAGGAGTGGGTCTCACAGTTCAGCACCTGGCACTGCGAAAGCGGATACTGGAGGGGTGAGCACTCTAATTTCGTGATTGATTGATTATCTACATTGGCGCTTAATTGTAGTGCAGTTGCTAATAGCAACAAAACAGACCTTTGCTTTTCAATATAGCAGCTATGTTTGGAAATCAGCACCTTGGGCTACATAGCTTTAGCAGTTGGTATATTGGTATTCAGCAGCACTGATCTCTCTCAACGCATGCCCTGTGATGGAACAGTGCAATATACTGTAGCTCCATGATGGGACAGTGCAACATAATTCACAAGCACCCCTGAACTGGACTATATTTGCTTGTATCTTTAGCACCCCGATATAGAGACATTACTGTCTCTCTCCACCAGGAATCCATGCAATAGAGGGGCACATCATCTAGTGTAGCACTGAAACTATCTCTAGTATATCTGTAATGAAACAGCAAACCTGTTGTCCACCAACACCCTAGTAATGGATCAGTACATATTCTACCTCCATTAAAGGAGAAGGAAAGGTACTGAAGCAGTATATTGTCAATAGATTAGCCACAATAGTGCAAGCTATAACACTATGTATTCTGTAGAATGCTTTACTATACCTGAGTAAACAACTCTAGAAGCTCTCTGTTTGTTTCGGATAGCAGCTGCAGTATTAGCTTGGTGTGACATCACATCCGGCCTGAGTTTCCCTGCTCACTCATAGCTCTGGGCTCAGATTACAGCAGGGAGTGGAGGAGGGAGGGGAGAAAGGAGCAAACTGAGCATGCTCAAGCCCTAGCCCTGGAGGTTTATGCTGAAAACAGGAAGTCTGATACAGAAGCCCATGTGTACACAATAGAAGGAAAGAAATAGTGTTTCTTTTGACAGAGGACTCAGAGCAGCATTACTTTGAGGGTTTACTTGTGTATTTATATAGACCTTTCTGATAAAGCTTACTTAGATTTAGCCTTTCCTTCTCCTTTAACAGCTTTTTTTCCCCAAGCTGGGATTTACTTTCCGTGTTACAGGTAATATCTAGCTTCCAAGCTGCCTTCAGTCGCTTGCCTTTTACATGTACGACTCTGTTGTATACAAATATGGGTAAAGTTTTCCCTAGCTCTTATAACCCATTGATTTAGTCAGCAATCAAATGAATCCATTAGCATGAAGAATCCACTTTTGCTGTGCTTGTGTATTTAGAACAAATAACAAAGGCAATTTATTAGAAGTTTGTCCTTTAAGTTTGAGTTACCAAACCTTTTAATGAAGGATGAAATTGTGACAATCATAAATGAACTTTACATGCAGGAATAAGTACAGGTATGGGAATATGTTATCCGGAAACCCGTTATCCAGAAAGCTCCAAACTACGGAATGGCCGTCTCTCATAAACAGTAGATTGTACTTGATCCCAACTAAGATATAATTAATCCTTATTGGAAGCAAAACCAACCTATTGGGTTTATTTAATATTTACATGCTTTTCTAGTAGACTTAAGGTATGAAGATCCACATTACAGAAAGATCAGTTATCTGCAAAACCCCAGGTCCCGAGCATTCTGGATAATCGGTTCTATACTTGTACCTGTGTTCCTTGGGCAGTGAATTTTCATACATTTCGTGCAATTTAGTGCTCATTTACTGAAAATGTGTGTGGGGGTGCATTACCAGATTAAAAATCCGACATAAAGTGCTGGGCATAATGCAGGTGGATGCAAGGCAGCCCTGTCCTTACTGCATGCCGTAGGCTTTAGTTATAATTCAGTGGCAACACTTAACTGCTTACAAATGAAAGCTTACACAAAACCAGTGTCGGACTGGGACACCAGGGGCCCACCCAAAAACCTTTGACCAGGGGCCCACCAATTAATCTTAGACCAGGGGTCCACTCTTAGTACTATTTTTCTTCCTCTTCTCACTCAACCTCTATTCTATTTTTCTTCCTCTTCTCACTCAACCTCTATTCTCTAGTCTCTTTTCCTTACATACTTTACTCTATTTTTCCAACTATTTAGCCTCTTTATTCTCATAAAAATAGGGACTGGCCATGAAATAGGCCAAACGTTTAGAAGCAGGAGGGCCCACTGACACCTGGGTCCCCCGGGACTTTTCCTGGTATCCCGGTGGGCCAGTCCGACACTGCACAAAACCCCATTGAAATGCTATGCAAGTCTATTGTGAGCTTTCAATTTGGTAAAAATATTTTTCTACACTTTTGAAGGAATACCTGATCATTTTTTAGCAGGATGTAACCATTGTTCATTAAATCTGCTCCTAAGAGTATTTTAAAATTTGTCACAAATAAATACAGATACATGTATTTGCAATAAAAACATGGTAAGGTCTACTAGATGGACAAAGAGCACGCATAATATACATGCACAGTTTTTGTAAACATGGGGAGGCACATTTATCAAAGGTCGAATTTCAAATTCATGTGAGTTTTTAAAAACTCCCCTAAACCTAAACCATAAATAAGAAAATTAATCTAAAAAAAAATAATCTAATAATCTAAATTTATTATTAAAATCGAATTTTTAAAACTCTAATGAATTGAAACAAACTGAAAATTTTAAATGAATTGAATCAAATTCGATCAAACTCGATCCACTATTTTGGATTCGGCTGAATACCAAACTGAATCCGAACCCTAATTTGCATATGCAAATTAGGGTTGGGAAGGGAAAAACATTTTTTAATTCCTTATTTTGTGACAAAAAGTCGCCTGATTTCCCTCCCCATTCCTAATTTGCATATTCAAATTAGGATTCGGATTCGGTTCAGCCGGGCAGAAGGATTCCGCCGAATCCGAATCCTGCTGAAAAAGGCCGAATCCTGGATTTGGTGCATCCCTACCGCAAACAACTCAAATGTCAGGAAGGCTGCAAACAGCTCCAAATTGATCCCTGGACCTCTCCCCTTGACTTAAACAGCAATTCAGCAGGTTTTAGGAAGCGAATAGTTGAATTTGAAATTCTTAAAGAGCCAGAGTATGATAAATCTCGAAAATCAAATATGAACTTTATCGAATTTGAACAACTCCTTGGGCGAATTTTGACCATAAAAAATTCGATAATAAATCTGCCCCAAAAAGTAAAAGCAACCCCCCCGAAATGAACAAGAATATCACATTTAAAAAATAAAAAAAACAGGAAATAAACTAAAAATCTAATACATTATTTAAATTTATGTGGATATTATCTACTACCCCCCATATCCCTATTTCCCTGATTAGGAGTCTCTCATTCCTCTTCAGAGACCCGGATTCTGTACAAATGCAGATTTGATGTTACATCCGTGTTTGCTGCTATGTCAGCTAGTTCTGCAGGACAAACTCTACAATCCATTCTTTAAATACTGATTCTGTTTAACTTGTATATACAAAAATTTTATTGGTCAATCGGAATTTACTGGTGGATTATTAAACTCTAAAGCAGAGTCAAAGTATCAGGTGGGCTCAGTCCCAAATGGGCGCCACTCTAGGAAAATTCCCATTATTTCCCCAATATCCAATATAAAAACCTATATGATTAGGACTTCTAATTACTATGAGAGTGGTCCCACAGTATCAGATTCTCTTGTGGTCCCTAGGAAACCCAGTTTGAAGCTGCACTAAAGGTATAAATCATTATAGATAAACATTACATGATTTCAGGGTGACTTAGTTCAATGTTCTGATCTTGTTCTTTGTGTTCTCTGAGCAACGGTCCAGGATGAGTTCTCTGCTGGGTCTTGGGGGAATTGCAGGCTGGGGTTTAGATTTGTTTTCTACCTCTTTATTTTCTTCTCCCCAACAGAAAAAAATAAACACAGAAATATAGATATTTCAATAAAATACAGTGAATGGTCAGTGATAACAGCAATGTGGAATCTAATCATTAGCTTGCATAGCATTTATTTTCCCTTCAGGTCCTCTCCTATTTATCCTTTATTGTGACATCCACACAAACCAGTCTACGTGGCAAACTGAAGAGCCACAGAGCAAGACAAAAAAAAAATATTGACTAACAGAGTTTTAGGTTTAACAGTTTATTGTTTGGAAGTTGTGTGTGTCATAAATATCTGGGAGTAAGTATTTGGATAGGTATAAGGAAGCAGGCTCCTGTTGTGATGAGCTTTCCACTACAGGCATGGGACCTGTTATCCAGAATGCTCTGGACCTGGGGTTTTCCAGATAATGGATCTTTCTGTAATTTAGATCTTCATACCTTAAGTCTACTAGAAAATCATATAAACATTAAATAAACCCAACAGGCTGGTTTTGCTTCCAATAAGGATTAATCATATCTTAATTTGGATGAAGTACCAGGTATTGTTTTATTATTACAAAGAAAAAGCAAATCATTTTTAAAAATTTGGATTATTTGGATAAAATAAGGGAGGTGGCCATTCCATAATTCGGAGCTTTCTGGATAACAGGTTTCCGGATAACTGATCCCATACCTGTAAACCACCATATGAAATGAATGTGTTCAATTGCTTACAGCTGTTTTGCATTTGTTGCAACTGTCTACATTATACTACAACCTAACTTCAGCTTTCATTTTAGAATAACCAATGATGTGCTTATCCTTCAGAATGGGGGGGGCCACATTATTTCTAGTAGACATACTGTACATGTATGGAACTGTTGTATGATATAAAGGGTTATACATACCTGTTATAACTGGGCTTTTAGAATCCGCAATGGGTTGCCGTTGCTTTAAGTACTTCTTGCTGTTTCTCCTGTAAGTTTCCTGGCTAATCTGCTTTCGACGTTGTTTGTGAATACTCTTAGCATTTGAAATAGTGGATCTACAAGGTAAAATAAGTGCTGCAATGAAACGCATCCGCCTAATATTGCATACAAATGTATTTATTTGATTGATTTCTCTCAAGGGAAAGGTTTTCTAAACATCTCATTAACAGATCTCTTACATTCTGATAATTGTACTTTAAGATCTAGTTTTATATGAGTTAATTCCACAGCAATGGTTAATGGACAAGGCCAACTTGCACTATTCCTTCTAAGATGGATAACATAGTAGGAAAAGGGTTAAAAGTAAACGTATACTTATTTTATTATCAGTTCACAATCCTGATATCAGTCACCCTGTACATATCCATTATTTATGGTATTTATAGCAGCGTGCATGTGATCTTACCGCCTTGGGGGCAAGCCTTTTCTTTTTAACGGGTTCCCATTGGCTGGGGCTGCTTCCCCAGATTTCTGTAGATACATGGCTGGAAAATATCCAGTGATGCTGCCTTTTCTGTACAAGAGAAAGTCGTGGTTGAAATTTTTATTTACTGACACAAAAAGACAGAATGAAACAGTTGTACCGTAACAATGTTGCTACTTCCATTTAACGGACAAAAAAATACTGGCATATAACATTCTGACTAGGGGGCACTATTATTTAAGCCTTCTCTTATACAGCATCCCATCCGCCACTAAGCATGGTTGCTGGGGCAATGCAATCCTGGCAACCAGAAAATCGTTTTAAAACCAGACTTGAGATATATAGGCAATATACAGACAATACAATAAATAATTAATAAATCACCAAAAAAAACCAACTAAAAATTTCCTTATAATTGCAATGTCTATAGCAAATTATTTTAAGGTAAACTGCATTTATAGACACCGGTGAAATTATGGGCTAGTGGAGCCAAGCTATGACTATGGTAGAATTATGTATTTTCTTATAGAACCCACAGCAGCCAATAAACCATTAGTATTTACTCCTTATAGTACATTATACTATGTCGTCATGCTTAGGTTACATTAATACTCTGTTTCTGCACAGTAATAAATTAAAACATGTACTATATATAATAATACATTTATTTATGGAACTACTGTCCTTTCCTGCTAATGTTACACTATTCCTACCTGTAAGACAAGGCACATACCTGACAACCCACCAACCATCCAGCAGCTTGTGGATGACTTCAACATTCTCTCCTTCTGTGAGACTCAGCTCATCATCTAATTCTCCTGTATATTCTTTTGTGGTGATGTGCAGCTCCCCTAAACACCCAGAGAGGGATAAATCAAGGTTAAACTGCCAGTCCAACAAGGCCACAGTCTAAGCATCATTTTTATAAAAAATAGTGTACTACAATACAAGCAGAAGGTAACATTATAAAGGATGTTTTAGATATTAACTCATGTAAACTCAAGAAATATTATGAGGTAGATTTCTAAAGGTATACACAAAATGACACGGACATACACCACACAGTCACACCAGAATGCTGAAGTACACCATGTTATATCAGGCATTAATAATAAAGCAGGGTCATTTATTTGGTATATTTATAGCAGAGATGTGGTGTAAAACATTGCCTTAAACACCCCTTTTTATACTGTACCACTATTCACATAAAATCTTCTCTTCTACTTGTCTAACGGTTATGCTAAATTAAATAACAGCGTCATTTTCAGCATCAGTTGGGTGTTTGTGAAAGTCAGTTTTATAAAGGATGATTTCCTTGATTTTACACCAGTTTCTGCACTTTTTTAGGCATAAAACATTTTACACAGACTTACAATTTTTTTCTGAAAATTGTGCATTTACAGGCACAGGCATACGTTATTAGCTCAAAGATTTTGACTTCCACATATATATTTTTATTCACAAAATGTTATTTTATTTCCCTACAGTGAAGAAATATTTTTACCCTTTTTATGTGTTGTCTAACTCCTACAAGAATATGCATCGTATGGCAAATACTAACAAGACATCTTGTTCAATATATGGGCACTATAATCAACAAATGAGGGAATAATTATTGTTGAAGGAATTAAGGGAGTCTATATGTTTTTTTCTTAAACGTACAGGTCAAAAAGTGCAGGTTAAAATGAAAAAGTATGGCCAGAAACACAGAAACCAGGTACAATAATCAATATACCCCCATGCCCTAGGCACAGAATACAAGCTGGTCATCAGTATGAAGCAAGCAATGCAAAAGCTCTGGCAACATGAAGGATCTCTTTACCTTCATAGTTAGGATCCTGTTCTTCAGACTCATCTGGGCCATCTAAAGGCTCAAGATAAGCAGCAGGCATCCATCCCCGCTTGTTCCTTAGCTGACAGAACCACCAGCCTAGAAGAAAGGCACACTTTACCAAAATGGTAGGGTATAATCTGAAATTCAAAGTATTTTCTTCACACACCCAATAATCAAAATGTGACTCATGGGGATAAATTTATCAAAGAGTGAAGTTCAGCCACTAGAGTGAAATTGCGCAACTCTTAAGCTGGCCATAGATGTTGAGATTTTTAAAAGATCAGATCCTCATCGTGAGACCACGATCTTCTCAGAACGATCGTACGAATTTACCATCAACTAAAAAGACCAATTTACCAGGAAAACAAAGGGTAGATGCCTGCTTGGCCCTGCAAACATAGATCGATTGCACTGGGGCCGACAAAGATTTTTTGACCTGGCCAATCAATTTCCTGACAGATGTCGGCTGAAAAATCGTAAGACGTACGATCGTTCGAATCCCACTAACCGCACGATAATTCCGAAGGATTGGTCGGACTTCCCGAAAATCGGTCGTTCGGCAAGAAGAATCGTCGCGTCTATGGGGAACGTTAATTCATTTCTATGGGATTTTGAAAGGCGTATTTATCAATGGGTGAAGTGAAAGTTCACCCTTTGATAAATACGCCTATAAAAATCCCATAGAAATGAATGGAGAGTGGCGGAACTTCACTCTTTGATAAATATACCCCATGGTAGGAGTTTGACACATTAACTTATCACAAGTAAATGCAATTTCCCTTGGGGTTTCTTTGGCCCCAATTGCCCCTCCTAAATTAAAGGATAACTACAATTTAACGAAAGAAGTCGCTAGAAATGTTGTACATTATGTTTTGGGCTTCTGCACCAGCCCAAGGCAACATTTAGCAGTAAAGATCTGTGTCTCCAAAGATGCCCCAGTAGCTCCCCATCTTCTTTTCTGCTGATTCACTGCACATGCTCTGTGCTACTGTCACTTACTGAGCTTAGGGCCCCACTCACAATAAACAGTACACATAGAATATAAATGTCACAATATAAGGCTGATTCGTAATTAATACAGATAATTACTACATGGCAGCACAGAAACAAGTGCAATTAGCTTCAGAATTGAATTATCAGCCTTGCAGCATAAACTTATCTACAGACCAACCTCATTTTCTGCTTGATAATTTGTGACAACCCCCTAAGCTTAGCTTCTCAACAGCAGCTCAAAGCACTTTCCAAGATGGTGAACCCGTGACAAGTTTGAAGTCCTGGATCATTGTTGCTATTGAGAAGCTGAACTGTTTGGTTGGTGCAGTAAGTTCAGTATATAAAATATAGCATTTCTAGCCATATTCCTTTTTAAGGTTTAGTTCTCCTTTAAGCTTCACATTTGTTCCTGTATCTACGTTACAAAAACTGAATGTCAGTGGTGTGTGCATATGAATTCAAATCCACACAATTTACCATTTTCAGATTTCTCCACTACCTCTACCACATCTCCATTTTTCGCTGGCAGCTCACTCTTGGAATTCTTTTCATAGTCAGCAATCACTCTGTATGACTGCAGGATAATGGGTCCTGTTATATCTGGAGGAACACAGAACTTTATTTATTGCCGTTCAAACAATAGGTTACAGTGAATAAAATTAGGTCAGAGTTGTTTTGTCAAAGGTGTTGTTCAAGCTTGTTTAAACTTCCGTATTATTTCATTCATGTTCATTATATTTGGCTGCTAGGTACTTTTTACTTTGTATTATGCTGTGGAAACAAAGATAGCATAATGTGTATGCATGGTGAAGCTTATAGCCGGGGTCATTTGTGCAGGCTGAAAGTTACAAGAATCTTCAGCATATGAGAATAGTGAGAATATGTATCATAAAAAGTAATGCATTAAAAGTAGTAATGTGTGTGGGTTGGTTCCCATCCTTGAGAAAGGACAGGCCGAAAAGTTGGTTGTATAGAATAGATGCACGTAATAAAAGCAATTTGAGTAATCACGAGTTGGAGTGCGGGTGCTTATAAAGGCGTCTATATTATATATTGACCCTGCACACACAGTTGTGTAACAATCCAGTCACAGGTCAGCCACCATTTCTCTTGTACTCACCTGACACATTTTTTTTTGTAGTGTTCAACAAAAACGTCTCAGGTTTACGACCACTGGAACAGAGAGAACAACAGTCCAGTCACTTACCATTAGTTCTAAGATACATACGGTATATTACCGTTCATGGCCAAACTGCAGCCCACTAAGGACTCTTATACATGCGTGTTTACAAACACATGGAGACGTCAGAAAAAGCTTATATATTATAATTATATTAATTTTTAACAGCAATTGCATTAAGTGCACTTTTGTGAGTTCCAAACACAACCCAGTACTATTCTCTACACTGGCGATCTTCACTGCACAAATCAGTAAAACTGTGTAGCCAGGGTCAGCATTCCTCAGCCAAAACTTCTTTTTCCACAATGCCTTGCATGATCTATAATTAGAATTATATATATATATATATATATATATATATATATATATATATATATATATATATATATATATATATAATTTTTGTTTTGTTTTTTTTTAATTTGTTTTTTTTTTTTTTTGGCTCCCCTTTCAGGTTTAGTAAATTATAGCAACCAAGAGTCAGACCTCCAAATGCTAATTGATTGGTTTCTATAGCATACTTGAAATAGAGCAGAATTTGGACCTGCTATTAAATTACCCCCTAGTTACACTGTAATCTCCCGGATATTTGAATGGGTCCCTAGCAACCAGCTAGCTGCTAAATACTGGAAAGCTGATCAACAAAAAGCTAAGTAATTCTAAATCTACAAAATACACGTGTACCTAAAGAAGCCAATAAGATTGAATTTTCACGTTATCTTGTATCTTGTATGGTATGGGGTTGTACTTACTTGATGTTGTTGGCTACGTGATTAACATCATCAGGTCTGACTTGGAATAAATTCAGAACATGAGGGCAGCGGGAGATTTTAGGAGGGAGACTGAGCAAAGAGGAAAAGTAATCTGACAGAGTGACCTGCCTGTTCTCCGTGGACCTGAGACCATCAAACCATTTTGGAGCTGAAACATTAAATGAGCTTTGATTTAATTCATCAGCCGTAATACTGTGTGAAACTTATATTTATATGATATCTTTATTCATTATATTTATTAAGGGTCTATATACTGTACATGTGAGTGTGTGTGTGTGTGTGTGACTGTGTGTGTGTGTGTGTGACTGTGTGTGTGTGTGTGTGACTGTGTGTGCGTGTGTGGGTACACTTGGGAAAGTTTCAAATACTGGACTAGATCTGAGTACAGAAAATTAAAATGGCTATTTACATATACAGCCTTAAGTACAGTCCTGCTAAATGGATGCAAATGTTGAGCTTATTGACACCTTACGTTAAAAGTACCTGTGTCCAAACATTTATTTTGCATTTCCATATAGTCGTGCTGAGTACCAGTGTCTGCAGAGTTGTGTGAAGTGCATCAGGTGAACCCTACACAAATGTGGTGGTAATCCCAGGGCTCCCACAGTGGGTTACATCAATATGCGCTGCAGACTTGCAGCAGAAGAATTAACACATTTATGCTATTTTAATGAATAAAATGAATGAATTATAAGAGTTTTGGGGAAAATCCTGCACTGTGTGTTTTTTACATGGTGCTTCCATTGTATATTAAATTTCAAAGGAGAACAAAAGGTTAAAATACTATGTATCCCCCAGTGATCATCACCACTTACATGGTACCCAGGTCAGTGCTTCTATTCTATAAAAACTGCATTGGCCCAGTGTACTGAAGGAGCTCCTCCTCACTATCTTCAGCTTATTCCATCTTCTCTTTGTTCTGCTCTGGAGGTGCATGTGCAACAGAGTGAAAGCAAAACACAGATGCAAAAAGGCATCTTTTCCAACTCTACTGCGCATGTGCCTGACAGCACCCAAACTAAATGAGACAGAAGAGGAAGATGAAAGAGCATCTACATGTATACCCCATGCCGGTGTAGTTTTCTGCTAACAGGAGCACCAGACCAGGGGGTATCAAGTAAGTGATTATAATTACTGGGGGGGGGGGAGTTGTCTTTACCTTTTGTTCTCCTTTAAAGGAGAACTAAACCCTAAATATGAATATGACTAAAAATGCCATATTTAATATAATGACCATATTGCACCAGCCTTAAGTTTCAGCTTCTCAATAGCAGCAATGATCCAGGACTTCAAAAATTTTTACAGAGGGTCACCATCTTGGAAAGTATCTGCGACACTCACATGCTCAGTGGGCTCTGAGCAGCTGTTGAGAAGCTAAACTTAAGGGTCGTCACCAATTATCAAGCAGAAATGAGGGTTCTCTGTAATATAAACTGATGCAACAGTACTGATTATTACATTCTGATGCTAATTGCACTGGTTTCTGTGCTGACATATTGTAAATATCTGTATTAATTACTAATAGGTCTTATATTGTGACATTTCTATTCTATGTGTACTGTATATTGTGAGTGGGTCCCTAAGCTCAGTAAGTGGAAGCAGCACAGAGCATGTGCAGTGAATCAGTATGAAAGAAGATGGGGAGCTACTGGGGCACCTTTGGAGACACAGATCTTTACTGCTATAGGGCTGTGGTTGCCTTGGGCTGGTACAGAAGCACAATACATAATTAACAAAATTTCTAGCCTAAGCTTTAGTTATCATTAAGGTTTAACCTATGTTTTTTGTTGTGTTTAAGAAGTGTTCCGACATGTTTTTTTTTCCTATGGAAACAAATTGCTACATAGTTAAATATTTAACGTTATTTATCTAAACGCAGCCTTATAAAATTGTGACCATATGGTCACAAGCTGCAAAAGGATAGGGCTCTTTAAGTGTTACACAGAACATATGTCTCCTTATTATTGAACAAGTTCCAGTCTCTTATCTCACTTGTGACAGCAAAGAGATTAATGCCAGAAAAGGAGCTGCTTTTGTCTACTTCTTCGCTTACACTCATTATATCTCAAAGGTTCAAGGCAGAGTGAACAAGAGGTTATAAAAGAATGAATTTACCAACAAACATATTTTCACTTCTCCTTTCTTAGTCTCGATTTTGGTATTTTAAAGAAGTTTTTTTTCATACTGTGGCTCCTGACCTAACTCCTAACAGTCATTTTGTACATGTCTAGATTCATAAATAAGGCAAAACAGTCCTAGTCCTGCACCTTTACATAACCGAGGGCCATAAATGTACAATGAACCTTTGGCATCTGTCACAAAACGAAACAATCAGATGGGAAATGCTGCACACAACTTACAGTAAGTATCGGTTCCCTCCACTGATTGTTAGTTATAATCTACAAAACATGATGATGACTAAGAAAAGCTCATAGTCAAATATGACATACCTGGTAGGTGAGGAATTGTCCTGTGTTCTTTACTTATGTCTCCAGCTTCAATTGGAAACATTTCTTTTAAGGCTTTCTGGAAACCAAAGTGTTATGTCAGAAATGTGCTATTTGGCTAGTTTGTATATAAGGTGTTACATTGAGAGTAGGGGTTAACTCTAGAACTTTAGTGAAACCTCATTTTATCAGTGTTAACATTGAGAACTGTGCCAACATCATATAGAATTAATGAGGGATTTGGTAACAGGCACAGATATGGAAATTGGTAACCTCTGAGGAAGGGTATTATAGGTGGGATCAGTTATCAGGAAACCCGTTATCCAGAATGCTCTGAATTATGGGAAGGCCGTCTCCCATCAACTCCGCAAATATTTCTAAATTTTAAAGATGATTTCCTTTTTCTCTGTCATAATAAAACAGTAGCTTGTACTTGATCCCAACTAAGATGTAATTAATCTTTATTGGATTCAAACAATCATATTGGGTTTATTTAATGTTAAATACATTTTTAGTAGAAATATGGAGATCCAAATTCCAAAAAGATCTCTTTTTTTGGAAAACCCCAGTTCCACAGCATTCTGGATAACAGGTCTCATACCTGTATGTAACAATAAAAACCCACCAAACAGCAGTAGATGTTTAATAAATCGGTTTCATTAAAAAAAAAACTTTAAATGTCATTTTTATGTTAAGTTTTGTTCCCCCTACATTCTGCGAAAATGTAAACAATAAAAAAAATTAGTAATAATAATTATAATATACTTGTGCTGTAAGCTGAAGACAGAGAGCAGGACCAATAGGTTGTTCCATGTTTCAATTTGATTGGATGAAAAACATATTTTATGTCATTGATTTCTCTAGAATTGATTCCAACATGTCCGTAATTAGAAATGGTGTGAGTGATTTGCTTGCAGGGAACACATAGTTAGACAGAGAAAGCTCAATTAACCATTTATTATCTGAGCCTGGGAGCCCAGTAACTATGGCTACACTAGGTTGGAAGTTACATATAATATGCTAATGCTTATGGTAGCCTTCATAGAAATAAGGTTTAATATCTAAAAAAAAAACAAAAACCTGACAAAGGCTAAACTCACATGGAACTCATAGATTTCAGTGAATTTCCTGTAGACCAGCTTTTCTGTGAGATCCTTCCACTTGACCATGAACATGTAGACCTTGTGAAGAAGAACACATAATTAACATTTAATTCAGCCCCAACATATAATAAGCATGGGAATTCAGTCTTACATAACTGATAAGCAGATAAACAGCACATGGTAGGCAATAGGTGTCATGCTTGGCCTTGGCAGGCAATGTTTTACTGCACAGCAGGTAGGGTTAAACTATACATGTCCGCATGTGCTTTATTTTGCCATGTCAATAGACTCACCATGAAGTGGGGCTTTAAATAAGCATTATCCTAAAAATGGGATCATGCAGTGATCTTGTATAAACCTCTAGTTTAGGTATGGTGATCCAAATTACAGAAAGATCCCATATCAGGTAAACCCCAGGTCCAGTTCCCATACCTGTACAGCTCTCTGCAAATGAACTTCATTGGTTGCAAGGCAGACGCATGGCCACAAAGCATACACTAAACGGTAGTGTATTGGGGGGTAATTTGGGGTTGTTGTTTTTTTTTTAATAACAACCTATGTAAGGCAAGGCAGTGGCATTCAAAAGCAAATAAAGTACAGTCTTGCATAAAAAAGGCATTAACTCAAGGGATGAAAACGTAATTTTGGCTCTTAAGCCAAGACCCTGTAATACACCTTTAATAGTGGCTTGGGTGATTTCTTGCACAAGCAAAATATCATGGATCTATATTTAGTATGAATATTTGTATATACAGTTATATATATGCTTATAGTATGTGCAAATATGTGCACTGGGGCTTGTCTGGAGGGGTTGAACTTGAGAAACTTTGATCTTTTTTAGCTTAACTTTACTATTTAATGTGGAATATATTTAAATTTTTACAATATTTGTCACTTTTTTAATACAGTAAATTGAACGATAAAAGGCAGGAAAAAACTACTTTCCGTCCGACATGACTGTCGAATGTGAATGCAGAAATCTGCGTCTTCATCCGACAGTCTTATCGTGTAGTTTTTACCTGCGACTTTTTGTTCAGTCCCATTATATTTTCATGCGTGCGACTAAATCCCATTTGTTGCCTGCGTTATACCGTTCTGACGCGATCCAACAAAAGATGCCCGTGGGGTTCAGCCCAAAGTCTTCGAAACCTCTAAAAGTTGGGACCCAGGGAGGTCACAGCTGTGAGTGCAATATAAGAGGCCTCCCTCCTATACCCCCCAATACTGTTAAGTTCAGAGGAGGCACAGTGTGTAGCAGGTTTCAGTTTCATGTGAAGTATTACTTGGATGATTTCTCACAACCCAGAAACAAAATATGGTGCATACCTATTTAAACATTTAAGTAGTTTAAAGGCAACTTTAAAGGCACTTAAAAAGTGTACAGAAGATAAAGAAACACATGATATAAAAGTATGCAGAATTGTAGCTGTTGTATGAACTTCAACTCTCAGCATCCCCTTACTTAAAGACAGTAGATCATTTATTTCTTTAAATGCATGCATGCCCTGCATTTAAGAAGCTAAAAAAAAAAAAAAGTGAAGAGCTGGAATTCTACATGGTGATATCAGCTAAGCAGCAACATATACATTAAAACAGGTATGTCCATCCTCCAGCCTCCCTGATGCTACCGACTAGGTGCTGAATCTTCACAGTTTAGGAGATGCTGAGTGGAAAGACCCCAATTAAATATATTATGGGAAATGTTATAGGACCAAAGTCACAACATTTGCACCAGCAAGCAATCAATTTAAGTGGGTGCAAAAATTGCAACTTTTAATACATATCCCCTCTATATATTCCAGGGTGTTTTACATTTTACTTACATAATGTTGGCTGGGCAAAAATCTTTTCTCAAAGCCCAGAAGTTGGATGTGCCTGATGTAGGGATCAGTCATGACCCTGTAATGCTCTGGTGATATTGCTTTTTGGTGCTGCAGGTGGATTAGAGAAGCTCCTGCGACTGTATGAGAGAGAACTGTTGAGTGCAGGTTTGAAACTGTCAGTGCCGCTCTGTGCTCTGCTCTATATACAGTAGGTGGGGATTTCATTTTAAAAGCTCTAGTTGTATTTTCATTGGTGGTTCCTGCAATTGTATTACTGCTGATATGGAATTAATGTTGTTACATAACATCTCTGGCTTCCTGTTTCAGTTGAATCCATGGTGAACTAACAAGAATCAGTATATTTCCAAATGCTCAGTTTACATAATACTTTGAATGTATTTTCCAGTTTACATATGACAAGTGTCACATTTTAAGATAGGGGTGTGCTAATAAAATCTAAAATATGCATTTTTGTGTTTTTCTGTTTTGCCTTAATGTAATTAGAGGCCAGCGAACACTAATCTGCCACTGGCTTAATATTTAAGATGCTATCTGGTAACAACCCAAAAAAAACTCTGCTAACGATCGAGCAACTAGATTCACGTTTTTATTGCTTGGTAGGGAAAGCATTAAAAAACACCCTCAACATATAAACGAAATAAGCTATAAGTAATTGATTTGAATTCGATCAGCCTGTGTGTGGTCACATGGAGTGGAGCTGAAGCTGAGGTCAAGCCGGAGATGTCTCCTTTCATGTATGTGGGCTGACCTCAGCTTCAGCTCTGCTGTGTATGACTGAATGACAGGCTGATTGGATTTAAATCAATGGAGCAGGGACACTGAGCAGATCTGCTTCTCTCCGCCTGTAAAAATATGTAGGCTGAGAGCAGCTGAGCCCTTCAGCCAATTGGTTACTGCCTGTAAGTGGACTTGATGATGTCACAGGCAGAACAGAGATAAGGACTCTCTGATCCCCTACACATATGTCAAAGCATTTTTAGTATAGAATGATCATGTGCAACTAGAAACTGTGATAGAGGCTACACTCACACTGAAGGTTTAGACAAGACCACTTTATTTTCCCAAAGCCCAAAACAGTATTGAGACACAAATATGTGCATTATAATAAAGCACTCCCTTTTGTAAAATATGAAGTGCAGAATATGTTGACACTTTATAAATATGTGTTAGTAATAATTAAAGTATTCTGATTGATGGCACCGTAACAAGATTCTCACTGGGAAATTCCCCAATAACAATATACACTAGCAGATGTTCGGATTTGTTTCCATTGTTTGGCAGACTTTAAAATTGAGAAGTTAGACTGCATTTTATTTTTAACTAGGAATTTCCCTATTTCTAAAATCACTTCACCGCGCTTTCACTTCTAGGGATTTTCTAGTTGACAATATTGCCTACAAAATGGGTTTATTGCTTGGTGAACTAAAGAGCTTGTAGAGCAGTGCACACACCATAAATATTAGCTTGTGACTTTAGTTATATAAATATATATATAATATACACAAAAGCCATGATTATCCTGTAAATGATATCCTTATAAATGGCTCTTAGTGATGTCATCAGTTATCAACAAAGCTTAGTGATGTCACTAAATCTTGTGTATTAGAATAAATAAAGTAACTCTTGTTGGAAAATATGAGGATATCAGAATTGACCTCGGTGCTCCATGACCTGTATAAAAGCACTCAGCCTTCAGCCTCGTACTTTTATATGGTCATGGAACTCCTCAGTGACTTATAATATCCTTATATTATAAAATAGGGGGTACTTTATTCACTATAGAGAGAGAAAGAGAGAGTGATTGTTATGATGAATTCTTGATAAATGATGATCAATGTGTAGTCTCTGGTCTAGATTTATCACAGTATATTGGAAAAGGGGCACTGAAAAATTCATGCCAAGCAAATGATTGCTGTAAAAATAAAATTTCTCAGTGCATGTTTATTAGGTTTGTAGTCCAATATGTATGGAAACCTTTGTGAATCTGCACCATAAACATGAATTGTTTCTATATACTATACATATTTAAAAGAAATGTACATATGTTTATTTTTTAGTTTTATGTATTTCCTAAGGGGGTTGTATTCGTTGTGTTTTTATTTACTCTTGTGGATTTAAAAATTCTTGGAGGTTTGGAAATGGTGCAAATGAACTGAGCAATGGATAAAGTATTATTTCCCCTAAAAAGCTTTTGTTTGTCTGAAAAGGAGAAGTGAATATTGTACATGTTTTTAAACATGTTCACTTTGTCCCATGGGTGTTTCTTATATGAAGCATGCTTGCATTTCATAAAGAAATGGTGCCAAGAAAAAAAAAAAAAAAAAGAAATCAGCCACTGGTCTGTTTATCCACAGGTTGAATGTGAGACAGCTGTCATTTTATCCATTAAACTGGTAGTTATTATTACATTTAGCACAAAAGCTGAATTGCAAACCAAGCAATTTATGGTTTCATTATCTGAAATGGATGCTTGTAGGATGCAATTAAATTTCGTTTTGCAGAGAACAATATTCAGATACCCAATTTCCTGTGAGTGAACAGAGATATTTAACCATCAGGGTAAGGCTTTTGCTCATAAAATCTTAAGTTTATTTTCTAGGTGATTGGGAATAGGGTGGTGGTGGGGGGTATTTGCAATTTGTGGTGCCAAAATAGCAACTAGATGTGCGTCCTGCTATTAATCAGAACACCCTTGTTTTTTCACTTGCTAAAATGCATCCAAGCATTTCTTTCAAATAATCAGAGAGAAATTCACATCAGCATTCTTACAGAACAAAATACCTGCACCTTACACCAAAACCTACTTTCCACTACTATAAGGATGGCCTTGTGTCCTTTAGAAGGATCTCACTAGTAAAACTGCTGTGTTTTCTTCAGAAACACTACTATTGTTTATATAAATAAGCTGCTGTGTAGCAATGGGGCAGTCATTCAAAGTAGAAAAGGCTCAGATTACACAGCAGATAACAGATAATCTCTGTAGATCATAATGTTATCTGTTATCCACTATTTAACCTGTGCCATATAACCTATATTCCGCCATTGCTACACAGCAGCTTGTTTTATGAACTATAGTAGTGTTTCTGAAGCAAACAGATCAGTTTTACTAGTGCAGGGCAACAGTACATTATATTTTCATTACTTTAAAACACTTTAATTTTTGGGTGCTACTGTTCCGTCATATAATCAAACAAAGTGATCATAACTCTGGAAACACCTCTTTTGCCGTGTAGAGTTTACTGCAGCTGAAATACCTTTGTAAAAAAGCAGGGCAGTCTGCTCTTAGTTGCATGTAGCTCCATATTACACAGGGAAAGTAGAAACAAGTGCACACTAGACTTGTAGTCTTTGAAGTTTTATGTGCCATTTCAGTATAACCTCTTCAGTGTTTAAATGAACTGTATGTATAGGTGACAAAAGAATGCTCACAGGAAGGTGAAGGAAGACAGAAAGATCCAATATATGGGGAAAAGCATGTGAAATGTGGGAATGGAAAAAAACTAGAGAAAACAGCTAAGCCCTATCTTCCAGTCATTAGTCAACACAAAGCTTTGTCCAACAGGTGGGCTACATTCACTACAATTGAGTGACTCATGACATTAAATACCAACTCTGCTAGCACGTTACTGCCTAGGTCTGCATTATAAAAAATACAGGGCTCTCTTCCAGCCTTGCTCCCTGTACCAGTTGTGAGCAATCTGCATAGTTACATAGTTATAATGGGTTGAAAAAAGACCAAAGTCCATAAAAGTTCAACCCCTCCAAATAAAATCCAGCATCCATACATCCACACACTGAACCCTCCTTACAATCACATAAACTACAGTATATATACCCATACACAATAGCACATTCCACAACTGGACTGTGAAGAACCACCTACTCTGCTTCAAATGAAAGTTCTTTTTCTCTAGTCTGAATGGGTGGCCTCTGGTACGGTGATCCTCTTTATGGGTAAAAAGGTCCACTGCTATTTGTCTATCATTTCCTCTAATGTACTTGTAAAGTGTAATCATGTCCCCTCTAAAGCGTCTTTTTTCCAGAGAAAACCCCAAATTTGACAGTCTTCCTTCATAATTTAATGCACTCTCTCCAGCTCATTTATATCCCTCTTAAGGTCTGGAGCCAAAAACTGCACTGCATACTCCAGGTGAGGCCTTACCAGGGACCTATAAAGAGGCAGTATTATATTTTCCTGAGTTTATGCACTTTTTATGCAAGACAGAACTTTATTTGCTTTAGTGGCCACAGAATGACACTGCCTGGAATTAGACTTGTTATCTACAAAAACCCCTAGCTCCTTCTCAGTTAAGGAAACTCCCAACACACTGCCATTTAGTGTATAACTTGCATTTATATTATTTTTGCCAAAGTGCATAACCTTGCATTTATCAACATTGAACCTCATTTTCCAGTTTGCTGCAAAGTTTTCCAACTTAGACAAATCACTCTGCAAAGTGGCAGCATCCTGCATGGAACCTATAGTTCTGCACAATTTAGTATCATCAGCAAATATAAAAAAAATACTTTCAATGCCCACCCCAGGTCATTAATAAACAAGTTGAAAAGCAAGGCACCTAGTACAGAGCCCTGCGGTACTCCACTTACAACACTGGTCCAATTAGAAAATCTTCCATTTACCATCACTCTTTGTAATTTATCTTTTAACCAGTTCTCTATCCAGGTACAAATACTATCTTCCAGGCCCACATTCCTTAATTTAACCAGTAACCTTCTGTGTGGCACTGTATCAAATGCTTTAGCAAAGTCTAAGTAAATCACATCCACTGCCATCCCAGAATCTAGGTCCCTGCTCATCTTCTCATAAAAGGAATCTTCTATTAAGTTATTATTATGGGTGACTTTAATTATTCAGACATTGACTGGGGTAATGGGGTTGCCAAGAGTAGACAGTATTCTCGTCACTATCGGCGCTGATCCAGGACACGGCACACAGACAACAGCATCAATGCAAAAGGTTGGCTTTATTTGAACACACACATGCGGTTGTGGATTACAGCGGTGGATACACAAGGCTGTCTGACTTACGCGTTTCTTGCCGGATCCCCCGGCACTTCCTCAGAGTCAGTATAGATCACATGACTCGAGACTTAAATAGCTAAAGTGATTTGCATCCGTGTTAGAAGTACAAGTGCATTTGAATTATCAGTGTAATTAACATTCAGGTGTAATTAACATTCAGGTGTATAAAAATTCATTATTATAAACAGTGCATATTACTTTTGTATATTTGTATAATATCTCAAGGCAAACAATTAAATTGTTATTATGTTAATATTTAATGAGAATAAAAATAGTAAATAATGACCAAAAGCAAGTGATATAAATTATTTGTTGAAAAATAAAAACATAATGAAAATATCTGTGTTTCTCAATCGCCTTATTCGGATCAATGATGTTATAGTAAACTGTGTATTTAAATATTTAAAAACACTAAATGCACATTGGCATGGCTATAAAAACATATGCACATAACTATAAAGATAATTATGTTACCTATGAGGACTAATTTTGTTACTGTATTGAATAGAGTTACATTTTTCGTTTATATTAATGTATCCTTTTAATCTAGTTGCTGTCACTCATATTGAGCAATAGGAAACAATTGTAACTTCTTAACTATTTTTTATTTATTTTTTACTATCCAAAGTCAATTGCAGAGCAGGAAATTTTTTTTTATTGATTTGATTAAAGTATCCTTATATTTTTTTGTTCTGCTATAATCTCTTTTTGTATATGTATATCCAGTTATATGTCTATGAATTTTCATTGTTATTAATTTGTTAATTATTAACTGTACATATATACATATATACATATACACATACTTATATATATATATATCAGCCTATAGTAAGCTAGAACAAAAGATCAATTGTATATCATATTGTATATCGTTCAGTCCATTTCTATTAATTATGTTGATTTTCAAACAGTCAAACCATTAGAATAAATTGAACCAACGGTATTACAATATGGTAGACAATATGGAAAAATATTTTTAAGAAATTGATTGATTTTTTATTGATTCATTTGGGTTAGTCAAAATATCTGGGAAATATGGTGTTGTTCACAATGAGATAATAATATGTGAAAGAAACCCATTACACACCGACTCCTTATAGAGAGTAGTCAATATATAAAAGCCAAGCACACACTATCATCTTAAAAAATACTTTATGTCTCCTTCTTTGTTAAGTCCTTTCGGTTTCACAGTATTCAGGGTCAGTATCCAATGGAATTCTCTCTTAGTAAGTTTTTCCTCTAAATCTCCTTTCCTCTTGCCTAGTTTAATGCACTCAATTGCTTGGAAAGTTATATATTGCTCATTTGCCTGATGTTTTTCTATTACATGCTCGGCTATTGCTGATGAAATATCCCTTCTATTTATGCAGGCTAGATGTTCTAATATACGATCTTTCAATCTCCTAGCAGTTTTACCTACATATTGTTGTCCACACTTACACGTGGCCAGATATATGACATTCATAGTTTTGCAATTTACATACATCTTATTTTTATAGTATTTTTTTGTATTAGTACTCTGAAATTGATCTGATTTGTTAATAAAGCGGCAGCACTTACATATGTTCGCTCCACACCTGTAGGTGCCCACAACTTTCATCCAATTGCTGTTATCTACCTTGTTAATATCTGGTAACATACTAGGTGCCACTTTGTCCCTAAGATTAGGGCTACGTCGATATACTATCTGTGGTCTTTTAAGGTCCAGATTGGATAGTATAGGGTCACTATCAAGTATGGACCAATGTTTGTAAATTATATTCTGTATTTGTTTTGCCTCTGTACTGAATGTTGTTATAAATCTTACCCTTCGGTTTTTCTGTTCATTTCTGCTATTTTTTGATGTTTTTAACAAATCCATTCTATTTTTTGTTATTGCATTTTCATAGGCTTTTTTTACACAGTCTGTTTCATAGCCCCTTGATATAAGTCTGTCCCAGAGTTCCATTGATCTCTGGTGAAAGGTGTCCCAAGTGGTACAGTTCCTTCTTAATCGGATGAACTGACCAGTCGGTACACCTCTCAGCAGTGGTTCTGGATGGCTGCTCTGTCTGTGTAATAATGAATTCCTACTTATAGTTTTCCTATAGACATCAGTAAGAATATGTGACTCTTTAGTCGTAAATTGTATATCAAGAAAATCCATAGTTAGTTGATCACTCTTATAGGTAAACTGTATATTATTATTATTACAATAATCTACAAAACTTGTTAGTTGTTGTTCATCCCCATCCCAAATGATGATCAAATCATCGATATAGCGATAGTATCTTTTAATATATTTCTTGTAGGGATTGTTCTCAGCATATATGTGATGTGTCTCAAACCACCCCATAAAGAGGTTGGCATAGGATGGGGCAAATTTTGCCCCCATCGCTGTGCCACACCTCTGTAAATAATACTGCCCATCAAACATAAAATAATTATGTTTTAGTAGATAGTCTACTGCATCAAGTATATATTGGTTCTGTTGTGGGTTGTATAATTTTGCCTCATTTAACCAGAAATATAAAGCATGTAAGCCATCTTGATGTAATATAGATGAGTATAGGGCTGAAACGTCCATTGTTACCCAGGTGTACCCCTCATTCCATTCCATGTCAGTTAATTTGCTGATCGCATCTCCACTATCTCTCAAATATGAGAATACTGTCTACTCTACACTGAATACCGGCGGGAAGTGGCCGGCGTGGCCGGCGTCTCGTACGGGCTGCGACCAGGAAAGCACAGCGCTACTGGGTGAGCTCCGATGCGGATCGCATCATTCTTTATATAATTAATGGGGTTGCCAAGTCAGAAAAAGCTAGCAGGTGTGGGTGAGCATTTCGATAATAGTGATTATAACATGGTCTCCTTTGAGATTATGTTGCAGAGGCAACTCTATAAGGGAGTAACTGAAACACTAAACACTTTTAGACGTGCAAACGTTGTCAGTATAAGGGCATCTCTGCAACATATTAAGTGGGAAATGCTTTTCAAACACTGAACAAAAATGGGACGTCTTTTTAAAATGCTGCTTAATAAATACACATCAGTATATTCACCTTGTAAGCAAGCTTGTTGCAAAACAAAACTGTGTGGTGTTGAGGTGGGTATTGCAGCAAGCAGCAAAAAGAATCCAAAATTATTTTTTAAATATGTAAATAGTAACAAAAATAAAGCAGGAAGGGGTGGGACCCTTAATATCAGAGGGGGGGGGGTCAGCTTGTTGATGAGAACAGAAAAAAAGCGGAGATTCTGAACTATTTTTCATCTTTTCCTTCTTAATAGTCCCATAGAGGAAATCTACAATAAAGTGAAAACGTCCCCCAGTTCTAGTTTGCTTAAGGGCTTCTCAGAATGTCTGAGGAAAATAAAGAGAAAGCATTGCCAGCAATGTTAAATGTTAGAGTCTTGGATGTCTTTGAACACTGAGGGGATACATACAGTCTTTATATTACCAAATCTTTTTTTAAGGAAATGTAATTTAGATAAAATAATGTTATAAACTGTTTTTTTGTCACAGTCTGCATGGCGCCACCAAAATTGAGTTAGTCAAAGCAGTAGTTGCATGAATACATATCAGGAGTTAGAATAAACATATGCTCCACAAAATCAAAATAAAGAAGACCATTGTCCTTAACGAACTAGCATCTGAGTTATGTTTTTATATAGAATTGGAAGTATTTTATTGGAGTAAACACTAGTGCAACTGATCGGTCATGTGTTTATGTTTTTAATAAATTTAATAAAGTTCAAAAATCCTGCTTTTCTTTTGTGTGGGTGCTGTTCATGTACACTGTTTGTATATTAAAATATTCTCCCCTCCTCCCAGTGGTTAACAGCATGACTCCTAAAATGACTTCACATATCACATGCAACTGACTAGGATGCACAAACTTATCTTGTTACTATGGGTTTTGCAGGGCAATAAATGTCTTACAGAGATCTTTAATTTCGTTTATCTGTAAACAACAATAAAATCAGTTGATAGTGTGTTAAAAAAGTGAATAAAGCTCAAAATGCACACAAAATGCATTGGGAACACTACACATTCTATTCCAAATCAAAACATGAAGAAAAATGTATCAAATTTGTGTTAATCCTTTACAGAATGTGAAGAAAAGGGAATTTTAGGCAGTGAAGAATGCAGTGTCTGCATTCTTCTTTACAAACTCAAACATTCACTGTATAAAATATTTCAAGATTTTGCTTTCCTTTGAATCACTGAACTAATATTTAGTTATATAAGCAGTGTTTCTGAACTGCTGCACATCTGTGTTACATGGAGTCAATGAACTTCTGGCACCTGTTACATTCCTCAATTCTTCTGCATTTCTTGGGTTTGTCTCAGAAACATCATTTTTGATGTCAACCCAACAGGTTTTCTATTGGTTTACGGTCTAGAGATTAGGCTGACCACTCCATAACGTCAATTTTGTTGGTCTGGAACCAAGATATTGCTCATTCATTTTAAAAAATAGAAAATTTGTTCAGTTTAGACAGTGAATGTTTGAGTTTGTAAAGAGAAAATGCAGACATTGGAACAGTCTAACATTCCATTTTCTTCACTTTCTGTAAAGGAATAACACAAATTTGATATATTTTTCTTCATGTTGATTTGCAGTGTTCCCAATAAATTTGCGTTTGGAAATAAAAGCTATTTATAAGGACAACTGTATGTTAATAGGTGCCATTAGCTATTTTGTCTTTTTATTTGTTACCTCCTCTCTTACGTGTCATATTGTCCTCCTAATCAGTTTGTTGCAAAACAATCACAGTTGGGATGTAGCCTTAAGGTCAGAGATCCAAATGACAAGGTCAGAGATCCAAATGACACAAAAAGACAATACAGGTAATAGGTCGCATACCTTATACCTTATTACTATATATAGCACAGAACAAATGAAAATTAAAAAAAAACAGCCAGTTTATTGGTATGTAATGTAGGAGAAAGGAGAATCCAGCGATGAATGCAAAAAGTCTTTCATGTTTCTGGATCTGATATTTTACATATCAAGGCCATTCTGCACTGAAATGAAAACTGTATAACTGCCAAAAATCATTGCAAGTCATGGAAGAAAATAATTAACTCATGCAGTGTTCTAACTGGAAAAAAACCATGGTTTGGAAAAATAGCCTGTTTGAAAACCAGGTGAGCATTCCACCAGCAGTTTTTATGTCTGTGTTCCACTATCAAGGCTTCCTGGGAAGTTTTTCTTGAGCCGTACAAATAAAAAACATAAAACAGATGAAATTGTTATACTGAGAACAGAGAGACATGATGAATTTTCAGCCAGCAAATGACATGTTTCTATCCAAACTATGACCTTTATTTCACCACAGTCCTTTATTATCCATTTCAAAGACCTGCAGAGAAAAAATGTACATTTCTGTCTAAATAAAAAAAAAATATAAAAGATGATGAAATGGTCCATATTGAAAGCACTTTGTTTTTTCAGCTATATTCCTCATTCCAGGGGTGACTTGCCACAAGTCTCATGTCTATAGCTGCAAGACAGAGAAAAAGACTTAGAGCATACTGTATTTATAAAATCAAAATTAAAGGAGAAGTAAAGGTTCTGGGCCCTTCCATAAACCACAATGACTGAACCAGGATACATTCTAGAAGACAGCTGAACAACCACGTTCAAATTACCCAGGGCTGGTGTGATTTTTTTTCAATGGAACTGCACACACTAGTCTGGGACACAAGATTTAACTTAGTGGTATTGTCACACCTCAGTGTTTATAAAGTTAAAATATGACTGTGAAGCAGCAAAAAAAAACATGTAGCCAGCATACACTAAATATTACATGGGGGCGTGCCCCTCTGTAATTGTAATCACTTACCCAATACCCTGGGTGGTATTGCTGTCAACAGAACTGCACTTGGCCCAGGTTACTTTTCAGAGAACACCACAGAGCGGTCCTCTTCCCATATCTTCTTTCTTTGCACGGGTATGCACGCACAGTAGAGTGAAAAGCCAAACTTAAACAAACAAAAAAAAAAACTGGCTTTATTTCACTATTCTGTAAATGCATTGGCCCTGGTATTTTGAAGGACGAAAAAGAGGATTGATCTGTGGTGCTTGCTGAAGAAGAACGCCAGAAGAGGGCAGTTTTCTGCTAAAAGGAGTGGTCTGGGGTGATTACAATCATTGGGGGGTGTCCATTGTTCCATCTTAACCTATGCTTTTTGTGTTGTGTTTAAGAAGTATTGCTTTTATTTTAAAATCCTCTAAAATTACTCTAAACAGCACTGAGAATAACATACCCTTCTCCCTTATATTTTCTACTTAATTTCTCTCTTAAAAGCAGCTGAACTGCAGCTCTTTTAGCTACGTCCATGTCTAGAGTAAAGCTCTGCTCCCTGAGCTCTCCTCCTCTCTTCAACTATAAAGACTTCAAATCGGTGCCTCCTGGGCATGCTCACTACCGCTGCTCCAAAGGGAAAGAAAGAAAGCTCAGGGGGCGGAGCTTCATGCTAGATAAGGAAATAGCTAAAAGATATGCAGTTCAGCTGCTTGTATCAGAAAAACAAAATAAAACGAAATGAGGGGAAAAGGAATGTTATCCTGGGGGCAGATTAGAGTAACCGTAGAGAGATAAAATAATAAAGGTTTACTTTAATCTACAGCATAAAAAATGAGTCATTTGTAATGCAGTAGTCATTATATATGAAATATTCATTCTATAAATTTGCGGCTTGAAAGAAATACTATATGTTTTAAACATTAATTATCTATATACAAGCAAAAATTGACAAAGATGTGCTTACCTGAAAAAGCTGATGATTACCACGTGGGATCTGGTTCTTGTTTTATTGTTAAGTCTTGTGTGTCTGTTGAGTCTAGGTAGATAAAATATACAGTGTTTATCAGTATAAAGCAAAGGTGAACTCGGAATAGAACTGTCACAGGTGGTCTAAATAGAATGAATACTTTAATAAACAGGGAGCAATGCAATGACGCCACAAGCAAGAAAAAAAAGAAACAATAGGTAAGGGAGAGAAGAACAGGGGCAGGGTAAAGAAAAATCCCTCACAATTTCATTGTAGCCCTCAGGTACCAGTACTATCTTGATATAAAAAGATGGGTAAATAGCAGGACTAGGCAATAAAAAAAAAGAGAAAAGTCCATACCATTCACTGTGGACAGCCCTAAGATCATCACAACAAATCCAGGACAGTTAAAAAGAATGTGAAAAAAGAGGAAACACTTTGAAAATATTATGGGTGAATGACATCTTATCAGAGGTGGATAACGACTAAATAGGTCCATGACCCCAGCAGAACTGGAATGTGTTCCACTGCACATCCTTATCCTGAAACAGGTGTCACGCTTATTTTAAGAAAATCTGTTTGGCTTTTCCTGAACCCCGGTGTGAATTATGCTGAATCTAATAACATTTTAAAAAAGCCTTAAAATGTTGCAGTGGGGACCTATAAATTCTAGTTATCCCATCATGGGAAGCTTTCCCCACTTTCTTTACGATATAAACATTTACTTTAAAAAGTGCTATACAAATACACAACTTTATTTTATGATAAAAAGTATCATAAAAATAAAAGAAATGACTTTAAAATATTACCTTCTACTGTAGATTCTTCTGTTTTGCTTCTATCAGCTTTTTTGTAAAGACAGAAAACATATATCTGACAAGAATGCTTATTAATAAACAAACAATACATCTAAACTGTCAAGGTATTTTGTGTCAAGGGCAGCTCTAATGGTACATCAAATTTGATCTTTGCACCCTGTTTCTAAATGAACTCACATCATGCAGAATCTAACAGAAAGCATATAGTAGTATCATGGTAGATGACAGGTGTACAAGCCCTATACTACTGTAACTAAGATTAGCATACCAAATAGAAACTCATTGAACAGCACCTCCTTTCATTTATAGCCAGTAGGGTTGTTGTTAGGTTGTTCTCCTTTAAATTAACCTTTAGTATGATGTAATACATACTATGTGCCTTGAGCATTGGGCTAGTGCCACAAGTCTCAGATTGTCGAGTTGTGGATAGACCCTATGCTTTTAAAAAGCTTCTTCATGTCCCTGCACCCAAAACCACTGGGGCAGCCCAGGTCCAGGCACGCAGGAGTAGATTTCAGTGCCAAAACACATACTTGAGCTTTTCCATGCCAAAATCCGCTCCATGTGCCTGCTCCCTGGCCAATGCATTGGCTCTGGGTGCATGTACATCAAAAAAGCTTGTAGGGGCTAGGGTAATTTGAGTGCTAGCAAACAGATTGCTGAAGTTGCAAAGTGGAGAGCTGCTGAATAAAAAGCTAAATAACTCGTAAACAATAAAAAATTAAATCAATTGCACATTGTCTCAGAATATCACTCAGAATACCACAGCTTTCAAACAGTTAAAAAGAGACAGAAAGCAAATCAGAATCCTGTCTTTTGTTTCTGCTATCAGAACACGATTTTCGGCAAAAAACATGTGTTTTTGTGCCAAAGCAGTGGCAAAACAACAAGTTCCTTCACGGGATTTGCAAAATAATATCCAGGGTCTCACTTTACACATTTTGTCACTTCAGAGTCTGAAAACCAATATTTTCATTTTTTATATATATATATATATATATATATATATATATATATATATATATATATATATATATATATATATATATATATATATATTGTGCTTTTCGAGCAACAATTCGAAAAAAAGTTGCACGATCGAATATGTTGCACAAATTTGTCGCAACTTTTCCCTTATGTATTTTTTTAGGCCATTCGTACTTGAATTTGTTTCTGTTTCTAAACTAGAAAAATTTGTAGCAAATGTAAAAACAAAATGCCATACATAAACCTCTTACCATTTTCTGCTGACTTTCCAGATTCACTTTCTTCTGGAACTTCTGGAATGAAAAACAAGCACATAATACATATCTATAGTTTTGTTCTCTTACCTTCAACCTGAAGTTGATTTTCTTTGTGACATGGTTAGAATTGCTCTATGAAGAAGCAGCCAGGGGCGTAACTACCGGGGGAGCAGGGGTGCAACTGGGCCAGGGCCCGCACCCCCGCAGGGCCTCCCCGGCAGATTGCACGCGATGCAGCCGGCTGGATTTGGCTGCAGCCGTAGAGAAAAATCACACGGACGAGGGGGGGGCAGGCCCAGCTGCACTGCCCACACCATGGCCCGCCCCCACCTAGCTCCGTTACCGGAAGAAGCTATATAAAAAGCAAACCATACTCAAACTTCACATATGACAGTAGCCATGTAAATATTAATGCCTAGGGTTGGGTCCTACAAGGTACTGTGCAGACATATCTGACCCTGCTTTACATTAACTTTTAAATAGCCCAGAGGATTAAAAAAATACATCCAAAGCCGTTTGAAATTTGGATGAAGACTCAGCACATTTGGACCAATCTCCAATCTGGAAGTGCTGCAATTAAGCAGGCTGATGTAGAGTATGGCAGAAAAAAAGTCTGGGCACAATTGCTTATCACTGTCTGCAAATATGATTCATGCTGTGCAAAAGAGTGGGATGAAAAAACAAGGCTTAAGCAGTAGCACTTTATGTTACATTAGTCTGCATTTTATAATTTTAACTATATTGCAGAAATGGATTTCCTTTGGGCCACACTTCTTCCTGGTTTCATCACTGCTCCAATTTACCAAAATTAAGGCCCTGGTACCAGACTTGTACATCTACCCCCATTAAAGGAAATACTTTGGAAGAACTAGGTATTATTATATATTCTTCATACTTACGGTTGTTTAGTACCAGCCCTGGAAAAGGCCTATTAGAAAAAAAAATAAAAAAACAAAACACCATTAAAATACTCACTGCAATGAAATGGAAAGAAACGGCTGCATTTATACTTCAGATCCTTACATTGGCTGACCTCTAAAATCATTCTAGTACATTATTCAGCAACTCACTGACAAGCAACTCAAGCTTAACAAGGAAGGTTGGGAGATATAGCTCAGCATTAGCTGGAGAACCACTGATTGTTTAGTAATTCTGGACAGTCTTTCTCTCTCTAGAGAGGGCTACTCTCCTATGCAGATGTAAAATTAAAAATAGTAATCTACCTTCTTGCTCCATCGAACTTAGCTTAGATACTTGTATAACTTAATTCATAAAGCAATGCTAGGATAGGCTGTGCTGTGCAATCTTATACATACAAAAGTTACATGTAAAATATCAGTAATGACAGTTAAAAAAAGAAGAACAAAAAACACATTTTTTTCCAGTTGATGTTTGTATTTGTTGATCCACTTCTTATATTATTCTTGGTAACAAATACCCTATGAGAAAGCTTTTCATTCTATAGCTAAAGAGCCATGAATAACATTGGACCTGGAATAACATTGGACCTGTGGTTATCTTCCTGTGTAAGAACTAAAAACATTGTATCCTACAGAGCTTATCGGTTATATTCTGTGTAAATGTCATTTTTTTCCTTATTCAAATTGAATGGCTGCCCCAATTGCTATACTGTAGCCTATTTATAAATACTAGAGTATTACCTCTGAAGCAAACATGCAATTGTTGTTGGCTTCAGGAACACTATGTTTAAATGCATATAAAACCCTTTCGTTTCTTGGTGTCACTGCTGATCCTTTAAAGAAAAATGTATTGTTGTCTATTTTAAGCAGCCAATTAATAAAGCTGTGCAAAATGGTGTATTTGTAAAACTGTGTACGCCATCAATTGAGATTCCTGAAATCATTTAATAAAACTAATAAAGGTGTGCATTTTCATCAATTTCAATCTCTGTAATTAATGCCATTACTCTACACCACCTTTGAGATGAAGCATGGTTTATTTATACAAATAACAAATACACCAATGCACAAAACATCTTGATAAATATGCACATGAGTTTTGGGGTACATTATTCAAACCTTTTAGGCTGGAGGTTCACATTTACTTTTATTTAAATAAATTGAATGACATCCTGGAGAAGATTTGGAGTAGGTGCCAAAATGTAGTATGCTATCACCTTTATGAGAACGTGCAATGACAGGGGCCTTAATAACAAGATGGAATACAATTCTAGATTTTCCATAGTGTTTACCTTATAACTGTAAACTTAATAAATTCAGCTGAATCCAGAATCTTACGCATAGAACTCATTTCAAGGTAACTGGGGGCTTTGAATGAAACTCCCGGTGGCATTCCATCCACGACGACACACCCTGGGTTGGTTGTAATTTTTCTGTAAGGGACTTTTACTGGAAAGGTCATGCCAATGGCTTCTCCTATAGAATATAACAAAATTAATACAAAGTCTTAACATTTTTTTTTAAAATTCCAGATTGTATGTGTTTAGTTTAGCCAAAAAATAATACATATAACATGCATGATCCTATACAGATAAGTGAATACATAGGTATGCATTTGGTGTACCGTTATAGATGGGGGAAATTTAACACTTTCATGGTCCTTTTATGGCTGTCAGCTTACCAAACTTCCTACTGAATATCTCATTGACTTGCTCTCGCAGCTGTCGGGCTTTGTCTACTTTAACTGTTTTTTCATTGTCTGCATCTGGAACAGAATAAGAAACTGCATGCCATGACAATGTATATAGAACTTGTGTTTTTATATATATATATATATATATATATATATATATATATATATATATATATATATATATATATATATATATATATATATATATATATATATATATATATGAAAAATAAATTGCAAACATTTCACAATAATAGCTAATAATGTTATTATCGAATATTGTACTTATGTGATTCAACCTTTTTTATACCCCAGAAATAATGAAAATTACATCTAACCTGGAATTGTCACTTGGATTATATTTAGATCTTCAAGTCCAGAAGCTGTAAGTGCATTGTTATGAGTTCCGGTCCTTTCTATGAGAAAAGAAGAACGATATGAAAGCAATGGTGAACTCAGCGGGGGTCATTTATATGGTTCGCGCAGTGCATATTTTTCAGAAATGGTTGTATTGCCCGTGTTTTTTCCTGAACAATAAAGTATTGCACTGCTGTGCCTGTCTTTCTGAATTCGCATTGTGCAAAAATATTCCCAAATGGCTCGCAAATGAGTTGGGTGTTGGCATGAATGAGGCCACTGTACGAGGTCATTGTGCGTTTAAAGTAGTGTTAACAGTAATTAAATTCGCACCAAAGTCTTGGCGTAACTCAAACACAGAAGAAGGGCCATTTATAAATTTGGCTCAGGGCAGATGTGTTCGTTCAGTGAATATATTTGCCTTGAGCATGGCTATATTTATAAAGCTGAATAAGAAATTTGAATTTTTGAATTTTATTTGCACTGCAAATGTCCACAAAATTTGTTCTCAATGCGAAATCACAAAAAACTGAGTGATGGCTACAGCAGTGCAATACTTTAGAGGTCAGGAAAAAAACATGGGCAATGCAATAATTTGTGAATAAATATGCACCGTGCAAACTTTATATATGACCCCCAGAGTGGTTGCATAAATATTCGCAAATTATGCCCTATTTAAAAAGCCCTTATGGACACTGGACGTGCGAACAAAAATCTGCAATTCTGTTTGCACTTTAAATACTCCGCTCTTATCCAGCTTTATAAATATAACCATGCGCTGGGCAAATATGTTCACGAAAGTTTATAAATGAGCCCCATTGTATTTAATACAACTAGCCTTAGAAATGCAGTAAGTAAGCAACAGATAGGGCTTTTCAGTGTAAAGTTTCCTTTATAAAACTAAACAATGAGATAAATGAAATAGGATTTTTTAAACGTTATTAGTTTTTCTACCCTTCCTCCTCAATCCCTGTAATCAGCAGTTATGCTGGCCATGAATGCAGACTTTAATTCAAGCTCAACCGGAATTGCCAAATTCCAAGCTATGTTTCGCATTCTTACATTTGGCTAGCTTGCAGTAATACATGGCTGATATGATAAATCAGATATTTTTTTCCCTTGCCAGTATTAGTTGAATTACCACAGCAGAGTAAGAGAAGAATTTATGCAAGAAAGTAGCGCATACTATCCACATCAGTGGTTGAGGAATATGGATGAGAAGTGCATTTTATTTCAGGCTGCAATCAAATAAACAATCTTCAAAAATCTACCACAGATTAGGGACCATCAATATTCAATATCAATATTCTGTAAAACATATAGGCACGGGTTAGCATAATGTTCTGTTAATGGGCTAAAGAGAACAAGGAAAGGTTCTCAAATGAATTCATGTTTGCATGGCTCTTTGCAATACATTGTTCAAATGTCACATACTCTTCAATCTTCTCATGATAATTTAGTCAAAGGCTATGGAATTTTCTTACATTCATCAGTACGGTAGCATTAACTTGTTAGAATGAACATGGTTTTGAAGATAAACCAAAGGTTCCCTGTCTGGAATAATGTTTTAAAAGAAAATACAGTAAATGTTTGCATTTTCACATGCGCTTACCAAGCTTATATTAAACCACAACTTACTTGGTGTAAAGTTTGGAGGTTGTTCTTTGGCAGTATTTTCAATCATTTCAGGTCTAACAAAACAAAACAAAACTATACTTTTAAAAGATTAGGGTACCTCACTCACTTAATATTTTGTTACAGTTGCAAATATGCCTTCACTAGATTACAGGGACGTTTAAATGGAGTTTTAAATGTATGATGTCCACATGTGAAATGAAATGGTTGGTCTTGCCAATGTCCTTTTTTTATATTTTTAAACAAAACATACAGTACATAAAATAAGAGAATGAAAAGAGCTGTTAGGTCAAAGAGCAATTTTTCTGGTGGAGTATCGGAAAGATCCGCTCGTTTGGTGATGTTGCCAGACGAGCGGATCTCTTTGTGTATGGCCAGCTTAAAGGTAGCCATAGACGTAACAATTACAATCTTTCTTGGAAAAGATCTTTCCAAGGAAGAATGTTCGTTTCAATACACACGTGTAGAGCTGAATCGTCAGATATACAGGTAGAAACAATAGAATTCTGCCTGTATCTGACAATTCAGCAATAACAATGGACGATGTTTGGGTCCCTTCAAAGGCATCCGATCAAAATTTTCAGTCCAGCCCAATCTACGAGCCGACTGATATCCAAGTCTTCTGCTGATATCGGTCGGCTCTTTTCTCACCATACACTACCAAATATTGTTCGAAAATACGTGTGTCTATGGCCACCTTAAGAGTGCACAGATCATCTGCCATTGATCTGCATCATAAAGGAGTTGAACACAAATCCTTTTATACCTCCAAACAATTCTTCCTCAGGCAGATAAGCAAATTAGCTGATCAATGACCTAAAATAATCATAAAAGGTTATATCATCATCATTTATTTATATAGCGCTGTCAAGATACGCAGTGCTTTATATGTAAACAACTTCCCTGGTAATTGCTCCTAAGAGAGTTATCAACCAAGTAAACACCACCAACATTGGAGCAGCGATCTAGGTTGGTAACTAGAACCTTCCACTCTCAGTCAGTTTGGAGGGGGCCTGCATACGGAGTTTTCTTATCAAAGAACAAACATTGTCTACTCTGTGCTGCTTTCAGGGAAGTAACTGAGCCTTGTGTTAATTTCATGAGTGAAGCTGGCTATACATTGAAAGACCTGCTCGTTTGGCGTCCTTAATATGCTTTCCTTGATATGACCAATTTGAGCTATTGGCCCATCCAAATTGTTCTGGTGAAGCAGCTGGCTGCTCTGTCCCCCTTTTGGTTTTCTGATACATTTATTTAGAAGCAATTACAAGAGAAATGGTTAACATAACATGTATTAAAGGAACAGTTCAGTGTGAAAATAAAAACTGGGTAAATAGATAGGCTGTGGAGTTCTATGGTGATTTATGATGATTTAGCCTGTTCCATTATGCTTTAATATGGCCATGAAACTCCTTGGTGACTTCTAATATTTAATAATTCCCTATATACATGAACATTTGCTTGGGTGTTATGCAAAATAACAATCATTTTTGATAAATTATTGTAGTACTTTCAGGTCTTACTTTTTTATAACAAATTTAATTTTAGCCCTGTTTCTGAGAATCTTCTCCAGTCTAGGGATGCCGAACGTGGACGGCCGGCGGAAGGGAACACCCTCAGGAAGTCCTTCCACATAGAAATCTTCTGGGTATGATTCAAACAATGCAAATGGAACCTTACAACGCTCATTAAGGCCAAGCGCCTCCCCTAAAAAAAATATACAATGTTCAGTTAGGGCCTATTTACTAACAATCGCATATTGATTTTTTTTTTACAAATCTCAAAAAATGTGTGTTTTTTTTCTATATTTATAAAAAGCTCTAAAAATGTAAGATGTATAAAGTGTAAAAACCATGAAAACCTCTAACCCACAACTTTGCCAAGTAAAAGTTGTTGAGGTGCTATAGAAGTCAATGGGAGCTACGCTGATCTTATTGGACCTCTTTAAATCATTTCAGACTTTGAGGTTTTCAAATTTTTTCTTTCCTAGAAATTGTTAGAATAACATGAATTTTTAGAGGTTTTTGTACTTTTTTACTGTGCCGTTCAGCGATTTTTCATTGTTACTTTTTATATTCGGATGTTTTACTAAATTCAATTACAATTGTGGTTTTACAGTTTGTGAGTTTAGTCATGGTTTCAAAAAACTCTAAAACCACTAAAACCTGACCTTTAATAAATAAGCCTCTTACACTTGATTTGCTGTCAGCCTGTGCATAGACCACTACACTAATTTGAGCTTTTGTTGGTGTAAATGTTGGTCTATGATTTAACAGAAAAAATGAAAAAGGATATTCTGGTCCATGTAATTCCCATCTCAACATTATCTGACAAATGGCGGTTTCTAATTAATATCAACCATTTTCAAACATACTGTAGAAATAATTGTAGCATGTATAAACTTTAGATACAGATCTTCGCAATAACATCAAAACTGTGGATTAATCATACCTTAGGGTTAATGTTTATTCACTTATTGATTTACATTAAATGCCAACCAATTTCTGAACTCTTTGTCCTTTCACTTTAGGGACCTGTCCTGGGTGGAACTTACAGTTTACTTAGTAACAAATATATTCTATTTTTTCAGGAAAAAAAAAAGATTTTGCATACTGCTTCAACTTTTGCCCAATTCCCTTTCTCTAACAAGATATTTATTTTGTTGTATTATTAAAAAATATGTATGCATTTTTGCTTTTTTCAGCAGTTAATCAATGTTCACAACTGACAATATGCTCTCTGTAAAAACAATACACGGCCGGCATATTATGTAAATAAGCTGACCCCATAATCCATATATTTTTAAAAGTGTGCATTACAAATCCGGAATGTTTAAATACCGTATATATCTTTCTACTCAAAAAAAAAGTGTAAATCTGGGTTGTGGTTTTAAAGAAATTTTTGAACATTGCCTCTAAACATGCACTTTGCCACATTATATTATTATATCCTAGTTAGGCCCACAAATAAAAATTATTTTGAAGGCCATGGATAGCTTTTAACACTCTATATGCATGGGATAGCAATGCTGGCGGGTAATATTTGTAGGTATTATAGAAGACAAATGTGTTCCATCTGTATGCTTTTGTCTAGAGCCTGAGTTGATTGCACCCCAGCAGCCACATTTTCTCTGCTTTGCTGGAAGAGTAGAATCTATAATCTGTAAAATTCTGATT